>NC_083367.1:17915625-18553750 GCF_030254825.1 Meriones unguiculatus | reverse complement strand
AAGTACATTGTTCATTCTCTGTCTGAAGCACAGTCCTCCCTGTATGCAGGTGCACTCACTCTGAAATCAAAGCTGAGCATACTCCTCTGGAAGATCATTCTGTTCCCTTTCCAATTTTTTCCTGTCTTTCTACATTCCTGAAACCTTGTTTCCTTTTTGTTGTAACTCACTGGTTGTTTTCCATCCATCACCTATTCATTCATCTGAGATTCTGTCTGTTAGAGCATGTGTGTTATCTACCATCTTCCTGTATCTTTTAAATCATAAAAATAACATATTAAGTAAATTTAAATTATTTTTTTTCTTTTTCCCAACTTTCCTTAAATGCAACTCATTTGTTTTCTTGATATTTGGTCCTTTTAGTTACTCTGCATTCTAAAATTTCTAGATACATATGGCTTACCAATATACTTCAATGTGAAATGAATAATTTAAATAAATTTTTAACATACAATGTGATAGAAGTAGTGAATTAAGATCTTCCAACTAAGAAGAACTTAATACTACTGAAATTGTTCCCCCAAATGGAATATCTACAAAATGCAATTTACAGATTGAATGAAATGCCCATCAAATTCCATTGTAATTCTTCACAGACATGGAAAAAATAACCTCAGTTTCTTATAGAAATAGAAAAGCCTCCAGGATAGCCAAAACGATCTTGAGAAACGAGAAAATCCTGGGGATACCAAGTTGTACTACAGAGCTATAGTAATAAAATTAATGCTACAGTGACATAAAAATAGACACACTGATCAATGAAATAGAACTGAAGACTTGTAAGTAAGCTTGCACTGCTCCAGGCATCTGAGTGTTGAGAGAGGCCAGAAGTTCAGATTGGAGTAAAGACAGTATCTAGAACAAATGGATCTGGTCAATCTGGGTAGCTACTGGTATAAGAAAAAATCGAGATCCCTTTGCCAGCTAGTTATTATGTCAGATTTACATATGATAGAGTAAACTGAGTGTGATGATTGAGAAAATGTCTTCATAATGGCAGACTATTTGCAGGCAAGACAATTGGGCATTTAAAACCATATTTGATACTATACTTGGGCAACTTGAAAGTAGGTAGCCAGGGACCTCACGTTAAACAAATAATGCTTGTCTGAAAAGGAGAGAGAAAAATTAAGTGATAAAATTACTCTGATGTACTCGCGGATCAGTGCCTTGTTCAGCCACCATCAGACAATCTTTTCCTGCAGCAGATGGGAACAAATATAAAGACACATCCAGACAAACACAGGGAGTAAAACTCCTTGAATCATTCAGTCTTCAATGATGTCTCCATCAAATCCTTCTCCTCATAGCTCAGGGAACCCCACAGAAGAGAAAGAAAGACTCTAAGAAACGAAGGGGATAGTGGACACTAACCAAGAAAACAAGGCCTGCTAAAAAAGCTCATGTAAATTCTGAGGGATGGAAGCAGCATGCATAGGAGTTGCTCACATCTACTCCAGGTCCTCTGCATTTATATTATTCCCTCTTGTTTAATATTTTTATGCTATTCCTGAGTGTGCTACTGAGTGGGTCTCTAAGTGGGTCTCTGAGTTTTGTGCCTTCTCTGGGGATCTTTTTTTTTCTGTTGGTTTGTTTTATTTAACTTCAATGTGATAGATTTGCTTTATCTTATTATATTTTAAAATGAATGAATGAATGAATGAATAAATGAATGAATGAATGAAACCTAACTCCTAAGGCAAAACTTAACAACTGAATTGTCATTTATACCTGCCAGGATAGGGAAAATTAGTTTTCTTCAATAGAGTAACACTGTGTATATCAACCACCACAGGACAGGCCTCAATTTTGACTGAATAATTTTGACCAATTTTTTGATTGTATATTTGTTTTGTTTTTATGTGCTTTTATTTGATTATAGTTAGATAGGTTTTATCTAGGGGAAATTATTGATTTGGGGGTGGAAGTTGTAGTATGGGGATTTTGTTTGCTTTTTTGATACAGAAATTAAAGTTGATTGGGCAGGGAGGGGAAAAGGTCATTGAGGAACTTGGAGAAATGTCTGTAGCTGTTCATCCCCACTCCCTAAGACTTTGGGATATCCCTTTGTAATCAAAGGAAGAGTTTAAGTTAGCCTGGTATATGTAGTTAGGGAAGAACAAGTATTTAGAGTCCAATTTTGATTCTAGGTTACAGTTTTTATTTCTTTTTGCTAATATAGATAGCAAGGGCTATTGAAACCCTGAAATTGACAGTGAAGTACTAATGACAAAGCAATACTTTCTGATGGACTAGCAAGTAGAAATTTGGTAAAATACGTGTGAAATGAGTTCTGATTTGTGGCATACATGAAAAACATTCCTTAATGCCATTAGCAACCAAGCAGCGTAACTCACATTATATCCATTTCTTGTTTACTCGGTGCACCTTTTCATGGATGGTAATTCATCTTTAAGCAGGTGATATTTCTTATTTTGTTTCAAGACTCAGTTACTCCATGGTTACCTCTGGTATAACAAGACTTATTTCATTTGAGTTCACTTCCAAGTGAAATAATATGCTTCTTATACTACAACTTGAAGTTTAAATATACTTACCCCAGAAGAAGAAGAACTGTATTTCTCCTGACTGCTATATTTGAGCTCTGGACTATGGAACCATGCATAATAAACACATGCACTGAACT
This sequence comes from Meriones unguiculatus, assembly GCF_030254825.1. Classification (NCBI taxonomy): domain Eukaryota; kingdom Metazoa; phylum Chordata; class Mammalia; order Rodentia; family Muridae; genus Meriones; species Meriones unguiculatus. The sequence continues at coordinate 18,551,103 of NC_083367.1, read as the reverse complement.
TAGGTGAAAATTGCATTTTCTTATGTCAAAGACTGAAAAAAAAAACATTGTGAGCATAATTCTGTTTTACTGTATAACTGTAGCAACTTTTTTAAAGGAAGAAGACATTTATTATGTCAAGGACAGCATGAGTCAATGGTTTTAGGGGATTTAATAATAACCACAAAAAATCTGCACCGTGATAGATTGACTGTGACATATCTTGCAAAGTGTCATGTGGAACTTGTTGAATTTTATCAGCGAAGGCTGAGAAAGTTCTTTTAGTGTAGGTCATTATGTTCTTTTGTGTAAGCAGACAGAGATATCCAGAAAGAATGTTATGACATTCATTCAAAAAGAAAAAGAAAGAACATGATATTATTCATTTACTTTTTAAGAACCAATTATAGAACCCATTATAGACCCAGCTATTGTGTAAATGACCCCATCACCTAAATGTCAGTTAACTAAAAGACTATTCAATTGTTTTAATTGTTTTATTATAAACACACTTGTTTATAATGATATACTAGATATGGAAACTGAGTTATGCAAAATAATACTTGTGATTGTCTTGCATCTATCCTGGAAGGGACTGTGTTGTAAAGGAATGAGTTGATCATAATACTTAAATTATTGTAAAAGTGGCTGAGGTTATCACATATTATTTATTTTAAATACTATTTGTGTTGTTTGAAATGTGTCTATTTTAGAGAGGATAGGATACTTTTTGAATGAAATGAATCTTTTCTTTTCAAAAAGGTCATCTTTGTGTTTGTGTGTGTGTGTGTGTGTGTGCACAAGCGTGCATGTACATGTGTGTTGCCTGTATATAGGTCTATGTACTATGGGCATGCAGTGCCCTCAGATAACAGAAGAGAGCATTTGATTACCTCAAACCAGAGTTGCTGGAAATTTTTATCAGCCATTTGGTTGCTGGGAACTGAACCCAATTTCTATGTAAGAGCTGTGAATGCTCTTAACTATGGGTTTTCCTCTCAAGCCCCAGAACTAAAGTTTATCTTGCAAAGGCAATGCCTTAGTTCAGCCCTGTATCAACAGAGTCAATTATTACAGGTAGCAATTCCAGCTGCAATAAGAGAACTTACAGGATCAAAATAGAAGTGTCAAACATCTGTAAGAACTTCATGCACATGATAATGTTCTCAAACTACATTTTGAATGAAGGAATGTTATTGGGTAGGGGTCTAAAGCATCTAAACAGAACACAGGAAAAGAAGAGCAAAGATTTTTTGCTTCAGTTCAATATCTTTACACTGATACCAAAGAGCCAAAAATTGTAGCTGATATCTCATTAAATGAGATCTTATCAAACATATTAAGTGCAATATATTTATCTGTAACTTTCTGTATGTTTATTCATGGAACACAAATACATATTAAGGCAAATACCCATATATGTAAATAATAAATATTTATTTAAAAATGAACATTTAATTTGTTTCAAAATGTGTCAGCATGTTCTCTTCAGAATAGAACTTCATGTGAACATCATGTCTCTTTTGAAGGAATATGTACATTTATACCACACGAACAAATGTCAAAGAATAATGGAGTCACATTAGACATGAGAGATTTCAAGTAATTATTTCTGAGCTGTAAAAGACATCAATCTTTTCATTTCAAAAAAAAGAAAACATGGAACCTTAAACATATTGAAAGTCTAAATCAAGGAAAAACATAGTTTCTAAGCATGTCTATATAGAGAAATATTAGTGACAAAAAAAAGGAAGCTAGAGTATGCCCTTAGTTATCAGAAGATGGAAAGGTCTCACGTACTCATGGATTGGTAGGGTTAACATAGTGAATTTGGCCATCCTAACAAAAGCAATCTACATATTCAATGCAATTCCCATTAAAATGCCAACACAATTCTTTATAGACCTTGAAAGAACAATTCTCACTTCATATGGAAAAGCAAAAAAAAACCAGAATTGTCAAAACAATCCTGTACAACAATTTGTCTAGAGGTATCTCCACCTCTGATCTCAAGGTATACTACAGAACAATAGTAATAAAAACCACATAGTGTTGACATAGAAATAGAATGGTGGATCAATGGAACTGAATGGAAGACCTAGAAATAAACCCACACACCTCTATATATTTGATTTTAGACAAAGATGCCAAAACCATTCAATGGAAAAAAGACAGCATCTTCAACAAATGGTGCTGGTCTACCTGGATGTCTACATGTAGAAAAATGCAAATATATCTATACTTGTCACCCTGCACAAAACTAAAGTCCAAGTGGATCAAGACCTCAATATAAAACCAGACACACTAAACCTGTTAGAAGAAAAAGTGGAGAAGAGCCTTGAACTCATTGGCACAGGAGACAACTTACTGAACAGAACACAGACAGCACAGGCTCTAAGAGCAACAATCAATAAATGGGACCTCATGAAAATGAAAAGCTTGTATAAAGCAAAGGACGTTGTCATCACAACAAAATGACAGCCTATAGATTGGGAAAGAATCTTCACCAACCCTATATCTGACAGAGGGCTAGCATGTAGTATTTATAAAGAACTGAAGAAATTAAACAGCAACAAGTCAAGTAGTCCAATTAAAAAATGGAATACAGAGCTAAACAGAGAATTCTCAATAGAGGAATATCGAATGGCAGAGAAACACTTAAAGATGGACATCAAAAGAAGAAGAAAACAGGAAACAAGTTAGGAACCTCCTACAGAGGGCCTCTGAAAGGCTCTGCCCTGAAGACTATCAAAGCAGATGTTGAGACTTATGGACAAACTGGGCAGAATGCAAGGAATCTTTATGAAAGAAATAGGAAATATTAAGATCTGGACAGGACAGGAGCTCCAAAAGGAGAGCAACAGAACCAAAAAATTTGAAAACATGGGCCTTTCCTGAGACTCATACTCCAACTAAGTACCATGCATGGAGATAACCTAGAACTCCTGCACAGATGTAGCCCATGGCAGATTAGTGTCCAAGTGGGTTCCATAGTAATGGGAACAGTGACTGCTTCTGACATGAACTGATTGGCCTGCTCTTTGATCACCTCCCCCTGAGCGGGGAGCAGCCTTACCAGGCCACAGAAGAAGACATTGCAGCCACTCCTGATGAGACCTAATAGACTAGGATCAGAAGGAAGAAAAAGAAACCCTCCTCTACCAGTGGACGTGGGGAAGGGCATGCCTGGAGAAGGGGGAGGAAGAGAGGAATTGAGAGGGGAGGAGGGAGGGAACTAGAGGAGATACAAAGTAAATAAAGTGTAATTAAAAATAAAATAAAATAAATTAAAAAAAAAGAAATGTTCAATGTCCTTAGTCATAAGGGAAATGCAAATCAAAATGACCCTAAGATTTCACCTTACACCCATCAGAATGGCTAAGACCAAAAACTCAAGTGACAACACATGATGGACAGGATGCTGAGAAAGGGGAACCCTCCTCCACTGCTGGTGGGAATGTAAAATTGTACAACCACTCTGGGAAGCAATCTGGTGCTTCCTCAGACAACTAGGAATAGTGCTTCCTCAAGATCCAGCTATACCACAACTAGGCATCTATCCAAAAGATGCTTAAGTACACAAAAAGGACATTTGCTCAACCATGTTTGTAGGAGCCTTATTTGTAATAGCCAGAAGCTGGAAATAGCTCAGATTCCCTTCAGTGGAGGAATGGATACAGAAATTGTGGTATATCTACACAATGGAATATTACTCAGCAATAACAAAACAAGGAAATCATGAAATTTGCAGGCAAATGGTGGGATCTGGAAAAGATCATCCTGAGTGAGCTATCCCAGAAGCAGAAAGAAGTACACAGTATTTAAAAACTCATATAGGTATATAATATAGGATAAACCTACACAAATCTGTACACCTAAAGGAACTAATCAAGAGGGAGGACTCTTGCTAAAATTCTCAATTCCTATCCAGAAAGGCAAAGAGGCTGGACATCAGAAGAAGGAGAAAAGAGGGGACAAGTCAGGAGCCTGACACAGAGGACCTCTGAAAGCTTCTGCCCTGCAGACTATCAATGTAGATGCTGAGACTTAATGGGCAACCTTTGGGCAGAGTGCAGGGAATCTTAGGAAAGAAGTGGGAAACAGTAAGATCTGGAGAAGACAGGAACTCCACAAGGAGAGCAACAGAACCAAAAAATCTGAGCACAGGGGTCTTTCCTGAGACTGATACTCTAACTAAGGATTATGCATGGAAATAACCTAAGACTCCTGCACAGATGAAGCCCATGGCAGTTCAGTATCCAAGTGGGTTCCATTGTAATGGGAACAGGGATTGTCTCTGACATGAACTGATTGGCCAATTCTTTAATTACCAGCCCCTGAGGGGGAAGCAGCATTACTAGGCCACAGAAGAAGGCAATGCAGCCACTCCTAATGAGACCTAATTGACTAGTATCAGAAGGAAGGAAAAGAAGACCTCCCCTATCAGTGGACTTGGGGAGGAGCATGAATGCAGAGGGTGGAGTAAGGGAGGGATTGGAACTAGAGGAAGGAAGGAACCACAGTGGTGATACAAAGTGAATAAAGTGTAATTAATAAAAAATTAAAAAAAAGAAATACTCAATGTCCTTAGTCATCAGGGAGATGTAAATCAAAACAACTCTGAGGTTTCACCTTATACCCGTCAGAATGGCTAAGATCAAAACTCAAAAGGCAATACATGTTGGAAAGGATGTGGAGAAATGGGAGCCCTCCTCCATTGCTTCTGGGAATGTAAACTTCAACATCCACTTTGGAAATCAATGTATTGTTTTTTCAGACAGTTACAAATAGTGCTTCTCAACTATCCAGCTATACCACTCCTAGGCATATATCCAAAATATGCTTAAGTACACAACCATGACATTTGCTCATCCATGTTTGTAGCAGCTTTATTCGTAATAACCAGAACCTGGAAACAACACAGATGTACCTCAACAGAGTAATGGATGCAGAAATTGATGTAAATTTTCATAATGGTATACTACTCAGCAGTTAAAAACAAGGACATCATTAAATTTGCAGGTAAATAATGGGATCTAGAAAAGATTATCCTTACTACAGGGCAACAGTAATAACAACTGCATGGTATTGGCATAGAAACAGAAACGAGGATCAATGGAACTGCATAGAAGAACCAGAAATAAATCCACACACCTATGAATACTCGATATTTGACAAAGAAGTCAAATCCTTTCAATGGAAAAAAGACCGCATCTTCAACAAATGGTGCTGGACCAACTGGATATCTACCTGCGCAAAAATGAAAATAGATTCATATTTATCGCCCTGCACAAAACTAAAGTCCAAGTGGATCAAGGACCTCAACATAAAACCAGATACTCTAAATCAGTTGGAAAAAAAAAAGTGGGAACAGCCTAGAACTCATTGGCACAGGAGACAACTTCCTGAACAGAACACCAGCAGCACAGGCTCTAAGAGCAACAATCAATAAATGGGACCTCATGAAACTGAAAAGCTTCTGTAAAGCAAAAGACACCGACATCAAAACAAAGCGACTGCCTACAGATTGGGAAAGAATCTTCACCCACCCTTTATCTGACAGAGGGCTAATATCCAGTATATATAAAGAACTAAAGAAGCAGAAAAGCAACAAACCAAGTAATCCAATTAAAAAATAGGGAATGGAGCTAAACAGAGAATTATTGATAGAGGAACATGGAATGGCAGAGAAACACTTAAAGAAATACTCAACCTCATTAGCCATTAGGGAAATGCAAATCAAAACGATGCTGAGATTTCACCTTACACCCATCAGAATGGCCAAGATCAAAAACTCAAGTGACAACAAATGCTGGAGAAGTTGTGGTGAAAGGGGAACCCTTCTCCATTGCTGGTGGGAATGTAAACTCGTACAACCACTTTAGAAGTCAATCTGGCACTTTCTCAGACAATTAGGAGTAGTGCTATCTCAAGACCCAGCTATACCACTCCTAGGTATATACCCAAAATTTGCTCAAGTACACAACAAGGACATTTGTTCAACCATGTTTGTAGCAGTTTTATTTGTAATAGCCAGAACCTGGAAACAACCCAGATGTCCATCAATGGAGGAATGGATACAGAAATTGTGGTATTTTTACACAATGGAATACTACTCAGCAATCAAAAAGGAGGAAATCATGAAATTTACAGGCAAATGGTGAGATCTAGAAAAGATCATTCTGAGTGAAGTATCCCAGAAGAAGAAAGACAAACATGGTATATACTAGATTATATAGACCTACAAGATATGATAAACATAATGAAATCTACACACCTAAAGAAGATAATCAAGAAAGCAGACATGGGTGAAGATGATCAATCCTCATTTAGAAAGACAAATGGGATGTTCATTGAACGTATGACAGGAGTCTACCGTAAAAAGCATCTGAAAAACTCTACCTAGCAGTGTTTCAAAGCAGACACTAAGACTCAGAACCAAACCCTCAGCAGAGTGCAGGGAATCATATGAAAGAAGGGGAATCAGTATGATATGGAAAGCATAGAAGCTCTACAAGGACCAAATATATCCAGGCATAGGGTCTTTTCTGAGACTGACACTCAACCAAGGACCATCTATGGATATAACCTAGAACTTCTGCTCAGATGTGGCCCGTGTTAGCTCAGTAACCAAGTAATTTTCCAAAGTAAGGGGAACAAGGACTATTTCTAACAGGATCTCAAGGGCAGGCTTTTTGACCTCTCCCTCCCCCTAGGGGAGGAGCAGTCCTGTTAGGCCACAGAGGAGGACTTTGCAGCCAGCCCTGAAGATACCTGATAAAACAGGGTCAAATGAAAGGGGAGGACAGTGGACTTGGAAAGGGGGAGGGAGGATACTAGGGAGGGTGTTTGGGGTTAGGGAGGGAATGAGGGAGCAGGATACAGCTGGGACACAGAGTTAACAAAATGTAACTAATAAGAAAAATAAAATTAAAAGAAAAGATTATCCTGAGGGAGGTATCCCAGAAGCAAAACGACACAAATGGTATATACCCACTTGTAAGTGGATGCTAGACATATAATATAGAATAAACATAATAAAATCTGTATACCTAAAGTTGCTAAGAATGAAGAATGACTCTGGGTAAGATGATCAATCCTCACTCAGAAAGATGAACAAGATAGACATTGGAAGAAGTAGAAAACAGGAAACAGGACAGGAGCCTACCACAGAGCACCTCTGAAAGACTCTAAAGAGCAGCGTATATCGAAGCAAATGCTTAGACTCCATAGCCAAACTTTGGGCAGAGTGCAGGCAATCCTATGAAAGAAGGGAGAGATAGTGGGACCTGGAGAGGACAGGAGCTCTAAAAGGAGAGCAATAGAACCAAAATCTGGGCACAGGGGTGTTTCCTGAGACTGATACTCCAACCAAGGACCATTCATGGAGATAACCTAGAACCCCTGCTCATATGTAGCCCATAGCAGTTCAGTGTCCAAGTGGGTTCCCTAGTAATGGGAAGAGGGACTGCCTCTGACATGGACTCAAAGGCTGGCTCTTTGACCACCACCACCTTCGCCCTCTCCCCCCCCCCCCCCCGATTAAGGAGCATCTTTGCCAGGCCACAGTGGTGACAATGCAGCCAGGCCTGATTAAACCTGATAAGTTAGGATCAGATGGAAGGGGAGGAGGACCTCCCCTATCAACAAACTTGAAACTTGGAGAGGGGCATGGTAGGAGATAAGAGCAGGAGTGTGGGATTGGGAGTGAATAACGGAGGGTATATAGCTGGGATACAAAGTGAATAAACTGTAATTAATATAATATAACTGTATATTATAATATATTATAACTCTAATAATATAACTGTAATTAATATAAAAATAAAAAATTAATTAATAAATTTTTATTTCGAAAGTATCAGACAATGATTCTAAGTGTTTTAATTAATATGTTAAAGAATATAGTTAATCAATAACAGAACATATGATCCTACAGAGAATTTCACTTGACTATTAGAGTAAGTTATACATAACTTTCTGAATGAAATAATCTTCACCTGAAAAAGCAGATACCTGGGTAAACAAAATATATCTAGTAAATCTATCTCAGCAGACAATATTCCAATCTATGTACAGTGAGATAAAAAGCAAAGGGATCTGTTTTCATGACACAAAGTTGCTTATTCTTCTGGTTGCCCATGTGGCTACTACATGGAGGAGTCTATTTGGAAGCAAATATATTGTTGCAGGATATTTGATCACACTGTGAGCCCAGAGATTGTGTACTGGAAAATCATGTTTCTGGTTGGGTATCCCAGCACTAGCCCACAACTTTAGTCCAAGAGCTTTCTGTAAACAGGATTAAGTAAAGTCAACCATAGCTCAAGAGTTGGAGCAAGCAACCAGTTGACAGGGAGTGAATATAGCAAATCACCGTAGAGAGTGAGAGGAAGTCAGGAGGATGGAGAGACACCAGGAACGAGAAAGAAGGGACATTCAGTTTGAAGGTTTTTATGGGAGTGTGGAGAAGTAGGAACTTTTTCCTTTTGTCAGTAGGAAGATCTTTTGGGTGCTTTCTCTGTCTCTCTGAGCTCTCACCTTATCAGTGGCTCTCGGGTCTTTACTGGTAAAATTGAACCTTTGGGATTTTATTTAAAACCAACAATGTATATTACAGATAATCAGAGATAATGATTTAGATCACTAAATAACAAATGGGAAGTCAGTTGAATAAGTTTTTCATAATTAGTTGATTAAAGGAAATAAAATATTACATGGTTATTCGAAGACTCACCCCAGGGTAGAAAGCCAGCCCTGACACTAATAATGATATTCTGCTATGCTTTCATACAGGAGCCTAACTTGACTGTCTTCTGGGAGGCTCCAGGCAGCAGCTGATTGAGACAGATCCTGGGACTTGAAGCCAAGCATGGGGTGGAACTCTGGGGGTCCAATTGAAGTGTTCAGGTAAAGATGGGAAGTCTGGAGAGGACAGGACATCACAAGAATACCAACAGAGACAACTCAATCCCATGGGGGCTTTTGGGGACTTAAAACTAAGGAACATACATGGGCCGGACTTGGGCCCAGTGCACACATGTGGCTGATGACTGAAGACACATTAGTCTTCATATGGGGTGCCTGGCGAGTGGAAGGGGGGTGGCTGGCTTTCTTACATGGTCTCTATTGCCTGCTTTTGGATCACTTCCACCTGGCAGCTCTACCTTGCCTGGCCTTAGGGGGTGAGGATATGTTCAGTCCTGATGTGATCTGATGTTCTGGGAAAGGTAAATATGGTGGGATGAGGGCTCCTTTATGGGAAAGAAAAAGGAAGGGGAAGGAAAGGAAGTATGAGGGACTGGAAGGAGGGGACGGGAGGCACCCTCAGGCTGTAAAGTAAATAAATTAATATAAAATTAAGAAAATAATAATTTAAAATAATAAATAAATATACCTGCACATCTAAAAATTTGGCAGAGAGCTATCATTTAATTAATTACTTAGGAGATTGAAATATAAATGTCATTTTGTTTAGTATAGTTCTGTTCTATAGTTATGATATTTCCCTAATGATCACTGATTCTTGAATTATCCTGCATTTTAAGTCTTCTTGCCCTCGTTGTTGCCTTCTTGCCTTCCAGTGTTCATGTGTTCTTCAGTTGATCAGCTCTAGATGTCTGCTTCATGCTGTACCTTAAGTCCGTTGTGATAACCACTCTTCATTATAGCTTGAATTCTAGGCTACGTAAGAAAGAAAGGTAATTAGGCAATGAGAGATGGACCTACCAAGTTTATTTCAGCCATCTTATTAAGATAAATTCAAACAGCATAGAGTAGCAGCTTTTGATTTTAAAGCTTTTAATTGTACTTCATTTTTCAGTATTAATATCTATGGCTTCTCTCTTTCAGGTGGCTGTCAAGCAAACTGAAGTACTATGTTTTTTTTTATCTCAAGAACAAATGTAATTATATTCTGTTCAACTGCCTAATATGCTGTCACCTTGTTCTTCACACATGTGAGTAAAGTTATCAGAATATATTTAAAACAGAGGAAGACCTATGGGTTGAGAAGAAGCCCCATAACCATTTGCCTGCTATTGTTACAAGTATTGGTAATTTAATCATCTAACCTATAAACAGAAAAATAAATAAGAAAAAGTAGTGGATGATAGGGTTGGGGAAAACAGTAAACAGAAAGGAACAATTTAACCGTGTGTGTGTGTGTGTGTGTGTGCACTCACACACACACACACACACACACGTATGTACCAATGTGTTTCCAATAGTTCTACTTGTAAGAATGGCAATAAGTAATAGGAATAATAGCAGCTGTGAAGCAGACATTGAAAAAAGGTTTCCTGTCCAAATGATGTTTTTCAGGCTACTGTCGCTTTATTAGAAGTTATTCATGAAATTCCATGGGAAGCCTTATCACGTGTCTAATATGAGATGCAATCTACAATGAATAAATAAATATGCCTTATTTTTCGTGCCTTGGTATAATGGAGGCTTCCCTGCTGTCCCCATTATCACATTAGCTTGGATTAATTGATCTATTCATTATCTGCCAACTAGGAGATAATTTGTTCTAAGAAAAAAAGGAACAAGTATGTTTTACTGCAGACTAAACGCTATGCAAGCTTTGAATTGCTAGTATTTATTTGAAGGTTCTGCTCTGTAGAGAAACTTGAAAGGTTGTGGCAGGAGTTCTAAGCCTTGTGCAGGTTCCATGGTTTACTTTAATAGGAAAATACTGCCAAGGCATCAAAATTCTGAGATGGCTTTACCTAGCTGACAGTTTAGAAGTAGACTGCTATTGCATCAAATATTGACTTAGATAATTAAGGCAATAATTATCATTTTATTAGAATTTATTCTAACATTTCTGTAGAAACCACCCTAATTGTAAAGATGTATATAGATCGTGGCAGAAGAAAATTCCAGATGGCTTGTTTCAGCTGTATGAAGCTTTGTGGTTAACTTTCTCATTTCATATCAGGTTCTAAAAACACTGTATCCAGGGAATGTAATGGTATAATCCTTTCTTGATCTCTAGTGGCAATCAGCTACACCCTAAATATAAATCTCCTCTAAGAAATATTAGCACAAATAGTCTTATTTTTGAAAGACTCAATCCACAATAATCACAATGTGGTGCAATGATAAGGCTATAGACTTAAATCAGTGACCCCGACTTTATGAGGAACAAGGTATTTCCTGGCTACAAAGCCCCTCCCCAAAAAAATATGCCATGCATAGTTATGTTCCAGGACATATTGATGTGTTAACTGAGCTCTAATAAACTATTGTTAACTATAGATATATTAACTTACTTAGCACCTTAAAATTACCTTATTATGTATCATGTATCTATCAATTTGTTTTGTGTGTGTTTGGGGCTTGTGGTGGATGCCCTATTTTCCTGTGGCATTGATCAACATCTGAAATGGGTCTTTGTTGTCTTAGTGTCTCCTATTTTGTACTGTGGGACTGCCATCTTACCAGTCCAAGAAATCTATGTCCATGATTCCACACAATTAACTCTGAGTGCAGTAAAAACTTGAGGTATCATGCAAAGCTCATGTTATTCTTAACTTTTAACTTTCTGAGTTGATCTTACACACATTTCTAAATGTCCCAAATGTAAATATTTAGGTTTGAAATATTTTGTTGTACTTTATACCAATCTTATTTTGATGTATTTGATGGTGTTGTATTCTAATTTTGAGAGTGTGACTTAATGACCCACTTGATGAAAATTACAATAAATATTGATACAGTTAAGTTACATTTGACCAAAATCTATCTTTTTAGATCAAAATCTTGCACTGAAAAATGTAACTTACCATAATATATGTGAGACTTTTAGCCTAATTTACACACAAGCAAGAGAGATAAACAGAAAGTAACTGCAGTTCATATCCAGCCATGTACCAAACACCATATGATTTTTACACATATATGTAAGGAGAGAGAAAAACCTGTGACAAATAGTGCTATTTCAGTAGTAATTTTATCTATCTTTTTACCAATGCACCCTGCCTACTTTGCTGAGAGGTACTCTGTGAACTGTCTCTCCTGGACCTTATAATGCCCAGTTCAAGAATTATTCTTGTACAGAATAAATTCTACTAAGTTAAATTTGTCAACAGCTTTTCCTCCTTCCTTTCTATTTTATGTGTATGAATGTTTGCTTACATGTACATATCTTCACTATGTACACACTTCATACTTTCAGCAGATAGAAAATGTGGTTTGATCTTCTGGAGCTGGAGTTACAGACAGTTGTGTACTGAGAACTAAATCTGAATCCTCTACAAAAACAGAACGTACTCTTATCTGTTGAGCTACATCTCCAGCCAAAAGCTTTTTTTCCTTTTAACAGCATTAAATTATATTTTATGTATATCTATCAATTTAGTGGCCCAAAAAGTTCTGGTCATATGCTTTTCTTTAAGTTATTTACAATGTAATCTAGGTGTGTGTGTGTATGTCTGTGTCTGTGTCTGTGTGTGTGTGTATGTTGTGTATATGATATGAACATAGTAGAGGGAGTATATAGGACAAAAGAGGGGACCAGTGAGAAGTGAGTTGAAGGGATGCAGAAGCTCTTATGGGGATAAATACAGCAAATAACAGTATCATGTATAAATATGTACTCTTATGATAGAACCCATAGTTTTTTAAAAAAATAAAATTCTTTTTTTTTTCATTTTTAGAGACAGGGTTTCTTTTTGTAGCTATGGATATGCTGTAGACCAAGTTGGCCTTGAGCCTACCACAGTCCCTCTACCTCTGCCTCCCTGAGGGCTGGGACTAAAGGCATATGTCACCATGCCCAGCCCTCATTTTGACTTTACAAATAATTTTAATCAGTTTATTTATTTATTAACTTTTCATCCCAAATACAGGCCCCTCCCTACTCTCCTGTCAGTTCCACCCTCTTCCCCTTTTTCCTCCTCTCCTTCTTCTCAGTAAGAAAGGACCCCATATACCAACCCACCCCAGCACATCAAGTTACATTATGAATGAATGCATCCTCTTTCACTGAGGTCAGGCAAGCTTCACTAGGTGGTGAGTCTTAGGTAAGCCTGGTCTACAGAATGAGTTCCAGGACAGCCAATGTTACACAGAGAAACCAAACCCTATCACAAAAAAGGGCTATTTTAATTCTTGGAAGAAATGGGAGCATATAACATCATCCAGAACTTTGCTATTTATTTTAACTTAGTTTTGAAAAGTCATTACCAAAATCCAATCATAAAAATTTGTTCCTACTATGAATTTTGTTTGACAGTTGGCAAAATAAAAATATCCCACATGTTTATTCATCCATTTCTTTCAATAAAATTCCAGATTTTTTAAATAAAGTCAGTTCTGAAGTTCTGTAGGATCATTTAGCCATGTCCAGTATGTTTCTTCTCCTTTAGTCTATTAGGGTCCCTGAAGTGTTTGACTGACTCCATTGACTTGTAGGGGAGGATTGACATAAAGCCAGAAAATCTAGATACCTTGGCTAAAGAAATTTCATGGATTCACTATGAAAGAGATGATTAATATATACATGTACACTGAAGTTATGATTAAGATCAGGTGATAATTGTGAAAGGACTGAGATCAGATACACCTATGAAAACTGATCTTTCACATATTAATCATTGTTCTTTAAAATATACTGTATCCCTTTTTTGTTTTATTTTGTTTTGTTTTGTTTTGAAACAGCAACTCACTATGTAGCCTTGACTAGCCTGAAACCTGATATGTAGACCAAGTTGGCCTTGAAGTCATAGAGATCCACTTCTGCCTCCTAAGAACTGCAATTACCACATTTAGATATATTTTATCTTAAGATGAACAAAATCTATGGAATATTTTCAGTACTTTAAAGATAATGAAGAAAACACATAAGATGACATAAACCATGGAAGAGAAGCATTCATGCATGAGCAGAAATACAGTCTCTTAGCTAGATGGTTTAGGAGTCTCAGAGATATTATATTTTTGTTGTTTTGTTTTTCTTTCTGAAAATGTGGATGAAACTTTTAAAGCTCTGAATTGATTCTCTGAAATTTACCTAGCAGACTGTAAAAATGAACACAAAACCCTATGAAAATCATGGAAACAGCAGCATTTGTGAGAAACATGAACAAAACAGACCACAGTGAAAACATTCGATAGTATTCATACAGGGTGCCTGGCTGTAAGTCAGAGATTATGGGAAAGAAAGATCCAGGGAAGTACCTTATGGGCAGTGAACTGTGGGGCCTGATATGAGTATATTAAAATTCTCTTTACCTAATTTCACAAGTCTCTTTGAAATCACCAAGAAAAGCTGCTGTTTTGTGATTTAACTCATTTTTACATTTATTTGTTCATTTCGAGTGTGCTCATATGTGCCTGCACCACAGTGAGCACACGAGATTTAGAGAGCCATCTTGTGATCTATGAGCATCAAAAAGTATACATTTTGGTTGGGGAGCAGCTCATAATTACCTTAGTACCAGGAAAGTGATACCCTCTTCTGGCCAACTGTGTGCATGTGGTGGTACACAGACAGACAAGGAGTACACACACACACACACACACACACACTAAAATTTTACGTTAAAGGATAAACATTTTTAATCAAGTGTGAGCTGTCAATAACGTTATTGCAAGTTGAATGCTGAGACATTTAAATTTTAGGGCAACATACCTCTGGAGATTACTGATGGATTACCAGCCTTGCTGCAGATGCTTACGTGGATTTCAAATAAAGCTTTGTATAAATCAACAGAGTCTGGATTACATCCTGTGGGGAAACTCCAGCAAACAGCCACCTGCGACTAATTGGCTACAAATGTCACCCTCACTCTTTTCAGAAGGAGAAAATGCTCTTTCAAGAAAGAAAAGTCTCATTGAACAGAACAATGCTTGGAGGGAGGTTTGAATATTTAATTGCTGCTTCAGTGACAATCTGATTCTATGCTCTTTCTGAGAAGTTATTCACAGGTCTGTTGGTTAAACATTCATATGGAATCGTATTTGAGGTAAAGTGATAAGTAAAATAGCTTAGTACCCTGAGTTCTACAGGGGAAGATTTAAGGCATGTTTTAGCACAGAACAAAGACTTCCCACTTGAGTTCAGTGATAGATTTGATATTCTAATGCACTTGTACATATGTTTTTCGATGGTGTTTGTAAGAAGTATAATTACCTTTGTTTATGAAACGAAACAATGACATAAGCTCATAGGGACACAACACCCACTACACTAACCATCTATCAAATACGTTTCTATTCAGAATTTCAAGGGAAATAAACGGTTATAATTCTCTGATTCTCTGTTTCCATTTGAACTATTTGCAGTTTCTTTGCATTCTTTTTTGTTTGGTTGGTTATTTTTGTGTTTGTTTGTTTGTTTGTTTTTTGAGACAGGGTTTCTCTGTGTAGCCTTGGCTGTGCTGGACTCACTTTGTAGACCAGGCTGGCCTCGAACTCACAGACATCTGTCAGCCTCTGCCTCCCTGAGTGCTGGGATTACTGTTAGGCCCAGGGGGAGCCTAATTTCCAGGGAGACAGATGAGGGTAACTCAGGAGCCTGGACTGATGCAATTGCAAGAGGTTTATTTAAGCCATCCCATGATGTGGCTGACCCCAAACCAGTGAGGAACAGCCTCAGAAGACAGATGCCTGGGGGTTTTTAAGGAAAAAGCACGGGAATCACGGAGGTCACAAGCTTTCCAACACTGGATTGGGTAGGGTAGTTGACTTTTAAAATGATTGGTCTGTTTTAGGTGCCAAGACCAGTCAGTACCATCCCCTGGATGCCAGGCAACATTATCTCATACTGCAGCTCTGGACACTCCTCTGCAGCAAGGTGGAGACCTCTGGCATTCCTTTGCAACAGGGTGGGTCTTGTCTCAACTCACCTGCTTCTCCTCCTGTTTTCTGGAAAAGTACTGGGAGAACTTCGTTTAATACAGGGTATGAATTTATAAAGAAACCTGTTAAATTAACTTGTTCTTTTCATTAACAGTGTAAGCCACCATGCCCAGCATAAAGTAATTGTCTCTTTGTTATTTAGCAGGTTAAGGAGCTTTTTTGTTTTTATTAGAGTATCTTCGTAAATAATCAGAGGGTGTTAACAAAAATTCTTTCTAGCTTTAGTGCTGGTGATCTGGTTGAAAACTGCTTTTCTGTCAAAACTTCCAGTTTCAAATATGGACTTCTGATTAATTAATAGTTATTTTAGCCCTCTATTAATCTTATAAATTATATCATTAACTTTTCTGTGTATAGATGCAGTATATGTATATGATGGTGTATGTGTAGAGAAATGTGTGAAAGTGCACAGGTATAGCGTGTGAGTCCTATGAAGGAGGACCGAAGTCAATGTCAGCTGCCTGCCTCTTTCCACCTTGCTTTTTTAAAAACAGGTTACCTCAACGATCACTGAGATCATTGATTCACCAAAGCTGGATACAGTCCTGCAACCCACCCTCCAGTCTCCCTTTCCCCAGCACTGAGATAGGATAGGGACAGAATGGGCTGTTGTGCTCAGCTTTCCTTTGGACACTGGAAGTCCACACTCAGGTACTTACGCTTGCAGAACCAGAACCTTACTGGGAGTTCCCTCCCAGCCTATGTGTTTTGATCTTTTCTTTCCTTTCCCTTTTCCTTTTTCCTTTCCTTTCCTTTTTCCTTTCCTTTCTTTTTCCTTTCCTTTCCTTCCCTTGCCTTGCCTTCTTTTCTTTCCTTTTTCCTTTCTTTTCCTTTTCTTTTTCCTTTTTCTTTTCCTTTTCTTTCCTTCCTTTCTTTTTTCCCTCTCTTCCTTTCCTTCCTTTCCTTTCTTTGCCTTTCTTTCCTTCTTTCCTTTGTTTCTTTTCTTTCTTTCTTTCTTTCTTTCTTTCTTTCTTTCTTTCTTTCTTTCTTTCTTCTTTCCCTTTAAAAATATTTGGTTTGTTAAAAAAATTACATTAATTCTTTGATAGTTTCATACAATATCTTTTCACTGCCCCTTCCTTCTAAATCTAGAGTTCACCCTCACCCCGTTCCCACACTGAAACATCTACTACCAAAAATAATCACATAACTCTGTGTAGTGCTACAAGAAGATCACATTTGTCACAGAGTGAATAAGTGTTGAAATGTTTATAAAATGTTATAGAAACGTCTGAATGTGTCCTTCAGCACAAGTAAATATATTAGACACTTTAGTTCTTGAATTCCTCACACATAAGAGGAGAGAAGAGCAGTGACAGTAAGCACTTCCTGTGTAGTGAAGTAACTTTATGACCAGGCTTTGCTGTGATAATTACTGACATAAATTATTGTTTTAGGATACAACAATCTGAACCAGTTATTTTTTTCATAATGCACAGGCATGTCCATGGTTCCTATGTTAGAGACTGAGACATACAAATTTAGTTTCTAAACATCACTAAGTTGATCAGTTTTCTCCACTTGTCTTTAAAGATTCAAATGTCAGTAGAGTGCCAGAATAGTTTCACTAGTTTTTTTGTCTGTTTTTGGTTTTTCAACACAGGGTTTCTCTGTAGCCCTGGCTGTCCTGAAACTCACTCTGTCGATCAGGCTGGCCTTTAACTCACAGAGGTCTATCTGCCTCTCTCTCCTGAGTACTGGAAATAAAGGTGTGCACCACCACCACCTGGCTAGTCTCACTAGTTTTTACTGAATATCTTAATGAGAGTTTGTATTTTCTGTATTTCACATTACTTGTTTTTAAAGGCTTCTGTGTTATTTAAGTCTGACTTCTGGCATATTTCACCAGTAATATTAGTTACCTGTAAATAAGCTGAAGATTATGTTCTAAAAATTGGGAAGAATCAGAAAGTTTTAGCATCAAAAATACACAAAATAACTAATTAATTGCCTAGGTGCTAAACTTTTGAATGCTTGGTTTTCTGTAGTGAAAAGGAGTTGTACATATACCTCGGCAAGGGTTATTTTTGTCATGAAGTTGGTAAATAAAATGTTTAATTATGATGCCTCTCAGTTGAGGAATGGATACAGAAATTGTAGTATATCTACACAATGGAATATTACTCAGCAATTAAAAACAAGGAAATTATGAAATTTGTAGGAAAATGGTGGGAACTGGAAAAGATCATCCTGAGTGAGGTATCCCTGAAGCAGAAAGACACACAGGATATATACTCACTCATAGGTGGATATTAGATATATAATATAGGATAAACATACTAAAATCTGTACACCTAAGGAAGCTAATCAAGAAGGAAGACTCTGGCTAAGATGCTTAATCCCCATTCAGAAAGGCAAAAAGGATGGAAAAAAACAGGCAACAGGACAGGAGCCTGCCACAGAGGGCCTCTGAAAGGCTCTACCTTGCAAGGTATCAAGGCAGATGATGAAACTTATAGCCAAACTTTGGGCAGAGTGCAGGGAATCTTATGAAAGAAGGGGGAGATAGTAAGACCTGGAGAGGACAGGAGCTCCACAACTAGAGAAAGAGAACCAAAAAAAATCTGTGCACAGGGGTCTTTTCTGAGACTGACACTCCAACCAAGGACCATTCATGGAGATAAACTAGAACCCCTGCACAGATGTAGCCCATGGCAGTTCAGTGTCCAAGTGGGTTCCATAGTAATTAGGGACTGTCTTTGATATGAACTGATTGGCCTTCTTTTTGATCACTTTCCCCTAGAGGGCAGCAGCCGTACCAGCCTACAGAGGAAGACAATGCAGCCACTCTTGATGAGGCCTGATAGACTAAGATCAGAAGGAAGAAGAGGAAGAAGTACCCTATCAGTGGACTGGAGGAGGGGTATGGGTGGAGAAGAGAGAGGGAGGGTGGGATGGGGAAGGGAGAAGGGATGGAGCTACAGGGGGGATACAAAGTGAATAAACTATAATTAATAAAAATAAAAAAATACCAAAAAGTTTAATTACTTATATTCTCCATTCACACTGAGTAGGTTTTAAAAACCCAAATCAAATAAACAGCTCAGCTTGAAGTATTTTTCTATTGATAAATTATGAAATTATGAAATTCACTAATAAATTTGAGTAAGTTTTAGTATCATCTCCTTAAAATAGGGAGTTGCATTTGTCCCATGGCTTGTCAAAGGTGTGCATTCTCATAAAGTACAGATCAGAGAAAAGTCTGCAAACATAGCTTTGTAAAAAAAAATCATGTAAGTATAAAAGGTAGTATGTTGCAAAAGATACATTTTGTCATTTTTCTTTATTTAAGTACATAGAAATTTAAATTCAAATTTTGCCACCATCTTAATACCAGGGTTAAGGTTAGGGCTCATTTGTCATAAATTTCAAACAGAATATTTTTGATGATGCCTAAGCTCACATAAGAAACATATCTACAGAGTAAAAAGAGCTAGAAAATGGCTGGTGATAAGTAGTTCTATTTTTATGTTTGATTCCTAGACTTTTTCTTTGCTAGATCTACATTACTTTATCATACTGATAAATATTCGTGTCTGTAGAAGTAATCTTCACCTATATCTGTGTATCAATATGCTTATACCTCTGTATAACATTCTTCAAGGTTCTGGGAAGTGGACCACATGCAGAAACAGGCATAACAGACACTAAGAAACTTTCCCTTGATATCTGTCAACTCTAATGTGGTTGCCAGAAAATTGATAATCCAGGTAGGTCATTCCACAAGTGTGGACTCTGAGTCAAAATCAGAACACTTTGATGATGACAACTTCTTTTTCTTTTCCTATCTACTTTTTTTTTTCCCCTTTTGAGTTCTTCTAGACAGGGCCTCTCTGTGTAGTTAGTCCTGGCTGTCCAAGAACTTGTTATGTAGACCAGGCTGGTTTTGAGCTCAGAGAATACCCACTGTCTGTCCTCAGAGTACTGGGATAATGGCATGGACCTTTAAACCACCATGCCTGGATTAATGGGAAATTCCCAATGTGGCCTCTTGAAAAAATGATATGTAACTCTGATTGTTTGAAGCTTTCTGGTACAATATTTCAGGCACATCTTGTACCTTGATGTCTTCAAACTCATCACTCAGCTTTAATTACTTTAAGAAGATTGGTTTTGTCAAAATATTCTATGGAAATAATATTATTTAGTGATGACAACAAACATATTCAGGTAGTTGTGGCTACTTGAGGGGGCATAAGCAATGGGTGTTTCAAGGATCAAAGACTGGTTTGCATTCACATGTGTGTATAGTGTATATTTGTGTCTGTGTTTGTGCATCGAGTATGTGGAGCATATTTGTGTGTATGATGTCTGTTGGGGGTATATGTGTTTATGAGTGTGTGTTCATGTGTAAATTCATTAGCACCCATGCACAATTGTTTTTTTTTTAGGTTCAGATGTTCTTTTTAACTTACAAAGTTATCATAGATTCATTTGAAATTAATTTTTCCAAATATACAATGGAGGAAATATAGCAAATATTTTAGCATCTACTATACCACTTCAACAAATGTATTTCTTTGACACAGAACCCCACAATTCTCCAGAAACAACTTACACACTCCTTCTAGAAGCTTAGGTTCAAGAGATTATTGTTAATTTTAACTCCTGAGTTATCAAATATGTATAATTGTAAAACAATTTCTTTTTTTGTTTTCAAAAATATGAAGAGAGTTGGCATGGGTGTGAGGGAGAAAGGATAGGTGATAGAAAAACCAGACTTCATTACATACATGTATGAAATTGTTAAGTAACCAAATTAAATTAATTGATAAAAGAAGCATTAGAAATATTATTGCATAAATACAATGCGTTCTCAGATTTTTTTTTTTACATTGTTGATTTCCTCAAATGGGTTTTTCCCTCAGATTAAGCCAGGAACTTATACTGAAACCCAGAGATAAGTTTCCCTAACACCAATTTAGTAGACATAGTCTTGGGATTTTGGCCAATTGAGGGGGAAAATCACGATGTCTGTCTGAAGTCAGGTGTTTTCTGTTAGGCTTTTATGGTTCACACAACAACCTACCAGAGCAGCAGAATTTACTTTCAGGGTCATGTCCACATTAACAGTGTTACATCATCACACATCAAATGAATCACATTCCTTAGAGTTTTTGGTTGTTGGAGAAGGATGGTCATAGTTATTTATAGAATACACCATAGTTATTTGCATTGGTAAATTAC
Organism: Meriones unguiculatus; assembly: GCF_030254825.1. Classification (NCBI taxonomy): domain Eukaryota; kingdom Metazoa; phylum Chordata; class Mammalia; order Rodentia; family Muridae; genus Meriones; species Meriones unguiculatus. Next base: position 18,530,070 of record NC_083367.1, on the reverse strand, counting down.
TATTTGGGACTTTATGGGTTTTATTTGATTTCATTGTAAGTATTTGTATTTCCAATACCCTAAATTTCAGTTTTCAGTGAGATCTGTATATTAGAACATTTGCTTTTTTCTTCATATGTGTATAATGTGGGAAAACACTAGCAGCAGAGCCAACAAAATGATGACTAAGAATAATTCATGAACCTTCCATCAGTTATTTTTATCCTTAGGACATATCCCAGTGGGGAAGCTTGATAAAGTTAATATAGTGGATACTTGCAAACTAACTTTAAGTCATTTTTTGTGATTTTTACAAATTTAAAACATAAATGCAATATTTAGGGAATGATTTTTTAAATTGTTTTATATGACAATGTAAATCAATGTCTTTCATTTCTATTGCCTTAACGAAACACTATGGTAAAGAAGACTTGTAAAAGAAGCATTTAATTGAAAAATCACAGTCGCAGAGTATTGTAAAGCCAATGACCATCATGGTAAGGAGTATGTCAGCAGGCACATAGCAAAGTGCTAGACCATAGCTGGGAATGCACATCTGATGCACAAGCATCATGAAGAATATCTCTGTCTCTGTCTCTGTCTTCATCTCTACCTCCACCTTCACAGACATCTGCATTCATCTCTCTCTTCCTCTCTGTCTCTCTTTATGTATACAATATATAGCTATATCATTTATATCTAATCAATATCATCAATGTCTATACCTATATCTATCTAATCTGTATCTGTATATCTTTATCTCTCATCTCTATTTCTCTCTATATATATCTTTAAATGTATATCATCATCTCTTTATCCCTGTCTATCTGTATATCAGCATCTTTATTTCGATCTCTATGTATATCATCATCTCTATCAATGCCTAAATATATATGAACTTCTCATCAATAATTCTATCATCTCTATTATTTATATCTATATCAATCATCTATATCTACTGACATATAGAAATAGATATTGTATACATATAGATATAGATATAAGTATAATTACAAATATAGACATAGATGATGGAGATGTAGATTTAAATGTAAACATTGCACACATATAGATAATTTCATTTTTATTTTTATTTTTATTTTATTTATTTATTTTTTTTCAATGCAGTTTATTCAGGAACATTGAACAATCCTCGGACCCCGGGGAAAGCCAGCCCACAGCTTAAATAGCCTCTGGGTAGCCAACCCAGGCGTGCACGTGTGCAATGCAGATAGGTCCACATACATGGAAGCAAGCCAGATCCTCGGCCTTAGCCAAATGTGGAGTTGTTTGTGACAGAGAGCACTCACCATCGGGAAGGTGGAAGGCGGAAACCAGCTCCATCTTTAAGGCATAGCATTCCGCAGCTCTCTACAGTTCCCCCTTTTTGTTTTAGACGCATCAGGCAAGAGTAGAGGTCTGATCTCTGATATTAGAAATAAATTGGGACTTTGTACAGATGTTCATTTAGGTGTCATCCACCCAAAGAGCATCAGACCGTCCGATACCTTTTTCTCAGAGGCGGGACCTGGGGCATCAACCCGCATGCAATCAGACATGCTCTTCTCTGGGTCCAAAGCGGCTGACCCTGAGTGCAGTGCTTAGCCTCGCATCCTGAGCGTATCATTTTAGCTTTTTATGGTATCCAACCATGCTTGGGGAGAATGTCCTGCTTCAATGGCTGTAAAGGCCTGAATGATCATGGCTGCATCACATTGTTGTGAGACTCTAATCTTGCATATATACCACAGGCAAACCAAGGAGACCAACACCAGAAGGCCTGCTAACTCTCCCATGCCCGCCCATTCCTTCAGATGATTCATGGCTGCAGCAATCCATGTTGATAATCCTCTGGCTAGTCCTGCGTCCACTCCGGTAGAATTTACTGTGACAATGGCCACTCTCAGCTGCTCCATCGTAGTATCGAATGCTCCAGTCCAATTACCTAAAATATAGCTCGACAATTGTTTAGACAGATTTGCAGCGCAGGAAAAATTCTCATGTTGTATGCTAGTGACACAAAGTCCAGCATACTTTCATTGACAGCCAGGTTGAGCGATTTGCCATAGGGTATCAATTTGCTCCTGCAAGAGGTCAATCCTCTGATTGAACACCATCAAGCTTCCTTTTAGTTGAGCATTAATTCCTTTATGTACAACTAAGGCATGAGCTACATTGGCTAAATGATTATTCAGGGTCTGAGCAGTCTGCCCAGTATGACTCATGGCTAATGCCCTGGTGGTAGCTCCAACAGCCGTCAATGAGATGGTAGTAACAATGGTGGCTGTAGTTCCAAGATCCCTTTTCTGTCTGAAGAGAGTCATAGCGTGAGGGGCATCAATGGGGACAGGCAGCCAGTGAGGCATCCGAGTAACCAGGGCATACCTAACTTCACTAGCATTCCAGCATTGGGCAAAAAAGCAAGTATCATTACCACAATTACTTGGCTCTATCTGGCTAATAATGAATAAAAATGGGGGATATAGACAAACAGGTGTGGGCTTAGAGGAAATATTATGAGAAGCCTTAACCCCTCGTTGGAACATCCTGCGTCAGTTCTAGAACTAGCAGTGGTGGTGTCCGAGGTCTGAGTAGGTTCAGGAGACCATTGCCTCCAGGGGCGAGACGTGCTCCATGCCAATTGACTAACTCCATGTTTTCCTCCAATTTTGAAAGTCATTTAAGGTTCTTAAATTACTTTTTTCCCTTTTTTCTTAAATTTTTCATGAATTACACTTTATTCATTCTGCATCCCCCCATAAGCCCCTCCCTCCTCCCATCCCAATCCCACCCTCCCTCCTCCCTCTGCTTGCATGCCACTCCCCAAGTCCACTAATAGGGGAGGTTCTCCTCTCCTTTCTGATCTTAGTCTGTCAGTTCACATCAAAAGTGGCTGCATTGTCCTCTACTATGGCCTGGTAAGGCTGCTCCCCCCCAGAGGGAGGTGATCAAAGAGCAGGCCAATCAGATTATGTCAGAGGCAGTCCCTCTTCACATTACTATGTAACCCAATTGGACTCTGAACTGCCCTGGGCTACATCTGTGCAGGGGTTCTAGGTTATCTCCATGAATAGTCCTTGGTTGGAGTATGAGTCTCTGGGAAGTTCCCTATGTTCAAATTTTCTTGTTCTGTTGCTCTCCTTCTGGAGACCCTGTCCTCTCCAGCTCTTACTATTTCCCAGTTCTTACCTAAAATTCCGTTCACTCTGCCCAACAGTTGCCCACCAGGCTCAGCATCTGCTTTGATAGTCTGAAGGGCAGAGGCTTTCAGAGGCCCTCTGTGGTAGGTTCCTAGGTTGTTTCCTGTTTTCTTCTTCTTCTGATGTCCATCCTCTTTGCCTTTCTGGATGGGGTTTGGACGTTTTAGTTAGGGTCCTCTCTCTTGCTTAGTTTCTTTAGATGCACAGGTTTTAGTGGGTTTGTCCTATGTTGTATGTCTATATGAGTGAGTATATACCATGTGTGTCTTTTTGCTTCTGAGACAACTCACTCAGGATGATCCTTTCCAGATCCCACCATTTACCTGCAAATTTCATGATTTCCTTATTTTTCATTGCTGAGTAATATTCCATTGTGTAGATGTACCACAATTTCTGCATCCATTCTTCAGTTGAGGGGCATCTGGGTTGTTTCCAGCTTCTGGCTATTACAAATAAAGCTGCTACAAACATGGTTGAGCAAATGTCCTTTTTGTGTACTTGAGCCTCTTTTGGATATATGCCCAGGAGTGGTATGGCTGGATCTTGAGGAAGCGCTATTCCTAGTTGTCTGAGAAAGCGCCAGATTGATTTCCAGAGTGGTTGTACAAGTTTACATTCCCACCAGCAGTGGAGAAGGGTTCCCCTTTCTCCACAACCTCTCCAGCATGTGTTGTCACTTGAGTTTTTGATTTTGGCCATTCTCATGGGTGTAAGGTGAAATCTCAGGGTTGTTTTGATTTGCATTTCCCTAATGGCTAATGAGGTTGAGCATTTCTTTAAGTGCTTCTCAGCCATTCGGTATTCCTCTACAGAGAATTCTCTGTTTAGCTCTGTTCCCCATTTTTTAAGTGGATTACTTGGTTTGCTGCTTTTCAGCTTCTTTAGTTCTTTATATATACTGGATATGAGTCCTCTGTCAGATAAAGGGTTGGTGAAGATTCTTTCCCAATCTGTAGGTGGTCGCTTTGTTTTGATGACGGTGTCCTTTGCTTTACAGAAGCTTTTCAGTTTCATGAGGTCCCATTTATTGGTTGTTGCTCTTAGAGCCTGTGCTGTTGGTGTTCTGTTCAGGAAGTTTCCCCCTGTACCAATGAGTTCTAGGGTATTTCCCACTTTTTTTTCAAGCCGATTTAATGTGTCTGGTTTTATGTTGAGGTCTTTGATCCACTTGGTCTTCAGTTTTGTGCAGGGTGACAAGTATGGATCTATTTTCATTTTTCTACATGTAGACATCCAGTTAGACCAGCACCATTTGTTGAAGATGCTATCTTTTTTCCATTGTATGGTTTTGGCGTCTTTGTCAAATATCAGGTGTCCATACGTGTTGGGGTTTATTTCTGGGTGCTCTGTTCAGTTCCATTGATCTACCATTCTGTTTCTATGCCAGTACCATACAGTTTTTAAAACTGTTGCTCTATAGTACAACTTAAGATCAGGGATGGAGATACCTCCAGAAGATCTTTTATTGTAGAGGATTGTTTTAGCAATTCTGGGTTTCTTGTTATTCCATATGAAGTTGAGAATTTTCCTTTCCAGGTCTGTAAAGAATTGTGTTGGTAATTTGATGGGCATTGCATTGAATCTGTAGATTGCTTTTGGTAAGATGGCCATTTTTACTATGTTAATCCTACCAAGCCATGAGCATGGGAGATCTTTCCATCTTCTCATATCTTCTTCTAATTCTTTCTTCAGGGATTTGAAATTTTTTTCATACAAGTCTTTGACTTCCTTGGTTAGGGTTACTCCGAGGTACCTTATGTCATTTGTGGCTATTGTGAAGGGTGTTGTTTCCTTAATTTCTTTCTCAGCCCTTTTGTCTTTTGTATACAGGAGGGCTACTGATTTTTTTGAGTTAATTTTGTATCCTGCCACTTTGCTGAAGGTGTTTATCAGCTGTAGGAGTTCCCTGGTAGAGTTTTTGGGGTCACTCACGTATACTATCATATCATCTGCAAATAGTGATAATTTGACTTCTTCCTTTCCAATTTGTATCCCCTTGATCTCCTTCAACTGTCTTATTGCTCTAGCAAGGACTTCCAACACTATGTTGAAGAGATATGGAGAGAGTGGGCAGCCTTGTCTTGTCCCTGATTTCAGTGGGATTGCTTTAAGTTTCTCTCCGTTCAGTTTGATGTTGGCTATAGGCTTGCTGTATATCGCCTTTACTATGTTTAGATATGTGCCTTGTATCCCTGATCTCTCCAGTACTTTGAACATGAATGGATGTTGGATTTTGTCAAAGGCTTTTTCAGCATCTAGGGAGATTATCATGTGGTTTTTTTCTTTCAGTTTGTTAATATGGTGGATCACATTGATGGATTTCCGTATATTGAACCACCCCTGCATACCTGGGATGAAGCCTACTTGGTCATAGTGGATAATATCTTTGATGTGTTCTTGGATTCGGTTTGCAAGTATTTTATTAAGTATTTTTGCATCAATGTTCATAAGGGAGATTGGCCGGAAATTCTCTTTCTTTGTTGAGTCTTTGTTAGGTTTAGGTACCAAGGTGACTGTGGCTTCATAGAATGAATTTGGTAATATTCCTTCTGTTTCTATTTTGTGGAATAGTTTGAAGAGAATTGGTGTTAGCTCTTCTTTGAAGGTCTGGTAGAATTCTGCGCTGAAGCCATCTGGTCCTGGGCTTTTTTTGGATGGGAGACTTTTGATGACCACTTCTATTTCTTTGGGGGATATAGGTCTATTTAGTTGATTTACCTGGTCCTGGTTCAGCTTTGGTAAGTCAAATCGATCAAGAAAATTGTCCATTTCATTTAGATTTTCAAATTTTGTGGCATATAGACTTTTGAAGTAAGTCCTAATGATTGTTTGGATTTCCTCAGTGTCTGTAGTTATATCCCCCTTTTCATTTCTGATTTTGTTGATTTGGGTGGTGTCTCTCTGCCTTTTAGTTAGCCTGGCTAAGGGTTTGTCGATCTTGTTGATTTTCTCAAAGAACCAGCTCTTGGTTTCATTGATTCTTTGAATTGTTTTATTTGTTTCCAATTGATTGATTTCAGCCCTGAGTTTGATTATTTCCAGCCGTCTACTCCTTCTTGGTGTGTCTGCTTCTTCTTTTTCTAGGGTTTTTAAGTGAGCCATTAGGGTGCTTGAATGAGCTGTCTCGAATTTCTTTTTGAAGGCACTTAGTGCTATGAACTTAAAAATATGGAACGCTTCACGAATTTGCGTGTCATCCTTGCGCAGGGGCCATGCTAATCTTCTCTGTATCGTTCCAATTTTAGTATATGTGCTGCCGAAGCGAGCACTCATTTTTATTTTTAGCAACTTATTTTTATTTAGGTACTTCTTGCTATCTTCCTTTCTACCTCTCTCTCTCTCCCCTCTTTCTCTCCCTCTCTCTCTACCCTTCTCCCTCTTTCTCTCTCTTTTTCTGATTGTATGTTTGCCATGTATACAAATGCTACAGAGACCGGAAAATCAGGTTGCATTCCTTGGAGATGACATTTCAGGTGGTTATGTGTCTCCCATCATGGGTGTTGAGATATTTCTTAGTTGGTGCTTCTAAAGCATCCTGACCAAAATCAACTTGGGAGGAAAGGATTCCTTTCAGCTTAAAGTCTCATATCACACACCATCACAGAGGGAAGTTGGGGCAAGAACTCAACTAGTACAGGAACCTGCTTGCAGGGGCTGACACAAAGGCCACCAGGAATGCTGTTTACCAGATGGCTCTTCTTGGCTTACTCACCCTACTTAAGCCTAACAGCACCCATATCAACCACTAATTATTGTCTTATTGTAACTATTTATGTGGTATTTCATTGATATCTGTAAAAGGCTTGCTCTTTTTTGAAGGAAAAAGGAAGGGGAGTGGATATGGGGAGAAGGGAATTTGGGGAGGGACTAGGAGTTGTGGAGGGAGAGGAGGATACTATGGAAATGTAGTGTATGAGAGATGAAAGAAAAGGAAGAAAGAAAGAAAGAAAGAAAGAAAGGAAGGAAGGAAGGAAGGAAGGAAGGAGGAAAGAAGGAAGGAAGGAAGGAAGAAAGGAAGGAAGGAAGGAAGGAAGGAAAAGGAAAGACTCTGTTGACATCATTACAGGGCAATTTATTGAACATTTTCTTCGTTAAGGCTCCCTATGTGCATATATGTTTAGGTTTGTACCACAATGACTAAAACTCACCAAAATAGGATATTACTGTGGGTCCTCTTCAAGAGCACTAATTCCCCTGAACAACTGAGCAATCACTGCAGTCTTTTATTATTTAGTTTGTTATTTTTAGAGTTTTCGAATGCCATGCACAAAGATCATATAAGCTAGGTGAGCTCTCATTAAACCAGATCCAAAGTCCATTTTTATATCTTTTTTAACAAAAAACATTCCTTTATTATTTTTTTAACTTTTATTAATTAGACTTCATTCACTTCGTATTCCCCCCAAAAAACCCTCTATCCTCCCTTCCCAATCCCACCTTCCCTCCCCCTTTTTCACTCATGCCCCTCCCCAAGTCCACTGATAGGGGAGGTCACCCTCAAATTCCTTCTGATCTTAGTCTATCAGATCTCTTAAGGAGTGACTGCATTATCATCTTCTGTAGCCTGGTAAGGCTGTTCCCTCCTCAGGAGGAGGTAATCAAAGAGCAGGCCAATCAGTTTATATCAGACGTAGTCTCTCTTCCCATTACTATGGAGCCCACTTAGACACTAAACTGCCATGGGCTAAATCTGTGCAGGGGTTCTAGGTTATCCCCATGCATGGTACTTGGTTGGAGTATGAGTCTCTGGAAAGACCCCTGTGTTCAAATTTTCTGGTTCTGTTGCTCTCCTTGTGGAGTTCCTGTCCTCTCCAGATATTACTATTTCCCACTTCTTTCATAAGATTCCATGCACACAGCCCAACAGTTGGCCATAAGTCTCAGTATCTGCTTTGATAGTCTGTAGAGCAGAGCCTTTCAGAGAACCTCTGTGGTAGGTTCCTAACTTTTTTCCTGTTTTCTTCTTCTGATGTCCATCCTCTTTGCTTTTCAAGATGGGTACTGAGCATTTCAGTCAGAGTCCTCCCTCTTGATTAGTTTCTTTAGATGTTCAGATTTTAGTAGGTTTATCCTATGTTATATGTCTATATGAATGAGTATATACCTTGTGTGTCTTTCTGCTTCTGGGACGGCTCACTCTGGATGATCCTTTTAAGTTCCCATCATTTCCCTGCAAATTTCATGATTTCCTTATCTCTCATTGCTGAATAATATTCCATTGTGTAGATGTACTACAGTTTCTGGTTCCATTTTTCAGTAGAGGGGCATCTGGGCTGTTTCCAGCTTCTGGTTATTACAAATAAGGCTGCTACAAACATGGTTGAGCAAATGTCCTTATTGTGTACTTGAGCCTCTTTTGGATATATGCCTAGGAGAGGTATGGCTGGATATTGAGGAAGCATTATTCCTTGTTGTCTGAGGAAGCACGGGATTGCTTCCCAGCATGGTTGTACAAGTTTACATTCCCACTAGCAGTGGAGGAGGGTTCCCCTTTCTCCACAACCTCTCCAGCATCTGCTGTCACTTGAGATTTTCATCTTGACCATTCTGATGGGTGTAAGGTGAAATATCAGGGTTGTTTTGATTTGAATTTCCCTAATGGCTAATGAGGTTGAGCATTTCTTTAAGTGTTTCTCTGCCATTCGATATTCATCTATCGAGAACTCTCTGTTTAGCTCTGTTCCCCAGTTTTTAATTGGATTACTTGGTTTGTTGCTTTTCAGCTTCTTTTGTTCTTTATATATACTGGATATTAGCCCTCTGTCAGATAAAGGGTTGGTGAAGATTCTTTCCCAATCTGAAGATATTCATTTGTTTTGATGACAGTGTCCTTTGCTTTACAGAAGATTTTCAGTTTCATGAGGTCCCATTTATTGATTGTTGCTCTTAGAGCCTGTGCTGTTGGCATTCTGTTCAGGAAGTTGTCTCCTGTGCCAATGAGTTTTAGGGTCTACCCCACTTTTTCTTCTAACCGATTTAATGTGTCTGATTTTATGTTGATGTCTTTGATCCACTTGGACTTTGGTTTTGTGCAGGGTGATAAGTATGGATTTGCATTTTTCTACATATAGATATCCAGTTAGACCAGCACCCTTTTTGAAGGTGCTATCTTTTTTCTATTGTATGGTTTTGGCATAATTATCAAAGATCAGGTGTCCATACGTGTGTGGGTTTATTTCTGGGACTTCTGTTTGGTTCCATTGATCCACCATTCTGTTTCTATGCCAGTACCATGCAGTTTTTATTACTTTTGCTCTATAGTACAGCTTAAGATCAAGCATGAAGATACCTCCAGAAGGTCTTTTATTGCAGAGGATTGTTTTACCAATTCTGGGTTTCTTGTTATTCCATATGATGTTGAGAATTTTTCTTTCCAGGTCTGTAAAGAATTGTGTTGGTAATTTGATGGGAATTGCATTGAATCTGTAGATTGCTTTTGGTAAGATGGCCATTTTTACTATGTTAATCCTGCCAAGCCATGAGCATGGGAGATCTTTCCTTCTTCTGATATCTTCTTCTAATTCTTTCTTCAGAGACTGGAAATTTTTTTCATACAAGTCTTTGACTGGCTTGGTTAGGTTCACACCAAGGTACTTTATGTCCTTTGTGGCTAATGTGAAGGGTGTTGTTTCCCTAATTTCTTTCTCAGCCCTTTTGTCTTTTGTATACAGGAGGGCTACCGATTTTTTTTTTTTTAGTTAATTTTTTTATTGGACCACATTGCTGAAAGTGTTTTTCAACTGTAGGAGTTCCCTGGTAGAATTTTTGGGGTCACTCAAGTATATTATCATATCATCTGCAAATAGTGATAATTTGACTTCTTCCTTTACAAATTGTATCTCCTTGATCTCCTTCAACTGTCTTATTGCTCTAGCAAGGACTTCCAAAACTATGTTGATGAGATATGGAGAGAGTGGGGCACCTTGCTTTGTTCCTGATTTCAGTGGGATTGCTTGAAGTTTCTCTCCTTTAAGTTTGATGTTGGTGATAGGCTTGCTGTATTTTGCCTTTACTATGTTTAGATATGTGCCTTGTATCCCTGATCTCTCCAACACTTTAAACATAAATGGATGGTAGATTTTATCAAATGCTTCTTTCAGTTTGTTAATATGGTGGATCACATTGATTGATTTCTGTATAACAAACCACCCTTACCTATCTGGGATGAAGCCTACTTGGTCATAGTGGATGATATCTTTGATGTGTTCTTGTTTTCGGTTTGGAAGTATTTTGTTGAGTATTTTTGCATCAATGTTCATGAGGGAGATTGGCCTGAAATTCTCTTTCTTTGTTGGGTCTTTGTGAGGTTTGGGTACAAACGTGACTGAGCCTTCATAGAATGAGTTTCATAGTGTTCCTTCTGTTTCTATTTTGTGGAATAGTTTGAAGAGAACTGGAATTAGGTCTTCTTTGAAGGTCGGGTAGAATTCTGTGCTGAAACCATCTGGTCGTGGGCTTTTTTTGAATGGGAGATTTTGATGACCACTTCTATTTCCTTAGGGGATAGACGACTATTTAATTGATTTATCTCATCTTTATTCATCTTTGGTAAGTGAAATTGATCAAGAAAATTGTCCATTTCATTTAAATTTTCAAATTTTGTGGCATATAGACTTTTGAAGTAAGTCCTAATGATTGTTTGGATTTCCTTACTGTCTGTAGGTATGTCCCCCTTTTCATTTATGATTTTGTTGATTTGGATGCTGTCTCTCTGCCCTTTAGTTAGCTTGGCTAAGGGTTTTTCTATCTTGTTGATTTTCTCAAAGAACCAGCTCTTGGTTTCATTGATTCTTTGAATTGTTTTATTTGTTTCTAATTGGTTGATTTCAGCCCTGAGTTTGATTATTTCCAGCCATCTACTCCTTTATGGTGTGTCTGCTTCTTGTTTTTCTAGAGTTTTTAAGTGAGCCATTAAGTTGCTTGAATGAGCTGTCTTGAATTTCTTCTTGAAGGCACTTAGTGCTATGAACTTTCCTCTTAGCACTGCCTTCATTGTGTCCCACAAGTTTGGGTATGTTGTGCCTTCATTTTCATTGAGTTCTAGGAAGACTTTAATTTCTTTCTTTATTTCTTCCCTAACCCAGCTGTCATTTAGTAGCAAGTTGTTCAGTTTCCATGTGTGTGTAAGCTTTTTTGCTATTTTTGTTTTTGAGGTCCAGTTTTATTCCATGGTGATCAGATAGGATACAAGTTATTATTTAAATCTTCTTGTATTCGCTGAGGCTCTATTGGTCTATTTTGGAGAAGGTTCCATGAGGTGCTGAGAAGAAGGTAAATTCTTTTGTGTTTGGGTGTAAGGCTGTGTAAATGTCTGTGAGGTCCATTTATTCATGACCTCTGTTAGAGACATTGTTTCTTTGTTTAATTTCTGTTTTGTTGACCTGTCCTTTGTTGAGAGTGGGGTGTTGAAGTCTCCCACTATTAATATGTGGGGATCTATGTGTAGTTTAAGTTTTTTCAATGTTTCTTTTACAAATGTGGGTGCCCTTGCATTTGGGGCATAGATGTTCAGGATTGTGATGTCTTCCTGGTGGAATATTCCCTTGATAAGTATGCAGTGTCCTTCCCCATCTCTTTTGATTAATTTGGGTTGAAAGCCTATTTTATCAGATATTTGAATGGCTACTCCTGCTGGCTTCTTGGTTCCATTTCCTTGGAAAGCCATCTTCCTGCCCTTTACCTTTAGGTAATGTCTATCTTTGTGAATTACGTGTGTTTCTTGTATGTAACAGATTGTCAGGTCTTGTTTGGGCATCCATTCTGTTACTCTGTGTCTTTTTATTGGAGAAGTGATTCCACTGATCTGGAGGGAAATTAATGACCAGTGGCTGTTAGATCCTTTGATTTTGATGTTGGCTGTGATCATAAGGTTGTGTACTTGGTTGTTTTTTGATTTACTGTAGTGAGGTTAATTATTTCCTGCATTTTCTTGAAAGGAGCTTGTTTTCTTGGGTTGTATTTTTCCTTCTAATATCTTCTGTGACGCTGGATTTATGTATAGGTATTGTTGAATTTTATTTTTGTCATTGAATATCTTATGTTCTCTGTCTATGAAGACTGAGAGTTTTGCTGGGTATAGTAGCCTGGCCTGACATCTGTGTTCTCTTAGAGCCTGCATGTTATCTGTCCAAGCCCTTCTAGCTTTCATAGTCTCTGTTGAAAAGTCAGGTGTGATTCTAATGGATTTGCCATTACATGTTACTTGACCTTTTTCCCTTGAAGCTGTTAGTATTTTTTCTTTGTCTGTATACTTACAGTTTTGATTATTCTGTGGTGGTAGGATTTTCTTTTCTAGTCTAATTTATTGGGTGTTCTGTAGGCCTCTTGCATTCTTATTGACCTCTCCTTTAAGTTAGGGAAATTTCCTTCAATGATTTTGTTGAAAATATTTTCTTGGCCTTGGAGAAGGTAATCTTCTTTTTCCTCTATTCTTATTATTCTTAGGTTTTGTCTTTTTATGTTGTCTTGAATTTCTTGGACGGTATGTGTCAGGAATTTTTTAGATTTAACATTTTCTTTGACAGATACATTTATTTCTTCCATTTTATCTTCCATACCTGAGATTCTTTCTTCCATCTCTTGTAGTCTATTGGTTATGCTTACCTAATTAGTTCCTGTTTTCTTCCTTAAGTTCTTTTATCCATAATTTCCTCCATTTGTGTTTTAATTATTCCAATTCTATCTTCAGATCTTGAGCCTTTTTGTTTATTTCTTTCACCTGTCTAACTGTATTTTCCTGTTTTCCCTTCAATTCCTTTAGCTTGTTCATTTTAACAATCCTCTGATTCTTTTATTTCTTTCAGTGATTTAAGGATTTCCTCTTTAAAGGCCACAAACTATTTGGCTGCAACTTTGTATTTCTTTATGAATGGCCATAATCTGTTTTTCTTTATCTTCTTCTATTTCTTTACAGATGACCATAATCTGTTTGTTTTCATCTTTCTCTAATTCTTTATGGATGACCATAATCTGTTTGAGTTTATCTTCCTTTAGGTCTTACACATTTTATTTGTTTCTTCTGTTATCCTCTTCATTAGCATAGATGTTAGGTCATCTTCTTGAATTTCAATTATGCTGGTGTGTTCCAGTTCTACTTGCCCCTGTATAACTAGGTTCTGGAGAGGTCATATTGCTCTGTCTTTGGATGGTTGAGCTTTTATGCTGGCCTCTACCCATTGGGCTATCTTAGGTGTTGGATGTTAGTTTCTGGTGGTTCCTGGAATCTTGTGGTGGAGAGAAACCCTTTGGCAGGTATATTGTTTTTCCTGAGAGAAGCCTCCTCAGCTTTTTGGGTATGGTCACTGTATGGCCTGTGTTTTTGAGGAGTTTCCACAGCTCACCATAGGCATAGAGACCTGGGTGGTGACTGCAGTCCTTGTTAGTCAAGAGTGCTCTCCTCTCACCCAGAGAAGTCCTGGAGAGAGCTGCCCTTCCTTCTGTGTTTCTTGCTGTAAATTTAGTGAGCTGCTGCTGTAATCTGGGTGTCCCATGGTTTGGACAGTTTTGTTAGTGTTAACTGGTTTCCCCTTTGACCAGTATATGGGTATTGATCTCAGGGACCACAGTCTTCTATAGGTCTGAACTTGGTGCTCTGTTCCCCAGTATCCAAGTTGTAATCTGTGGCAGGTGAGTACTGGTAGCAACAGACTAGCTAGTGTACAGCATGCTCCTTGGTTGGGCTGGTCTGTGGGACCTTTTTCAGGGATATACTGGGTGGCCTAAGTCCTTCCCAGTTTGCTTCGTTCCCTGTGGGGATTTCTCCTGACAGGGACTCCCAGTCTCTGTTGCCCTGGGGCGCACAGCTCTATCTGTGATGAAGAGCTGGGCACATAGGAAGTCTCTGTGCTCACAGCTGGAGCCTAGTTCAGTGACGGCGCCTTGCACCCACCATTCTGTGAGACCTTTTCCAGGGAAATACTGGGTGACCTGTGGTTAGTCCTGTTTCCTTCCTTCCCTGTGGGTTTTTCTCACTACTGGGACTCCCAGTCTCTGGTGTGTTTGTACCCACTGTTCAGCCTGGGACGGTGATCAGAACACGCAGGTGTGTGGCTCTGTTCTGGCGACCTAGTGCCTGCATGACCTGGGATCTCTTCCATGTTCAGGCTGGGTGACCTGAGAGTGGACCCGACTGAGTACCACACCTTGGAGGTTTCCTCTCACCTGGGAAACACTATTGCTCTTGTTTTGGGGCCCAGAGTTCAGTCTCTTGTTTGCTGTACAGAAAATGTCATCCTGTTCCTCAGAGGCAGTGTTCTTCTGGTGCCACCATCTTGCCCCTCCCATTTTTATATCTTAGTATAAAATTAACGAACTATAGAAATGATCCCTGAAAGTAGGGCCTCTGAAAGCCTCTGCCCTGCAGACTATCAAAGCAGATGCTGAGCCTGATGGCCAACTGGCAGGCAGAGTAAATGGAATTTTATGTAAGAAGTGGGAAATAGCAAGAGCTGTAAAGGACAGGAGCTCCACAGGGAGAGCAACAGAAAAAGAAAATTTGAACACAGGGAACTTCCCAGAGACTCATACTCCAACCAAGGACTATTCATGGGAATAACCTAGAACCCCTGCACAGATGTAGCACATGGCAGTTCAGTGTCCAAGTGGGTTACATAGTAATGGGAAGAGAAACTGCCTCTGACATAATCTGATTGGCCTGCTCTTTGATCACCTCCCCCTGAGGGGGAGCAGCCTTACCAGGCCACAGAAGATGACAATGCAGCCACTTCTGATGAGAACTGATAGACTAAGATCAGAAAGAAGGAGAGGAGGACCTCCCCTATCAGTGGACTTGGGGAGGGGCATGCATGCAGAAAGGGGAGGGAGGGTGGGATCGGGAAGGGAGGAGGGAGGGGCTTATGAGGGGATACAAAATGAATAAAGTGTAATTAATAAAAGTTAAATAAAAATTTAAAAATATTAACATCATAATAAACCACTCTTTAAAGTTTATTCTTTAGCAGATTTTATGTACTGATAGACTGTTGGCTTACTTAAAAAAACAAACAAAAAAAACAACTTTTATTTATTTCTATATCTCTTTCTCCCTACTCCAACCCAATACCTGCCAATACCCCAACACCAGGTAGGAGAGAGAAAGTTTCAGTGGGAGAGCCGCCACAGTTCTCTTATCTGTTTCCTACTGGTTATGCTCATCCAGTTCTTTGGAACCAGTCCAATCCTCATTTCAGGAGATCGCCAACTTCTTTTTTTCTTTTTTATTAATTACAGTTTATTCACTTTGTATTCCCCCTGTAGCTGCCACCCTCCTCCCGTCCAAATCCCACCCTTCCTCACACTTCTCCACCAATGTTCCTCCCCCAGTCAACTGATAGGGGAGGTCTTCCTCTCTTTCCTTCTGATCCTAGTCTATCAGGTCTTATCAGGAGTGGCTGCATTATCTTCTCCATGGCCTGGTAAGGCTGCTCTATACTCAGGGGGAAGTAAGCAAAGAGCAGGGAAATCAGTTCATGTCAGAAACAGTCTCTGTTCCCATTACTATGGAACCCACTTGAGCACTGAATTGCTATGTGCTACATCTGTGCAGGGGTTCTAGGTTATCTCCATGAATAGTTCTTGGTTGGAATATCAGTCTGAGAAAAGACCCCTGTGCACAGATGTTTTACTTCTGTTGCTCTCCTTGTGGAGCTCCAGTCACCTCCAACTCTTACTATCTCTCCCCTCTTTCATAATATTCCCTGCATTCTGCCCAAAGTTTGGCTATAAGTCTCAACATCTGCTTTGATACCCTGCAGGGCAGAGCTTTTCAGAGGCCCTTTGTGGCAGGCTTTTGTCCTGTTCCCTGTTTTCTCCCTCTTCTGATATCCAACCTCTTTGTCTCTCTGAATGGGGATTGAGCATTTTAGCCAGAGTCCTCCTTCTTGATTAGATTTTCCCATGCCCATTCTTGGCAGGATCTCCAACTTCTTGTCTCACCATATCAACAGCAACTGGGAGCCTCAGAGGGAAGCAGCAGTAGCTTTGTTCTTTCTCAGAGCTTTCTTCTGCTCTCTAAGTTCTGGAAATTTTTCTCTCTCCTGAGTGCTCAGATTTAAACTATCTGCAGCTGGCAAAGAGCTCCTTTCAGAACCCACATGAGGCAAATAGTTTGCTGCTGAGGACCATCTAAATCAGTCCCATATCCAACTTCTAGGATTTAAAAAAAATAGTTTATATAAACAAGAGACGTTTGAAACTATGAAACTATCTATTGTCCTAATATTTTCATAACCAATAAAGAAATCCCATACCCTTCATTAATAATCCCTATTACTCCAGTTCCCTATTTCTGACAAAGAGTAATCTATTTTGAACCTATGTAAATTCATCTAGTGTGAATATTCAGCATACTTTGAATGAAGTGTTATTTCTGAGTGACTACTCTTTCTCAAGAGAGTATTTTAAGGTTCATCCATTGTATAGCATGATCTTCTCTTTGCTGATAATAGCCTGTGAATGTACCCACAAGGCATTGGTTTTCTTTTCATTATTTAAAGCATGAAATACTATTTTAATTTTTAGGTATTCCAAACATATTGCCATTTTGAATTTTTATATCCTATTATCTACATGGACAAGTGTACTCAGCTGTCTGGGTTTATACCCATACGTCTAATTGCTGAATGCCAGAAGGAGGTTCCATGACTCAGTTTCAGAAACTGACAACACTATATTCTTCAAAGATGCAGCATCCTCTTTGTGTGTGGGAAGAGGAGTGTATCTGTGGGAGTGTGTGCACTCATGTGTATATGGATGCGTGTGCACAAGTTCTTACGTGCATTTGTGTGTGTAAGTGTGGTTTCGTGTTGTTTCAGTCTTTTTTAATCATGAATATTCATTGAATCATCTTGAAGGTGTACTTTTTTTACCTTTTATTATTATTATTATTAATTACACTTTATTCATTTTGTATCCCCCCATAAGCCCCTCCCTCCTCCCCTCCCGATCCCACCCTTCCTCCCCTTCCTGCATGCATGTCCCTCCCCAAGTCCACTGATAGGGGAGGTTCTCCTCTCCTTCTTTCTGATCTTAGACAATCAGTTCTCATCAGAAGTGGCAGCATTGTCATCTTCTGTGGCCTGGTAAGGCTGCTCCCCCTCAGGGGGAGGTGATCAAAGAGCAGGCCAATCAGATTATGTCAGAGGCAGTTTCTCTTCCCATTACTATGTAACCCACTTGGACACTGACTTGCCATGGGCTACATCTGTGCAGGGGTTCTAGGTTATCTCCATGCATGGTACTTGGTTGGAGTATGAGTCTCTAGGAAGTTCCCTGTGTTCAAATTTTCTTTTTCTGTTGCTCTCCTTGTGGAGTTCCTGTCCTCTCCAGCTCTTGCTATTTCTCACTTCTTACATAGAATTCCATTCACTCTGCCTGCCAGTTGGCCATCAGGCTCAGCATCTGCTTTGATAGTCTGTAGGGCAGAGGCTTTCCGAGGTTCTCTGTGGCAGGTTCCTAGGTTGTTTCCTGTTTTCTTCTTCTGGCTTTCAGAGGCCCTCTGTAGCAGGTTCCTAGGTTGTTTCCTGTTTTCTTCTTCTTCTGATGTCCATCCTCTTTGCCTCTCAGGATGGGAATTGAGCATTTTAGTTAGGGTCCTCTCTTTTGCTTAGTTTGTTTAGATGTACCGCTTTAGTGGGTTTATCCTATGTTGTATGTTTATATGAGTGAGTATATGCCCTGTGTCTTTTTGCTTCTGGGACAACTCACTAAGGATGATCCTTTCCAGGTCCCACCATTTACCTGAAAATTTCATGATTTCCTTATTTTTCATTGCGAGTAATACTCCATTGTATAGATGTACCACAATTTCTGCATCCATTCTTCAGTTGACGGGCATCTGGGCCGTTTCCAGCTTCTGGCTATTACAAATAAAGCTGCTACAAACATGGTTGAGCAAATGTCCTTTTTGTGTACTTGAGCCTCTTTTGGATATATGCCTAGGAGCGGTATTGCTGAATCTTGAGGAAGCGGTATTCCTAGTTGTCTGAGAAAGTGCCAGATTGATTTCCAGAGTGGTAGTACCAGTTTACATTCCCACCAGCAGTGGAGGAGGGTTCCCCTTTCTCCACAACCTCTCCAGCATGTGTTGTCACTTGAGTTTTTGATCTTGGCCATTCTGATGGGTGTAAGGTGAAATCTCAGGGTTGTTTTGATTTGCATTTCCCTAATGGATAATGAAGTTGAACATTTCTTTAAATGCTTCTCTGCCATTCGGTATTCCTCTACAAAGAATTCTCTGTTTAGCTCTGTTCCCCACTTTTTAAGTGGATTACTTAGTTTGCTGCTTTTCAGCTTCTTTAGTTCTTTATATATACTGGATATGAGTCCTCTGTCAGATAAAGAGTTGGTAAAGATTCTTTCCCAATCTGTAGGCAGTCGCTTTGTTTTGATGACAGTGTCCTCTGCCTTACAGAAGCTTCTCAGTTTCGTGAGGTCCCATTTATTGATTGTTGCTCTTAGAGAAAGTGCTGTTTGTGTTCTGTTCAGGAAGTTTTCTCCTGTACCAATGAGTTCTAGGGTATTTCCCACTTTTTTTTCTAGCCGATTTAATGTGTCTGGTTTTATGTTGAGGTCTTTGATCCACTTGGACTTAAGTTTTGTGCAGGGTGATAAGTATGGATCTATTTTTCTACATGTAGACATCCAGTTGGACCAGCACCATTTGTTGAAGATGCTATCTTTTTTCCATTGTATAATTTTGGCATCTTTGTCAAATATTAGGTGTCCATAAGTGTGTGGGTTTATTTCTGGGTCCTCTGTTTGGTTCCATTGATCCACCATTCTGTTTCTATGCTAGTACATGCAGTTTTTATACCTGTTGCTCTATAGTACAGCTTGAGATCAGAGATGGAGATACCTCCAGAAGATCTTTTATTGTAGAGGATTGTGTTAGCAATTCTGGGTTTCTTGTTATTCCATACAAAGTTGAGAATTTTTCTTTCCAGGTCTGTAAAGAATTGTGTTGGTAATTTGATGGGAATTGCATTAAATCTGAAGATTGCTTTTGGTAAGATGGCCATTTTTACTATGTTAATCTTGCCAAGCCATGAGCATGGGAGATCTTTCCATCTTCTCATATCTTCTTCTAATTCTTTCTTCAGAGACTTGAAAATTTTTTTCATACATGTCTTTGACTTGCTTGGTTAGGGTTACACCAAGGTACTTTATGTCATTTGTGGCTATTGTGAAGGGTGTTGTTTCCCTAATTTCTTTCTCATCCCTTTTGTCTTTTGTATACAGGAGTGCTACTGATTTTTTTGAGTTAATTTTGTATCCGGCCACTTTGCTGAAGGTGTTTATCAGCTGTAGGAGTTCCCTGGTAGAGTTCTTGGGGTCACTCACGTATACTATCATATCATCTGCAAATAGTGATAATTTGACTTCTTTCTTTCCATTCTGTATACTCTTGATCTCCTTCAACTGTCTTATTGCTCTAGCAAGGACTTCCAGCACTATGTTGAAGAGATATGGAGAGAGTGGGCAGCCTTGTCTTGTCCCTGATTTCAGTGGGATTGCTTTAAGCTTCTCTCCATTCAGTTTGATGTTGGCTATAGGCTTGTTGCATATCGCCTTTACTAGGTTTAGATATGTGCCTTATATCCCTGATCTCTCCAATACTTTAAACATGAATGGATGTTGGATTTTGTCAAATGCTTTTTCAGCATCTAGGGAGATTATCATGTGGTTTTTTTCTTTCAGTTTGTTAATATGGTTGATCACATTGATGGATTTCCGTATATTGAACCACCCCTGCATACCTGGATGAAGCCTACTTGGGCATAGTGGATAATATCTTTGATATGTTCTTGGATTCGGTTTGCAAGTATTATTTAATTATTTTTGCATCAATGTTCATAAGGGAGATTGGCCTGAAGTTCTCTTTCCTTGTTGAATCTTTGTGAGGTTTAGGTACCAAGGTGATTGTGGCTTCATAGAATGAGTTTGGTAATGTTCCTCTGTTTCTATTTTGTGGAATAGTTTGAAGAGAATTGGTGTTAACTCTTCTTTGAAGGTCTGGTAGAATTCTGCGCTGAAGCAATCTGGTCCTGGGCTTTTTTTTTGGTTGGGAGACTTTTGATGACTGCTACTATTTCTTTGGGGGATATAGGACTATTTAATTGATTTACCTGGTCCTGATTCAGCTTTGGTAAGTCAAATCGATCAAGAAAATTGTCCATTTCATTTAGATTTTCAAATTTTGTTGCACATAGTCTTTTGAAGTAAGTCCTAATGGTTGTTTGGATTTCCTCAGTGTCTGTAGTTATGTCCCCCTTTTCTTTTCTGATTTTGTTGATTTGGGTGGTGTCTCTCTGCCTTTTAGTTAGCTTGGCTAAGGGTTTGTCGATCTTGTTGATTTTCTCAAAGAACCAGCTCTTGGTTACATTGATTCTTTGAATTGTTTTATTTGTTTTTAATTGATTGATTTCAGCCCCGAGTTTGATTATTTCCAGTCGTCTACTCCTCTTTGGTGTGTCTGCTTCTTCTTTTTCTAGGGTTTTTAAGTGAGCCATTAAGTTGATTGAATGAGCTGTCTTGAATTTCTTCTTGAAGGCACTTAGTGCTATGAACTTTCCTCTTAGCACTGCTTTTCTTGTGTCCCACAAGTTTGGGTATGTTGTGTCTTCATTTTCATTGAGTTCTAGGAAGATTTTAATTTCTTTCTTTATTTCTTCCCTGACCCAGCTGTCATTTAGTAGCAAGTTGTTCACTTTCCATGTGTGTGTAGGCTTTTTGCTATTTCTGTTATTGTTGAAGTCCAGCTTTATTCCATGGTGATCAGACAAGATACAAGGGATTATTTCAATCTTCTTGTATTTGTTGAGGCTTGCTTTGGGACCAACTATATGGTCTATTTTGGAGAAGGTTCCATGAGGTGCTGAGAAAAAGGTAAATTCTTTTGTGTTTGGGTATAAAGTTTTGTAAATGCCTGTTAGGTCCATTTGATTCATGACCTCCGTTAGAGACATTGTTTCTTTGTTTAATTTCTGTTTTGTTGACCTGTCCTTTGTTGAGAGTGGGGTGTTGAGTCTCACACTATTAATGTGTGGTGATCTATATGTGGTTTAAATTTTATCAATGTTTCTTTAACAAATGTGGGTGCTCTTGTATTTGGGGCATAGATGTTCAGGATTGTGATGTCTTCCTGGTGGAATTTTCCTTTGATGAGTATTAAGTGTCCTTCCTTATCTCTTTTTATTAATTTTGGTTGAAAGTCTATTTTATCAGATATTAGAATGGCTACTCCTGCTTGCTCCTTGGGTCCATTTGCTAGGAAAGTCGTCTTCCAACCTTTTACCCTCAGGTAATGTCTATCTTTGTGCCTTAGGTGTGTTTCTTGTATGCAACAGATTGCTGGGTTTTGTTTACGTATCCATTCTGTTAATCTGTGTCTTTTTACTGGAGAGTTGAGTCCATTGACATTGAGAGAGATTAATGACCAGTGGCTGTTAGATCCTTTGATTTTGATGTTGGCTGTGGTCATAAGGTTGTGTGCTTGGTTGCTTTTTATTTTACTGTAGTAAGGTTAATTATTTCCTGTGTTTTCTTGAAAGGAGCTAATTTTTTTGGGGTTGTATTTTCCCTTCTAGTGTCTTCTGTAATGTTCGATTTGTATGTAGGTATTGTTGAAATTTGTTTTTGTCATTGAATATCTTGTTTTCTCCATCTATGAGGACTGAGAGTTTTGCAGGGTATAGTAGCCTGGGCTGACATCTGTGTTCTCTTAGGGTCTGCATGATATCCATCCAGGCCCTTCTGGCTTTCATAGTCTCTGTTGAAAAGTCAGGTGTGATTCTAATGGGTTTGCCATTCTATGTTACTTGGCCTTTTTCCCTTGCAGCTTTTAGTATTTGTTCTTTGTTCTGTGTAATTACTGTTTTGATTATTATGTGGAGGGAGGATTTTCTCTTCTGGTCAAATTTGTTGGGTGTTCTGTAGGCTTCATGTATTCTTATTGGCCTCCCATTTAACTTGGGGAAATTTTCTTCAATGATTTTGTTGAAAATATTTTCTGGGCCTTGGAGAAGGGAGTCTTCTTTTTCCTCTATACCTATTATTCTTAGGTTTTGTCTTTTCATATTGTCTTGGATTTCTTGGACGGTCTGTGTCAGGAATTTTTTGGATTTAACATTTTCTTTGACAGATACATTGATTTCTTCCATTGTATCTTCTACACCTGAGATTCTTTCTTCCATCTCTTGTAGTCTGTTGGTTATGCTTACCTCTGTAGTTCCTGTTTTCTTCCCTAGATTCTTCCTCTCCATTATTTCCTCCATTTGTGTTTTCTTTAATTTTTCCAGTTCTATCTTCAGGTCTTGAGTTGTTTTGTTTACTTCCTTCACCTGTCTGATTGTACTTTCCTGTTTTTCTTTTAGTTCCTTCAACTCTGTTTCTTTTATTTCATTCAGTGCTTTAAGCATTTCCTTTTTAAAGGCCATACACTGTTTGGCTGCAACTTCCTCTATTTCTTTACGGATGGCAATATTCTGTTTGAGTTTATCTGCCTCTATGTCCTTATGTCTCTTATTTGTTTCCTCTGTTATCATCTTCATGAGCATAGTTGTTAGGTCATCTTCTTGGATTTCAGTTACTCTGAGGTGTTCATGGCTACTTGCCTCTGGGTAACTGGGTTCTGGAGATGCCATATTACTTTGTCTTTTGTTGTTTGAGCTTTTATGCTGGCCTCTACCCATTGTGCTATCTTAGGTCTTTGGGGTTATTTTCTGGGTTATTTTCAGGTTCCTGGGCATCCTGTGGTGGAGAGAATCCCCTTGGCAGAAAGCTGGTTTTTCCTGAAGGATGTCTTCTCAGCTTTTTGGGTATAGTTCCAGGATGGCTGGCGTTTTTTCAGGAGTTGCTGCTGCTCACCTCAGGGATATAGACCTGAGTGGTAACTGTGGTCTTTGTTAGTCGAGAGAGTTCTCCTCTCACCCAGGGAAGTCCTGAGTACAGCTGCCCTGTTTTTGGGTTTCTTGCGTAAATTTAATGATCAGCTGCTGTGATCCATTTGGACATCTGGAACGCAGCAACCATTTGTGCCTGTGTCTGGAGCACAGCTGAGTGATGTCGGCTCAGCCTTGCTCGTCTGTGAGCTTTATCAGGGAAGGATTGGGTGATTTAAGTCAGTACAGTTTCCTTCCTTCCTTGTGGATTCTCTGGAGACAGGGTCTCCCTATCTGGAGCTCACAGCTCTGCCTCCGCCAGCTAGCTCATGCACAGACACTGCATGTGTCTGCCTTTCTGGCCTTTGGGATCCTGGGCTTCTGCCTAAACTGGGTAATTTTCCCTAGAACTTTTCTGGGTAGGGGTGTAGGCTGAGTGCTCTGAGATCAGACCAGCCGTTTCCCTCCCTGTGTGTTTGCCCCAGACAGTGAAATGCAGCCTCTGGTGCCCTGGAGCCCACAATTCTGTTTGGGGCAGCGAATCAGGCGTAGGCAGGACTCTGTGCCGGAGCCTGGGTCCCTGGCTCTGGCTCTGGGGTGGCTCCTGGGGTACATGCGGAACCCAAATCTTTTCCAGGGGATGTCTGGGTGACCTAAGGTCTGTCCCAATCGTTTCCTGCACTGTTGGGTTATCTCTCTACTGAAAATTCCAGTCTCTGATAGTGTGGTTCACCAGGTTCAGTCTGGGACCCTGACCAGAGACACTGGCTTGTGGCTCTGGGCTGAGGCTGGGGCTGGTGGCCGGCGGCCAAGCTTCTGGTGGAACGGGGCTCTCTTCTGTGGTTTAGCTGGGTGAGTTAAAAGCTGATTGAATTTGCCACCGTGGGGTATCCTTTCACCTGGGGAAACAGAATCGCCTATGTTTTATGGCCGTGAGTTCTGATTGCTGGTCACTGTGCTGATCCTGCTGTGCTGTCCCTCAGAATGAGAGTCCTCCTGGCGCCGCCATCTTGCCCCCTCCAAAGGTGTACTTTTATGCCATTTTAATTTTGCCCATTTGATTACTATTGCTAAACAATTTTAAATGTACCCACTTTTTGTCTTTGAGAAATATCTATTTAAATCAGTTTTTAATGCAATTGTGATTTTAAAATATATTCCGGAAATGTATTTGCTTATTGAATATTTTATTTTAAAGTATTTCTTCTCTCTTCTGCATATCTGCTCACTTTATTAATAGAATTAGAAAGTCTCAACTCTTTGATTTAGCCTTGAAATCCAATTGGAGTTTCTGTTTTTATATAGAGATGAATTAAGAACCCAAGATCTTTATTCCTCTGCATGTGGATTTTCAGTGTGTTGGCACCACTGTCGAAAGGACTGTTCACTGGCATTCTTTCTTAGCTGAGTAAAGTAGCTTCTGAGACATCCTGAGTGTTTGTCCTGGGATCAGAACAAGGTTGTTACTGAGTACAAGATGACATAACAAGTGTACTTATCTTTCATCTTCATTATTATAAAAACACTACTCATAATTCTCAATTAACAGAATAGCTAGTATGGTTGTAACTCTTTCTAAAATGCCCATTGATTACAACACAACCAAAGAAAGCAACTAACTTACTGTATGTGTTTTTTATTCTGCACACTTTTTACTTCATAGTCTTCTAGAAATTGTAAAAACACCATCATAAACAAATGCAGTTAAAAAGAAAACTACCATGATAAGTGGAATACATATTACATGAAAGACTTTAAGAAGGAAATATGAAATAAACAGGATATCCATTTACCATCTGGTATTTCGTGAATATATTGTTGATTACCCTTTCTAGAAACCCTAAACGAATTTCATAATTGTCACTTCATCTGCTATATATGATACTCCCAAAACAATTATAGAGATCACAACACATGGCTCCTTTAACAAAATGCTAACCAAATGCAGTGGTAGGTAAGTCATCTAATGAGTTCATGAGCAGTTGATATTAAAAAAAGATCATTCTTGCAATAATGCTGACTTAAAATTCCAGTGCAATTTGCACATACCTACTAATGTGGTTTCCTTCAGGCCATTGGGTCATTGAAGCCACAAAGCATAAAAGAGAGAGTTGAATAAGATAAAATCATTGGGATGCCTCACCCCTGCAATCATCCCCCAACTTAATATTTATTATCATCATCATCATCATTAGTTTGGTTTTTTTTTAGGTATTCTCTGTGTAGCATTGGTTGTTGTGGACTAGCTTTATAGACCATGCTGGACTCAAACACACAGTGATCCACCTGCCTCTGCCTCCTTGAGTGCTGGGATTACAGGCCTGTGCTGCAACTCCCATCTCATTCTCCAATTTACTAACCTCGATTAGACTCATCTTTCTTTTAAAGTGGCTACTTATGTGTATGATAAGAATAAACTGTGGGTGAGGGAGCAGCTTCTGTAATGCACTGCCTTTATGACAGTAAGAACACTAAAAATATGCAGTTTTAGTAATCATAAATGCTTATTTAAAGCTTTACTTATAAGATAATAAATACTCTACAAACTGATGGTATTTTGATTCTTGAAGTCATACACTATCAACAAAATTTTGATGAAATTCTGGTTACTTCATTTTCTGATCTTATTAGTACTGTTCAAAGTTAATGAATATTTCACCAGCAGAGACATATGTCATGTGCATATATCTTACTATGCATAACTGTGTAGTAAGAATGTCTTTCACAAAACACAAGTAGAAGAGATACAGTTAAAAGTAAATTGCAATCATAAACAGAAATTCCATAGAATAAATATGTTAATAAACATTCATTGTCAGAAATAGTGAAATGATAAAAGCCTATACAAATATAGAATTCTACATATGTATACAGTTACATAAATTTAGATAATTTTAATATTTGGGAAAAGGCATATTATAAAGTCAAGATTTCAAGACAGTAAAAATGAATCAAACTAATTTCTATTCAGTTACAATTTTACTGGGAATTAGAATTGGATAAAGAATACTTCAAGAAAATAGGAAAAAAGAGACAATACACATAAGCAAAAAATATGATTGGTGTTGAAAACCTGTCTTTATGAGGTAGTGTAACCCTCAATTATTAAAACAATGTGATGGTAGAGAATTAACCCAATAAGCTTTAATAATTAAAGTCATTAAACACAAAAATAACATAAACATTTTATCCTCACTCAATTTATATACTTCAATTAGTCAAAAATGGGTTAAAAAAATATATCTCATGTCTGAAACAATGTGGAACCACAGACTCATAAATTATGATGAAACAAATGTAACCTGCATGCTAGGAATCAAAGCACCTTCATTATGTTCAATATATGCAAAATTTGGGCTTCTGTAAAAAGATACAATGTCCCCAAATCAGAAGAAAAAATATATTTTCACTAATCTGAAATATTGTATGACAAAAGCCATACTAATTTGAGGATTGTCAAAAAATAAAAGACATATTGAAGGATCATATGCACACAGGATTCTTCAGGAATAGTCATGGAGTTGTAGGAAACATGACAAGGTATCAGGTGAGCTGAAGTGTCCTGTGGACCTGCAATGGCAAACATTTATGGCTAAACAAATTTATTAATAACATACAAGTACACATAGAGATAAAGAGAGAAAGTGACAGAAAGGGAGAGAGATAATATAAAGAGCATTGCTTAAATTTAAATAGCTATGGGCATTTAATGTACAAACATCACTGGAACATAAGACATGAAATACAATATGCATGTATATATATATATATATATATATGAGACAATACAACAACAAAAATTGAAAATCATAAAATCTATACAATTGGTTTTTAAACTTAGCTAGAAATATGTTTTGCATAGGGGAAATGTTATAAATTCCCATATTAACACAAACAGAACTCTCAAGTCAATAGTCTAAATTTCCAAATTAAGATGTAGGCAAAGGTTAAATTAAAATAAACCTAAGATTAAATTGGGAAAACGGTAAGTAGAGAGCAAAATGAGTAAAGGATATGATAGAACAGATAGGATAGAATAAAGCAGAACAGAATAGACTAGGATAACAAAGTAAATTAGTGGTCAGTTTATTTTAAGTGACATCTTTAAAGTTATAACTTCTGAGGGACAAAATCTCAATATCTCAAAGTAAAGAAAATATGATTAGTGATGTTACACACACACAAGATTCCGGAGATACTCTCCATAGGCACTTGCCAACCCATACTGAGTAGATATAGTAAGTAAAAACACTAAATTAATAATTTAAAAAATCCCCTCAAACACGGTCAGTCCTGTGTGAAAATCTGCCACTGGCCAGGCTTCTGAAGGAAAATGCATAGAAGTATACAAAAGAGTTTAAATAGCATTACCTTATAGGAAATGAACAATGTCGTTCCCAGACCCCATATACTATGAAAGTAAAAGGCAGATTCCTGGCAAGGTTTACCTTGTTGGGTGTTGTTGGTCAGTGAGGCCATGATGATAACCCTAACATATCAGAGAACGCTGCCACTGCTTATTTTCTAGACTTGCTGGTAATACTCTGCTATTAAAGATACCACATGTTTTATATGCAAGTTATGGAGTAATCAAACTGGCACAGATCTGAAAGTTTCATCTCTTCTTTCATAGTGACAGAAAGTATTATTTACGTTACCAGGAGAAAAAAAAATGACATCCTTAGCAAAATGTGAACCCTGGATGCTACAGTACTGAATGGCCTGGCAGGTTTGACTGCTTGGACACTAGTAGCAACGATGCGATGAAGTAACCAACAATTATCTGCTTGGATTTAAAACCTATGTAGAAGAAGAGACTTATTTCTGCTATTGTTGACTGGACCAAAAATCCGTGAACAGTCATGTCACATACTCTAGGGGAGGAATTAGTATTTTTATTCTCCTAAGTGAACATGGTAATAAACGGTTAACGAAAGTCTTATCTTTATAACCATAGATTAGTGCATCTCCTGTCTACCATTAGTGCAACTTCTTTTTGCAGTAGATGAAAATTATATGGAAATGTACAACTGATAAATATGTATAGAAAAAGACACCATGGAGTGTTCACCAATAAATTGGATATTCATATCACATCTCCTACACCCAAAGCTAAGGGAAAATTCCAGATGAGGCATAAGGGTTGTAAGAGCCAGAGGTAGTAGGCATCTGCAGTGAAACATTTGTCAGACATGGCATGCCTCCTGCACATCGGAACTGACAGTGCCTTTTACTGTATTTGCAAGACCTGTGAAAATTCAAGACAGCCGAAATCCAACCATAAGGTAGAGGGTCTGATAAAGTTCTACCATCAGCTAAGAAGCAATTGTCAACTGATTATTGTTGGGGCAGGGAGAATACATTTTCTTCCAAAATGTTGCTTTTGAAAGCAACCCAAGCTCCAATAGATTTTCCTGTACCTATGCGGATATAGAAAGGGCTAAGAACATACAGTTAGTTACAAAAGAAAGACAGACAGACACACACACACAGAGAGCATATGAAATTGGAAATAAAATGTGTTGTGATAGGAGTGAAGAAATTAGAAAGAAAGGATAGGGAATGGATTTTATTAAAATACACTATATGCAAACATAAAAATTTCAATGAAATATATTACATAAAATTT
Organism: Meriones unguiculatus; assembly: GCF_030254825.1. Lineage (NCBI taxonomy): Eukaryota > Metazoa > Chordata > Mammalia > Rodentia > Muridae > Meriones > Meriones unguiculatus. Next base: position 18,501,385 of record NC_083367.1, on the reverse strand, counting down.
CAGTAAAAGTATCAGTATACAGCACAATAATGATTAATTTCAGTCTCTCACAACATCCTCAAAGAATAGACAAAATGGAATATGCCTCAGCATGACATAGGCTTAAAAAAAACCATTGTTCTAATATCAGATAAGTGAATCACAATGGAAAAAAAGAAATTACCTTATAAATACAAATAAATCTGTCAATAACTCAATAGATAACAATGAAGTAGTCTCAATATTTATTTTATAAAACAAGATTATTTTTAATAAAAATCAACATTATATACTCAATACCATGAACTAAATCATGTTCATATTTAAATTCACATTAATCTCTCAATGTAGATTTTACATGGAGAAAATTTTAGTAGAGCAACAACATTTCTTAGAAAATGTGCATAAGGAGGGGGTTGGTTTTGCCACACTATCTTGATACTTCGGTACAAGGTCAATTCTAACCATTGCTTTGAGTCTGAGGTGTTGAGGAAGAATTTCATAGTGAAGCAAGAGAGAGACTAGAGAGGGGTGACATTTTTAAAGGTGTGTCCTTGAATTGCTTCCATTTGTCTTCAACTCCAATAGCCAATTTAGCTATGAACTTTTCAATTAATCAATCTGTTAATGGAGTTATTGCCCTTATGATCCAAATACTTCTTTTCAGAATAATCTGTCTTCAAGATCTCAACTTTGAACTATGTATTATATTCAAACCGTAACTACTTTCTATGGAGTAATTAAGCTTGAATATGATTGTAGAGATGAAGTATTAATTAAGTAGAACTGGGTGGCCTCTTAGGAGGTCTTTTATCTTTGCACTGGTACACTGAGGGAAATCTTTATGAGACACAACAAAATATGGCTGTTTAAACCTCCACAACATGCTCAACATGATCATCCATTCTTGCACCTCCAGCCTGCAAACTCTGAATATATTAACTGTTGCTTCCTGTGTTTTAGGTCTAAAGCACATATTTTCTTGCTTGCTTCCAGGTAGTAACACTATTGTAAAAGTTGTAGAGTCTTTAGAGAGTGGGTCCTTAAATCTTTTCTCTACTTGTTCAAGCCCAAGTTCTCAGCCTGACTTGCCATCAGAGAACAACATCAACCAAACATGAAAGATGAGAGTCTGAAAACTACCTGAAACTGTGAATTAGATCAGTCTTTTCCCCCTTATGTTTCTGCTAGGTATTTTTGCCACATGAGAATAGCAACTAATGAACATAATTTAAATGGCCAAATCTATGTTATTGATTTTCATAACATAGTCAAACAAAGAATAGAATAAATGGAGGAAAATGTCATCTCAATTGACACAGAAAAATCGCCTGAGAAGTTCCAACATTCTTTCATGATTTCAAAGCAAACAGAGTTTGCAGGTCATTTTTTGACATATGGCTCTGTGGGTCAAGGTGCTTGTTGCTAACACTGACGATCTGAGTGTGATTCCAAGAACTCAAGTGATAGAAGGAAGATCTCAACTTCCACAAGTTGTTTTCTGCCATTCACATGTGTTCTCTAGTTTTGCAAAAGTACATGTACACACACATACACAAGCACACACAGAAACATACTTACAAACACCACACACACACACACACACACACACACACACACACACAAATAATTATTTTAAATACAAAGAGGGAAAAAATAATCCAGAGGTCGTAGCCCTTGAGAGGCTGTGGCATGTTTGATTAATGAGGAAATGCTTGCCTTCATTGATCAGCTACAATGTAACAATGTACCCTCCTGGTCTTTTAAATTCAGTGTTATGTTTTACATTCCAACCAGATCATTTAATCAAGATCATGAAATCACAGCTATCCAGAGAAAAGAGGAGTAATATTTTATATTTGTAAATGACATTATCTTAAAGGAAAAAAAAAGATAGAATCTTTTTCTACAATTTGACTGAACTAACTAAAAACTTGATGTAAGTTTACAGAACACAAAACCTACTGTATCTCTCTGGACTTGCTGTGACAAATCAAGGAAACAATTCACTTTTCAATTATAACCAAACATTACAGGTCTTTTATTAACAAATACTGAAGGAATGAAAGAGTTCTGAAATAAATTAAAAATATACCATAGCAGTGGATTTGAAGGTATAATATTATTAAAGTCATTCCTCAACTGACTTTAAATTTGGGTTTCTACATTTACAGGAATTAATAGATTAATTATAGATTAATGGCAGACAGTGAAGAATCAAGAACTAGACTTTGATATTTGTGGCCAGTTGATTATTTAGAGTTACCTCATATAACTTAAAGAAAAAAAAAACAGATTTTTAAAAGCCTGAGATAATTGAATATGTACATGCAAGATAATGCAGGTAGACTTCTCATACAACCATAAATTAAATTCAACATGAAACAATAAATGAGTAAAATTTAAATTTTTTTTCCAAAACCACACAACAAAAATAAATATTGTGACCTTAAGTGAGATAACTATATTTTGAAAACAGGTAACTAAGACATAATGTATTAAGAGAGCAAATGTAAATTTTACTATAGGACATTTAAAATTCTTGTAGTTCTAAAAGATTAGCAAAAGTTAGGGATAAATTTATACAAGAAAAGTATTTTCCCTGTCTTCTTCTGCTTCTGATGTCTATCACATTTGTTCTTCTGAATGAGGACTAAACATCTTCCCTAGGGTCTTCCTTGTTGTTTAGCTAATTTAAGAGTACAGATTTTAGTATGTTTATCCTATATTGTATGTCTAATAATCACTTATATGCCATGAGTACATACCACATGTATCTTTCTGCTTCTGGGTTATCTCACTTAAGATGATCTTTTTCTAGTTTCCACCTTTGCCTGCAAATTTCATGATTTCCTTATTTTTGATAACTGAGTAGTATTCCATTGTATAAATGTACCACAATTTTTTATCTATTCTTTGGTTGAGAGACATCTAGGTTTGTTCCAGATTCTGGCTAAAAATAGAGCTGCCATGAACACTGTAGAACAAATGTCCTTGTTGTAAAGTTGAGTATTTTTCAGATGCATGCCTAGGAATTGTATAATTATTGAAAATATTACATTAGGTCATACTCTGTAAATAAAAGAAAGGTCAAAAATAAAAGTAAATAATAATGTTAATGAAAAGGTTGAAAACACCCCTAAACTCATGTTTTCTTCAGGGGAATAAAAGCAGTGGAGTCATCTGGGGAAATAATTTCATAGTTCTTCAAGCTAGGCACCAATATCAATTCCACGTATATGATCAAGAAAATTAATTGAAAACCTCTGTTATTTAGCAAAATAAACATTTTTTGCATTCTCGTTTTAGTAGTGCAAAATGGAGTTATGCATTGTCACAAACATATGACTGGCACAATGAAATGTACTGGGCTTTCACAAAAAAAGTATTGTTTCTCAAAATAGGTGATAAGTAATGAAAACATACTGAAGTAGGAATACATTTTGAAAACAGGATAATTGAAAGAAATCAATCAGTAAGGTTTACATTTGTGTAATTCCATTTATACAAAATGTTTAGAGCAGGAAATCCCACTAAAAGAAAACAACAACAAAAAAAAAGGTAGATAAGCATTTAGAAGTTAAAATCATGGCTAGTAATGAACCTGAGATGAATTTGCAATAAGTAAAAATAATTTTAAATTATGCAGCTGAAAGAGTTTTACAATTCTAAATAAACTAAGATTGTTAAGATGCAGACATTTCGAAAGTTAGCTTCATAAGAAGATTGCCTATCACCACAAATGTTTCCCAGGGAGAGTTCAAGATGGCAGCAAGCAGCATGCACTATATCTGAGAGGCATAGGATCCAAAAATCCAAAATTGGTGAGTGGAGGGGCAGCTGAAGCCAGAATATCAACATTGAGGCATGCTGGGCGAGAGGGGACAACCGTGAGCTGGAACAGTTTGGATCCAGGTCAACCTTGGATGTCTCCAGGAACTGAGAGTGGCAGATATTCAACCCCCTGCACTTCCTTTTGCCCCAAGCATGGACTTCCCTGCTTGGCAGAGGTGACAGTGGTTGCCCTAAGAAGAGGTTCCATGCTTGGTGACTGAAATGGCATAGGTGGGACTCCTAGATCTTTGGCTACAGCAGGGCCATAGCTAGCCCAATCAGACGCCTGAATGCTCAGTGACTGAGACAGCAGAGGTGACTACCCCAAGTACTGGCCTGTTTGCCGGGTGACCAAACAGTGGACACCACTGAGCTGATGCATCTCCTACACACTAATTTGCCCAAATCTGAGAGTTGAGAACAGGGGAACCCCTCTGCTTTCTGATTAGATCTGTGAGCAAGTAAGTGCACCTTCAAGTGATTGCGTGCAGAGCCCCATATTCAGGGCCCCTCACATCAGATCCCTCCCACCCCCTCCCCACTGTGGGCAACATGGTGATCCTTAGGAAAGTGTTCTCAACATTGAAGCCCCTGTTTTCGGGGTCTCCCAGTGGAGTCAAGGCTAACAATTCCTGTAGCTTAGATAGATCTGAACACCAGGATGACAGTAGGATAGGCCTGTAGACCACCGAAGTATTCAGAGCAGCTGCACATGCTCACTGAGCATGAGAACAACAAGAGAACCCACATCCCTTCCTGCATTTAAGCTCCACATTCAAGGCATCTACATGCTCTAGTACCCTGTCCCTCAAGGCACACTGCCACACACACACACACACACACACACACACACACACACTTTTTTGTGCACATGTGCCAGTAATTTTCCTCCTTTAGCTACAGGTGAAACACCAACATCAACTCTCAAATGAGTGGACCTCTCTCATCTTTCTGAAGAAGACACTAGACACCAGAGACAGACAGACCCAGTCTGAAGTACAGACCCCAGGAACAAACAGTGAAGATTACAGATAAGCAGATGGCCAGAGGCCAGCAGAAGAACATATCCAACAAAAATCAGGACATTATGGCTTAACCAGCAACCACCATAATTCATGGATATGCTAATTCATCAGAAACACAGGAAAATGATCTCAAATCTATGCTTATCCTGTTATTAGAGGCACATAAAGAGGAAAGTAACAAAGCTCTCAAAGAAATACAGGCATATACAGCCAAATAAATAGAGGCATGGGTAGAGGCACAAGTAGAGGCATACAGAGACCAAACAAACAAACAAACAAACAAACAAAATAGAGATCATCATGGAAAGACAGGAATACACATTCAAACAGATGAAGGAAATGTTGCAAGACATGAAAACAATTAGAATCAATAAAGAAAACACAAATTGAGAAAACTATATTGCTGGATATCTTAAGAGAAAAGAGAAGGAACCATGAAGGTAAGCATCATCAATAGAATATAAGAGATGGAAAAGAGAATCTCTGGTGCTGAAGATATAGCTGTAGACATTGCTACATCTCTCAAAGAAAAAATAAGATTGGAAAAGTTCCAAAACAAAACATCCAAGAAATCAAAGACAACATTGAAAGACAGAATCTAAGAATAATAGAAATAAAAGAAAAATATGATTCCAGGCTCCAAAGTCCAGAAAATATTTTTAAGAAAATCATAGAACAAAATTTTCCTAACTTAAAGAACAAGATGTCTATTAATATACAAGAGGCTTATAGAACACCAAATAGACTAGACCAGAAAAAAAAAAAAAAACCCTCCTCATGTCACATCATAGATCATAGTCAAAACACGAAATCTACAGAAAAAAGAAAATATGTTAAAAGCAACAAGGGGAAAAAGGCAAGTAACATATAAAGATAGACCTATCAGAATCACATCAGATTTCTCAACAGAAACTATGGAAGCCAGAAGGGCTAGGTAGATGTCATGTAGACTCTAAGAGACCACATATGCCAACCCAGACTATTATACCCAGGAAAACTTTCAATCAACATATATGGAGAAAAAAAAATTCCATGACAAACCTAAACTTAAAGAATATCTACACAGCAACCCAGCCCTACAGAAGATACTAGAAGGAAAACACCAAAGCAACAAAATCAACTACATCCAAGAAAAGATAGGATATAGATAACTCACAACAAATAATTAAAAGAAATTGAAACAGAGTAACACCACCAACTCCACAATAAAAGTAACTACTATTCATTGGTCACTATTATCTATCAACATCAAAGGACTCAACTTAAAAAAAAAAGATACAGGCTAACAGAATGGTTGTGGAAACTTGATCCAACATTCTGCTGCATCCAAAAAACATACCAGTCCAGCAAACATAAAGACTACCTCCTAGCAAAGGGCTGGAAAAACATTTTTCAAGCAAACAGACCCAGAAAACAAGCTGTAATAGCTTTAGATATCCTAATATCTAAAAAAATAGACTTTCAACAAAAATTCATCAAAAAAGTGAAGAGGGGAACTTCATTCTTATCAAAGGAAAGTTCTATGAGGAGGACAGCACAATCCTAAACATCTATGCCTCAAATACAAGAGCGCCTACATTTGTAAATGAAACATTACTAAAGTTCAAATTGCAAAAACATAGCAACACCTTAACTGTAGGAGACTTCAACATTCCACTCTCACCAAGGGACAGATCATCCAGACAGAGGCTAACTAGGGAAATAATGAAACTTACAGAGAACCAAAATCAAATGGTCCTAATAGATTTCTACAGAATTTTTCACTCAAACTCAAAAGAGTTTATCTTCTTTTCAGCACCTCATAGAACATTCTCAAAAATTGACCATATATTCAAGCTAAAAAGTAAGCCTCAACAGATACAAGAAGATCAAAATAATCCCTTCTATCCTATCAGACCACCAAGGCCTAAAAGTAGACCTTAACAACAGAAATAACAAAGAACCTACATACACATGGAAACTAAACAACTCTCTACTCAACAAATAAAAGACATCGGGGCGGGGGGCAAGATGGCAGCGCCGGGAGGACTCTCATTCTGAGCAGCAGCAGCAGCAGCAGCACAGTGACCAGTAATCAGAACTCGCGGCCATAAAACACAGTCATTGTGTTTCCCAGGTGAGAGGATACCCCACGGTGGGGGATTCAATCAGCTTTTAACTCACCCGGCTAAACCGCAGAAGAGATCCCGGTTCCGCCAGACACTTGGCTGCTGGCCGCCAGCCCCAGCCCCAGCCCAGAGCCACAAGCCAGTGTCTCTGGTCATAGTCCCAGACTGAACCTTGTACACCACACTATCAGAGACTGGAATTTTCAGTCGAGAGATAACCCCAGGATACAGGAAACGATTGGGACAGACCTTAGGTCACCCAGACATCCCTTGGAAAAGACTCGGGTTCTACTGGAACCCCAGGACCCAGCCTGGAGCCAGAGCCTGAGACCCAGGCTCTGGCACAGAGCCCTGCCTGTCTGCACGCCTGATTCACCGCCTGAGATAGAACTGTGGGCACCAGGGAACCAGCGAATGAGTTTCACTGTCCGGTGCAAACACACAGGGAGGGAAACGGCTGGTCTGATCTCAGAGCACTCAGCCAACACCCCCAGCCTGAAAAGGTCCCCGGAAAATTACCCAGCTTAGGGAGGCACCCAGGCTCCCAAAGGCCGCAAAGGCAGACACAGGCAGTTTCTGCACACCAGACAGCTGGCGGAGACTGAGCCGCCAACACTCAACTGTGCTCCAGGCACAGGCAGTTTCTGTGGCCAGCCAGCTGGCAGACACTGAGCAGTGTGCACCAGGGCAAAAAAGACACTGGGAGTCCGTGTCTCCAGAGAATCCACAGGGAAGGAAGGAAACTGTTCTGACTTAAATCACCCAATCCTTCCCTAGAAAAAGTCTAGCAGACTAGCAGAGTGGGGCCATCATTCAGCTGTGCTCCAGACACAGGCACAAACAGTTGCTGTTCCCCTGATGTCCAACTGGGTCACAGCAGCTGATTATTAAATTTACAACAAGAAACCCAGAAACAGGGCAGCTGCCCTCAGGACTTCCCTGGGTGAGAGGAGAACCCTCTCGACTAACAAAGACCACAGTTACCACTCAGGTCTATATCCCTGAGGTCAGCAACTCCTGAGAAAACACCAGCCATCCAAGGACTATACCCAAAAAGCTGAGAAGACATCCTTCAGGAAAAACCAGCTTTCTGCAAAGGGGATTCTCTCTACCACAGGATGCCCAGGAACCACCAGAAAATAACCCCAAGCACCTAAGGTAGCACAATGGGTAGAGGCCAGCGTAAAAGCTCAAGCAACAAAAGACAGAGCAATAAGGCATCTCCAGAACCCAGTTACCCAGGGGCAAGTAGCCCTGGACACCCCAGCATAAATGAAATCCAAGAAGATGACCTAAAAACTATACTCATGAAGATGATAACAGAGGAAACAAATAAGATTCGTAAAGACATAGAGGAAGATAAACTCAAACAGAATATTGCCATCCGTAAAGAAATAGAGGAAGCTGCAGCCAAACAGTTTATGGCCCTTAGAAAGGAAATGCTTAAAACACTGAATGAAATAAAAGAAACAGAGTTGAAGGAACTAAAAGAAAAACAGGAAAATACAATCAGACAGGTGAAGGAAGTAAACAAAACAACTCAAGACCTGAAGATAGAATTGGAAAAATTAAAGAAAACACAAATGGAGAAAATAATAGAAAGGAAGAATCTAGGGAAGAAAACAGGAACTACAGAGGTAAGCATAACCAACAGACTACAAGAGATGGAAGAAAGAATCTCAGGTATAGAAGATACAACGGAAGAAATCGATGTATCTGTCAAAGAAAATGTTAAATCCGAAAAATTCCTGACACAGACCGTCCAAGAAATGCAAGACAATATGAAAAGACAAAACCTAAGAATAATAGGTATAGAGGAAAAAGAAGATTCCCTTCTCCAAGGCCCAGAAAATATTTTCAACAAAATCATTGAAGAAAATTTCCCCAAGCTAAAGGAGAGGCCAATTAGAATACATGAGGCCTACAGAACACCCAACAAATTTGACCAGAAAAGAAAATCCTCCCGCCACATAATAATCAAAACAATAAGTTTACAGAACAAAGAAAAAATACTAAAAGCTGCAAGGGAAAAAGGCCAAGTAACATATAATGGAAAGTTCACAGCACTAAGTGCCTTCAAGAAGAAATTTGATTTGATGACGGTATCCTTTGCTTTACAGAAACTTTTCAGTTTCATGAGGTCCCATTTATTTATTGTTGCTCTTAGAGCCTGTGCTGTTGGTGTTCTGTTCAGGAAGTTGTCTCCTGTGCCAATGAGTTCTAGGCTGTTCCCCACTTTTTATTCCAATTGATTTAGGGTATCTGGTTTTATGTTGAGGTCCTTGATCCACTTTGACTTTAATTTTGTGCAGGGTGATGAATATGGATCTATTTTCATTTTTCTGCATGTAGATATCCAGTTGGTCCAGCACCATTTGTTGAAGATGCTGTCTTTTTTCCATTGAATGGAATTGGCTTCTTTGTCAAATATCGAGTATTCATAGGTGTGTGGATTTATTTCTGGGTCTTCTATGCGGTTCCATTGATCCTCCTTTCTGTTTCTATGCCAATACCATGCATGTTTATAGCAGCTCTATTTGTAATAGCCAGAACCTGGAAACAACCCAGATGTCCATCAACGGTGGAATGAGTACAGAAATTGTGGTATTTTTATACAATGGAATAATACTCAACAATCAAAAAGGAGGAAATCATGAAATTTGCAGGCAAATGGTGGGATCTAGAAAGGATCATTCTGTGTGAAATATACCAGAAGGAGAAAGACAAACATGGGATATACTCACTTATATAGACCTATAAGATATGATAAACATAATGAAATCTATACACCTAAAAAAGATAATCAATTGAGTGGACATGGGGTAAGATGATCAATCCTCGTTTAGAAAGACAGATGGGATGTGCATTGAACGTATGACAGGAGTCTACTGAGCGCATCTGAAAGACTCTAACTAGCAGTGTTTTCAAAGCAAAGACTCATGACCAAACCTTTGGCAGAGTACAGGGAATCATAAGAAAGAAGGGGAGTTAGTCTGATGGGGAAAGGATAGGAGCTCCACAAGGACCAAATATATCTGGGCACAGGGTCTTTTCTGAGACTGACATTCAACCAAGGACCATGTATGGATATAACCTAGAACCTCCACTCAGATGTAGCCTGTGGTAGCTCAGTAACCAATTGGTTTCCCAAAGTGAGGGGAACAGGGACTATTTCTAACAGGAACTCAATGACTGGCTCTTTGGTCTCCACACCCCCGAAGGGAGGAGCAGTCCTGTTAGGCCACAGCGGAGGGCTTTGCAGCCAGTCCTGAAGATACCTGATAAAACAGGATTAGATGAATGGGGAGGAGATCCCCCCTATCAGTGGACTTGGAAAGGGGCACAGTGGAGATGAGGGAGGGAGGGAGGGACTGGGAGGGAATGAGGGATCGAGACACGGCTGGGATACAGAGTTAATAAAATGTAACTGATAAAAAAAATAAAAAAAAAATTAAATAAAAAAAATTTAAAAAAAGAAGAAATTTGAGACAGCTCATTCAAGCACCTTAATGGCTCACTTAAAAACCCTAGAAAACAGAAGAAGCAGACACACCAAAGAGGAGTAGAGGGCTGGAAATAATCAAACTCAGGGCTGAAATCAATCAATTGGAAACAAATAAAACAATTCAAAGAATCAATGAAACCAAGAGCTGGTTCTTTGAGAAAATCAACAAGATCGACAAACCCTTAGCCAAGCTAAATAAAAGGCAGAGAGACACCACCCAAATCAACAAAATCAGAAATGTAAAGGGGGATATAACTACAGACACTGAGGAAATCCAAACAATCATTAGGACTTACTTCAAAAGTCTATATGCCACAAAATTTGAAAATCTAAATGAAATGGACAATTTTCTTGATCGAGTTGACTTACCAAAGCTGAATCAAGACCAGGTAAATCAACTGAATAGTCTTATATCCCCCAAAGAAATAGAAGCGGTCATCAAAAGTCTCCCATCCAAAAAAAGCCCAGGACCAGATGGCTTCAGCGCAGAATTCTACCAGACCTTCAAAGAAGAGCTAACACCAATTCTCTTCAAACTATTCCACAAAATAGAAACAGAAGGAGCATTACCAAACTCATTCTATGAAGCCACAGTCACCTTGGTACCTAAACCTCACAAAGACTCAACAAAGAAAGAGAATTTCAGGCCAATCTCCCCTATGAACATTGATGCAAAAATACTTAATAAAATACTTGCAAACCGAATCCAAGAACACATTAAAGATATTATCCACTATGACCAAGTAGGCTTCATCCCAGGTATGCAGGGGTGGTTCAATATATGGAAATCCATCAATGTGATCCACCATATTAACAAACTGAAAGAAAAAAACCACATGATAATCTCCCTAGATGCTGAAAAAGCCTTTGACAAAATCCAACATCCATTCATGTTTAAAGTATTGGAGAGATCAAGGATAGAAGGCACATATCTAAACATAGTAAAGGCGATATACAGCAAGCCTATAGCCAACATCAAACTGAACGGAGAGAAACTTAAAGCAATCCCACTAAAGTCAGGGACAAAACAAGGCTGCCCACTCTCTCCATATCTCTTCAACAAAGTGCTGGAAGTCCTTGCTAGAGCAATAAGACAGTTGAAGGAGATCAAGGGGATACAAATTGGAAAGGAAGAAGTCAAATTATCACTATTTGCAGATGATATGATAGTATACGTGAGTGACCCCAAAACCTCTACCAGGGAACTCCTACAGCTGATAAACACCTTCAGCAAAGTGGCCGGATACAAAATTAACTCAAAAAAATCAGTAGCCCTCCTGTATACAAAACACAAAAGGGCTGAGAAAGAAATTAGGGAAACAACACCCTTCACATTAGCCACAAAGGACATAAGGAACCTCGGGGTAACCCTAACCAAGGAAGTCAAAGACATGTATGAAAAAATTTTCAAGTCTCTGAAGAAAGAATTAGAAGAAGATATGAGAAGATGGAAAGATCTCCCATGCTCATGGCTTGGCAAGATTAACATAGTAAAAATGGCCATCTTACCAAAAGCAATCTACAGATTCAATGCAATGCCCATCAAATTACCAACACAATTCTTTACAGACCTGGAAAGAAAAATTCTCAACTTCATATGGAATAACAAGAAACCCAGAATTGCTAAAACAATCCTCTACAATAAAAGATCTTCTGGAGGTATCTCCATTCCTGATCTTAAGTTGTACTATAGAGCAACAGTTTTAAAAACTACATGGTACTGGCATAGAAACAGAATGGTGGATCAATGGAATCGAACAGAGGACCCAGAAATAAACCCACACACTTATGGACACCTGATCTTTGACAAAGATGCCAAAACCATTCAGTGGAAAAAAGATAGCATCTTCAACAAATGGTGCTGGTCTAACTGGATATCTACATGTAGAAAAACGAAAACAGATCCATACTTATCACCCTGCACAAAACTGAAGTCCAAGTGGATCAAAGACCTCAACACAAAACCAGACACATTAAATCGGCTTCAAAAAAAGTGGGAAATACCCTAGAACTCATTGGTACAGGAGAAAACTTCCTGAACAGAACACCAACAGCACAGGCTCTAAGAGCAACAATCAATAAATGGGACCTCATGAAACTGAAAAACTTCTGTAAGGCAAAGGACACCGTCATCAAAACAAAGCAACCGCCTACAGATTGGGAAAAAAATCTTCACCAACCCTTTATCTGACAGAGGACTCATATCCAGTATATATAAAGAGCTAAAGAAGCTGAAAAGCAGCAAACCAAGTAATCCACTTAAAAAATGGGGAACAGAGCTAAACAGAGAATTCTCTGTAGAGGAATATCGAATGGCAGAGAAGCACTTAAAGAAATGCTCAACCTCACTAGCCATTAGGGAAATGCAAATCAAAACAACCCTGAGATTTCACCTTACACCCATGAGAATGGCCAAGATCAAAAACTCAAGTGACAACACATGCTGGAGAGGTTGTGGACAAAGGGGAACCCTTCTCCACTGCTGATGGGCATGTAAACTTGTACAACCACTCTGGAAATCAATCTGGCGCTTTCTCAGACAACTAGGAATAGTGCTTCCTCAAGATCTAGCCATACCACTCCTGGGCATATATCCAAAAGAGGCTCAAGTACACAAAAAGGACATTTGCTCAACCATGTTTGTAGCAGCTTTATTTGTAATAGCCAGTAGCTGGAAACAACCCAGATGCCCCTCAACTGAAGAATGGATGCAGAAATTGTGGTACATCTACACAATGGAATATTACTCAGCAATGAAAAATAAGGAAATCATGAAATTTGCAGGTAAATGGTGGGATCTGGAAAGGATCATCCTGAGTGAGTTGTCCCAGAAGCAAAAAGACACACATGGTATTTACTCACTCATATAGACATACAACATAGGACAAACCCACTAAAACCTGTACATCTAAAGAAACTAAGCAAGAGAGAGGACCCTAACTAAAATGTCCAATCCCCATGCGGAAAGGCAAAGAGGAGGGACATCAGAAGAAGAAAACACGAAACAAATCTAGGAACCTACCACAGAGGGCCTCTGAAAGCCTCTGCCCTACAGACTATCAAAGCAGATGCTGAGCCTGATCGGCAACTGTTGGGCAGAGTGAATGAAATTTTATGTAAGAAGTGGGAAATAGTAAGAGCTGGAGAGGACAGGGTCTCCACAAAGAGAGCAACAGAACCAGAAAATTTGAACACAGGGAACTTCCCAGAGACTCATACTCCAACCAAGGACTATTCATAGAGATAACCCAGAACCCCTGCACAGATGTAGCCCAGGGCAGTTCAGAGTCCAATTGGGTTACATAGTAATGTGAAGAGCGACTGCCTCTGACATTAACTGACTGGCCTGCTCTTTAGTCACCTCCCCCTGGGGGAGGAGCAGCCTTACCAGGCCATAGTAGAGGACAATGCAGCCACTTTTGATGTGAACTGATAGACTAAGATCAGAAAGGAGAGGAGAACCTCCCCTATCAGTGGACTTGGGGAGTGGCATGCATGCAGAGGGAGAAGGGATGGTGGGATCGGGAGGGGAGGAGGGAGGGGCTTATGGGGAGATGCAGAATGAATAAAGTGTAATTGATGAAAAATTAAAAAAAAAAGACATCATCTACCAGACCAAGTACGCTTTATCCCAGGCATATGAGGGTAGTTTAATATATGGAATCCATCAAGGGAATCCACCCTATTAAAAAAAAAAAAAACTAAAAGAGAAAAATCACATGATCTCCTTAGATGTTGACAAAGAATTTGACAAAACCCAACACCTATTCATATTTAAAGTCTTAGAGAAATCACAGATACAAGGAACATTCCTAAACATAGTAAAGACAATATACTATGAGCCTATAGCCAACATCAAAATAAGTGGAGAGAAACTTAAATCAAACCCACTGAAAGTAGGGACAAGACAAGGCTGCCCACTCTCTCTGTTTCTATTCAGCATAGTTCTTAAAGTCTTAGCTAGAGCAATAAGGCAACTCAAGAAGATCAAGGGGATACCAATCAGGAAAAAAAGAAGTCAAAGTATCTCTATTTGCAGATAATATGATAGTATACATGAGTGTCCCCCAAAACTCAACCAAAGAACTCCTTCAGCTAATAAACAGCTTCAGCAAAATGGCTGGATACAAAATTAACTTAAAAAAATCAGTAGTTCTGTATATGAAAGGGAAAAGGTCTGAGAAAGAAAATTAGGGAAACAACACTCTTCATAATAGCCACTAATAACATGAATTATCTTGCTATAACTATCCAAGCAAGTGAAAACCTGTTTGAAAAAAACTTCAAGTCTCCAAAGAAAAAAATTGAAGATATCAAAAAATGTAAAGATCTCCCATGCTCACAGATCAATAGGATTTACATGTGAAAATGGCTTTCCTGCCAAAAGCAATCTACAGATTCAAGGCAATTCCCATCAAAATACCAACACAATTCTTTTCAGAAAGAACAATTCTCAATTTCATGTGGAGAAAAAAAAACCCAGAATTGCTAAAACAATACTGTACAACAATAGATCATCTGAAGGGTTCTTCTTCCCTTATCTCAAGCTGTACTACAGAGCAATAGTAATAAAAACTGCTTGGCACTGGCATAGAAACAGAAAGGTGGATCAATGGAAAGTAATAAAAGACCCAGAAATAAATGAACAGACCTACAGATACATGATTTTTGACAAAGAAGCCAAAACCATACAAAAAGATAGCATCTTCAGCTAATGGTGGTGGTCTAACTGGATTTTCTACATATACAAAATTGCAAATAGATCCATTTTCAGCACCCTGCACAAAATTAAGTCCAAGTGGAATAAAGACCTCAACATAAAACCAGACGTACTAATCGTGTTAGAAGAAAAAGTGGGGAAGAGCCTTGAACTCAGTGGCACAGGAGACAACTTTCTGAACAGAACACCAAGAACACAGGCTCTAAGATAAACAATGAATAAATGATACCTCATGAAAGTGAAAAGTTTCTGTAATGCAAAGGATACTGCCATCAGAACAAAATGACAACCTACAGAGTGGGAAAGGATCTTCACCAACCCTATATTTGACAGAGGGCTAATATCCAAAATATATAAATTACTAAAGAAGACAGGTGTGGAAGACCTCTCTTCTCAGTGGACTGGGGTAGAGGTATGGGAGAAGAGAGGGAGAAAGTGTAGGATTTGGAGGGAATGAAGGAGAGGACTAGTGTTGGGATACAAAGCCAATAATCTGTAATTAATAAAAAATAAATTAAAAACTGAAAAAAGAAATCAAACACCAACAAACCAAGTAATCCAATTTAAAAAGGTAATACAGAGCTAAATAGAGAATTCTTAATAAAGGAATATCAAATGGCACAGAAACACTTAAAGAAATGCTCAATATCCTCAGTTATCAGGGAGATTCAAATCAAAACAACCCTGAAGTTTCACCTGACACCCATCAGAATGTCTAAGATCAAAAACTCAAGTGACAACACATGTTGAAGAGGATGTGGAGAAAGGGGAACCCTCCTCCATTGTTGGTGGGAATGTAAACTTTTACAACCAATTTGGAAATCAATCTGGAGCTTTCTCAGACAGTTAGGAATAGACCTTACTCAGCTATAGTAGTCCTAGGCATATGTCCAAAATATACTTAAGTATAAAACAAGGACATTTACTCAACCATGTTTGTAGCAGCTTTATTAGTAGTAGCCAGAATCTGGAAACAACCCAGATGTCCTTCAGCTGAGGAATAGATACATATATTGTGGTATATCTACACAACAGAATTATTACTTAGCAATTAAAAACAAGGAAATCATTAAATTTGCGAGTAAATGGTGAAAACTAAAAAAGAACTTCCTGAGTGGGGTATCTCAGAAACACAAAGACACACATGGTATATACTCACTTATAAGTTGCTTTTAGACATATTATATAGAATAAACATATTAAAATCTGTACACCTTAAGAACCTAAGGAAGAAGGAGGACCCTGGGCAAGATGATCAACCCTCAGTCAGAAAGGCAAAGTTAATGGACCTTGGAAGAGGAAGAAAACAAGGAACACGACAGGAGCCTACCATAGAAGGCCTCTGAAAGACTCTACCCAGCAGGGTATCAAAGCAGATGCTGAGACTCAGGTACAAACTTTGGGCAGAGGGCAAGGAATCTTATGAAAGAAGGTGGAGGGCCATGCATTGAGATAACCTAGAACCCCTGCACAGATGTAGCCCTCAGTAGCAGCTCAGTCTCCAAGTGGGTTACCTAGTAATGGGAACAAGGACTGTTTCTGACATGAACTCATTGGCTGGCCCTGATCACCTCTCCCTGAGCGGGGAACCACATTTACCGGCCACAGAGGAAGACAATGCAGCCAGTCCTGATGAAACCTGATAGGCTAGGGTCAGAGGGAATGGAAGGTGGACCTCCGCTATCAGTGGAATTTAGGAGGCACATTGGAGGAGATAAGGGAGGGTGCTACAGCTGGGATACAAAGTAAATAAACTGTAATTAATAAAAAAAAATAATTAAATATTTTGAAAAAGAAAAAAATGTTTTCCAATAAAGTAGGGAAATATACTTGAACCTCTTACGGAGGAAATGAACATAATCATTACCTAATTATGTGATTATATATTTAAATATGAATCTGCTAAATTTATACATATTAGTAGCAGTGGATTTTAGACTATGTAGAATAGTAAAAAAAAGTATGGGCAAATTGTGAAGGCTAATTCACTCATGATTTCACTTGTCAGGTATGAAGATGGAATGGAATGCACAGTATGCTTCAACTCCTTAGTAACAATTTGTAGGTACAATAGGATCCTACTTTTCCTTCTACTTAAACTTAGATACAATATATCTTGAAATTGCAGCATGGCTGGATGGATAGCTCAGTGGCTAATGGTATATATTTCTCATCCAGCGGTTTTAAGTTTGGATTTCCACCCTCACACAACACAGCTCAGAATTGCCTGCAAGCCCAGCTCTAGGGATATGATGGCCTCTTCTGACTGCTACAGGAATCTCCACACATGTATACATACACACAAAGACAAACAAACAAACACACACACATGTAATTAAAAGTGAAATAACTGTTAAAAGATAGAAATTAAAAATGTGAATTGGAACTGAAGAGACTCAATGTTAAGACTTAAAGCATGTCAAATTGTGGTTTTCTTAAGTTTGTTTGTTATTTTGTTTTTGTTTTTTGCTTCTGATTCTCAAAAAATGTCTACCTGCATTTAGAAGAAAATGAGTGAGTTCTTCCATAACACTAAGTTTTAAATTAAAGGGCTGGAAAGATGGCTTAGTATTTGAGACAGCTTGTTGCTTTCCCTGGGGACTGGATTTTGGTTCTTGGCTCCCATGACAGCAACATACAGCTACATGTAACTCCAGCTGCAGGGGATCAAACACCATCTCTTGGCCTTCATGAACACACAGACATGACACACATATACAGATAGTTATAAATAATAAATGAATGATTAAATGATAAAAAAGTTGAAGTCATCACTTTGCTGAACATTTAAAAACTAGTCTAGTTGTCTGATCAACTACTGTATGTTCCGATAGATATTAGACAAGATAGTATCGTTTCTTGCAAACAAATATTCATGAATATCTGTGCTTGCTCTGGATCACTGTCTATATTGGATGCATACTAGAACCTCATTGCAAAATTAATATAAAAAATAAGGAACACAAGCCAGTGTTGTTTTTAATTAATTCTGAGTCTTACTTGGGCATTAGCAGTTTTTGAAAGCACTCCAGGCTGCTTGGCCTGAGAGCAGCAGCATGAAACCTTGCTCTACACATTGTACTCACTGATGATTTCCTGTGCTCTCTTATCTCCTTTGCAAAAGCAGTTCTTCCTAAGTTCTTCTGCTTCATGGGTATTGGTAGTTTTTGTTATTGTCTTCCATCATAGACCTCTTTTTGTTTTTATTGTCTGAAAAATTAGGTGATCACAGCATTTCCCTCAGCTCTGTGGAAAACAATCCTTCCTTGACACAGGCTCACCTTAATTCTCATTCCCTCAGGAGAAGAGCTTTGCATGTCTGTAAATGAAAATATGTAAATACCAAACATACAAATTAAAATTGGGTCAGATTTATAATATGAGTTTTAGCTGTGTTGAAAGCATGCACAAACATAGGGAAAGACAATATGCTTTGACTAGAATGCACCCTTTTACTACTTGATAGCTTTTCTGATAATACACAGAACCCAATGGAAATGCTTTTTATTTTTATTTATTTTTGCTTCATATTAACTGTGCTGCTCTCTCTTTAATACAACCTGCTTACATGTTTTTTCTAACTTTTGGAAGTTTTTCATCATTCACTGGGTAGCTAGATCGTATACTGAAGGTTAAAAGGCAAATATGTACTATCCAGAAAAAGACCAATATATATTTCAAGATTGTTGAGAAGAAACAACTTGTAATCCATACTTGCACAAGACTTCACAAGATGTCCTATAAAGCCAACTAGCCTGGGCTCCTGGAGACTCATGCAGACTGAACACCAACCAAAGAACATGGATGGTGGATTGCTTTTATCAATTTACATATGTTGAACCTTCCCTGCATCTCTGAGATTAAGCCTACTTTATCATGGTTGGATGATCTTTTTGATGTGTTCTTGGATTGGATTTGCAAATATTTTATTGACTGTTTTTTTTTTGTTTGTTTGTTTTTTGTTTTGCAACTATGTTCATAGGAGAAAGAGGCCTGTTATTTTCTTTTTTATATTTATTTTATTTTTCTTTATTAATTACACTTTACTCACTTTGTATCCCCCTGTGGTTCCCTCCCCCGTCCTGTCCCAATCTCTCCCTCCCTCCACCCTCTGCATGCATGTTATTTTCTTTATTTATTTGATCTTTATGTGGTTTAGGTATCAAGTTAACTGTGGTCTCATAACACAAATTGGAAAATATTTCTTCAGTTCTATTTTGTGGAATAATTTTAAAAATATTGGTATTAACTCTTTGAAATTCTGGTAGAATTTTGTGCTAAACGACATGACTCTGGAATTTTTTGAGTTGTAAATTTTAATTATTGCCTCTAATTTACTACAGGATATAGGTCTGTTTAAATTGTTTATCTGATCTTGATTTAATATTAACAGATGGTGTGTAATGTGAGAATTATCCTTTTTTTTTTTTACTTTTCAATTTGTTAGAGTATAGGTTTTTAAAGCATATCTCTGTGATTCTCTGGAAATCCTGGTTGTCTGATATTATGTCTCTCTTTTCATTACTGATCTTGTTAATTTGGATGTTTTCTCTACACTTTTAGTTAATTTGGGTAAAGGTTTGTTAATCTTACTGATTTTTTTCAAAGGACCAACTCTGTTTCATTGATTCTTTGCATTTTGGTTGTTGTTATTTCTATTCATTGATTTAATCCCTAAGTTTAATTAATTCTTGCTGTCTTTCCTTTTAAGTGTGATTTCTTTCTTTCTATGTATCTTTCTTTTTTTTCTTTCTTTCCTTCCTCCTCCTCTGTCTTCTGCTTCCTTTTATTCTTCATTTTTGCATAGACATAGACTCTCCTTCCCAGATGCAGCCCATAGACAGCTCAGTCTCCATGTGGGTTCCCTAGTAAGAGGAGAAGAGACAGTCTCTGACATGAAAGTTAGTTGCCTGCTCCTTGATCACTTCTCCTTGGTGGAGCCACATAGCCAGCCCACAGATGAAGAAGATCCAGCCAGTTCTGATGGAACCTCATGGGTTAGGGTCATACAATAGACTTTCCCTATCAGTGAACTAGGGAAGAGGGATAGGAACAGAGAAAAAAGGAAGGGAGGGTAGTAGTGGGAAGAGATGCGAGAGGGGGCTATAACTGGGCTACAACATGAATAATAATAATAAAATATATTTTCTTATGTAAATAATATAAAATTAATATCCTGATCATACTTACAGTTCCTCAAAGTAATTATATAGTTTTATTTTGCATAAACACTTCTCAAGAAGCCAGAATTAATGAAAATTTCCTGATATTTCAAAATGAATAAAGCTTAACTTTTTGTAGCTAATGCTAATCTCACACATACAGTTCTTACCCCAAAAGTTCCTGTCCCAGTTTTGACATGTGAAGTGTTGTGCAGAGGTAACTAATACTATGTGTGAACACAGTATTATTAGCTGGTGATAATGCTTTTTGTCCATGAGTTTTTCCAATCTTGGACCCCTGGAAATATTAGTCAAAGTCATTCTGCTTTTTTCAGTTTATCTTTGAACATCTGTTAGAGATAAGGTAGATGGAAGGTGGTTTATTTAATATGGACCTTTTACTGTTCTTGTTCTCAAACAGAGAAGTACAGATTCGAGAATGCAGCTAGAACTCAAGCATGGAAGTAGCAGCTATAGTCTGCAGTCTTCTGAACTCAAAACTTTTGAGGATTGTGGAAATGGAAATTTGATCATGTAACAAGACAGAGAGAAGCCACCCTACCCTACCACTGCTGAGGTCTGTATATTGAAACATTATGGGTTCAGACAAGTAAAAAGAGACAGTGTGGTCAGGGACAAGAGCTCTGCCTGCCTTCCCATGGAGGCTTGCAAGTCTCAGGAACATCCAGGAAAACAACCAAGAGCAGTGAGCTGTGCTCTGACCCATGAATTTCATTTTCGGAAACAAGGCTCTTCCTGCCTTCCTGAAGGTGACTAGGATCCCCAGGAACATCCAGATTAGACTGCTCCCGCAAATACCTTTCCTGTCACTGTCCCCTGAATCATACGCAACACTGTTAATGGTACCAGTGCCCCTATGTTCTATTTTAAGGTCCACAACTCTACCTGCATCCTTGGTAGTCATCTGAATGAGAAAATTCACAGCTCAAAGGCCCAGAAAATATTTTCAGCAAAATCACAGAAGAAAAATTTTCCAACCTAAAGAAAGAGATGCTTATAAACATGCAAGAAGCTGATGTAACACCAAATAATTGAAAGAATAAAGAAATTTATCCTGTCACATAATAATCAAAACACTGAATGTACAGAACAAAGAAAGAATTTAAAAGCTTCAAGAGATAGCCGTTTGTGGTGGCACATGCTTGTAATTCCAGCACTCTAGGAGGCAAAGGCCGGAGTAACTGTTAGTTCGAGGACTGCCTGGTCCACAAAGTGATTCCGGTACAGCTAAGCCTACAGAAAGAAACCTTGTTTTAAAAAACCAAAACCAACCAAACAACAAAACCTACAAAAGCTATAAGGGAAAGGGCCAAGAAACACACATACACACTACCACCAGCTAAATCAAAGTAACAGGAATTAATAATCACTGTTTATTAATATCTTTCAAGATCAATGGGCTCAACTTCCCATTAAAAAGACACAAGCTAACAGAAAGGATGCAAAACCAGGATCCATCATTATGCTGCATACAACAATTGCACCTCATTGATACAGATAGAAATAATCTAAGAGTAAAAGGCTAAAAAAAAGCTTTTCCAAGCAGCAGACCCAAGGACAAGCTGGAGTAGCTATTCTAACATCTAATAAAATAGACTTTCAACTAAAATTAATTTAAAAGAGAAGGGAAAAAAATACTTCATACCCATCAAAACCAAAATCCACCAAGATGACATCTCAATTTTGAAAATCTATGCCCCAAATGTAAGGACACCCACACTTATAACAGAAATATTACTAAAGCTTAAATCACATGCTGATCTTTACACACTGATAGTGGAAGACTTTAACATCCCACTCTCACCACTGGATAGGTCAACAAGACAGAAACTAAACAAGGAAATAATGAAACTAAGTGATGCCATGAATCAAATAGACCTTCTCCAAAATTAACCATATACTGGGTCACAAAGCAAGCCGCAACAGATAAAAAAAAAAAAAAATCAAGTAACCCTTTATATTTTGTCAGACCACCATGGCTTAAAGCATGTTTCTTCAGAAACAGCAGAAAGCCTACACATTAATGGAAAGTAAGTAACTCTCTATTCAATAACTACTGAGTCAAGGAAGAAATAAAGAAGAAATAATTAAAGACTTTCTAGAATTCAATGAAAATGAAGGCACAACATATTACGGGACACAATGAAAACAGTGAAACAATGAAAACAGTGCTAAGAGGAGAGTTCATAGCATTCTCTTCATAAAGAAATTGGAGACATCTAGTACTAGCAACAGATCTGAAATCACTGGAACAAGAAGAAATAAACACACCCAAGAGGAGTGGACAGCAGGAAACAATCAAGCTCAGGCTTGAAATAAATAAATAATAAGCAATAGAACAATATAACAAATCAACCAAAACCAAGGGCTAGTTTTTGATGAAAATCAGGAAGGTGGACCAAACCTTTAGCAAAATCAACTAAAAGGCATAGAAAGAATATCCAAATTAACAAAATCAGAAATCAAATGGAGGAGATAATAACAGATACCTGGGAATCCAAAGAATTATTAGGTCTTACTTTGAAAATTATAGTTGACAAAAATGAAAACCTAAAATGATGTAGATGATTTCCTCGACAAAAACCAATTACCAAAATCAGTATCAGACAAACAATATTTTTATTTTTATTATTATTTTTTAATCACTTACAGCCTGATCACAGCTGCTTCCCTCCTTTCCTCTCAGTGAAACCCTTCCACCCCCTTGCCCATCCTCTTTTCCCTTCTCTGAAAAGGGTAGGTCCCCCATGGGAACCAACTCACCCTGGAACATCAAGTAACAGCAAGACTAAATGTATCATTTCCCATTGAGGCCAGGAAATGTAACTCGGCTAGTCTAAAGGGATCCAAAGGCAGGTAACAGACTCAGGGACAGCCCTTACTCCAACTGTTAGTGGACCCACATGAAGACCAAGCTATACATCTACATATAATCTTATAACCACTAAGGAAATTGAAGCAGTCATTAAAGCCTCCCAACCAGAAAAGGGCCAGGGCAGATGGTTTTAGCACAGAATTCTACCAGATTTTCAAAGAAGAGCTAATAATAATACTTCTCAAAATATTCCATAAAATAGGAAGAGAAGGAATATTGACAAACTCATATCATAAGGCCACAATCATCCTGATACCTATTAAAAACAAGAACATCATGAAATTTGCAGGCTAGTGGATGGAACCGGAAAAGATCATCCTGTGTGAGGTAACCCAGACCCAGAAAAGTGGATATTAGACATTTAGTACAGGATAAACATAATATAATCCACAGACCCAAAGAGGCTAAGGAACAAGGAGAGAACAAGGAGAAATGCTTGAATCTCATTCAAAGGTGAAAATAAAATAGACATTGGAGGTAAATGGGAGGAAGGAATTGCATGGGAGAGGGAGTGGAGAGGAGTAGAGTTGGAAATCTAATTCAAGAAAGACTGAGGGAAAGAGACCTGAAAAAGAAAACTGAAATTGGAGGGGGAGGAGAATAGCTCTTGGACGAGCCAGAAACCTAGGAGAAGGAAAAGTCCAAGAATCTATGAGGGTGACCCTAGCTAAGCTTGCTAGCAGCATGAGATATTGAACCTGAAACGGTCATCTCCTGTAATCAGGCAGGAGTTTCAATGGAGAAATAGGGACAACAACC
The DNA here is from genome assembly GCF_030254825.1 of Meriones unguiculatus. NCBI lineage: Eukaryota > Metazoa > Chordata > Mammalia > Rodentia > Muridae > Meriones > Meriones unguiculatus. The sequence goes on along the minus strand of NC_083367.1, from coordinate 18,477,397 downwards.
CACCCACAAAACCATCTACCCAAAATATGTGCTGACTACAAGATATGTAGAGATAAAGATGAAGCAGAAATTGAGGGACTGGCCAACCAATGATTGACCCAACTTGAGATCCACCCCATGGGAGAGAGCCAATCCCTGATACTATTAATGATATCCTGCTATGCTTGTAGACAAGAGCTTAGCATAACTGTCCTCTGAGAGGCTTCCCTAGCAGCTAATGGAAACAGATTCAGAGACTCACAGCCAAACATTAGGTTGAGCTTGGGGAGTTTTGTGGAAGAATGAAGAGAAGGATTGAGGGAGCTGGAGGGGTCAAGGACACAACAAGAAAACCCACAGAGTCAAATAACCTGGGCTGATAGAGACTAACAGAGATTGAGCCATTAACTAAAGAATATGCATGGGCAGGGCCTAGTCTGCCTATACATAAGTAAGAGATGTGTAGCTTGGTCTGTATGTGGGTACCCTAACAATTGTAGCAGGGGCTGTCTCTGACACTTTTGCCTGTATTTGGATCCCTTTCCCCTAATGGGGCTATTTTTTATAGCCTCATTAGGAGATGTGCCTAGTCCTACTGCAAACTGAATATGCCATCCATGGGAGTCCTATTTTCTGAGGAGAAAGGGAGTGGGGCAGAGGGAGAGGAGTTGAGAGAGAAAAAGTAGGAGGAGAAGAACGAGGGGAAGCTGTAATTCAGATATAAAGTTAATTAATTAATTAATTAAGAAAAAAATAAACAGTGTTTAACCAAAGAAAAATTAAGACTTTTGGAACTAGACAAATTTGAATTTGAAAATCAATTTAAGTGCTTTATAGTTAGTAATTATGAAATATAAAATTATATTACTCACTTCATTGTATGTTTGGATTTTGTATAAACAATAGGGAAACATAGGCACATACCCTTGTAATACACCTCATGTTATTCTCATAAAATACTAGAATCATTAAAACAGACACAGAAATACACACACATAGAGGCACACAGACACACAGACTATCTCTCTCTTTCTTTCTCTTTCTCTTCATTTCCAAAATGGTAGCCATTGCTTTAGGCTTAACATCCTCTCCTGAGAACTGCTTACAGAAACTGTTATCTAATTCAGGAATTTTTTTGATCATATGGGATGAGTTTTAGTCAGGCCAACGGTGAGTGTGAGCTACCTGAGGGCTGTTTCAGATAAAGCCTGAGTGAAGAACTTGCTACTGGGTAGCATGAAGGAGTAGAAGCCGAAGTCAAGATGAATCTTCATATAACTGATGGGCACTCTCTGAGTGAAGTTTCACCACCAATAGGGGAGCAGGAGGGGTAAAACTTTATTCCCATCAAGTAATACACAGCTCCTGTTAGGGCAGCCATACACGGGCTCCTTATTAACATGGCTACATACAGGCTTGAGGATGCTATGAAGAGCTTCCTACTGAAGGGAATGGGTATTAGAGATTATTTTCTATCCTTCTCTTCTAGATTACCATTGCTGAATCATGAAACATCATTATTGAAATTCCAATGTGGAGATGACCATAATAGGATTTCAAAATGGCACATGCACGTGATCTCAGCACTTAGGAGGAGGTGGGAAGAACAATATGATTTCAACTTCGTCACTGACTATATCGATAATTGGAGGCTAGCTAAGGCTGTATGAGACACTGCCTCAGAAAATCAAATAGTCCCTAATGTGAATATTTCACAGGAGAGATTTTACATAGTTTATTATCCACATTAATATAGCTCAGAAAAATTAAAATAATGTAGTATTACTCATAAGGATATCTTTAATTTCTTTGTAATATTTATTATGTGTTTGCATTTTAATTTCCAAATGAAATTAAACACCTGCTGTATATGGCCACCCTACTAGAAAAAAAAAAACAAAAACAAAACACCATAATGTGCCTGCTCCCCAGGAGCTTGCAGTCTGTTGTGAAATGCCAAATGTATAAAAGGTCAAATATTTACTAGTTAATAAAAAAGGAGCAAAATCAACTTTTTATAACACATTCCTTTAGCGCTTAAATTACAAAATGTAACAAGAGTGATCAAGTGCAAGGAAGAGCGGAGGCTGGCAGGTGGTGGTAACAAAACACTGCAGGCACTTTGGAAAACATTTTGGCATTTTCTAGAAAATAAGATACAGATTTGCTATTCATTTCTACATCTAGAAAATTATAGAAAAAAATAAAAAAATATAAAAAGAAAATTATAGAATGACCCATGGATATGTATGTAAAGACTCACATGCTAATATTCACAATATTAATCAGAATTGGCAAAAAGGGGGAAAAGTTCCAAATGTCTACAAATTGGGTAAGCACAGCAAATATATAATCTAATATGCTTCAATAATAAAAATAATAACAATCTAGTTCATGTTAGAGAGAAGTGGCTAGATTTAAATTTCATGTGATTCTATGCACATGAAACAAAGAAATATCTTCATGTACTTTTTGATATACAGAAAAGTGACTTTCTGGGGCACAGTGATGATTTATGGGGAATGCCACATTTATTCAATTAAAAATTGTTGCAGTAATGGAAATAATTTTATTTGAGTTAGTGGTGGTTGCAATCTATAAGCTGCAAATTTACAAAAATATATAATTCATTTGTGTGTTTTAGATATCTGAGCCACGTTAAAATCTCTTTTAGAAAGACAAGTCTAGTCTAATAGAAGCAGTGAGTACAAAAACTATTGGGTAAAGAGCCAAAGAGTAACGGGGGAGGCATAGGTTCAGCTCTCAGAAAAGGCCCTTTGCTGAGGACAGATTACTGCCACACCAGGACAGGAAAGAGCTACCCGTGTGATAACAGGAAGTAGCATGATTACTGCCACTTAACAACACAGTTTCAAGGATGCAACAGTGTCCTATATACTGATAGACTCCCTGCATCTGCAAAGGAAAAAGGTATATTCTATTTCATTAGCAAAAATAAAATAAAACCAAAACTAAGCAAACAGATCAGCATCAATCAGTTCAGGATTGACAGGGCAAGTGGCATACTTATGTTTTAATTAGAATAAGTATGCTACAGCTGAACATATGTACATGTTTCTGATACATTTCTAAGGGTAAATATATAGAATGAAATTTCTGTTCTAAAGATATCCACATTGTTACACACCTTGACATTGTTGAACAAACCAGAATATAAAAGTCTGTTACTTGAGTATAGACAGACTGAAACGGATTAAGCTTACCTTTCTTTCTATTATTTTTCTTTAGTTATTTTTATTTTTATTATTAGTTACATTTTATTAACTCTGTATCCCAGCTATATCCCCCTTCCTCATTCCCTCCCAACTCCACCCTCCCTCTCTCATCTCCATGCCACTTTCCAAGTCCACTGCTTGGGGAGGACCTCCTCCCCTTTCATCTGACCCTGTTTTGTCAGGTATCTTCAGGACTGGCTGCAAAGTCCTCCTCTGTGGCCTAGCAGGACTGCTCCTCCTTTGGGGTGTGGGGAGGACAAAGGGCCTGCCATTGAGTTCTTGTCAGAAATAGTCCCTGTTCCCCTTACCATGGGAAACCACAGGCTACATCTGAGCAGGGGTTGTAGGTTACATCCATACATGGACCTTGGTTGGACAAACAGTCTCAGAAAAGACCCCTGTGCTCAGATAGATTTAGTCCTTGTGAAGCTCCCATCCTTTCCCCATCATACTAACTCCCCCTTCTTTCCTATAATTCCCAGCACTCTGCTGAAGGTTTGGTTATGAAACTTAGTATCTGCTTTGATACTCAGCTAGATAGAGTCTTTCAGAGGCCCTCTGTGGTAGGCTCCTGTCCTGTTATTTGTTTTCTCCTATGTCCAATGCACATCCCATTTGTCTTTCTAAGTGAGGGTTGATCAAAATCTTACCCCGGGTCCTCTTTCTTGTTTATCTTCTTTAGGTGTACAGATTTCATTATGTTTATCATATCTTATAGGTCTATATAAGTGATTATATACCATGTGTGTCTTTCTCCTTCTGTGATATTTCACTCAGAATGATCTTCTCTAGATCCCACCATTTGTCTGCAAATTTCATGATTTCCTCTTTTTTGATTGCTTAGTAGTATTCCATTGTGTAAAAATACCACAGTTTCTATCCATTCCTCCATTGATGGACAACTGTGTTGTTTCCAGGTTCCGGCTATTACAAGTAAAGCTGCTACAAACATGGTTGAGCAAATGTCCTTGTTGTGTACTTGAGCAAATTTTGGGTATATACCTAGCAGTGGTATAGCAGGGTCTTGAGGAAGCACTATTCCTAATTGTCTGCGAAAACACCAGATTGACCTCCAAAGTGGTTGTACCAGTTTAGCATCAACAGTCTCCCTTCAAAAAAAAGCCCTGGGCCAGATTGATTCAGTGCAGAATTCTACCAGACCTTCAAAGAAGTTCTAACTCCAATTCTCTCCAAACTATTCCTCAAAATAGAAACAGAAGGAACATTACCAAACTCATTCTATGAAGCCACAATCACCTTGATACCTAAACGACACAAAGACCCAACAAAGAAAAGAACTTCAGACCTATCTCCCTTATGAACATTGATGCAAAAATATTTGCAAACCGAATCTAAGAAAACATGAAAGATATCATCCACCATGACCAGGCTTCATCCCAGGCATGCAAGTGTGGTTCAACATACGGAAATCCATCAATGTAATCTACCACATAAACAAACTGAAGGAGGAAAACCACATGATCATCTCCTTAGATGCCGAAAAAGCATTTGACAAAGTCCAACACCCATTCATGTTTAAAGTCTTGGAGATATCAGGGATTCAAGGCACATACCTAAACCTAGTAAAGGCAATACACAGCAAGCCTATAACTAACATCAAACTCAATGGAGAGAAACTTAAATCAATCCCACTGAAATCAGGGATGAGACAAGGATGTCCACTCTCTCCATATCTCTTCAACATAGTACTCGAAGTCCTAGATAAAGCAATAAGACACCTAAAGGAGATCAAGTGGATACAAATCAGAAAGGAAGAGGTCAAAATGTCACTATTCGCAGATGATATGATAGTATTCATGAGTGATCCCAAAATTTCAACCAGAGAACTCCTTTAGCTGATAAACACTTTCAGCAAAGCGGCAGGATACAAAATCAACTAAAAAAAAAAAAAAAAAAAAAGAAATCAGAAGCCTCCTGTATATCAAGCTTACCTTTCAATAGAAGTCCTCTTTTGACATCTTCTGGGATGCTGGCCATTTGCTTCATCTTTGCAAACTCAAACCGCCTACAAATTGCTTTGCACACTGTGGGTAACATTTTTTGGGTGAGGTGAGGAATAAATAGCTGACTGAACCCTTCAGAGACACTGACCTAATTATTTTGGGGTTCTCTGGTGACAAGAACATATAGATAGCTTGATCAGGTCAGGGAAGCTTCTTTCTTGAAGGTTTTATCCCTGAAGCAGAAGCAGAAGCTGAGACTGCTGCCACTGGCATCCTGAGAGAGAAAAGATTGAAATGAAAACTCTAGTTTAGTCTCTCCAGCCTGATGTTGAGTTACTTCTGCAATAGGAAAGTGACTTATTCAATTATAACTAGAGCCATATAGGCTTTGGTTGATACTGTATGAACTCTCCATGGGATGCTAGACACAAGAATCAATGAATATATGGAATGAGTGAATATATGTTCATGTAACGCTTAAGTTTTTCTAGTGTCTTATAGGATGTTGCCAGAAAGCATGATAGTGAAAGTATAGGCAATGTGTCTTTGTATTCCAGAAAAAAAAAAAAATAGTATATCCTGTCACTTCTGAACACCTTCATACATAAAAGTATCTATGTCCCCTGACCCTTGTTCCTATGCTTTCCATCACAAACCTCAGACAAGCAATGGTACTCTTACTTCAGGAAAGTTTTGAATGTCATCTATGAAATGCTTTTTATCATGAAATTAAGATTGCATCCCCTTAGGAGTAGCAAGGACCAAACTATGAATTGGCTCTGGTCAGTTAGTGTGAGGGTAGGGTGTTTGTAGTATGTTTGAAAATTGTAAGCCAAACCTAAGTTTAACTTCATTTTCATAAGAATCAAGTGTAGACAATTCTAAGGGCATTGGTAATTTCACCAATATATTTATTGATAAGAATATACTTCAAAGCATTACAGGTATGTTACCTATATTTAATCAGCAACTTCATATTTAATATAGGTTTCAGCTCAGAAAATCCCCAATTACCTTTCCTTCAAGCTCATGCAGACTGAGCTACACACATATGCTGGCTCATGGAATGTTTCAAAGGCATGGGATTGTTCAAGCTTTGCTCTAGATTTCTCTCTCACCTATCTCCTCAATACTATGAGCTATCACAGTTTACTGAACTCAAAATAAACTAAGATAACACAGAGGTTAGCCAGTCCAATTCTCCAGTTCTCATATGGTGTATGTGCATATATGCATATTCGTATTTGTTTTCACACTTTGAAAGTTTAAGCTGTGAGCTGGCTTTCCCCAGGGTCAGATGATTGTTCAAGGTTCCTGAATAAACTGCATTGAAAAAAGAAAAAAGAAAGTATCAAGGACAGAGTTGAATGTACAATGTGTTTATTTATTCTAGGCAAGTTATAGATGACTATAGTTGTAATTGAATGCATTAAAAAAAAACATTTCTCTGCTAAAAGCTGTGAGCCTGTAAGACTTTATGATTTCTCCTCTGACACACGTCTGATTCATTCAATAGAAAATCAGTGTACTCCCTGTATTAGTCAGTATACTCTTAAGGAACAGAACTGATAGAAAGAACACACACACACATTTATATATCTGTTTATTATAATAGATTACACACTTTGGTCTAGGTAGTCAACAATGGGTGTTTCCTGAAGGAAAGTCAAAGAAGCCAGGACTTTTTCAGTTCTCAAGATTAGATTGGATATCTCAACAGTCTCAATTGAATGTCTGAGACTTGAGAATTCATAAAGAGCTGTTAGTCTTTGGTCTAGGTTGGATCCTGAAAAAGTAGATAGATTCAAATACTAGTGAAGGAATACATCAACAGTGAATAGATGAGCTTCTCATTGAGAATGAGGGCAAGAAGGTAAATACATTAAAAAGTCCCTTCTTTTATGGTTTTTAAAATATGGTTAGACACCAGGAAGTGTAGACCAAATCTAGGATGGGTCTTCACACCTTAGTAGATCCAATATCTCTTGGAAATGCCCAGGTGCTTCAGTGTTAGTTGAGTACAGATATAGTAAATTTGACAGCTAAGATTAGCCATCAAATTTTCTTTTTTGACACAAACTGGAGGTTTCAATTACATAACCTCATTTAAGTCTAGCTTAAGCAGAGTTCTCCCTACCAGATGCCACCAAATTCCAGCCTTAAGTACATCTGCATGGTAAGACTTCTTGACTTTTACAGTGAATATTAATTATATGAGTAATACGTTGTTTTATGCTTTTCTGAGTATGTCATTCTGCCTTAAAATTGGAAGCCAAATTAATGGATGATGATTAAGCTACTTTAGGGTTTCTGTCAAAATTACATAAAAATGCTTTATGAAATTTGAATATTTTAAATGAGCTATATGTTTAATTGCATCACAACTAAAATAATCTAAAAGTAATGATTGTCAGTCATTACAAAATTATTGATAAAATACCTTTTAATATATAGAGTAAATATCTGCACTACTTAGAAAAGGTGTCTGACATGCTAGAAAAATCCGCTAATATATTTATCTATCTGAAGGTGTACTGGTGCTCATAATCTATATAAGGTCCTTGGAAAGGCACATGCATAATTAGGAACATCTTTCACGTCCTGACTCCAGGCAATCTCAGGATCAGTTACAAGCTCCAAATGAAATCCATTTATGAGTACTCTATAAAGGATAATGGGAAATGATTGATAATCCAACAACTAAAATTGCTGAAGAATATATTTTGTCTTATTACTACCTTAATCTGTCTAGTATTCTATCAAAGTAATTGATATGCAGTGCTTTTATAAAGTAAAGAAGTTTATAATTCTGATGACTGGAAAGCTCAAACAGCATGGTACAACATCCTGCTTAGAGACTCCTGTGTACTTAAAACATGTCAACAAATGGACAAGAAAGCATCAGGGGGGGGGAAGAGCAAACTGTCCTCATAACTAACTTTCTCACAAACTATTCCACCAAGCAGGGCTGAGCCCTTCTCTAAGGTTCACTAGAGAGCATTTACAAGTCTGGAGTCTGAATGACCTGGTTCCCACAAGAGGCTCCTTACCCAGGAAGTCACCCTCTCTTAACATTCCCAGTCTTGTGGGTAAACTGCAAGCTTATGACTCCTCCAGGAATAATGCTTACTGAAGCCATAGCTGCCTTCTAAAATTCTTCACTGTTCCATACTGCTTTGAAATATAAGTGTACTCTTTAGTTCTGATTTAAATCCTTGGACTTTAATAGCAGAAAAGAATGCACCAGAAAAAAACATGTTCAAAGAATACCTTAAAATCCTTATGTTCTCACATAAAAATGAGTGTGTTTTTTTATAGAGGCTCAAAACACATAACACAAAATCTATCCTCAACAATTTTAAGTATAGCTCTGTAGCTCCAAATATGTGGTGCTATACAGTATATCTCTAAAATGCGTTACTAAAGAAAGGAACTCCATTTCTGGTGAATGGCAGCAGTTTGTCATCTCAATTCTCTGAAGCCCTGATATCTACCTTTCTATTTTGCCTCTGTAAGTTTGATGAACTTGCATGCCTTATCTATATACAGTTCTGCAACATTTGTTTTCTGTTACTGGCTTAATTAATTTCCACAGTGTTCTCCAATCATCCATGTTGTAGCATGACAACACATCCTTTTTGTTTGTTGGTTTATTTCAAGCATTGGTGTTATTTCATATTATATGTATATGTATGTGTGTATATATATATATATATACACACACATACATACGTGCTTTCTGTCAAAATAATGTAAAAATGCTTTATAAAATTTGGATTACATTTTAAATGAGCTATATTTTTAATTGAGTTATAACTAAAATTATCTAAATATAATGATTGTCTGTTATTGCAAAGTTATTGATAAAATACATTTTCTTTTCTTAATTTTTATTTTTTATATTAATCACAGGTTGTTTATTTTGTATCCCAGCCATAGCCTCCTCCCTCATTCCTTCCCAATCCCACCCTCCCTCCCTTATCTCCTCCCTGTCCCTTTCCAAGTCCACTGCTAGGGGAGGATTTCCTCCCCTTCTTTCTGACCCTAGCTTATCAGGTATCTCCAGGACTGGCTGCTATTTCCTCCTCTCTGGCCTAGCAAGACTGTCCCTCCCTTGGGTGGAGGAGGTAAAGGAGTCAGTCGTTGAGTTCATGTCAGAAATAGTTCCTGTTCCCTTTACTTGGGAACCCACTTGGTTACTAGCTACTATGGGCTACATCTGAGCAGGGGTTCTAATTTATATCCATACATGGTCCTTGGTTGTAGAAACAGTGTCATTGAGGGCCTCCATGCAGGGGAAGTAGGAGAAAATAAGTAACATGACAGAAGCTTCTGAAAAACTCTACCTAGCAGTGTATCAAAGCAGATGCAGAGACTCATAACCAAACCTTGGGCAGAGTGCAGAGACTCATATGAAAGAAGGGGGAGTTAGTATGACCTAGAGAGGACAGGAGCTCCACAAGGACAAAATAAAATACAATTTCATATATAGAAAAAGTAACTACACTACTTAGACAAGGTATCAGCCACAGAAAATCTTCTGATATATTTACCTATCTAGAATCATTGGAAAGTGTACTGATTATCTATCTATCTATCTATCTATCTATCTATCTATCTATCTATGCCTGATGTTATTTCATATATATGTTTGCACGTTATTTCATATGAAATAACATCAATATTTTTTGGTATATATAGTTATATATCATATATGTAAATATTTATGATACTCCAATTTACTGTGATTTATATCCTTTTAATTCACTGTGATAACTGTTTTGCTTGTTTTAAATTGTATTTCTATATTTATCAAAGTTCTTACTTTTAACTCTTACAGCATCTTTGCCTTCTGTGGTTGTTTAAATGAGCATTGTACACAGAATATGAATACTTGGTTCACATTTTATAGAACTGTTTTGTGAAGTGGAAATATCTGATTTCTCTGAAGACTGAATTTTTGTAGTACGATGTTTTGCTGCAAGCTGGGCACGTGATATTTTGCCAAGGTTGGCTTGTGGGAGAGCATGTGATGAGGTTTTGCTGTGATATTGTTCACTGGTCTTCGTGCTTCAACTGAGAGAAATATTCAACAGAGATCTTCATGTTTTGCAGAGGGAAATGTTCCAGAGAGCTTCTCCGGTCAATACAACTGAGTCTTTCAACTTTTGCTGCTTCGTGTTGGTCTTTGGACTGGACTACCGGTATCCTGACTACTGATCCTGGTAATCCCTTAATGACCCTTCAACCCTGATCAGCAGGAAGTAGATAAAGGAAGACTACAGCCCTATTCCCTACTAATCTCCAAAAGTTGCAGGAATCTCCTAAGGTTGCAGGGAGTTAGAAGGGAGGTGAAGGTGTTTAGGAATCCTAAATAAAGCAGGTTTGGTGAAAATCTAAGCCTACGATTTTGGAATGATTTGAAGTAAGGCTTTGTTGGAGTAGGTGTGTTAGTGGGGGGGTGGGCTTTGAGGTTTTAAAAGTCCATGTCATTTACAGTGAGTTCTTTTGTTTTTGTTTTTCTGCATCCTGGATGTTTTATTAACACATAAGCTCTAAACTACTGTTCCAGAGCCATGACTACCCTTTCTCATTTACCCTGTCAATACTGTCATGGACATCCTCTGAAAGTTTAAACTCAACAAACTCTTTCTTCTGTAACTTGCCCTAGCAGTACAATTGAAAGTAATATAGGATACCTTCTTTTGATGTTATAAAAACAATGTCTGAAAAAAAGTATCTTGATTAAACAGAATTTGTGTACATCTATATTTCTAAGATAATGGCTGTAGAATACAGCCAATCAAGTGTTCATGAGTTAATCATTAAGAATACTTTTAAACTTTAGAATACTTTTTCAGTGCTAGATGAATATTACACAACATATTACAAATAATAAAATAATGGATAGGTTCTGCCCTATCCCAATAGGCAGACTTTACCACTCTATTGAAATTTTTAATAAAATTAACTCGAGGTAACTCAGTAAGATAAACCAAGATGAAAATGAGAGCCAGCATCAATGTTTTATCATTAGTTCACTATCAAGAAAACTGTAGCGCTCCTTTTAAAATATGTTATCTACTGAAAGGTTAAAGAAAACAGTTTCTAAAAATCTTTATTTTTGTAATTTATATTTATAAGGAAGAAAGTATTAGAGTTCTTTGCACTTTCAGCAATAATTTAATTTACTTAAAATAGAAGGGTAGACGGCAGAGAAAAAAATGCTGTCAAAGTTTGAAGAACTGAGATGATAAAAAAAAAATAAGTCTTTATTATACAGCCAGAGGTTGAATCCTTGCGGGTTTGATGGTCTCTATTCCTTGGTATTGCATTTAATTTAGAAAAGTCTGAAAATTTTCTCACTTTTAATGAAATTAGGATTTCAAATGGATGAGGAAAAAGACATAAAATAATCTGAAACTATGAAATTTCAATTTTTGGAATTATAACAACTCATTGAACATAGAAAATTTGAGCTGATGCTTACCTACATAAATTCTTCCACATCTATACAGTAGCATACAAAAAGGCACTTAGCTTATTACCAAAAAAGAAACATAATCAACAACTCAGCCATACATGCTTTGCTCTACAATGGTGGCCTGCAAAGCTTGTGAGAATAACTAACTAATATGTGAATTAATTGAAGGTGAATTCTACAAGATGAAACCCATACTTGAAGCTGCTTTGGTGACCAAGACTCTGAAAAGATAGTTCAGGACCTAGGGTAAAACCAAATACTACTGTGCTACAGAGAAAGAAAAACAAAATAACACATCAACAACAAGAACATAAAAAAACCCAAAAACAAACAAACAAAAAACAGTCCTAAGCCATTCTGCATAGACATGTTCCTTCCTCACCCATCACCAGAGACACTTCACACAGCAGGAGCTGGGAACAAATATAGATACCCACTGTCAGACATTACATAGAGAGTGGGACAAGAGCAAATGGAAGACAGCAATAAAATAAGACCCTCTAAATCAACACATATATATTCACATATATACACATATATATCAACATTATACACACACACACACACACACATGAACTCACAGACTAAGTAAGGCAGCACAGGTCTCTACCAGATGTGACCCTAGAGCTGACTGGAAAAGTGGACACATATCCCCATCCACAATCAGTCTCCTAATAATAGCCACTTTGAAATGGAAACAGCTTTCTTCAAGGGAGCCTCTGTGGGGTAGCAGACTACACTTAATCGTAGGTTGTGTGCCCAACAGTAGAGCAAAAAGGAAATAATTGGCATATTTGAAAGTTCCTTGACCCATTTTGTGTCAGGCATTTTCCTTTTCTTTTTTCCTTTTCCTTTCTTTTTTTCCAACATATCTTAATATTTAGTTAAATAATTTTTCCTCTAATTTTGCCACACAAATCCTTTGTGTATATACTATATCTGCTTGTTTAGTATTTCTATGAGATTCCTGTGTGTGTGGGAGAGTGTGTCTCTGCATCTATATCTGTTATTTGTTCCTTCTGTTTGTTTGTTTAGTTCTATTCCAATGTATTAGTTTTTGTGTTATCTTAATATATTATATTTTATTTCATTAATATCCTTTAGAAACCTGTTTTTTTTTTCTAATAAGAGACAGAATAGGCATCGGTCTAGGTGGAAGAGGAGCTGGAGATGAATGGAAGGAGTAGAGGGAAGGGAAACCATAGTCAGGATATTATGTGAAGGGGAAAACTTTATTTTCAATAAAAGTAAAATAAAAATGATAAATATTAATGTGTATTTTATTACTCACTTTTAAAATTTCTATAATATTACATAACTCTTACATATTTATTTACTTAAAACCACGCACTGACTACTCTGTGCTGTCGTGTGCCACCAGGGTTCTAACGTTTTAGCAGAATGAAGCAGTCCCTCAGATGATCTCATGAAAAATTATGCATGGTAATACATGTCACATCATGACAGACAGAATGCTACAGGCTCCAGAATAAAAATACCTTGGCGTCAGGGAAACAGTTTTTTAGCAAATAGAAAAAAAAGATGATGATGATGATGATGGAATTCAGACAGGAATGTATAAGACTTTCTCAAGTGCTTGACCTTATAAACTAGAGGAATTAATTCAGCTCTGGTTTAATTTTAAATCATATAGGTCTGGAGAGATTTGACATTTCTGCCAATCATCAAAAATGTTACTTTTATACAGAAAAACAACAGCAACAAAATTTTTGTGTAGTAATTGGGTGACTACAGATCATGAACACTATAGGCATAGAGTGTATAACATATCTTCAAGAATGGCAGTCCTACTGTACAGGATACACAAATAAATAGACATTACGCTGGTCACTCATTGGAGTCCTTATGATATTGTCTGTCATTGTTTTTAATTTACGTCTCATGTATTGCAGTAAAATGCTGTTTGCTGATCCATATCTAATTAAGGAACATGACTAAAACACAGAAGGCAATGCATTAGAAGACATAATTAAAGCAAAGCAAACTTTGACTGTCTCACGTATATACCAAGAACTCTATTTTCTAGTCCCTTTTCCTTTGGATCTATAGTTAATGATAATAACATCCAGAAATAAAAAAATCTCTCACTTACAAATCCTGAGGAAACTCCTTCTTATCTGACATTATTAATTCTAGCATAATTTACTGCACAAATATCCGGCAATATCAGATTGCTGTGAGAAGGGTAGGAGTCACACTGTTTCAAAGAGCATATTTACAGCTTAAAGTACAGACGGGGAATACACACTTACTTATACAAATTCAGACTTACCCTCAAGACACGCCTGAAGACCGGCAGTATGATGCCCACCCTCCTGCTCCTTCCAATTTCCTCTCTCAGGTGAGTACCCTAGATTCCTGCTGCCACTTCACACACCCTTGCGGCCTTCCTCAGGACCCGATGTTCCATGCTCACTCACCAACCCTCCCTTGCCAGATTGGGACCCCAGACTACTTCCACCCCTACACTGACATTTGCTGCCCCAGGGAGTTCCTGGGTGCCTCCTTCATACACCTGTGCCTTGGTTGTAAAAATATTCTAACTCCACAGAATGTTTTCTTCTGGCCTTAGAATTTTGCCCTGCCAGGGCAGAACCAAGAATATTTCTGATATCACATTTGAAAATCAACACCAAGTTATACCTAGACCTAAACCCTATTTGAGTTATCAGAAAAGAGACACAAACATCCACTCAGTGAAGGAAAGGCAAGCATTTCCTGTCAAGAAACACTGTTTAGGTCCCACCACAAAATCACAGACAATATAAATACCAAGACAACAGGTCTTGGCCAATGGTTAGTAATCCCATTGTCATGTTCCACAAGAAAAGCAACTTAGGTCATGTAAAATGATGACAAAATAACAAGAATATTATTGAAAAGCTCAAAGAATACATGAATGCAGCTGCTTATAAAGATAAGATTTTTTAATTTTATTTATTAAATTTTTATTTTTTATATTAATTACAGTTTATTCCCTTTGTATCCCAGCTGTAGCCCCCTCCCTCATTCCTTCAAAATCCCACCGTCCCTTCCTCATCTCCTCCCATGCCCCTCTTGAGCTTGTATTTCAATAGGAATCAAAGACCATCATGATGGGGAAGATGACTTCAAGGAATAGGCATGGCAACACGAGCAGGAAGCTGAGACCTTACACCTTGTATGGCAAGCATGGAACAGAATGAATTGAAAATGGTGTGAAAATTTAAATTCTCAAAGTCTTCTTCCAGAGATCTACTACTGCAAGCAGGGACACACCTATAAGCCACACCAAACAGCACCACCATCTGGGGACCACATGTTCAAATAACCAAACCTATAAGGAAATTTCTCAACTAAACCACCAAAATACCCAAAAAAGTCTATGGTAGCAATATTATTCTTACAACAAAAATAACAACTATGCCAACATTTCATTGGTGACATGTCATATATCAAAACTTGAATTTGTGTTATTATACAATCTATAAGGTATAGAGTCCTCATTTTATTCAGAAGGAAATAAAGATTAGAATTTTACTCTTCAAAGAAAGCCTTTTAAGTACCCTGGCTTCTCACCTAGATTTGTCTCCTTTTGTTTTGTTTATCCTGTCTGCAACATCCAGTTTGGATTAGAAAACTCCTTTGCTTTGCTTTACTTTTCTTCAAAAGGCCATTGATCTCCTGCCTTTCACATTCTTATGTTCATTCTTATGTTCCATTTCTTGTTAGTATTATTTACTTTGTATTTTGTCTTTGCCTAAAGGGTTGAATAGATCTCCTGAACTCAAACATCTGTACCGGGCATGATTTTCATTATAAGTTACTAAAGAGATACTTCAGTTCTTTTTTTTTAATTATTATTATTTATTACAATTTACTTTGTGCAGTTGGAAAAATTAGGGGTTGAGATGGAAGAGCCTGCAAAACAAACAAACAAACAAACAAACAAAAAGGCTGAAATTCGAAAACCAAAAGAGTCATGCTACTCTCTCATTTTTGAAAGGGTTGCAGAATTGGCTGTGGATCGAGAGAAGTTACAGTGGAAAGAGAAGCACTTGGGAAGAGGCAGCACTGGAAAAGGGAGAAAAAAAGAGGCTCAAACCCAGTGACTGAGCAAGAAATCGGGAATTTCCCCCAGGGGGAAAGAAGGAAGAAAACAAACTGTACTAGAAGACACATCGTGGCCATACCTGGCACACACTTGTTTTCCTGTCCTCACAGCCCTTGGGTGGGGACAAGGAGCTGGGTGTGCATGCAACTGAGAGGAGAAGGAGGCCACGCTGGGCTACAGGGTCAAAGAAAAGCTAAGAAGGAATTAATCCCTAGCCAGCTGTGTCACCAGAATAAGAAGATGGGTGGCCTAGACTCACAAAATCACCATCAGCTTTCCGGTACATCCAAACCTCCCGATTCTTGCTTTAGGGGTGGTTTTGCTTTTAATGTCCGGAAAGAGGAGCAGCTGAGCAATCCTACCATCTGCATTAATTTGCATCTCTTTTCTTTTTTCTTTTTCCTAACTTTTCCATTTTGAAACCCCCATCTATCACTCCTGTGTGTACAATGAACCCACTCCTACCCAAGATCATCCCTACTATGCCAGACCGCAAAGCACTATAACTTCAGTAATTAATTTTGTAACATTGAATTTGGGGGGATAGGGTAAGAGACTTACCTGTAGCCAGGTCGAGAACAGCACTGCCTGCAGTAGCACGCATGAGATCAGCAATACTTAGATGCAATTTTCCTGCCTGGCTAACAAAAAGAAAACTGCTCATGCATTTTTCTACCGGCTCTTGAGCTGCCAGGCCCCCCATTTCATTTCCCAACTGTAAGAAATTGCCATGGGTATCTTTTTTGGACCTACACTCATTGGTCCACTGGTATCCCTCGACACAACGCTTGCATACCCTGGAAAGCATAGACCTGCTTTCTGCTTTATATTTAGGAAAACCATTGCTTCTAGAGAAGGTGCGTTCACTTTCCAGCAGAAAGTATCGAATTACTCACAGTTAACACAATAGCATTTTCAGATCTTAGACCTTTACTGTCTTGGTCTGTCACTTCGTAAATGACCAAATTTCCCGCAAATGAAGTACCAGGCATATTGATATCAGAGACTTTCGCGATAGCTAGTTACGGTACTAATGAGACCCAATATTAGTTCTGTCCCTTATCTACTCATTCATTCGTGCTGCCTGTGCCTTTCACAGTTTAATGACTGTTTTATTTTTGGTATTCACATTTTCAAATGCAACAGTTTCTATCACACTTGCCTTGTTCACAGCTGAGACCAAATTTGTAAAAAAAAAAAAAGAAAAGTCTTCTTCAGAGGTTTGTTTGATCTTAGTAAATGATATGGAACTTGAACTGGCCTCTCCAACTTTTTCCAAGCTGTAAAAGCCACCAAGTGACACTGTTGTATAGTGGCACAACGAAGCTTAATCTCTTCATGTAGGTAAGATTACCACCCTCCACTGACCTTTGACAATATTTATTTGCTGTTTACTATTCACTTACTACAAACCAGATTTTTCTTTTCATTTTTCAGTACTTGTGCGTGTTAAGAAAGTGCTCTAGCATGGACATATATCCCAGTCATCTTGTTACCTTTGACTTTTAGATCGCTTCTCACTGGAGTATTCCATGTGCCTTGAACTCACTCTGCAGCATATACAGATCCTGAGTTCATAGCCCTCCAAAGAAGCTTGATTACAGGCCTGTATCAAACACAAATGTTTTTATCTGGCTTTCACAGCAATAGTCTTTAGCCATGGATAAATATGCATAGTGAAATTTTTTTTTCCAGACTTCTATCACTCTTCTATTTACTGAACCTCTCTTGTAACATATTCATTTTTTATAGAGTTCACATTTCTATGTGAGTTAAAGGAAATGAGAGATGCTTGCTATTAACCACGCATTCATATTCTTTCCTATATACTATCATAACTCATTGGCGTTAACCACCTTAGAAATTAAACATTTACCATTTGAGTTGTATAGATCTGCATCATCCATGCTCAATTAACACTGGGATTTTATATGTTACACATAATTTCTAAGTCTATTTTCCTTTTATTTTATGTACTTCAAGATTACAGGTACACATATGTAGACATTATAATATATTGTGATTATATGTGGTTCATGAATAAACATACAATACATCTTTTTGGCATTAGGGTAATATACTTGCTACCTACTTATGAAATGTAAAAAAATCTCAAAGAACAAAAGTACAAATATAATTTATCGAGACCATTTAACTTCTATAAATCATTGTCATAAGGGAAATATCCATCCTAAAAACAGCATCAGAATAATTATTGCCTATTATATTTTGTTCTGATTTAACAGGAAAACAAAGCCTCAAAATTCAATAAACTAAACCAGCAATCTAGATGTTGATTGATTCAAAATCTGTTTACCTTTTTGCATAATTCTGCTACACAGACAATTATTGCCTAAACATATTCACACTCAAATCTAGGATCCCACAGAGGCCATTATTGATTTCCATGGAAAAAGAGATTATGTGCTGTAGTGTGTGACAATTAGATGTGCTTCTAGGAAACTGATAGGGCTTGGCCATTCTCTATAGCGAACTGTGCAAAACATTCCTGTAAACTCTATTAATTCTGTGAACAATCACCCATGAAAGATAATTGCATATGTCTGCATTTGAGGTGACCTGACTGTCCTTTCAAACCAGGCTTTAAAACAAACTGCAGTGATAATGAAGTTTCTACACAGAAAAAAAGTATAAATATAAGTGTGTATGATTTTATACAATGTAACCATATATATATCTATATCTATATATATTAAATATAGAAAGGGAAACAGATTTACTCATGGTACAGAAATGCTTAAGGCAAGATATCTACAAAGACGATAGTGTTGTTTTTATAATAATCTTTGGAAATAATAGCTAAAGAGTCATATACTTAGCATAAAGTGATTAATAATGTCTTTTGATGTATTGAGACAGATTATGAATATTGTTGAGGCTATTTGAACCCATGGTGAACCCCCAAAATTGTGAATTGTAAAACCTCATTTCTTTTTTGATGTGGTTGAGCCCTATCACATACCTTTAATCAAAGCACTTTCTATAGGTGATTATGGTGTGGTTCAGCCAGTCCTAGCACACACCTTTAATCCAAGAGCTTTTTGTACACAGAAGTTAATACAGTTAACCCTAGATCAAGAGGCAGAGCAAGAAAGCAGCTAACAAGGATTAAAGAGTTGGAGAGATTTTGAATTGAGGGATATTTAAAACAGTGTGTAGAAGTAGAAGGAGCTTTAGTTCTCTAATTCTGAAGCTTTAGCTCTCTGGCTTTTGGGGCTTTTTTTCCCTTGGTAGATGAGCTAAGAAGGAAGGTAAGCTAGGTGCTTTCTCTGCCTCTGTGAGTTAGCAGGTTTTTACCCCAGCATCTCACTCCTGAGTCATTATTGGTAAAGTAGAATAGTTGAGATTTTCATTTTTTTAAATAACAGCAAACTATTTTCATGTAAAACTAATATATTAGAAAGGTTTACAATAGTCTATACATAGAGACTCTAATGGAGGAGGCTTGTCTAAAAATGCTACCTTAATGCTTAATGACCTTAGTTTACCACTCCCAATACATAATTTTTTTAAGATTTCCTTAAGTGTATGTGAATATGGTTGATTATATTTATGTTTGTATTTATATTTACTATACATGTGTGCAGGTACATTCAGAAATCATAAGAGAAAGTCAGTTCCTGTGAAACTGAAGTTACATGTGGTTGTTAGCTGCATAATGTGATTGTTTATAACTGAACCAGTGTCGTTAGCAAGAGAAGGAAGTATTCCTAACTCTTGAGCTATCTCTCAGCCCCAATTCATGCATCATTTTCATTTTATTTCACACACTATTTAAAAGATAAGATATCATCAATGATCTTCATATTGTTTCATAAATTAGGAAGCAATGGCACTGTCAAAATATTATTAGAATCAGTATTTGGTGCAGTAAATGTTTAGTTATATAATATGACTTTCAAGTTGAATTATATTTTATTTGGTATTATCTGAGGAAACACTGAAATGGAAGATTGTATAAATGTTTATCTCAGATGTAAAATCGAAAAATATAAATCATTTAAATACCTCCTAAATGAGGTTGTAACGGTATAATTTAGCAATTCCATATTTTTAAAGGTTTATTTGTGTTTTGATTAATTTATATGTGTACTGTTGAATAAGTAAGCTACTAAAATCAGTTTTGAAATTCACCCTGCAATTACATCAAAGAAATTTAAAATAGCACATGTATATTTTTCTATAAACATATAATTTAAGAATTATGAAAATCACAGTGTGTCATCTTATAAAAATGAAATGTGTTATGTGAAATAAAATATCTGAACAGAACTTGAAAGAGGACAGGAATTAAGCAGTGGACATAAAATCTATTTCAGAAACATATATGTAGTACAGAGAGGGCTTTCATCTTTATTGGCAGTGTTTATGGTTTCTGATTGACATTTTAGTTTAATTATGTAAATAATATCAGACTACTATGGAAACATGTGACATAGAAAAGATTCCATGTTAATAATGAAACAACTGTTGTTCAATAGAATTGAACTCTGTGCTTGTTGAGACATATGATACACAGGAAAATTTATTGCCATCTGTATCATCAGGGATTTCTAAAAAATTTTGGTGTACTCTAATTGCTAAGTATATTTATAAATATTTGAAGTATTCATTCTGATCATTTATCTTGTGCCTCTTAAGAAGAAGATAAGTGGTAAGAATCTATCCGAAGCCAACATTTACCTAACAATCATTGGGAAAAGCGTGGACATGAAGACACAAACAATATCCGATTTCTACTGTTTAAAATTATGTTGTTATTATGACATAGTGTCCATTAATAGATCTGACATTTTTCTCTAATATGGTGCTTTAGGTTGATCAGATTTTGAGTCTGATCAAAAAGGAATATGAATAGCTATATGCAAAATTGCTCAAAAAATACATGTTACATCTGGCCCTATCTCACTTTAAAGTACATAAGTACATGTAGGAATATCTAAAGTTATATTACCTAGAAGAACATTTACTACTTATTAGGAGGTAAGTGACATGTCTTCATGAGGTTTCTTCTGTAAATTCTGGTGGCTAAAATAATCCTCATATGGAAAAGACATGATCCAGGAGATAGGAAGAAGCCTATGTGTGACGGTGTGAATGGCTCTGTGATAAAAACCATGTTTTGAATGGTATATAACAAGTAAGTATATTTTACTAATGTCATATTGGGAAGAAAGCTTTAACGAAAAAATCTGTTTGTGTGGGGCAGGAAAGAAGTGGCAATGAGTTGGATGTTAAACCTGGCAATTCAGTTTGCTTCAGCTGGAGTCACATGGAGAACAGTGGTATTTGTTTTCCCTCCAAAGTTACCCATCTGAAGCTCTGCAGGAGGTACCCATGCACCTAAAAAAATAGCTTCATATGTCATAGGAACATGGAAGAAAATGATGACAATTACAGATGTCAGGTTGGAAAACTGTTTCTGAATAACAAACATAGTGGCACAAAACAAAAAGCATGCGTTTTGTTTTTCAGAGTTTAAAAATGGCTTTGATGAGTGTCCACTCCCTGTTATTGTTAACATGAATCCTCCATTACTTGTTGGTATTGACAGAAGGCTGTATGTCCTTTGCCATTTTAATTCATTTATGAGACTTCTTGAATCTCATGCAGCATGTCTACTGGCAATCCCTAGAGCACCCCATTCAAAAGAGAAAAAAGATAATGATGCCACCCCTATGCTCTAAACATAGGACCAGGTTCGTCATCTCTATTAGTCAGAAGGAAGTCTCTATGGACTTCTCTTAGTGAGAAAATATTTATAAGGTCTATTAACACTGGATGCTAAGGAAATAATGTCACGTGTAAATGTCAAGGGATCATCAACTAATGAGAACACTTACAGTCCCATACATACTAAGCCACTATTACGAGGTGAGTTCAATTCTACGCTTCTCACCATTCTGTAACACATTACTCTCCACAGCAATTATATCACAAGAAAAGGAGCTACACTGATTTGTCTCTAAAAAAATCATCCTTTGAAAATATGTGTTAATTTGCGAACAGTTACTCCGTACTCTCAGTGTCATTACCACAGACAATCTGACAATTGCTAAAATTTCTGTGATTTTGACTCTATCTAACACTCAAAGCAGTATGGCCATGTTCACCTTTGAAATAAAGAACATTATTATGACTGTCTATGCTCACATAATTTTTTGGAAGATTATGACCTGGAATGTCAGAAATAGAAAGGTTACAGCTCTATGGGCATGTAGCTATATACCATCACCAAATTTCTAGTGTGCAAAGTCTAGAAAACCCAAGGCAGACTAACAGTGAGACAGGGTCACTTTCTGTTGGAGTACTCATTGGGAAACAATGAAAGTGAGTTAGCGTGATGATTTCAAATCTTTAGAAGATACAAGATTTGCACAAGCCATCACATTAGCATGTATATTAGGGACCTGTCCCTGTCATCGAAGAAAAAAGGGAAGAATCTTTTTTTTATTTTCATTTGTAATTGAAAAAGAATACAAGCCAATGTCTGTAGAACTTGAAGGAATCTGAAAACAGTATTTCTTGATTGGAGATAATTAAATCTGGATGCATATAAATCTGTGGTCAGAAAAATAAGAGTCTTAGAAACTTCTTTGTTTTGGTTTAACTATCAGCTCAGATTTTTTAAGCATTGTTCTTTGCTGATATGCTTATCACTGAGTTTTCTGTTCATTCAAACTCTTCTGTTTGTGGAATTGAAATGAGCTTCTATTATGAAGATGAAGTGTCATAATTTCTAATCAGGAGGAATCACCTTTTGGGACAATCTAATAAAAGACTGAAACAGACAGGATGGATAACAGAAAAGCAACCATTAAAATCCAGATTATAATTTAAGGACTGTCGTTTAAAATTTGAATAGTCATGAGTCACCTTTTGACACTTGTCATTCCATATTCTGAAAGCATTTGCCTTTGCAAAAGTCAAATCTGCAGCCACAGTGGTTGTGATAACAGAGCATCAGGAGCAAAGCAGCTTCACTTGTTAATCCTATTGGACCATCCACAACATAGCAAAAGCAATACTAGCAATGATAGAATTAGTCAGACATGATTACCAGTAAAAATTCCAAATCAACAGTGGGGAAAATCATGACGAAAATAGTTGTAGTGTTCTAAGGACCATATTTTACAAAGAGTGAAGAAAATATTTTACCTTTATAAGAAAAACAAAGAACTAAATTAATTTAAAAACTGTTTATACTGGAGACTTACTGAGGAAGGTTCCATAGCTTTATTATTTTGAAATTTTTCCATAGGATAGTCTTTACTTATAATAAACTATCTCTTTTAGTGTCCTCTTCAGAGAGTCACTGTTAGTGTGTTGCAAAAAAATTAATTTCACAAGAGTGAATAGATCCAGACCTGATAGGATAAATAAACAAAAGCAGCATTTATTAATGTCATTGTCACTAGCCAGAAGATGTTTTAATAAAAAAGTCACAATTGTTATCAATAAACATTCAGCACAATAAAATAATGATATTTTATTACATATAAATACTCTTCTGAAGTATTGGAAGACTACTGGCTGAGACAGTTAAGCATAAAGAAAATGCTTTTATATATTAGAAAGTCATTGACAACTTCAGAAATAATAAATATTGTTGGCTTACTGTTTTATTAATTTGTATGCTCATAATATAATTCCATGTAACTTAAGTCAAATATGTTTTTTTAACTTAGCATTCTATTTTTGTGTTTATGCGTGAAATAAGAATTACATGATGTCATTAAATTCTTCTTGCATGAAGATTTTGCACAGCTTGCATGATATCTCTTTTACATAAGCAGACTAACTTACTTAAATTTTACAGTGTAAATGTTTTAAAAACTGTTTTCACAGAACTAGGACTGTAAGACTGACAAATATTTGTAAATGAGTGTCTAGGAAAGAAGAGAGTATGGCAATTAGTATCTGGAGCTAAAGAAACCACGTAGGAAAAAAGAAAGAAAACAAAACTGAATCTTTATGGGAAACAAAGGTAAAGCTGTTAAAACAAACAAACAAACCAATGACTTGCAATGGACACTTATATCACTAAATAGCCAAAATTGTATATGGTAGAGTAATGCACATCAGAGCCAATAATGTCAGCAATAAAGTCTCTCAGGAAATATTGATAAAAATAGCAGAGTAGTACAGCAAGTGTGAGCTGTTTATAGTATAGGACTCCACACCAAATTGGTACCAACACATTTATATGTGTGGGTGTGTATGAATATGGGATGCTTTATATGAGTTTGAATGTGCCGTTACCCAGGTCTTTCTTCCTTAGATCTCTACCTCCTCACCTCGAGAATGGGCCCAATACTAAACTGGAAGTTCACAATTTCACTAAACTGCTGGCCATCATGCTCTAGAGATCCATCTGTCTTTGCCTCTCATTGCTGTGCTGCACCCAGTGGTGTGCTCCGTCCTGGGCTGAGATTCTCCCATTCCTGGGGCTACAGGTCCACATTTCTTGGACATGTTTTTTTTCTGTAACTGTTGAGCATTTGAACTGAAGCTGTCATATTTGCAGAGCAAGTGTTCTTACCGACTGCCCTCTCCCTGTCCCTTATAAATTATTTTACAAATTGAAACATATCCATACATTCAGTTTACTTGGTCTTAAATACAATATTATTTTATCATATGCCTAAAGTAATTTGATAAAATTTAAAGGTTAATTTCTATTTTTTTCTTAACATGTTATTGAAATAATACATGCAAATGCTGGTACTTACATGACATTCATTTTACTGCCACATTTTAAATAGTGACTATTCTATTATCTGTAATATGCACAGTACTTACGACATGTGAAAATGTTGTGTGGCATAAAACTACTGTTACTACTACTGTTCAGTATTCTTCTGGATATTATGCTGATCCTAGCAGGTTAGATAAATAATAGGCACAAAATCATAAATTAGCAAAATTAATATTCTAAATAAATCAGTAGGCTAATTAGGCAGATATTATAGTAGAAAATGTTTAAGACCAATATAAAAAATTCAATTTTAGTATAAAAATAATAGTTTTATTGCAAGTAATACATAACACATATGTCAAAACAAAGTTTGTTAAAATATATAATGAAAAAATAAAATATACTTCATAGTCATAAGAGAAATGATGCAAATATGCAGTGGCATACCAAGGGCTTGAGAAGAAAGATTCAAATGTGGATAAAGGGAAAGGTATTAAAGGGAAGAACAGGGACAACAAGAGAGGCTATCAGGAGGAAAAGTAGACTAGTGCCACAAGGTCTCTGTCATATGCAAAACATGTATTCATGTGTGTGTGTGCATATATATGTGCACATAGATGTATTACATTAGAGTAAAAGCAGGGTTATTTAATATATGAACAAGAGATGTTAGGAAGCTGAAGGTGTAAAATAGCATGGTAATGGGTAATATGAGCAAAACAATTAGCTGCATGAAAATGTCATAAATATGTGATTTTATTAAGAAAGGAGAAAAAGTACGAAAAGTTTTTATTTCTATAAAAAAATAGTTTTATTAGTTGTCAGCTAACCTTTTCTTATTATTGAGAATCATTACAGAAAATCTATTTAGAAAAAGTAATCTGCAGCTCTTACTATTTCCCAGTTCTTACATAAAATTCCATTCACTCTGCCCAACACTTGCCCATCAGGCTCAGCATCTCCTTTGAAGGAGAGCAACAGAACAAGAAAATTTGAACACAGGGAACTTCCCAGAGACTCCTACTCCAACCAAGGTCTATTCTTGGAGATAACCCAGATCCCCTGCACAGATGTAGCCCAGGGCAGTTCAGAGTCCAATTGGGTTACATAGTAATGTGAAGAGGGACTGCCTCTGACATAATCTGATTGGCCTGCTCTTTGATCACCTCCCCCTGGGGGGGAGCAGCCTTACCAGGCCATAGTAGAGGACAATGCAGCCACTTTTGATGTGAACTGATGGAATAAGATCATAAAGGAGAGGAGAACCTCCCCTATCAGTGGACTTGGGGAGTGGCATGCATGCAGAGGGAGGAGGGAGGGTGGGATTGGGAGGAGAGGAGGGAAGGGCTTATGGGGGGATGCAGAATGAATAAAGTGTAATTGAGGAAAAATTAAAAAAAAAGGGGGGGAAATAATTTAAGAACCTTAAATGACTTTCAAAAGTGGAGCAAAACATGTAGTTAGTCAATTTACATGGAGCATGTCTCGCCCCTGGGGGCAATGGTCTCCTGAACCTACTCAGACCCCGGACACCACCACTGCTAGTTCTAGAACTGATGCAAGAAGATCCAACGAGGGGGTTAAGGCTTCTCATAATATTTCCTATAAGCCCACACCTGTTTGTTTATATCCCCCATTTTTATTCATTATTAGCTAGATAGAGCCAAGTAATTGTGGTGATGATACTTGCTTTTTTGCCCAATGCTGGAATGCTAGTGAATTTAGGTATGCCCTGGTTACTCGCATGCCTCGCTGGGTGCCTGTGCCCATTGATGCCCCTCATGCTATGACTCTCTTCAGACAGAAAAGGGATCTTGGAACTACAGCCGCCACTGTTACTGCCATCTCATTGGCGGCTGTTGGAGGTAACCACCGTGGCATTAGCCATGAGTCATACTGTGCAGACTGCTCAGACCCTGAATAATCTTTTAGCCAATGTACCTCATGCCTTAGATGTACAAAAAGGAATTAATGCTCAACTAAAAGGAGGCTTGATGGTGTTCAATCAGAGGATTGACCTCGTGCAGAAGCAAATTGATACCCTATGGCAAATGGCTCAACCGGGCTGTCAATGAAAGTATGCTGGACTTTGTGTCACTAGCATACAACATGAGAATTTTTCCTGTGCTGCAAATCTGTCTAAACAATTGTCTAGATATATTTTAGGTAATTGGACTGGAGAATTCGATACTACGATGGAGCAGCTGAGAATGGCCATTATCACAGTAAATTCTACCAGAGTGGACGCAGGACTAGCCACAGGATTATCACCATGGATTGCTGCAGCCATGAATCATCTGAAGGAATGGGCGGGCATGGGAGTGTTAGCAGGCCTTCTGGTGTTGGTCTCCTTGGTTTGCCTGTGGTGTATATGCAAGATTAGAGTCTCACAACAGCGTAATGCAGCCATGATCATTCAGGCCTTTACAGCCATTGAAGCAGGACAGTCTCCCCAAGCATGGTTGGCTACCATCAAAAGCTAAAATGTTATGCTCAGGATGCGAGGCTAAGCACTGCACTCAGGGTCAGCTGCTTTGGACCCAGAGAAGAGCATGTCTGATTGCTTGTGGGTTGATGCCCCAGGTCCCGCCTCTGAGAAAAAGGTATAGGACGGGTCTGATGCTCTTTGGGTGGATGACACCTAAATGAACATCGGTACAAAGTCCCAATTTATTTCTAATATCAGAGATCAGACCTCTACTCTTGCCTGATGCATCTAAAACAAAAAGGGGGAACTGTAGAGAGCTGTGTAATGCCGTGCCTTAAAGATGGAGCTGGTTTCCGCCTTCCACCTTCCCGATGGTGAGTTCTCTCTGTCACAAACAACTCCACATTTGGCTAAGACTGAGAATCTAGCTTGCTTCCATGTATGTGGACCTATCTGCATTGCCCAAGTGGCACACTGGGGTTGGCTACCCAGAGGCTATTTAAGCTGTGGGCTGGCTTTCCCCAGGGTCAGATGATTGTTCAAGGTTCCTGAATAAACTGCATTGAAAAAAAAAAAAAAAAAAGAAAAAAAGAAAAAGTAATCTGTTTAGTAAAAAGTAGTGTGATACCTCTGATGCAACTGTATCCTGGCCGTTGGAAGCCAAGGAAGACCACAAAGTCATACCACACAACAAACCTCACACAAGAGATTTATTGGGAGGGAAAAACCCAGGAGAGTGGCTGTCTCTGAGCAGCTGAAAAGCAGCAGAGAACAGACAAGACAGGGTTTATATAGGATTTCGTAGGTGGGGTTGAGGTTTAAGGGTGAAAGTTTTCAGGGTTATGATTGCTGGGATTTCAAGTCCAGTGCTTGGTGGACTCTACTCTGTAAGGTAGGGGATGAGTCTAGCCTTTCGACAATGAGTGTTCTGTGGTTTGAGCCTGGTGACTGGAGGTCTTCTGTGGATGGGCATGGCTACTGGGGACTTACAATTCCACTTATTTTTATTATTGATAAACACTGGAGTAAGGGGTCATTGTTATTATTACACTGCTTCCTGCTGAATGATGATGAAGATATTCTTTGGGCAAACTTGATCTTCATCACCAGGGTACAATCTGGAAGTCAATGGACTTTGGTTCCATATCTAGGGGCCAGTTATCCTTTAATAGAAAGTGAATAAAAGTCTGGTTAGAAATCTTTTGGAACTATTGTTGAAGAAATCTAGGCAAAAAGTTTATAAGACAAGGTATGACTAATAGGAATAAGAAAAGGAGGAGATGGGAGGAGGGAGGGGCTTATAGGGGGATGCAGAATGAATAAAGTGTAATTGATGAAAAAAAAAAAAAAAGAAAAGGAGGAGAGTTTAGAAGGATAGCATCCAGTTCCATGTTAAACTCTCAATGATCCACTGGCCAGAGGAACGAAGGTGTTTCTTAAGTTTTGGAGATCCATCTGGAGTTATCAGACCTTGTCTTTTATTATAAGTCACCAGTTGATATAGAAGAAACAGTCTTCCTGAGGAAGACACAATGACCACTTCTTTCTGCTGTTATTAAATCTAATCCTTGCCTGTTTTGTAGAGCTAAGGGGGGGGGGGCACAGTGAGTCTGTTTGGTACTGGAGAGTAAGGATGGTCTGATACACCAGTTGAAGATCCTAAATGAACTTAGATGAAAACTGATGGTAAATAACTAGGGAAGTTGTCAAGCAGCTCCAATGGTAAAGTCAGCAGTTATACCCAGGAATGAGAGAAAAGTTAGTACCCAAACTGCTCCTTTGTCATGTCATGCCAGTAGAAACCTGGTGGTGCAAATTGGCAAGCCTTCATCACCAACTACCACCCTTACTTTTGAAAAAAGGAATGCCATGGCACAAGTCCTAGAAAACCCAAGGGGTATATGGTGATAAACTTGAGTGTAAAAGAGAATCAAGGCATAGTAAATGTTTGGGCATAGGTGCTAGGTGGTAGTACTAAATATTAAGGTATTCTTGTGATCTGCAGAATCTAGTGTGCCCACCAAGTATATTTCTGAGGAGTTGAAATGTTCTGCGATACCAAAGAATGAGATTTGGGAGATATATGGGGAGACCATGATAATAAACGAAAAGGTGGGGGATTCTAATACAAAATGGGTGAGGCCACAAATGGTGGTAATGTGTTTGAGCCAGAAGAGACACACAACCAACATTCTTTACAGTGGCCAGGCAGAACGTTATTAAGTAGCTGATATGCAATTTGGATGACACAGACTTGCCCCATGGTATGTACATGGCCAATATGGGTAATCTCTTTAAGTATCTGGCCAGTTTTTACAGTGATCCTCCTTTTGATCACAGAGAAAGGCAGCATGGGTTTAAGCTCTAGTGAAGGAGAGTTACATAGGGTACTAAATCAACCCAGTGACCCTTTTGAACACATTTGAAACAGTGACCTATGGGTACTCAGGATTTGGAAGGCCACAGGTCCTGGAAAGGTGCTATGGCCAGTTGAAAGGCCTCCACCAGCCTCTGGTGTTTTGTTTTGTTGTTTGATCCTTTGTTTGTTTGTTTTTCATGTCCATGATATACTTTAAAGGCCACTACTAAGACTTTTTTCTGTGGAGTCAGGGGTCTTTTCGCTGTTTGGTTGTACTATCAGAGAAATTCTGGAAGAAGAAATAAATCAAAAGGAGTTGTGTTTATTTGGGGTCTTGTGATCCAAATTGGTATATTATATGAGGGACTTTGTAAGGCAGTCTAGGAATTAAGATGGGTTTTAATATTTGTCTTGGAGGACATTTTGGATGTTTTTCATAATTTACCACTTTAAGGACAGCCTTGAGAAGAATGGCCTGGAGCAAGTTATCAATTTGTCCCTTGTAAGAATGCTCTGTGGGGTATTGTAATTCCATTCAGGGTCCTTGACAGACACTGCCTCAGCCCAGCAGTGTGGATAGCATTAATGTAGTGGATTTTGTCTGTCTGTGCTCTAGCCTGGTCCCAGACTCATCTGTGTTCCTTGGGGAGAATATTGTTGCTGAGAATCTTATAAATGTCATGGAGGTGAGGTTGTAAGATTGGGTAATATACTGTAATTCTTTAATAGAGTTGGAAAATTAGCAATGTAGGACCCTAACCTCTTTTTTGAGAGTTCTTTTTAAAATTTTATTTATTCACTTTATATACCAATCACAGCTCCCTCTCTCCTCATTGCAATTTCCATCCTTTCCCCCCCTTTCCCCTTCCCCTTTTCCTCAGGAAAGGGGAGGCCATCAAGGGGGACCAACCTTCTCTGAAACATCAAGTCACATCAGGGATAAGAACATCCTCTTCCACTGAGGCCAGACAAGGCAGCACAAGTATGAGAAGAACTCCACAACACAGTTCTCTTAATGAGGAGACTTTTACCCTGAATAAGGCATCCACCCAGCAACCTCCCACAGAGGGAGAATTGTGGCCAGTTTAAGCTGGATAATGGGAGGGAAAAGGGGTCCCATGGTAGAGGGGAAGCTAGAAGCAGGAGGACTAAGGGTTGTAAGTGGGTGCCAGGGATGGCTCATTTGGATGGCCTATCACCAAGGAAGTAAAAAGGCATATCAAAGAAGCTAAGGAGGGAAAAAGAAATTGTGGGTTGAGGCACATAAGGGGAAGGCTTGTTAGTGTGATCAAAAATAATTGGGGAATCATCTGTTTTGGTCTTCATAGCTAGGAGAAGTTGTTTTTCCTTGCTCAGATTATGTCATGTAGTCCATTTTAATGAATATGTGAATGAAGTCACCTGATAAAATTCACCCCTTTCAACACTAGCAAAGATGGCTGTCAGACATGTGGCTTTCTCCACCCAATAGAGTATAGGGGGCAGTAGCTACGATGACATCGAGCCACATGTTTTCTTTAAGATTACATGTGTATAGATTTTTAACTATCAACCACTGTGTTACAGGTTTTAAGTAAACCATTTTGTTAGAGATTTCACAGAGTTTAATAAAATTCAATATGCTTACAAATCTTGAAGTACATAATTGTCTTACAAAACTTGAGCTAAGATTTATACTTCAGCAAAAGTTTCAGAGTAAAACAAAAATCAAAAGAGTATGAGTATCAAAGCAGATCCTGAGATTGTAGCCAAACTTTGGGCAGAGTGCAAGGAATCTTATGAAAGAAGGTAGAGATAGAATGACCTGCAGAGGACAGGAGCTCCACAAGGAGAGCAACAGTACCAAAATATCTGGGCACAGGGGTCTTTCCTGAGACTGATAATCCAAACAAGGACCATTCAAGGATATAAACTAGAACCCCTGGTCAGATGTAGCCCATGGCATCTCATTATCCAAATGGTTACCCTAGTAAGGGGAACAGGGAATGTCTCTGACATGAACTCATTGACTGGCTCTTTGACCAAGTCCTCCTGAGAGGGGAGCAGCCTTGCCAGGCCAGGCAAAGAGGACAATTCAGCCACTCTTGATGAGACCTGATAAGCTGGTCTCAAGGGTTAGATAGAAGGGTAGGATGACCTCCTGTATCAGTAGACTTGGAGAGGAGTTTGGGAGATAAGGGAGGGAGACTTTTACCCTGAATAAGGGTTGGATTGGGAAGGAATGAGGGAGGGAGCTACAGTTGGAATACAAAGTGAATAAACTATAATTAATATAAAAATACGTGTATTTTTATACAAATACATTTTATAAAAATAAATTGATATAATAAATAAATGTAAAAAAACACTGAATCTGGTTAACTGAGAACAAAGAAAATTGAATCTGGTAAACTTAGAACAAAAAAAGCTGAATTTGGTAAACTGAGAACAAAGAAGACCTAACCATAAGAAATTTTTTGATCTATGACTATAGACAATCAATGCATGCAGCAAGAGGAAGTAAAGAGTGCACTAGACAACAAAGTGTGTGCAGCTGACCTAGACCTTAGCTTTTCCCTCTTTCTGCTATGTCCAGCTCTCAGCTACAAATTCATAGATTCATCACCTATATCTTAAAAGACAGGACATTTATGCCTTATGGGGGTGGAGGTGGAGATAGCAAACAAAAACAAACAGGGGTTGTATCAGAGTTCTCAGTATTTTAAACATCCCAAATAACATTAGTATTTAGGGTGCCTTTAAGTGGCCCATTTCATTGATTATCTAAGGGATAGGGAGGCCAAATTTTATTGCAAAAGTGAATAAATTTAGAGCCTTTCAGATCCAGTGGAGAGGTTGAAGGTATTCTAAAAGGCATTCTGTTGCAGTTAATTTATTGCTAGTGTCTAATATTTTTAATCCTTATTTTTATTTTTAATCCTATAATTATTACAGTGGTATATCTAATGGCTTCTCACAATCAGTAAAGGGCACAGATACCTCTGAAATACCTTATTTTACCTGGAGCAGGGAAGATGTTTACCCTCTAAACTACTTTTATCTCCCAGCCACATCCCATGCTACTTCCCACACACATTTCCCTAAACACTTGCTTATTCTTCGTCTGGGCCAGTTCTGATGCCATGTGCTTCTTCCATTCTAAGCCATTGTAGCCCTTTCCTTCTTTTTTCTCCCTCTTCTGGTACCTGTCTTCTTCCCGATATTCTCCTCTCCTCAAAGCCAGAAAACTCTGGCCATACCTACCCCATTCGGCCCTTTCCAAATCTAGGCCATTTAATCAGACAATCAAAGAAAATTTTGGAGCATTCCTTTTCATCACATGGGTACATAAGATAGTTGTGCATTAATAACAATGCCATGGCAGGGCAGATCTCAAGGCACTGAAGTTACCATTTGAATACAAAGCAGCACCCCTAACAATATCCCAAGTTGGAATGACACACCATTCCCATGGATGACAGGGGCAAGGAAAATGTCAATGCAGCTTTTAGTTGCAATCAGTCCCAGTATTCAAAGAGGAACAAACAAGTACCACGCCATTCAATAGCTATCACCACACTCAATTGGTAGGGCTTAGGGATTTAAACTGGCTAAACCAGAGGAGACTTGTCACCTGGTGGCAGGGCTTTCATAAAGTGAGGACAAAACCAGGCTCTAGGAGGGTAGTCTTATTTACAGGAAATGGTCAGGGAGCTGAATCATAAACACCACAAAGACCTAGAGGAGATGAGGGATTACAGACAGCTCCAAAGGGAAGGCAAGAGAAGAGGGCAGGAGGGGGTGAAATTGTTTAGTTGATCCTAAGGAAACTGCAGGTTTGCTGCTTCATGAGTTGAGGGAAGGGGACAGGTGAAGAGGGCCAGCCATAGCCTTAAAGACCATGGCTGAGGTTACCTCTGCCTCCAAGAATACCAGAGGGGTGCCAGATGGTCAATTCCTCTGACTCAGGGGAGCATTTGTATCAAACAAAGGGGGTTCTTAAGTAATTGCCATTGGTGGGTAGAGTGCCAATCAATGGGTGAACAGGAAGGGGAGTCTGTTTTGGGTGGACTGGAGATGAGGAATAAGGTCCCTGTGTAGCTTAGGCCCCAAGGGGAAGGGCAGGCACAAAGAGAATCTATTAGAGTCACTGAACAAGTATGTTACATCTCTGAAGGGAATGATATCCTGGCAGAAGGCAGTCAGGAAACAAAGAATACCAACACAACAAATCTCTCACAAGATATTCATTGGGAACAGAAAAACTCAGAAGGGAGGTTACATCTTCTAGGGAAAGAAACTAACAAAGAGCTGTGCAGAAGTTTGGGTTCATCTAGAATTTTTCATTTTGGGGGACTGTCCATAGTGGAGATTTCCACGGTGGGAATTGGTAGGATTTCAAGTCTCGAGTTTGGGGTTTTGTTCACTCTGAAGGGAGGGTACAGGGTCTAGCCATTAGAGCAGTTAGCGTTCAGTGGGTAGAACCTGGACGTTTGTTGTGCTCAGGTGAGGGGCCTGGTCACTTGTGTGCCTTACGATGCTTATAAAACAAGTAATCATATTGATTTATTAGATAATGAAAATATGATGGAACTACATAGTTATCTCTAAAAATACTGGAAGACTATTTAACCTAGTTATATAGTTATGATTTTTTACACAGTCTGATTTTTAGATTTTGAGAAAGAAATATGAATTATTCAACAGCTCATTAAAATGTGGCCACTTTTATTTGTAGAAATTGTAAGCTTGTTCCATCACATGCTGTTATCTATGTTCTTTGTGTCTCATCTTTCTGGAAGAACACTGGTCTTTCTGAACTGGCTATTCGGGAAGACAGAAGCAGCCATGTGCTCTCCAAAAGAACATGCACAGCTTTTGCCTAAGGCACCATTGCTTTCCTCTTTGCAATGTGTTTAGCGCCATTCTTTCAACAATCTTCTATGAACAAATCACACTGATAAAACTACCACACATGGACTGCCCACAACACAAATCCACACAGACTACCTATGTTGTGAGACCCCGTAATCACCAGGTGCTGGGCCATGTCTGGTCTCTTCCATCTTATACCGTGAAGTCAAATACCCTGTTTGTTCAGGTGGGTATGTATATATTAGACATGTCCACTGATGTTGGCCTTGGCATTTAATGTCTTCCAGTAGGCAAGATATTTTTCAGGAATCCGTGACTAAAATGAACCTAGATAGCTTCTGGAAATCCCATTGTACTTGTTTACTAAGAACCAGTAAAATCAATCTTGAGGACTTTCAGAATCGAGGAACAACATGTAAACTAGATTGGATATAACCTGAGTGATGCTCTGATAACTTGTTTCCATGTCAAGGAATGAGGTGAACTGAAGGTATTTACCACAAGTTGAGGGAAAAATTCTTTCTCTAAGTCAGTGTGGAAATATCATAGCAATATTGCCTGACAACTTTTGTGTTCCAAAAGAGATTGAAAATTTAATGAAAGGAAGAAATTAAAATAAGGCATATTGATTGGACAATACAGAATTTTATTTTATATAGAAAACTGTGTAACTTGGTGCCAAGAAGATTGCTTTTGTGAGATCCAGACATTTCAAGACAGATAAAAACCACTATAGCTATATAATGAATAGGAAATATTAATGAATCAAAATCAGTAACACGTTTTAGATAATAGCAATCATACTACCCACAAGATGATTTTTAGAGCAAAACCAGTGTTTGTTATCAGGCTACCAAAACACTGAGGACATTTCTTCACAAGCCTTTTAAAAACAAGAAGAGCTACTATATTTCATTTAATTTTCTACATCACATTTATCCTGATTCCATACTCAGAATCTGGAGGTAGTTGTACATTACTATGATTCCAGTACTTGGGAGACTGAGGCAGATAGATCATGAGTTAGAAGTATAGGTAGACATAGTAAGTAATTCCCTCAAAAATAGTAAACAAACAAATAAATAAATAAGTGAAAATACCCAGAAAATTACAAGACTAGACAAAGTACTGTAGGAACAAACAAAATAAAATATCCGATTATCAATTCAGATATCTTTAACAAAATTATAAAATCTCAATTCATCATTGTATTAAAAATATGTATCATGACTAGTAAGATTTATATAATGGACAAAAGGGTTCTGGTGGATAGAGAGATGTCTCAGCAGTTACAAGTACTTGTTTCTCTTTCATAGGATCTAAATTCAATTCCCAGCACCCACATCCAGAAACTCCCAACTGCCTGTAACTCCAGCTCCAGGGAATCCAAAACCCTGTTCTGGCCTCTATAATCACCAGCACATATATGCACATAGTCACAAAGAGATACGCATATTGACACAAATAAAAATATTTTTTCTATGAAGTTGTTGAAACATTCATTTATCCTCTAAGTATAATAAATAAAAAAAATAAAAGTTATCAGACAAAGACACATGAAGGAAAGGGTTTTGACACATTCCAACTTGCCGTCAGCATGCCGTAAAAGTAGAAAATGTTCCTAATAAAAGTCGCCTGTCAGTAAGTCACCCACAAACCAGTAAATAACTGCAAAACACTGGACACTGTCTCTCAGATATCGGGAAAAGTGTGTTTGCTTTGTCTTCTTTTAGCAACCTTGTGCTGGAAATTTAGCCTTAGCAGTTAGGTGACAACACCACCAAAAAACAAAACAAAACGAAATCAAGGTAAAACAGGTAATATTCCTAGTTGTCTGAGAAAGCGCCAGATTGATTTCCAGAGTGGTTGTTCAAGTTTACATTCCCACCAGCAGTGGAGAAGGGTTCCCCTTTCTCCACAACCTCTCCAGCATGTGTTGTCACTTGAGTTTTTGATCTTGGCCATTCTCATGGGTGTAAGGTGAAATCTCAGGGTTGTTTTGATTTGCATTTCCCTAATGGCTAGTGAGGCTGAGCATTCTTTAAGTGCTTCTCTGCCATTCGGTATTCCTCTACAGAGAATTCTCTGTTTAGCTCTGTTCCCCATTTTTTAAGTGGATTACTTGGTTTGCTGCTTTTCAGCTTCTTTAGTTCTTTATATATACTGGATATGAGTCCTCTGTATAGCGATTCCTCAAGATCCAGCCATACAACTACTGGGCATATATCCAAAAGAGGCTCAAGTACACAAAAAGGACATTTGCTCAACCATGTTTGCAGCAGCTTTATTTGTAATAGCCAGAAGCTGGAAACAACCCAGATGCCCCTCAACTGAAGAATGGATGCAGAAATTGTGGTACATCTACACAATGGAATATTACTCAGCAATGGAAAATAAGGAAATCATGAAATTTGCAGGTAAATGGTGGGATCTGGAAAGGATCATCCTGAGTGAGTTGTCCCAGAAGCAAAAAGACACACATGGTATATACTCACTCATATAGACATACAACATAGGACAAACCCACTAAAACCTGTGCATCTAAAGAAACTAAGCAAGAGAGAGGACCCTAACTAAAATGTCCAATCCCCATCCGGAAAGGCAAAGAGGATGGACATCAGAAGAAGAAGAAAACAGGAAACAACCTAGGAACCTACCACAGAGGGCCTCTGAAAGCCTCTGTCCTTCAGACTATCAAAGCAGATGCTAAGCCTGATGGGCAACTGTTGGGCAGAGTGAATGGAATTTTAGGTAAGAACTGGGAAATAGTAAGAGCTGGAGAGGACAGGGTCTCCACAAGGAGAGCAACAGAACAAGAAAATTTGAACACAGGGAACTTCCCAGAGACTCATACTCCAACCACGGACTATTCATAGAGATAACCCAGAACCCCTGCACAGATGTAGCCCAGGGCAGTTCAGAGTCCAATTGGGTTACATAGTAATGTGAAGAGGGACTGCCTCTGACATAATCTGATTGGCCTGCTCTTTGATCACCTCCCTCTGGGGGGGAGCAGCCTTACCAGGCCATAGTAGAGGACAATGCAGCCACTTTTGATGTGAACTGACAGACTAAGATCAGAAAGGAGAGGAGAACCTCCCCTATTAGTGGACTTGGGGAATGGCATGCAAGCAGAGGGAGGAAGGAGGGTGGGATTGGGAGGGGAGGAGGGAGGGGCTTATGGGGGATGCAGAATGAATAAAGTGTAATTGATGAAAAATTAAAAAAAAAACAGGTAATATTATACTTGTGGTGACACACTGGATTCCTGTATAATTTAGAAAAAAAACAAACAAAACAATGTAAGTGCTTGCTTCCATCAAATTATTCATTAAAGTTTTGAAAACTGTAGATAATGTAAAATATTGTAAAAGAAAAGACATGTAGATAAGATGTCATTTTTAAGTTAAATTATTCCTGTGTATGGATGGCTTGACTAGATATAGAAAAAATAACAAAAACATATTTTCAAATAAAAAAATTAATAAAATCTGTAGGAAAAGTAAATATTAAATATGAAATTTCTGAATAATAAAAACAGACATGTAAATATTAAATTTAAAGTTATAGAAAATATATGCTGAAAACTGTAAAATGTTTATTAAAGTAAAAAAATTTTAAACAATATATGATGCTGATTTATATATTAATGATTAAATATAAATAAAAAGCTTGACATAACTCTAATCAAAAACCCAGAAAAGGTTTTGTTGTACTAAATTATTTTAACATCTATATAAGACAAAATTATAAAAATTGAGTTGCATTTGTGTTAAAGTGTTTTTGTTTGAAAATCTTCTAATTAATGAAAAGAAGCATTCCTTTATGCAGAAAATACTTTCAAGTTAACTCTCAAGAATTGTAGCTCATGCCTTAGATGTACAAAAAGGAATTAATGCTCAACTAAAAGGAGGCTTGATGGTCTTCAATCAGAGGATTGACCTCGTGCAGGAGCAAATTGATACCCTATGGCAAATGGCTCAACTGGGTTGTCAATGAAAGTATGCTGGACTTTGTGTCAGTAGCATACAACATGAGAATTTTTCCTGTGCTGCAAATCTGTCTAAACAATTGTCTAGATATATTTTAGGTAATTGGACTGGAGAATTCAATACTACGATGGAGCAGCTGAGAGTGGCCATTATCACAGTAAATTCTACCAGAGTGGACGCAGGACTAGCCACAGGATTATCACCATGGATTGCTGCAGCCATGAATCATCTGAAGGAATGGGCGGGCATGGGAGCGTTAGCAGGCCTTCTGGTGTTGGTCTCCTTGGTTTGCCTGTGGTGTATATGCAAGATTAGAGTCTCACAACAGTGTAATGTAGCCATGATCATTCAGGCCTTTATAGCCATTGAAGCAGGACAGTCTCCCCAAGCATGGTTGGCTACCATCAAAAGCTAAAATGTTATGCTCAGGATGCGAGGCTAAGCACTGCATTCAGGGTCAGCCGCTTTCGACCCAGAGAAGAGCAAGTCTGATTGCATGTGGGTTGATGCCCCAGGTCCCACCTCTGAGAAAAAGGTATAGGACGGGTCTGATGCTCTTTGGGTGGATGACACCTAAATGAACATCAGTACAAAGTCCCAATTTATTTCTAATATCAGAGATCAGACCTCTACTCTTGCCTGATGAATCTAAAACAAAAAGGGGGAACTGTAGAGAGCTGCGTAATGCTGTGCCTTTAAGATGGAGCTGGTTTCCGCCTTCCACTTTCCTGATGGTGAGTGCTCTCTGTCACAAACAACTCCACATTTGGCTAAGGCTGAGGATCTGGCTTGCTTCCATGTATGTGGACCTATCTGCATTGCCCAAGTGGCACTCTGGGGTTGGCTACCCAGAGGCTATTTAAGCTGTGGGCTGGCTTTCCCCAGGGTCAGATGATTGTTCAAGGTTCCTGAATAAACTGCATTGAAAAAATAAATAAATAAATAAATAAATAAATAAATAAGAAGCAAGCGTCGAAAAAAAATGAATTTTAGCTAAAAAATTGTTTGTAATTAATAAAAAAATAAATACATTAAAAAAATATCTGTGTGTGCACACCCCACAAAAGTCGACACTTAAGCCCAACCATCTGGAAAGCTGAAAGATACACAGTTAACCAGAATGGAAAACCAGCCGATGGTTGCTCACATACTATATTTTCTTTAAATGGCAGCAGTTTTAAAAACTAAAAAGAGAACATAATTATAAATTAGAATTTATGGCACATTGCATTGTATCTCATGAGTGAGAGAACAACATGTTAAAGAAAGAAAGCTTTTATGTAACAGTAAGGCCTTTGACATAATACCTACAACTGAAAGCTCTTGACACATTTCATAGCTGCCTCAGTGCACTTACCTCCTGGGCTTCATGGCCCCATAGATAAATTATTTTTAATGAAAATTAAATTACAACCAGATGGCTGGTATGGAAATGAAAATTAATAATTTTTCTGATCGTCTGAAAAGATAGCTCCAAAAATATCCCAGATTTAGAGAAACATCACATAATGAACATGACATTAATACATGTAGCCATTTATTTTCTTAGTTTCTCAATTATAAGGAAATACTCATGAAAGTTTTCTTGCAGGGCTGGAGAATAAAGGACTTTGTACCAAGTAGGCAAGTGTTCTATCTTTATCTACATCTAGAGAACTGTATCTCTGGTTCTCTAGTTACCTGTTATTTTGAGCCCGAATCTCTCTAAGTACCTGAACTGGCCTCTGTAGCTTGTCTTTGCTACTTTGTGGGCTCTTTTTCTAACACTTTTCCCTGGAGGTTTCACTTCTTAACATGAGATAGGAGAAAAAGAAGAATAGAGAAGAGAGACAGAAAGAGCAAGATTCTTGAATCTAATTTCTTTTCCAGCCTTTCCTCCCAATTTCCAGCCAGCCCCTTCAAATGTTTCTCTATGTGCCACAGATGACAGAGTTTGAGAGACTGGGCCTCCTGGGCTCCACGGCACCAAAAGCTAATAAATGATATGTCTGGTATGCTGGACAGGATACCCCAGTGGGCTATGGGATTTGAGTTATACTGCTGGATTTGGGGGTTTGCTTTGATCAAAAACTTTTTTTTCATGTCCTAGCCTTTTGCTTTTTGAATAAGAAATATTTAACTTAGTTTGGTCTCTACAGGAAGCCACAGAAAAAGACTTAGGATTTTTAAAGAGACTTTGGACTTTTAAAGGGTTGAACATTTTAAAGACTATGAAATAATTAAAAGTTATGCTTTGTTTTTTAATGTAACATGTAAGATCTTGGGAACAAACAAGAAAAGATATGTTAAGGTTTAAGACCATCAAGTTTGTACATCAAGTTGTCAAAGGATAGAAAGTCCTGGTTCATATTGATTATCATCTTAGCAGAATCAGGAATCACTGGGAAGAGGCAGGAACTTCAACTGAGGAATTGCTTTAGTCAGACTAGCCCTTGGGCTTCTAGATGGGGGCCACATTTGATTGTTGGCTGATGTGGGAAAGCATCTCACACTGTAGATCACTAGATCTGTAAGCAGTCCATAAGAAAGCTAGCTTACCCTGTTGTGGTTTCTCCTTGAGTTCCTGCCCCAAATTTATTTAACCATCCATTGTGACCTCCAAGCATAAGCCAAATAAATTTTTCCTCTTCAAGGTTGTTTTCGGTGATTTTATTTATTATTTATCACACCCACAGCAAACAAATGCGATTATCATCCAAATAAGAATTATTAGACTATGAAACAGATTAACACTCAACTTTGAATATTAGAAAGGGATCATTTAAGGAAATTTTATACTCTAGTATTTATAGTTTTTCTTTTATTAGACTTTTTGAACAGATTTTTCTTAAATCATGTTATGACAACCATCTAATAAAAACATTTGAGACATTTTAAGCAAGAAGTTATAGCATAGATAATTCATAAAAATTACAGAACAATATTAGGAAAAATTTTTATCCAAAAGGAAGAAAGGACTAAACTACAGTATTCAGTATATATATTGAATATATTTATTCAGTACTGTAGTTTATATATTCAATGAATATATATTGGATATATATTTAATACTGTCCGTTTACAGACACTGTCATATATAATATACCATTAATATTCTCAATTAAATCAGAGTGAAAGACAATCAAGTTAATAAATTAGGATTTATTCCTTAAAATAATTACCGTACAGATAGATAAACAATTTGGCATATACTTAATTATTGATGGATCGACCAATATGAACAAATTTATTCGTATAGTACAAAAGAATACAATAGAAAGTTGAGAAAGGGTATAGGCTTGAGGAAATTAAAATTTTACATTAAATTTATTCTTAAAATTTTAGCACATATTTTCTGCTCAGTTGATTTTACATCAAAAGAACAACATTGACTGCTAAGTTCCCAGGATCTGAATGGCTCTTTAAAGATAGTTTTTCTAAGAATCATGCTGTGGAAACACCCTGAAAGCTATGAGGGTAACTCTAGCAAAGACTCCAGTAAAGTGAGGTATGGAGCCTTAATCTGCCATTTTCTATAACCATTTTCAAAGCTCCCAGGGGTGGAAAGCCACAAAACCATGTCCTGCCTGCAAGATATGCTGGGTTAATTAATGGGAGCACAGAACTTGTGGGCATGGCAAAGAGATGACTGGCACAACTTGATGCCAACTCCTCTTGAGGGAGCCCATGACTGACACTGCAGGGATACCCAGGAACCAGAGGTTGGAGAGCCCAGGGACCTACAATAGAACCAAATCCAACGCAAATGTGACTGCCCCAAACAACCTAGAAACAAACAAGTATATAAATAAGCAAATTCCAACAAAACAATTCCTAATGATATGCTTCTGTACTCATATGGTGCCTAGTTCAATTGTCATCAGAAGGGCTTCCTCCAGCCACTGATGGGAATAGATGCAGAGACCCACAGCCAAATATGAGACAGAGTACAAGGAACCCTACAGAATGGGGTGGGGGGAGGAAAGATTATAAGAGCAAGAAGGACAACACAGAAACACGACACATAGATTCCACTAAGCAGGGCTCATAGGGGCTCACAGAGATCAAAGTGACAAGAAGTTTGCATGGGTCTTAGCTAGGTCCTCTGCATATATGTTATGGCTGTGTAGCTTTGTGTTCTTGTAGGACTCCTAACAGTGAGAGTCGTGGGATATGCCTCCCATTCCATCAACTCCAACATTACTGATCTCATCACATTTTAGAGTCTTTTCAGTTTTTATTATGGAGTTACTTCTCTGTTATATCTTCCTTATCCTCTTGGAGTGTATTCCTTCCATTAATATTTGACCTTTTTACTGTGATGCACTCATCTGTTGCCCTATGTGCATCTGTGTATGAACTTTTCTCATCACACTCTTGATCATTATATTTACATACAAATATTAAACCAGTACTCCTATTGTCAGTAGTAGGGGAGTATCTATCTTACTTCTCATCTATCACATATTATTGGCATTTAAATTGTGATCTCCATGAGATGTTTGTTTAATGTATAAGTCAATGATTTTATTTTCTCCATGATCAATAAGTACTGAACATACTTTCATGTGCTTATTTTTTCCCTCAAATCCAAGCGCAATTTTTATTTAGATAGTTTCTTCTGACATGTTAGTTTTCCTGTTGAGTTTTTAAAGTTCTACATGTTACTGTAGTATATTTATACTGTAATGAAAATAAGTGACTTGCAAGTTTTTTTTTTTTTTTTTTCGTAGTCTGGGGGCTTGGTTTTTCTTGTTCGGACAGTGTTTTATAGGCAACAGAAGTTCTTAAATTTGATCAAACTATCTCTTTTGTCTTTCATTTTTGCTTTCTGTACCGTATCTATTTTTCCTCCTCTTAAATGCAAATGATCTGTATCACATTTTTACGCAGGATTTACACTTTCAGGCTTATATTTGGTTTATCATCTGTTTTAGTTGACTTTTACTAGGGTGTGAAATATTCATTCCTATGTGATTATATAGTTGTTTCATTAGCATTTTATTTAAAAATCACTTTCAGATTTCTCTAAAAATCTATCTTTGTTCTTTTCATAAAAAAAATCTCTATTTGTAGTTTCCTATCTTCTTGCTATGCTTATCCATTTTGCATATTTTTGCTAGTATGCACTTCTTTCCTTCTTTAGCTTTATTACACAGATTAAAACACTTTTTTCCTTATGACTTGAGTTTTCTTAAAGATTGTAATTGTTTTTGTATTTCTATATGGACCCTACAATTAATTTGTTAATATTTCCAAAGTCGGTGATTATTTTCTCTGTACTTTTAAAATTTTTTCACATTAATTTATAATTTTTTCATATTATCTTAGTAGATATTTTGTTTATTTTATGCAAAAGCATTTCAATTTTAGAATTAGCTTTATGGTATTGTCTGTAATTTCAAACATTAAATTTTCATTATTGATATAAACAAGTCAATTATTTTTAATATTAATCTGACATTTTACACCCTTGAGTTCAATTAAGATCACTTCAGGAGATATTGTGGGTTTTTAAAGAGTTATGGCATTGAGAAACTCTGACAGCCTTTTATTTTAACACAGGTGATATTAACATTCAGGCCTTACCATTGTTGTCAAAGTTTTTCTTAATTTATTGTTGGTCATGTTCTTAGGCACCCCCTAAAACTTGTTATTGTGTTTTCACAAAGGTACATACTTTACCTTTCTTGTATGTTCCCTGAGGTATATCATACTGTAGGAGACACAGAATACTTCATGATCACAGTTAAAGCCTTAGGGAGATCCAGAAATGTCAAACACAGAGTGTTGTTCCCTCAAAAGAAGGAATGCATAACTTATCATCCCCAAAGGCTGGGGACAGATGTGGTTGATTGTCTAGTGAACTTTTGCCCTATCTATGTGTCAGAGAACACACTATGTCTTTCCTACAACAATTACCTTGAGCTTGTCACTCTATGAAACTCACCATTATGGAAGATGTCACATGTACTTTACAAAGAATTTCAATGTAGTCATGACTAAGCTTTATTGTGAACTGAGGATTGAGTTAATTATCACCAGGACAGTTACACCAAATTGTGCTGTGTTTAAATATGTATAAGAAAAACAAAA
The DNA here is from genome assembly GCF_030254825.1 of Meriones unguiculatus. NCBI lineage: Eukaryota > Metazoa > Chordata > Mammalia > Rodentia > Muridae > Meriones > Meriones unguiculatus. The sequence goes on along the minus strand of NC_083367.1, from coordinate 18,433,193 downwards.
ACAAACAACAAACATAAAACACTTAGGTATACTCCCAAAGCTTGCACCAACACTGGCTACTTAGTCAGGTTGAACCAAACTATCCTCTTGCTTCCATTGATAGCTACTCTGCTGGCCGTTGTGGCAGCAGAGATCCCCACACTTTATTACTAATAGGAGTCCCAACAGAATGGAAACTTTGTAGTGCCTCTCTAGAAATAAGCCAAGACTATCAAGATTAACATAGACACAGAACTACTATATCTTTGTTGAAAACACAAATTCGAATACTGGGGGTTTCAAAACACAGCTTTGTCTACTTTTAAAATTTTTTTCAGTTATTTATTTTAATTTGTATGGATGTATGTCTGCAACCTCGTGTGTGGGTGGTGCCATCACAGGTCAAAGGAGGACAATGGATCCCCCAGAACAGTTGTTGCAGATGGTTGTGAACCACTATGTGGGTATAGGATCAGAACCTGGGTCCTTCAAGGAAGAGCCGGTGTTTATCCCCATACCCCATTTTTTAATTAGATTATTTGGTATGCTGGCATTTAATTTCTTGAGTTCTTTACAAATTCTGGATATTAGCCCTGTGTCAGATGTAGGGTCGGAGAAGATCTTTCCCCAGTCTGTAGGCTATCATTTTGCTCTGTTGACAGTGTCCTTTGCTTAACAGAAGATTTTGGTTTCATGAGGTCCCATATATAGATTGTTGATCTTAGAGCCTGTGCTGTTGGTGTTCTGTTCAGGAAGTTGTCTCTTGTGCCAATGAGTTCTAGGCTCTTCCCTACTTTTTCTTCTAACAGATTTAGTGCATCTAGGTTATTTTTTAATTACAATTTATTCACTTTGTATCCTTGCTGAGCTCCTTCCCTCACCTCCTCCTAATCTCACTCACCCACCCTCTTCTCCCCCTCTGCCCTTTCCCTAATCCACTGATATGGGAGGATCTCCTTTCCTTCTATCTCTCTCAACCAAAGAATTAATACAAAAAATATGGTACATTTACACAATAGAATACTAGTCAGCAATTAAAAACAAAGAAATCACAAAATTTGTAGGCAAATGGATGGAACTAGAAGAGATCATCTTAAATCAGGTAACCCAAAAGCAGAAAGACACACTTTGTATGAACTCACAAGTGGATAGTAGCCATGTAATATAGGGTAAACATAATAAATTCTAAAGAAGCTAAACAACAAGGAGGACACTAGGCAGGAGACACTAGGCTTAATTCTCTTTTAGAAGGGCAAATAAGAAAGACAGCAGAAGTGGTAGAAGAAAGGGAACAGAACAAGAGCCTCCCACTGATGTCCTCTGAAATAGTCCACCCAGCAGCAAATCTAAGAAGATGTATAGACTTTCAGAGGCCCTCAGTGGTAGGCTGTTACTTGTTTTCTCCCACATCCAATGTCCACCCCATTTTTCTTTCTACGTGAGGGTTAATCATCTTACTCAGGATCCTCTTTCTTGTTTACCTTCTTTAAATGTACAGATTTCAATATGTTTATCCTATCTTCTATGTCTAGTACCCACTTATAAGGGAGTATAAAACGTGTATGTCTTTCTCCTTCTGGGACACCTCACTCAGAATGATCTTTTCTAAATCTCATCATTTACCTGCAAATTTCATGATTGGCTCTTTGACCTCCCCCACCCTAGGGAGGAGCAGCCCTACTAGGCCACAGAAGAGACTTTGCAGCCAATCCTGAAGATACTTGATAAGCTAGGGTCAGATGAAAGGAGAGGAGGTCCTCCAAGTAGACTTGGAAAGGGGTAGTGAGAAGATGAGGGAGAAAAGGTGGGAATGGGAGGGAATGAGGTAGGGGGATACAGCTGTGATACAAAGTTAATAAACTGTAACTAATATTAAAAAAAATAAAAAGAAAGAAAATAAAGAAGATGCAGAGACAGGCAAACTTTGGGCAGAGCACAAGGAGTCACTTTTTTGTAAATTTTTATATTAGTTCATTTACTTTACGTCTTTAAGGTGCCCCCATCTTTTCCCTCTCCCCACTTCTTCTTTCCCCTCTCCTAGTCCCCTCAGAAAAGTGGAGCCTCCCCAGTATTAGCCTTCCTTAGCATATCAAGTCACATCAGGAGTGTGTACATCTTCAGGGAGTCTTATGGAAGAAGATTGGGGGCAGATAAAAGCACCTGGAAGGGACTGGAACTTTATAAGGAGAACAACAAGGCCAAAAGTTTGGGCTCAGGGGTCTTGCAGAGACTGATGAATCAACCAAGGACCATGCATTAAGAGGACCTAGATCTTCTTCTCAGATGTAGCCCATGGACAGATGTAGCCCATTGACAGCTCAGTTTCCATGTGGATGCCCTAGTAAGGGGAGCAGGGCATGAACTCTCTTGTCTGCTCTTGGATCACCTCCCTCTGGCAGGGTGGGTTTACTAGACTGCAAAGGAAGAGGATCCAGGCAGTCCTGATGAGACTTGATTAGTTAGTAATGGAGGTGGCTCCCCCTTTTTAGTGGACTAAGAGAGAGAGATGGGGGAAGAGAAGAAGGAAGGGTGGGACCAGGAGGAGATGAGGGAGGGGGCTACAAACAGATACAAAGTGAATAAATTGCTAAAAAATTAAAACATGAATTTAAAAAAGAACAGCCAGTGCTCTTAAACTTTGAGCCATCCCTCCATCCCTAGCTTTGTCTTATGTAAATAAAAGCTGAGAGACCAAATTCATTTTTGTATTGTTATCTGGTAGGGATATGGAGCTGATCATCAAATAAACCAGGTTTTAGACATTTGTTGAATGTTTGGTAAAAGCCAGATCAAGGGATTTTATATATAATGTAAGAAGCCTGGAAATCATGGAAAATGGCTTAAAGAATTAGAAGATGAGGGTGTATTTGCATGATTATAACAACTTAGCACAACCTGAATATGTTAAATAGTTTCCCTGAGAGCAAGCTTATCTCTTTGAAACTTATGTTTTTGCATATAAGCTTCGAATCAATTAGAAGACATAGATTATAAGTAATTATAGATAAATGTTTAGGGCATTCATTGTCTTTTATAAGTTAAGCATAAAATATTACTTAATGTCATAAATTTTAGCTTTAAGAAGTTGAATGTTCTTACATTATTATCGTCCTGCTGAAATTTAATGATTCACTAATTCTTATTTTGTTATATTTCTTATCATATTAAAAAAGTAAATTCAGATAACTTTAATGTGCTATATTACTTTTAATTATTCCTCAATTATACTTTGTCATTATTTTGTCCATAGATAATTTGGAAGAAATTTAGACGTATTTTATTATCAATGTAATCATGTATTTTTTTACTGTATTTTCAATGACATCACTTGAGTCTTGCTAAAATTTTATCCACCTTAAATTTTTAAAAGACACTTTTTATTGATCTTTTCCTTGTTATAAAATGTGGGCGGGTACTGTGATAGCATCTTCTAAATTTCTACTCACTGGATACATTGACTAATTCAGTTTTTATCATTAAATTAAATTACAGTTCTTCTTTCTGAAAACCTCTGAATTGCAGTGGACCAGATGCAGTTGTCTGATTACACACTAAGGTATCTTAATCGACAACTGTAGTAGTGTAAACCTGCTTTCAAATAAAGTTTTCCATCTGCCTTTAGCATCTGTGAAGTTCTAGTTTGTCATTTTATTTGATTTCTCATTGTTATTCTACAAGTACCAGGGGTTAAGTAAAATTTCTACAATGTTTTCTTTGTGGCCAAACAAGATAGATCAGGCCTTTTATTTTTCAAGAAAATGTATTTTTGTTAGTCTTTTTAATTACGTCCATGTTGTGTGGGGGCTGTGTGCTTGAGCTTGCAGGGGCTTGCAGAGGGCAGAGGTGTCATTTTCTTAGGGAGCTAGAGATAAATGTGTCAGGAGACACCAGGTGTGGGTGCTGGGTTCTGAATTTAGGTCTTCCTCAAGAGCAGTGTGGGCTCTTAACCGCTGAGCCATTTCTCCAGCAAGAGAATTCTTCATTTTAGTGAATGCATTTTCTAAATCACTTTTTAGAAATACCTTTGTTTCAATGTATCATTTTATTTTTAATGTACTTATTGTATATAGAATTGACTATATTTTCATATTAGAATGCACCATTATTCATAAAAGAAAATAAAAACAACCTTAGAAAGCAGGAAAATTATCTTCACATTCAAAGGAATGTCTTATAACAAAATAGCATTACCAAGGATGTCTTTCGCATTCATGATATTACCATTTGATTGGCTTCAGAGTGATGTTAATGGTGTTCCTCCTTCATTTACAGCAACACTGAAACAGGAAACAGGTGTGTCATTGGTATGCAGGAATACAGGTATACCTCCAGATTGCCTTTCAGACAGACAGAAGTCCTCTCTCAATGATTGCCTTGCTATCCATTCATTTAAGCTTACTCAGTATCATTTGCTCAATCAAAATTAGGGTATTGATGGTAACTCGCAAATACACCTCTGAAAATTCTCATACATCCATGTAACTAAACTAAGTTTAACTTTAATAATTAATTATTTAATTAGGTTAAAAGTTATATGGTAGAGCAAATTCATTTGACATAGCTTTTGATATCAAAACTACTGCAAAGTATGACTTGTAAAATATTATAAATCAAAGGATTAAAAGTGAGAATTTTATTTATCAATGCTGTTTTTAGCAAAATTAAAATACATGCTGTTAAAATGATGCATACAGGAACTAAACATACAACTAAAGTTTAATATTTTTTATCAAAAATGTTATGTTGGTGCCATGCTTTACTATTACTTATGATAGACTGTGCTTCTCCACAGATATTCTCAAATATAGATTGTTATATTATTGTTGTTTATTTTATTTTATTATTTATGTCCATGTGAAGTCTACTATGGTGGGAAGTCATTGCAGCAGGAACTTGGGTCAGCTGGTCACATCATAATCTGCCGTCAGAAGAGAGCAGAGAGTGCATTCATGCTCCTAATTACCTTGCTTTTTCACTCTTGTACAGTCCAGGATTCCCCTGTCAAGAAAGGTTCTAGTACAATTCAGATTAGTCTTCCCTCATCAATAGATGCAAGAAAAACATATGCCCCCCACAGAGCCCTATATCTCAGATACAAACTGGCAATCAACACTAACCATCATATACAGTGTTTTGACCTATAATGGAGAGGCAAAACACACAAGCAAGACATGTATGCATGCATACAAACCTCACACCTAAATATACTCAGATAAATGAGAGTAAAAGTTAAAGGTGTTTATCAAATACCCTTGCCAGATTTTATTTTCTGTTTCAAATAAATAATTCTATTTCCTAAATATCTTCCTTTTAGGACAATTCATTTTGTACCCAGCATTGTTTAGTATGTTCTTGTTAATATCTGTCATCTTCAAAAAATTGTGTTTATTTTGGAAATTCCAGTAATAAAAAAGTATTAACCAACATTTCAGTAAAAATAATTAATTCAACAGAAATAGTGGATGGCTGGTTTCACAATAATTTCTGAATACATTGCTGTCTCATTAACTTCTTCTATGAATGGAAATTCTGAACCTCTATTGATGGCCTTTTCATCAATATTTTATGAAATGAAGGTTTTCGTGGATCATTTGAAAATATTAGATAGAATGAAGTAAAAAACACTGCAATTCCTGATAATGAGTTTTTAATCTGAAATAACTTGTTATTCTTAGGACCAAAAGTACTATCTTTTTTTTTTTATTGCATTTCATGGAACAAAATGCAATTTGCAAACACAATTTCAAAAAGAGGCAATCTCAATACCACAAGGTTACAAAGGAAACAAAATAATAAGAAATGTGTGATGTTCAAATACTACAGGAAAATAAAACATACATACCCAGGCACAGACACAGCAAATTAAACGTTTTCATTGTTTCAGCTCATCAGAAGCCTTATTTTAAATGTGAGCATTTGTCATTTGCTCCTGAATTTTTTATTGTTAAGACAACAATGGGATATTACATAGTATTGTTTATATGTGTGAAGAAAATACTCTTGATTAGTACAGCGTATCCTACGTATCCTGTATCCTCTCTCACTGAAAATGAGGGGATTTCATTTACATTCAGTACTACTGTGAATCTAAAGACTGTGTCCCACACTTTCCCAGTTAGTCCTCAAGAGGTCAGACAGGGGTTGGAAGGTGAGCTGGCTTGCTAAGAAGTAGCTGAGAGCTCCCTAATGTACCAGTGTTCCAGGAGGAGCTTTAGTCCTATTATAAAATATGGAATGTGTGATTATGCAACATATGCATCTCTGTCACTCTTATACATCCTAGCATTTGCACCTCCATAATTAAAATGTTAATTCTACTTGATAACTGGTTTTAGCTATATAACATCTAACATTAAAACTTTCAAATAATTATTGTTAACTCACATCAAAGTTTGTGTCAGTTGACTAGAAAATTTTGTTTTTTAAGTGTGAAGCTGAAATGTCTGAGTGGAAAGAGAAACATGTTTATGTGTTTTCACAAGACTAAATTCCAAGAATTTTAAGAATTTCTCTTTCTCCAAGAAAGAGAAGTGAACAATCTATGATTAAAGATGAAGCCTATTCTTTACGATAATAGACATAAAAATGCACCTCAAAGTTTGTGAAGTAAATGTCCAAAGTTTGAAAATGGGCAAAAGTTTGTGACAATTTAGAGATAATCATAACCCAAAGAAGATTTGTTGTTCAAAGCAGTGCTATGACTTTTTCCAAGAAATAATAGAACAAAAACCTTGGGAGACTGAGCGTTGGTAGCATGGCCAATGACCAGAAAAATGAGATGTACCACAGTAGATTGTAGATGAGAGTGTCCAAAGCCTAAGAAAAGGGAGCCACATCTCTGTGGACCTCTGGGATGTTACGGAACAATAAACAAATCTTAAAGCCTTGTAAGCTTTCCATGCCATAGCCTACATATTCTCTCATTCTTTTTTTATTTAATTTTTTTATTATCACTTACATTTTATTAACTCTATATTCAAGCTGTATCCCGCTCCCTTATTCCCTCCCAATCCCACCCTCCCTCCCTCATCTCCTCCCATGCCCCTTTCCAAGTCCACTGATTGGGGAGGACCTCCTCCCCTTTCATCTGGCCCTGTTTTATCAGGTATCTTCAGGACTGGCTGCAAAGCCCTCCTCTGTGGCCTAGCAGGACTGCTCCTCCCTTAGGGGGTGGGAAGGACAAAGAGCCTGCCATTGAGTTCCTGTCAGAAATAGTCCCTGTTCCGCTTACTATGGGTAACCAATTGGTTTCTGAGCTACCACAGGCTACATCCGAGCAGAGGTTCTAGGTTATATCCATACATGGTCCTTGGTGGAGAGTCAGTCTCAGATAAAACCCCTGTGCCCAGATCTCTCATTCTTGATTCAGAAGGTTGTGTCTCTGCCATGAGGTCTTCTACAACAGGAATGGAAACTTCTAGCTGTATCAAAGCAACGAATAGCAGCACCATGGTTAACGCTCCAATTTGGTGAAGTTATTGCATTAATTTCAGAAAGGAAACCTGGATAGAATGTTGGTAACCTTAAAATCTTGTCATGTTTTCTATATCTGGCAGACAGTTTTCACATTCAGCATTAAAGCAAATAAAATACACACAAAAAAGATGCCTGCTTGTTGGTAGTCCTGTTTCCCTTGGGTGCTGTGTGAACACTGTGAAATATTTCTTCTCCTAGCCTGACTGTTGCAGTCAGAACAGATGAGGCACTCTCTCCCCACAGATGTCTGCATAGCTGTTTCTGGTTTTATTTTTGTCTTGGTAAAAATGTTATTAGAAAAAAAAAGAAAAAGAAAAAATTGTTATTAGAAAAGACAAGCAAAATAGCATTAAGTTATCTCTATAGAGGAAAAAATTCAATTGAATACACTGCCTTACAAATGCCTGCATTTTCCCACCATCCTTTCTCATACATAGCCCTTAATAAATGGGTTCTGTTGGCATAAACTCAGACCTTGTAAACCTGTTTTCTGAAAACCAAAGTACTTTTCATTTCAGAAACCCAGATCCTTGACAGAATAACAATGTATTCTTGTGGTTATTTACCAAGACTAAATCCTAGAATTTTGGAGACATTTTTACATTTTCATTTGCCATGAAAGCCAATGCTGAACTTTTACATTTTGATGCTGGTGAGTGTCTCAGAGTATTTACCAAACAGGTAGATTGTGCAAAGAAAAGAACATATAGCCAACCAAAGCTGTTCATTTGTTCCCATATACTCTTCATTAATTTTTAGCCTAGATCTTCTTGTCAAAGTAGAAATTGACAAGCTCGACAGAGATAGATGATAAAGAGATAGATGATAATGATATATACATGAATATAAGTAAGTAGATGATATATACATAGATAAATGATAGATATATAGATTATAGAGAGATGGATAGGTTAGATGATAGATTAGATAGACAGACAGAGACAGATAGCTAGCTAGCTAGATAGATAGATAGATAGATAGATAGATAGATAATAGATAGACAGATAAACAAATGATATAGTGGGCTTATTTTGGAATTTTATCCCCCCAAAATAAAAATGAATGACTGGGAATGCTGAAAGATAGAAGGATGAAATTTCAATATCAAGATACATTCCAAAGATTGTCTCCATAGACAGCTTCACATATCATGTAAAGATTTCCTAAATGCCTGTAGATGAATGGTCTCACATAATGATGGGGTCAGAAAGAATGCAGCAGGTTGCAATGGCACTCCAAAATAAAAGGTAGACTTAAAAAATTGTGAGGTGTTGCACAAGACAGGACCAATACAGGAGCTGCAATTGTCTCTTAGGAAAAATTAACCTGAAATATTCTTCCTTGCAAACACCAGGACATATTATTTTGACTCTAAGCTTTATAACTTCTAGTTAAAAATGACAACACTCTGTATAAGTGTTTCAGTCTTTAAACAATAAAATGTATACAGTGTAACATGCATGCCTACAGCCAATTCTATTCTAGCTTGATAAGCCTTAATATTTGCCACAATGTGATTTTTCACTTCTGTTTGAGAATTTAACACAAGTAAGATTAATAAAGTTAATATTGCACATTGCTAAGGCAAATGACTGTTAATTGGAGTGAAACAATCAAAAGAGAAGTCACACTGAGTCTTCCAATTACCATTTAATGTTCTTCAGTCCTATCAAAAATGACACAATTCTTCTAATTGTGAGGGATTATTAGGACTCTGATGGGCTGGACTTGATAAGTATACATGAAATAGAAAGGGAATTCTTTAAATCAATACCATGGTCTTTCTATCTTTTTATGCTTCTCTCATACAATACATTCTGACAATAGCCTCCCCTCTCTCCCTGCCACCAATTCTAGCCCCAACTTCGTTTCTCCACAGATCCACGCCTCCATTTTCCTTCAGAAAAGTGTAGGCTTCCCAGTGCTATCAAATGAACACAGCATAATAGCATGCAGTAAGATTAGGTAAAAATCCTGTGCGATTCTTTTTTTTCTTTATAATTTTATTGCATGTACATTAGTGTAAAGGTGTCAGGTCCCTTGGAATTGGCCTTACAGACAGTTGTGAGCTATCATATGGGTGCTGGAAGTTGAATCAGGGGTGTTTGGGAGCGCAGGCAATGCTCTTAACCGCTGAGCCATCTCTCCAGCCCCAGGTATAAATCCCGATGTCAAGGTTGGACTATGCAACCCAGTAGAAGGAAAACTGTATCATAAGCAGGCAACGGAGTCAGAGACAACCCCAACTCTCACTGTTAGGAGTCCAACAAAAACCCAAGCTAAACAAGTACAACATACATGTTCAGAGTTGATGCAGATCCATTACGGCCCCGTGGTTGCAGCTTCTGTCTCTGTGAGCGCCTATGAACTCTGCTTATTTGATTCTGTCCTCCCGTGTTTCCCAGGTGTACTTGATCATTTTGGTTACAACAACCTTTCCTCCCTGTCTTCTGTGAGGTTCCTGGAACTCTTCCTAATGTTTGGCTTTGGGTCTCTGCATCTGCTCCGTTTTTTTTTTTTTTTTTTTTTTTTTTTTTTGGTGTGGGGTGGTGGGCAACTGTGTTTGGTTCTAGCCTACATCTCTGGGCTTTCCAGCTTCTGGTTCCTGTTCATCCAGGCAGTATCAGGCATGGGCTCCCTTTAATGGCACAGGCCTCAAGTTAGGCCAGTCATTGCGTGGGCACTCCCACAACCTCTGAGCCACCTTTGCTGATCACATCTTGAAGGCAAGACAGGTTGTGGGTATTAGTTTTTTTTTTCTTTATTAATTATACTTTATTCACTTTGTAACCCCCCTGTGGTTCTCTACCTCTTCCCATCCCAGTCCCTCCCTTCCTCCACCCTCTGCATGCATGCCTCTCCCCAAGTCCACTGATAGGGGAGGACTTCTTTTCCTTCCTTCTGATCCTAGTCAATTAGGTCTCAGCAGGAGTGGCTGCATTGTCTTCTTCTGTGGCCTGGTAATGCTGCTTCCCCCTCAGGGGGAGGTAATTAAAGAGCAGACCAATCAGTTCATGTCAGAGACAGTCCCTGTTCCTATTACAATGGAACCCATTTGGATATTGAACTGCCATGGGCTACATCTGTGCAGGGGTCTTAGGTTATCTCCATGCCTAGTCCTTGGTTGGAGTATCAGTCTCAGGAAAGACCCCTGTGCTCTGATTTTTTGGTTCTGTTGCTCTCCTTGTGGAGTTCCTGTCCTCTCCAGATCTTACTGTTTCCCACTTCTTTCATAAGATTCCCTGCACTCTGCCCAAAGGTTGCCCATAAGTCTCAGCATCTACATTGATAGTCTGCAGGGAAGAGCTTTTCAGAGGTCCTCTGTGTCAGGCTCCTGACTTGTTCCCTCTTTTCTCCTTCTTCTGATATTCTACCACTGGGAGCCTTGCCTTGAAATGGAAGTTTCTGTTTTCTTTGAAGACTCAGTTGTGTCATGTAATGTTTTGCTGAAGGCTGTCTTATGAGAGGGCATATGATGTTTCACTGCGAGCTGTCTCATGCTAGCAGCATGACTTTGGCCAGCTGAAAATATACTTGGGTGGACTTTGAGGAGATATATAGAAACCAACAAACTGAGAAAACACTTTTTCGGTCAATGTCACTGCACTGGTCTTCATTCTTTGACGCTTCACTTCAAAGAGAGAAATATTCCAGAGAATTCTAAGGAAAATCCAACTGAGTTTTATGGCTGTTGCCTACTTGTTCTGATCTGCTGATTCATCATGATTACTGTTGTTGTTTGGTGTTGGCTTTTGGACTGGACTGCTGCTATTCAGACAATAAAGAATAGACTCAACTCAAGGAAATACATTTTTTAAAAAATCATATTTATTATACTCTTCATAACACAATTTTCATTTAATCTTATGCAGTTCAATACATTATAGTTCTAGATACAATCAATTATACCATAAACATGTACACACACAAGCGCTCACACACACACACACACACACACACACCATATCTGGGTGTGTTGTTGGCTATATTATGTAGGTGTGTGAGAAAAACACTCTGTGAAGTTTGCACACTGATAAACCTTAACAATACATTTTTAAGAACATAGGTCCATTGTTCTTTCCCTTTTATAAATTTTTTTATTTATTACCATTTATTCACTTGTATCCCAGCTGTAGCCCCCTCCCTTGTCACCTCCCAATCCTGCCCTTGCTCCCTTTTCTCCTTTCACACCCCTCCCCTGTCTACTGATATGGAAATGTAAACATGTACAACAACTTTGGAAATCAATCTGGCACTTCCTCAGAAAATTAAGAACAGTGCTTCCTCAAGATCCAGCTATAAAGTAGATTTGTTGAAGAATCTAAGGCAGCATTGCCTGGTAGCAGAAGATGGCCAGATCAGGCTCCACATCTGCTATTACTAGGAGTTTTAGCTAATCACCCTTGCAGGTTCCAGGAAGTTTTTACTGCACTAGATTTCCACATGGCCCTCTAAATGCCCATCTAGTACACTTGACTGTCGCCACACCCTCCTTTCAAGTTCTTAAAAAAGTTTTACATGAAGAAGAACGGAAGCATTGAGATGTATCCAAACATGTTTAATTAACAAATTCAAAACAGAATCAACAGTGAATCCCACAATTCTCAGTAAGCAACTTTCTATACTTCATTTCTTGAAAAAAATATTTTTTTTTCAGTTCTTTGCATTCTATATTCAATACTATTTCTCAGACTAGTCAGCTAGTTGATAGTATGCTATTCTGCCCCTTGGAATCTTTGTGTCCCTCTAAGTTCATACTCTGTGTTTCATTGTAAAGACTGTCATTTTTCCTGAAAATAGACATTTACTTAAAATTCAAAAGTAACTACTATTAATTATTTTCTATTACTCTAGATGTCCATTCACTCATTTAGTATTAGAAATGTTATGGAAAATTATATATTTTCTAAATGAATATGGTCTAACACATAAACACTTTACAACTGTAGTCTCCCATGACCACCAATAGTAACCGTGTGCACAAGGGGCTGGGAATTAAAAGAGACAGAGAACATGAAGAGGGATACCAAGACAGTGCTCTGGTCAAGGTGCCATCTTTAGTATAGATTAAGCCACTTATATAGCAAACCACAAAGGACTTTCCAAGTAAATATATCCAAGCAAAACAGGAGGTGTTTTCTGAAAACAACAAGAATAGCGAGTCAGCATGACTTGCATGCATATGACCACCTCAGATCCAATGGAATTGCTACCTCAAGAAGTTTCCTTATTCATTATAATGAAAAATGTTTAATACCAATACCAAAGCAATGAGGTGTTTCCAGATTCACCTGAAGCTTTTATATCATTATAATACATACATTTAAGAAAGGCTGTCATCAAATACAAATTTCTTTGTCTTTTGTTATGATCAAAATCCCATTCAAGTGCATGATGTAAGTGATTTTCTACAATGCCCACTGTGGCTATGCATTAATCAATGGTGTCGTTGAAGATTATTTTCTGCAAGATAAAATATTGCTAACAAAATAGGTAACTTTTAGATGAAGCCAGTCAAAAATGGTAATCATAGTGTTGAAATTAAAGATATTCATTAATTTTCTTTTATTCTATTGTTACTTGCTAATGTCACACCAAAATTAGGTAGTTAAATAAAGTGAAATTTATTTAAAGACTTTCCAAGAGTAGAGATCTATTTATAAGTTTCTATTTTAGAATTTTTTTCTGTGAAGAAATTGCTGAAATAAAAAATTCATGATCAAGAAATATCTAGAAACTTGATCTACAACTTGTTTTTTTTAATTTTTAATCATTTTATTAATTTATTTTTTATTAATTATAATTCATTCATTTTGTATCCCAGCTGTAGCCACCCACCTACTTCCCTCTCAATAACAACTGCCCACCTTCTTTTTCTCCCTTGTCCCTCCCCCAGTCTACTCATAGGTTAGTCCTCCTCTCCTTCTGTCTGACCCTAGCCTTTCAGGTCTCATCAGGACTGGCTTCACTGTCTTCCTCTGTGGGCTGGAAAGTCTGCTCCCCTCTCAGGAGGAGGTGATCAAAGAGCCAGCCACTGAGTTCATGTCAGAGATAGTCCTTGTCTCTATTACTGGGGCACCCGCTTGGACACTGAGCTGCCATGGGCTATATCTGTGCAGGGGTTCCAGGTTATCTCCATGAATGGTCCTTGGTTGGAATATCAGTCCCACAAAAAGCCACTGTGCCCAGATTTTTTGGTTCTGGTGCTCTCCTTGTGGAGCTCCTGTCCCCTCCAGGTCTTTCTATCTCCCCCTTCTTTCATAAGATTCCCTGTACTCTGCTCAAATTGTGGTTATGAGTCTCAGCATTTACTCTAATACCCTCCTGTGTAGAGTCTTTTAGAGCCCCTATGTGGGAGGCTCCTGACCTGTTCATTGTCTTTTCCTTCTTATAACATCCATCCTGTTTGCCTTATTGAATAAGGATTGAGCATCTTACCCAGGGTCTTACTTCTTACTTAGCTTCTTTAGGAATACAGCTTTTAGTATGTTTATCCTATCTTATAGGCCTAATATCCACTTATAAGTGAGTATATACCATGTGTGTCTTCCTGCTTCTGGGATACCTCACTCAGGATGATCTTTTCTAGATCCCACCATTTGCCTGCAATTTTCATGATTTCCTTGTTTTTAATTGCTGAGTAATATTCCATTGTGTAAATGTAGCACACTTTCTGATTCCATTCCTCAACTGAGGGACTCCTGGGTTGTTTCCAGCTTCTGGCTATTACAAATAAAATGGCTATGAACACGGTTGAGCAAATACCCTTGTTGTATACTTGAGCATCTTTTGGATATATGCCTAGGAGTGGGAAAGCTGGATCTTGAGAAAGCACTATTCCTAGTTTTGTGAGAAAGTGTCAGATTGATTTCCAAAGTGGTTGTACAAGTTTACACTCCCATCAGCAATGAAGTAGGGTTTCTCTTTGTCTACATCCACTCCAGCATGTGTTGTCACTTGAATTTTTTATCTTAGCCATTCTGATGGTTACAAGGTGAAATCTCAGGGTTGTTTTGATTTGCAATTCCCTAATGAATAAGAATGTTGAACATTTCTTTAAGTGTTTCTCTGCCATTCGATATTCCTCAATTGAGCATTCTCTCTTTAGCTCTGTACCACATTTTTTAATTGGGTTACTTGATTGCTGCTGTTTAATTTCTTAAGTTCTTTATGTATTTTGGATATTAGCCCTCTAATAGTCAGATATTGGGTTGATGTAAATCCTTTCCCAATCTGTAGGCTATTGTAGATTATTATTAACTATTAACATAAAGCACTCAAAGATAAAAATAAATTTTAATGTTTACACATGGTAAAATGTTAAATATTATTTTCTCAAAAAGAATTACTTCTTGTTTGAGAAGTTTAAATGAATCTCATAAATTTAATATCAAAGCTAATGAGTCAAGTGAATTAATAGTAAATGTTTCATTTGTAACTTTCTTGGGTCATTGGACTTTCTGAAAAAAATAAAAATTGGGAATTTGTTTTCTTGTCTCTTTTTAAAGAAATAGACACAGTACTGATCTTTTTAAAAATCCTTGACACTTCAGGAAGAGTAATGGTCTGTATGCAAAAGGAGTTACTTTAGTTCCTTGCAGTTCATATTTGCTTTTGCAACTTTAATTCTTTAATCTTGAAATTAAAATTCCCTTTCTGGCTCTTAAGTCAAATATAATTTATAATTCAAATTTAAACAGATGAGTTTCATGGGGTTGGAAGGATGATTCCACAGTTAAGAAGCACTGGTTCCTCTTCCAGAAGACCCAGGTTAGATTCACAGTTCCCACATGGTGGCTCACAACCACCCATACTTCTGTTCCAAAGAATCCAATGTTCTCTTCTGGCCTCTATAGACACCAGGCAACATGTATTGTACAGACATACTTGCAATCAACATGGCCATACACATTAGAAATAAAATAATTTGATCTCTAAAAAAGCATACAAGTGAGTATTAACCCAGGCAGCTACACTAAAAGACCACAGAGTAGGTGACTTATAAACAAAAAAATTCACTTTTCATATCTCTGGAAGATGAGAATTTGTGCATGGTGTCAGCACTCTTGAGCTCATGAGAGACCTCCATCTTTATAGAATGGTATAGTTTTCATGCATCCTCTGGAAAAAAAGAGATCAAAGCAGTTCTATGGGAAACTCACTTTGTGGATACCATCAGTCAATTCCTGGGAGCTCCAGCTTTGATACCAAATCACCTTCTCAAACCTCACTTACTAATATCATCAAACACATGTTATTAAGACTTTATAGTACACATTTAGGAAAAAAAAATGTTTGACTTGTAACAATACATTTAGCACATTTATATATGATATTTTAGTTGAACCATATTATTAACATCACATTGCTTTAGGAAGAGTGCAGTATCTGTTCTGATGTAGAAGACTAAAACTAAATATCTATATCTCTGTATGAAAATCAACTCTAAATGAATGAAAGACCTGGATTTAGACATGAAAATTTAAAACACCTGGAAGAAAAGCCATAAGCGATGGCTTTCTGAATAATATCAACAAATTGTTATGAAGTGTAAAAGTAGGGTGGGTATAACTAAAGTATATCATATAGATGAATAAAAATGTCACAATGAAGCCAATTACTATGACCAATTATTAAACTATAAGATCTGGGGAAATGAATACCAAACATCTCAGTGCCTCTGCCTATACTACCCTTTTGAGTAATGATCTTGGAATCTTTCTTGCATGCTTTGGATGGTGTTACTTTGTTGTCAAAATGGTCTTCTTTTTTCCTTCCAGAAGATTCTCTGTAGTAGAATATTTTGGATTTTATTTGTAGGTTAAACCATTGGCTAGGAACATTAATTTTGAAGTTAATGAATATCAGTATTTATTTGTTAGAATTGCAGAAAACATTTCTAAATTACCCTTAAACCTTTTGAAATATATATGACTATTTGATTGAGAAAAATATGTGTGGTAGAGGTTTAAAGGCCATATAATTAAATTTGGGGAATTCTACAGGAATAAACTTTGGTGTGATGGTTTGAATTAGCCCATAGTCTAAGAGAGTGTTTCAGTATTAGGAGGTGTGGCCTTTTTGAAGTAGGTGAGGCCTTGTTGAAGGAAGTGTGTCACTGAGGATGTAATTCGAGCTTTCAAATGCTCAAACCAGGCCCAGTATTCTCTCTGTGGCTGCTGCCTGCCTGTCCAGATGTAGAACTCTCAGCTGTCTCACCAGCACCAAGTCTGCCTCCATGCCACCATGCTTCCTCCATATGCAACCTATAAGCCAGGCAGAACTAAATGTTTTCTTTTGAAAGACTTGCCATGGTAATGGTGTCTTTTCACAACAATAAAACACCGACCACGACATTTGGCAAGCCAAAACATCACAAAGTGTCAAAAGCCTTGCCTGCTCCTGTATAGTTTTATAGTCCATTGTCCAGAATATATCTCTTTAAAAGCCTGTGTGTGTGTGTGTGTGTGTGTGTGTGTGTCTCCCTGACTGAGTAGACTGGCTAGCTGTCTATCTCCAAGATCTTCTTTTTCTCAAATGCTGATGTTATAGATAGATAGATATTCATCAATGGAGACCGCATGCTACTTTACCTGGGCTCAAAGTATCTGAACCCAACTCTTATGCTTGAAGACATCACCTATTGAGACATCTCCCTCACCTGCTCCACACTAAGAATCTCTAGGTTGAACATATTACTTGAAACTTTCCTTTCTGTAGTGTGAATTCTACAGATAACTTTCCTTTTCCCCTCTGTGTTTTTCCATTGCATCCCCTCTCCTCTAATTTGAATTTATTGTATGTCAAATAGTTTGCCTTTGTGTACTCGCTAAAGTAACTTTTGTCCAACAACACATAGAATTTTCCTTTCTCAAATCAATGAATCTAAAGACATTCAGAATCTTAGTCATTCTTTACCACTGCCACACGCAACAGAATTTCTTTGAGTAAAGATTCATTATTTTATTTTATATTCTTTAATAAGTCTGGCTTCAGGAAAGTGAGGATCTTTCTGCATGTTACCATTGAATCACACAAAATAGACTTAATGACATCTGTGTAAATCAACTCCAATATTACAGGTATCAGACAAAAAACTAAGCAATAATCTATACTCTCATCATAGTTTTATAAGTATTTTACTATATTGTATATCATACAGAGCTTATATGATTTAAATATATAATATGTTACATATTATATGATATGTAATATAAAATATACCATATATAACATATATGTATTATATACAACATATAATGTATAATATATAATAATATACATGATGTGTGATGGATATATGATATATGACAGATATATGATATGTGATATGTAAGATATATCATATGATATATGATATATTATATGTGATATATAATATATGATATATGATAAACTGTCAGCTTCTCTTTTGAAGTTGCCCCTTATATAGTATTGAAAACTGAAAAAAAAAAAAAAAAGAACCTGATTAACTTTTGTAAAGACTTGGCAGTTAATTCACTTTGTATCCAGGGAAAGTAATAGTACCCCGGGTATCCTGAAGTTTTTCTGACTTCAGGTAAACTTTAACTTGGGATTTGGTATGCCAGAAGCTCAAAGCTACATAACACTCAACTGAGTCAGTGGTTTCAGTTTACTGTTTCAGGAATGGATTTTGCAGACAAAGAGAAGGTAAATTTAGAAAATGCTGTTTTGATTTACCAATGGAAGTTTAATAGAATAAAAGAAGGCAGAACTCTTTTGCAGCAGGACCAGGTCCTCCAAAATGGATCCTGTCATGCTGCTAATAGACAGACATTTTTTTAAAATTTTTATTTATTTTTTTTATTTATTACAATTTATTCACTTTGTATCCCAGGTGTAGTCCCCACCTTCTTTCCCTCCCCATCTCACCCTCCTTCCCTCATCTCCCATGCCCCTCTCCAAGTCCACTGATAGGGAATGCCCTCCTCCCCTTCCATCTGACCCTAACCTTTCAGGTCTCAAAAGGACTGGCTGCATCTTCCTCTGTGGACTGGTAAAGTTGCATGCCCCTCAGGGAGAGGTGATCAAAAGAGAGAGATACTGAGTTCATGTCAGAGATGGTCTTGTTCCCCTACTAGGGTAAACACATGGAGACTGAGCTGCCATGGGCTACTGTGAGAGTCATAGGGAGGTGACTTGGTCAGTCTTTTTATTCCACCAACAAGTTTTTGAAGGTGCCACTCAGCTGTAGTCATATCCTCATTTGAATTTTCTGTCAGTGG
This sequence comes from Meriones unguiculatus, assembly GCF_030254825.1. Taxonomy (NCBI): domain Eukaryota; kingdom Metazoa; phylum Chordata; class Mammalia; order Rodentia; family Muridae; genus Meriones; species Meriones unguiculatus. The sequence continues at coordinate 18,414,492 of NC_083367.1, read as the reverse complement.
TGCCCTTCTAGATGGTACAAAAGAGAAGAGAGGAAAAGAGCCAACACAGAAGCAGAGCCACTCTTTGGTATTATTGGTCTTTGGACAGGAAAAAACAAAACAAAACAAAACAAAACAAAAACATTTTTGGTCAAAGAAAAATTCTTTCAAGGTCATTTTTCTAAATTCTCTAAATTGCTATCTTTTCTCATTAGGATCCACCTCTCAGAAGAGGTAATCATAAATGAGATGAGGAATGGACTATGATCTACACAGCTTCTCTGAGCTCAGTGTGGTCATTGGATATGACAACTGGTATAACCCAACAGTGGACCTACCTAAGGAACCTCAAAGGTGTGTGGTTGTTTTATTTGTGTAACATCCAAGTGTCATGAAAAAAAGAATATCTCTTATCGACAGCTGCATCGAGAATTGAAGGAAAAGGAGGAAAGGCATGATAGCAGTTAGGGAAGAGCATAACTGGAGCCCTTTAAACAGAGCAGAAGATTTTGTCCCACCACGAACAGACCTGAGTTCATAAAAAGCTCAGCATTGTTCATGCCAGGCAGAAGACCAGGAAATGGCAGAGCAAAGAATGTGTTAAAATGTCCAAATCAAAGCCCATTAGAATCCACTGATAGGCTCACAGGAGCATGTATCAGTGTCTGGTTGGAGAGAGTCTCCCTCTACCACCCCTGCCTTTCACACTTGACTTCAGTGATGAGCCCCAGATGTGTTTTAGCTGTGAAGTGGCCAGAATCACAGTGTGACATCTCGTTAAGGTGGGTCCTAAAGAGGTTAAAAAAAATCATTACAATTTGTTCTCCAGATTAGAAAAATAGTGGTCCTGTTTCTTGGTTGCATGTCAATGTCGTGACTGCTGTGCTGAAACTGATCCAAAGCTGAGACATCCTGAATCAAGATCACTAGTGAGAAGTTGTTTATTAATATAACATCTCATATGGATGTCATATATGAAAACTGAAGTTCCATTCACTGTTATAAAGAATTCAATCATTTTTCCCTGTGGCTGTACTTTCCTGTTGGATATTTAAGATCATACATGTGGCCAAGGTTAACACTTTATGCTCATTGTTAAGGGCAGCTGGGGATCTGGTTGAGGATTATTTGGGGCTCATGCGGAGCCCTTGACTTTTATATTTTTAATAAATTTCTTTTTAAAAACTGTTTTGTCATGTGTTGGAAAAATTCCGTCTGACCCTACTCAATTTAGAGGAGACACTACAGTCTAACCTCTGAGTTTCCATAGCCTCTCTGGACAAGAAAACATATAACTCACCAAAGAGCTCTATGAACCTTTGAGTGATATTTCATAGTCTCCTGGAAAATCGCTGACCTCAAAGAGAAAGGGTAAAAATAGTGGCTGTCATTTTAGTTCCTCTGTCATGGAACCAGCTTTCAGGTTTGTTTATTGCATACCCTGAAGCATACTTCTACCTGTCTGGTATCTCTAACACTTATGGAACATTTACTTAAACTTTTGGCAAAACACAAACAAGTTTAAATAAATGCTAATTTACATAAGACTTAATTTTTAATGTAGTTTCTATGATAAGATATATTTCTCTTCCTTAAGCAGATTCTTTTAAATGTCACCAAGAATAGACTAGTTTCCAGAGATAACTCTAATTGATTTAAAGATAAATATATTATGAATACACTGAATTTGACTTTTGAAATTTTAATGAAATGGTTAACTTAGGACATTTTCCCAAACGTAACTTCTCTTTTTACGAAAGATATGTTCATATTTACATCCTTTTACCATACTGTCCTTTTTATTCCTTTTATTTTATACTATCTATTTTGCTTTCTTTTTTTTGTTTGTTTCAGAAATGTATATTCAGTTATAAGTGAGTATACACCCTGTGCATCTTTCTGCTTCTGGGTTACCTCACTCAGGATGATCTTTTCCAGTTCCCACCATTTGCCTGCAAATTTCATGATTTCCTTGTTTTTAGTTGATGAGTAGTATATAATATGCGATAAACATGCTAAAATCTGTACACCTAAAGAAGCTAAGCAAGAAGGAGGACCTGGGTAAGATGATCAATCCTCATTCAGAAGGCAAACAGTATGGTCATTGGAAGAAGGAGAAAACAGGGAACAGGACAAAAGCCTACCATAGAGGACCTCTAAAAGACTCTACTTAGCAGTATATTAAAGCAGATGCTGAGACTCATAATCAAACTTTAGACAGAGTGCAGGGAATCTTATGAAAGAAGGGGAAGTTGAAAGACCTGAGGGGACAGGAGCTCTACAAAGGGAGCAACAGAACCAAAAAATCTGGGACCAGGGGTCTTTTCTGAGACTGATACTCCAACTATGGACCATGCATGGACATAGCCTAGATCCCCTGTGCAGAGGTAGTCCATGGCACCTCAGTCTCCAAGTGGGTTTCTACTAAGGGGATCAGGGAAATTCTCTTACATGAACTCAGTGGCTGGCTCTTCACCTGGCTCTGAGTGGGGAGCAGTTTTACCAGGCTACAGAAGAAGACAACATAGCCAGTCCTGATGAGACCTGGTCAGTTGGAAAGGGAGGAGGACCTCCTTTATCAATGGACTTGGGGAGAGGCATTGGAGGAGAAAAGGGAGGGAGAATGGGTTTGGGAAAAGATGAGGAAGGGGGCTACAGCTGAGATACAGAGCAAATAAATTGTAATTAATAAAAATAATAGATTAAAAGAAATGTATATTCAGTACATTCTTTTCCTTTTACTGAAAACAGGTAAACTTTTCATAGATTATATTCTGAGTACATGAGGAAACATTATCCCTCTGCCAATTCTTCCCAGATTTTCACCACATCTCTGTCTACCCAAAGCCTCACCATTTCTGTCTCTCTAATTAGAATATAAAAATAGATATAATATAATAATAAAAATAATAACAATAAATCAGATAAAAATAAAAACAAATAGAAGAAAAAGAGCCAAAGAAAAAGCATAGAAACACATTAAATGCAGACACACACAGTTAAAAATAATTTTTTGGCAAAGAATTATGCGACAAAGAACCTCCAAATTAGGGTGTTTTTTCTGTTGTTGTTGTTGTTGCTGTTTTTGTTTCTGTTTGTTGTTTGTTGTTGTTGAACATAGAGTCTGCCCTTAAGACTGGTTTGTATTCCCACTGAGATTCAATTGGGGAAAAGTGATTCTTTATTTGCTAGTGGTTATCAGTTGGAGATAGTTTTAGGTAAAGGGACTTGTTTTCGCTTCACAGAACTGGTACAGACCTGTGTAGGCCTTGCACATGCTCCACATTTCTGTGATTTCATGAATATAAGACCTCTTGATGTCCTTCATCCTCTCTGAATCTTACAACTTTTTCTGTTTCTCCTCTTCAGCAGGATTTACTGAGTAATGAGGGGGAGGGATTTGATAGAGACATCCTTTTTAGGGCAGAGTGTGCCAACGTCCCTCACTCTCTCCTCATTATTCAGCTATGGGTCATGGTATTTGTTCCCATCTACAGTAGGAAGAAGCTTCTCTATTATGACATAAAAAAAACACATTAGCAAACATATTTGGAGACTTATTGTTGACTTGAATGATATCAGAGTGGACCCAGAATATTAATGTTTTTTCTCCTTAACACCTGTAGAGATTTTTTCAGACTAATTGAATCACCAGTTGGGACACATATTCGGAGCAGATACCTAAAAGAGAGAGAGCACAGTTTCTTGTCCCCTCAGAATGTTCTCAGAGATGGGATGTGTGTTCCCTGAGAGTCATCTGGCATTTTCAATATATGAAAATCAGTATCTGTCACCCAGTAAAATCAACCTTAGAGGCAGATCTCCAATAAACCATGTCTAATTTGAAATCCTTGGATAGACTAGGAAGTAACAGATATTTAAAAGACTGTATGTACTCACACCCAATTAACCTGCAGCTGTAAGTGGAAGCAGACAACCTTAAAAATTTAATAAATAGAGATCTTTCCTCCTCTGTAAAGATAATACTATGGCTGACATTTACCTTTAGAGGTCATTTTTTTTTCCAATTTATATTTCTTCCAGTTTAAATTTAGGACAGACTAGACTGCAGAAAAATATCAAGCGTTTCATATTGAAGGACTGTGGGCCAAATGAATGATGGAAGTTTATCTACTTTTAAGAGCAAAAGGAAACATTTTACTCTTTTTCATTTTTCTCCCAATCAGGATGTCCCCTGACGATGTCCTTGTCTCTCCTCTTCCCTCCTAATGATTATGAGGAAATAGAGGGTCTTTTGTTTTCAGATGTGCTTCCTTCCATGGCCCTGACATCTGTGTTGTCCTCTTCATTGTAATCACTTATTCTTTCCAAATTGGCCTTCCCACACTAAAGGCTTAGTGAACTCTTCCTGCATCTGTCTATTTTTTTTTCTTTCTGGATTATAATCACTGTGGTAGTTTGAATTAAAATGGGCTTAATATTTGTGGGGACTAATATTTGTACATAGTTGAGTCCCAGTTGGTGGAACTGTTTGGGAAGAATGAAAAAGCACGGTTCAGTTGAAAAGTTGTATCATTGCAAGTGGGCTTTAAGGTTCTGAAAGCCCTTGCCCTTCCCAGTTAGCTCTCCCTGTCTCCTCTTCACAGATCCGGATGTGAATTCTCAGCTACTATTCCAGCACTATGCTTGCTTATTTGCTGTCATGCTCCCCACTACAATGGTCATAGACTACCATCCTTTGAAACTGTGAATTCTAAATTAAAAGCGTCCCTTTATAAGTTACTTTGGGCTTTATTTTTATTTTTTATCTATGTATTATTTTTTACAATTTATGCACTTTGAATCCCGGCTGTAGCTCCCTCCCTCATCTCCTCCAGTCCCACTAATCTTTCCTCTTCAGCTCTATGACCCTCCCCTTGTCCACTGATAGAGAAAGTCTTCCTTCCCTTTTATCCAACTCTAGCCTATCAGGTCTCCTCAGGACTAGCTGCATTGTCTTCCTCTGTGGCTTGGCAAGGCTGCAACCATCCCCTCAGGGGAAAGTGATTAAAAGAGCCAGCCACTGAGTTCATGTCAGAGACAGCCACTGCTCCCCTTCCTAGGGTACCTACTTAGAAAATAAGCAGCCTAAAGGCGTAATCTCAGCAGGGTGCCTAGGTCCTCTCCATGAATGGTTCTTGGTTGGAGTATCAGTCTCTGCAGCCTACCCGGGGCCCAGGTTTTTTGGCTCTTTTGGTATCCTTGTGAAGCTACTGTCCCCTTGAGGTCTTTCTATATTCCTCTTCTTCCATAAGATTCCCTGCACTCTGCCCAAAGTTTGGATATGATTCTCAGCATCTGCTCTGATACAGTGATGTGTAGAGTCTTTCAGAGATCCTCTGTGGAAGGCTCTTGTCCTCTTCCCTGTCTTTTCCTACTTCTCATGTCTATACTGTTTGCCCTTCTGAATGAGGATTAAGTATCGTCTCTAGGTTCCTCCTAGTGGTTTAACTTCTTTAGGGCAATAGATTTTAGTATGTTTATCTATATTATATGGCTAATATCCACTTATAAGTGAGTATATACTAAGTGTGCCTTTTTGCTTCTGGGTTACCTCACTCAGGATGATCTTTCTTACTTCAATCAATTTATTTGCAAATTAAATGATTTCCTTGTTTTTAATTGCTGAGTAGTATTCCATATATGTGTACACATATCACAGTTTCCGTATCCATGCTACAGTTGAAGGACATCTGGGTTGTTTCCAGATTCTGGCTATTATGAATAAAGCTGCTATGAACATATTTGAGCAAATTTCCTTGTTGTATTTTTGAGCATCTTTCGCATAAATGCCCAAGAGTGGAATAGCTGGATCTTGAGGTAGTACTATTCCTAATTTTCAGAGATAGCTGCAGATTGATTTCCAAAGTGGCTGTACAAGTTTATATTCCCACCAGCAATGGAGGAGGTTTCTCCTTTCTGTACAACCTCTCCAGGATGTATCATCCCTTGAGTTTTGATCCCAGCCATTCTGATCAATATGAGGTGGAATCTCAGAGTCGTTTTGATTTGCAATTCCTGAATGACTAAGAATGTTGAGCATTCCTTTAAATGTTTCTCAGCCATTTGATATTCCTCTGTTGAGAAATGCAAATATGCCCATATTTATCAGCCTGCACAAAAGTGAAGTCCAATTGGATCAAAGACCACAACATAAACCCAGACATACTAAATCTGTTAGAGTAAACAGTAGGAAAAAGCCTTGACCTCATTGGCACAGGAGACAACTTCCTGGAAAGCACAGGCTCTAAGATCAACCATCAATAAATAGGACATCCTGAAACTGAAAAGCTTCTATAAAACAAAGTACACTGTCATCAGGACAGAACAACAACCTACAGACTGGGAAAAAACCTTCACCAACTCTACTTCTGAAAGAGGGCTAATATCCAGAATTTATAAAGAACTGAAGAAGGTATATATCAACAAACCAAGTAATCCAATTAAAAGATGGGGTCTAGATTACCTTGGGTTTTAATCATAAGAATGGACCCACTTTTACTATGAGCTTAGGCCTTAGTTACACTTTAATTGTCATGACAAACCACCATGAGAGCAGACAGCCCATGGGTGCACACTTATTCAAACCATCACAGTCACTACCACCTATAAGCAATGGAGTAAATACTGAGACTCACATGTCAGGAATCCTGCCTCTTACTATTGATTGCATCAGTCTCAGAATCTGAGTATCCTTGTGGATTAAGTCTCTAATATTTTTTAGAAGTTTCTTGTAACCCATCTTCCCTCAAATTTATAATCTCCATAACCATATCACATTTCTCAGTCTAAAAGGGGGCAGTGATGTTAGTGTACAACCCATTTAAAGAAGGCTGTCAGTCAACTGGCAGAGGAGCCATATTTTAATTTAACCACATTTCCGGTGATTTGCACCCAGGTTTGAAACCTATAAAACACTGGGAAATAATTTAACATCTCAAAAGTATGGAACCATTCTAAACCCAAAAGGAAAGAGCTATTTATTCTGACCACAATGTCTTTGAAGCACATGACCTCAGAAGATTTTCTAGAATTCAGTAGGTATATGATGTAAACAACTTAAAAACAAAAGAACCCATTACAAATTCTGGTATTACCTCCTTGGTGCAAGTGCTCTTTTTCCTTTAATCTCTTGGTCATCAGAAGATCCTGGGACACAGGTGGGCTGGATGTTATCAGATTTACTGGGATTTTTTTCTCAGAATTTGGGGTTTTGAAAGTTCATGACCAATCAAAACTTCCACTGAGTTAGGGGATCCAGGTTCTTGTCTTGGGAAAATGGGGCATGAATTTTAGGGACAGCCAGAAGGTGTATTTAGAAAGGAGCTTAGTTAATGGATCTTTGGTGAAACATGAAGAAAGAAGTCAGGGCTGTGAATATCAGGCATGGGATGATTCTACAGCTCATGCATGGCTCTGGGAAACTGTTCTGAAGCTAATGCTGAAATTGTATTTCAAACATGAAGCACTACTGTGACCAGAAAAGAGCCATTTGCTTAAAGACTTCGCCCAATTCACATAGACTATGAAATTCTAATGAAATCCCAAGAACAACAACAATGTACAATTTCATGTGAACACAAACACCAACTCAATCAACAGAAACACATTATTTTGAATACTACAGAAGCTTTTATTCTTTTAATTCAAGGTCTGTTTCTTCTCAGGAAAAAAAATGCAGATGATGTTTTACAACTGTTTCACTGAAATTTAACTCCTATTTAAACTGAAGAAATTAAAAAGACAACCACCTCTAGTAAGAATACTTTGCAAATACCATGTATAGCTCATAAGAAGATAAAAGTTTTGAAAAACCAAATTACCTCAAACCCCGGAAATTAAAATGAAAATTTGTTTTTTTTTTTATGTAAGATCTCTGAAATGTAAATTAAATGCATTTATAACATAAACAAGAAACAAAGTATTTGACTAGTTGAGATTGGAAAGTTTTCTAATGGCACTTGGAGTGCAGTAGTTTCTCTTAAAGAGGTCAATGAATATTCAAGTCGATGACTGAATTTGAGTGCACTTGGAAGAAAACAGTGCAGGAAAATCTGGATTCTAAACTCCCAGTCTTTATGTTGAGCTCTAAAGGAAACACGAGGTAAAATGTATTCAAGTATTAACTAATATTTAGCAGTGATGTGAAAATTCAATGACAAAATGAAAATGAATTAATTTACCAACCAACCTCATACATAATTGGGTCCTCAAAAGCTAAAAGCAAGTCATTTAAATTTGCTAAATGCTATTTGTGTCAAAACTAGACTTTTAAAAGGGTGAAGGAATTACATGAGTATACTACCTGTTTTACTGTTTCTTTGATTTCTGCCTTAAAAATACTCCTGATAAAGCTTCTTATGTGTCCAAGTTATGTATATGGCATTGGATAACCTCTAATATTCAATAATGTAGTGATATCAAAATCTCACATGGTACAGAAATCTCAGCTTTCACATGCAAGCATTCATGATAGCAGAACTAAATACTGTAGCTAGTACAGCAATGTAGGTTCTGATGAGAACATCCATGGATTAGCGACCAGACTACTTTCTCAGAGTTCATTTTTCACCCAGCATGGATAACGTTTTTGTTTTGTTTTGTTTTGTTTTTAATGGGTAAAGGCTTTGGGAATTTATACATTTCTAGGTCTTACCCCCAGGGGCAGTGAAAAGTTAGTCACTGGCATGCCTGTCCAGAATACATCTCATCTTCCTGTGTCTCAGAAAGTCACTGGAAAAGTGCATGTGCTAATAAAAAAACGTGTTATGTGTTTTTAAGCTCAGGAAAGTGCTCTTTGGTTCCTCTAAAAATTCATAATATTAAGAATATGTTTCTTTGTTTTTGGTTTTTTTGTTTTGATTTTTCACTTATTTATTTATTTATTACAATTTATTCACTTTGTATCCCAGCTGTAGCCTCCTCCCTCATCCCCTCTCTTCCCCACCCTTCCTCGCTCTTCTACTTCATACGCCTTCCCCAGTCCACTGATAGTGGCTTGTGGTAAATGGCTCAGCAGTTAACAGTACTGATTGCTCCTCCAGAGGTCCTGAGTTTAATTCTCAGTACCACTTGGCAGCTCATAACTGTCCCCAACTCCAATATTTGTCACTCTCACTCAGGCAAAGAGGCAGGCAAAACACCAAAGCACAAAAACTGAAAACAAAAAATAAAACAAAACAAAAAAGAATATCCCCGAAAACCATGTGGGCATCCTCTAAGGCCATTGTTCCCCTTGGCATTTGATTTAACTGTGAGGTCTGGTGTTAGCTTCTGTGCTCACTTAAATTTTTTTTAACAAATATTTACTATTTGCTAAAGATAAGTTAAGAAATAAAGATAAAATAAAGATGATGAAGGAAAGTCCCAGTGGTTATCATTACTGGAGTTTCGTATGTTTATGCCATCCTTTTCAACAGGCTTTGTAGCATGAGTATGTCATTTAACAGCCTTGGAAATCATGAGGGCTTCTCGCACAGTTAATTTTTCATGAGATTATAGCAAAAAATCTAAAGTATGCTTTCTATTTGTGCAAATGTGATTAATGAAGCTTTTCCTTGCACAGCTATTTGAAGTTGAGGGAGCTGATAACTGACCCAAATCAACGGTTTCTTTGATTTGATTTCTTCTTTCTTTCTTTCTTTCTTTCTTTCTTTCTTTCTTTCTTTCTTTCTTTCTTTCTTTCTTTCTTTTTCTTTCCCTCTTTCCCTCTTTCCCTCTTTCCTTCCTCCCTCTCTCCCCCCCCTCCCTCCCTCCCTTCCTTTCTTTCTTCCTTCTTTCCTTTCTTAACCAGAAGTGACTGAGGGAATCAGGGACTATCTGTTTCTTTGGCTGTGCAGTCACAAAGGAAAATGAAAGTAAATAGAGCAAAAGAAAAGAGATGCAGAGAGGAAAGCAAGAGATGAAAAGCATGTTTTTTGTCACGTGGGGCTGGTAACTCAAGTTCCCTTGGTGTCAGAACTTGTGTGTAGATATGTTCATGCCTTCCCTTGGTGCTGCCAAGAAACCCAGATACCCTTTTACTTATTGTGCGATTTCCTTATTCCAAGTGTGTCCTCAAATTGGTTCACCTGAGGCACTGTTCCTGGTTAAGACAGAATTTTACATGTGGAATGCTCTCTTGGGAAGCAGGCTGGTAGTTTTGTGACTGATCAGGTAAATTCTTTGTAATACCATCATCACCGAAGAATTTGACTTGCCTGTGGGTTTTGCTTGCTTGTCTGTTTGTTTACCTAAGGACTGAACTCAGTGCTTTGTGCATACAAACCAAGAGCTCTGTCCCTGAGCTAAATTTCTTGCTCTGGTCTATTGAACTTTGAATAACTTTTTATCTAGCCTATATGCAATCAGCTGACCAAAAAAAATTACATTTAGTAGTACTTGTGATCATAATTTTCCCACATTTAGACCATAAATATTATAGTCTGTATGTAGGTAGATTCATCTTTAAACTTTGCTGTGAGAAATATATGATATTTCAATTTAAAATAACATAAATGTAAATCTTCTGAAGTCTTAAATAAAACATATAATGTGGAGGCTTTACTGACAGTCTGAATATCACTCAGAAATACAAGAGTTTGGTTTTAACCTTGTACAATCACTCTTTAACTATTCTTGATACATGGCTGTTAACCAAATCCTGTAGGAAACATTTCCTGAGCAATTCAATCCTCCAAAGATTTCAGACTAACAGTCAGGCAATTCCCAAGGGTAAGTGCTATGGCAAAAGCAATTCTCGCAGAGATCCCTCTTCAGTCACATAGGGCTCTAAAACATCTAGAGTAAAGGTAATGGATGTTTCATTTTCTGTGGGTCAACTTTGGAGGTCAACACTGCAAAAACTGTGGAGACTCATTCGGCAATATTTTCTTCTGTTCTCTTGTAATGTTCAAAAGCACATAAAGGGACCACCTACGCAACAGATTTGCTCAGAGTTCTTTGATGGGGATTCCTGCTGTGAAAAAAAAATGCATGGACTGTTTGCTGGAACAGATAAATTCTGCAGAAACCTATGGTCCATTCTGGCCAGGAAAATTGATAGTTGATGTAAAGGAGAAAATAGACTTAAAAAGTATAAATAAAGAATGAATAATTAATGAAATGAATAAAGAATTAATAAATAAATGAATAAATAATGAATGAATGAATATCAATAGAAAGGTAGGAAGAACAAAATCTCAAGGCTGTCGTACTTGTTCTGAGATTTACTTTCAAATAAGCAACTTCTCTGTGATCACATTAGCTAATAGATTAGAAGTGGATCTTGTGGAGGAACAGTACTGTACTTCAGGCATGGTGAGAAATTTCTTTGGTGTAGCTGCATAATAATAAAATAAAATAAAAGTGGGTAGAAAATCATAACTATATCCAACATCCACCTGCTGTGCAATTTTGAATTATTAACATCTTAAACACTAAAGTAAAAAAAGATCCTAGAATGACCCAAATCAGCATTGTTCCCAATCCCTTTATGCACATATCGTCTGTGTTCTGGTCACTTGTAGGAGTAAAGTTTTTTATGTACATGCAATTATACATACACAGCTTAATCCTCTGTGGAAATGAGAGGAAGGTAGTGTATGTATATATATCTATATCCTTTATCTAGGAATGTTTAGACAGTGTGGTTTCACTTGGTGTTCTCGGATCCCTGTTTGAGAAGAATCCAAGCCATGGATTATGAGCAAACATTTAAACTTGTTATTGGTCAAATCACAATGGCAATAGATGCATCTTACTCACAGATAGTATATGCAAGAATATTCTTACAACGATTCACATAGAAAGATCACAACAGAATAAAGTGCTTTCTTCCACGATAGACAATATCTTTTCTGCTTCCATTCATGCATATCTACCTATCTATCTATCTATCTATCTATCTATCTATCTATCTATCTATAATTATATATATATATAATTATTGTAAGGGTCCAGTGAATATATTATATATAATTATAAATTATATTATATATAATCATTGTAAGGGTCCAGTGAGTGTGTGTGTATATATGTATATATATATATATTTTTTTTTTTTTTTTCATTGTAAGTAAGGGTCTAGTGAAACCAGTAAACAGGATCACTCTGTGCGTAGAATAAAATGTTCATTGGATATCAAACTGCAATGATACCTCTTGGGAGTGTTACAGAGTAGCAAAATGCTAGAAAAGCAAGTTGAATTTATATGACAGTCAGCAGGTTGGGGTCTTTGAGCTGATACAGGTTGTTCCAGTGACAGGGACATAGATGATCTTGCCTGAGTTAACTGAAGTTTGGAACAGGTTAAAGGAAGTATGGAAGCTCACTTTTAGGATTCAATAACAATTCTTCTCCTTACCTGGTTAGAGTAACTTTGTTTAGGATATTGTTATCTGCACTGCTACTTTGGGGGAGCACTTTGGATCTAACACTCACACAAATGTCAAGCAAGCTACAAATATATTATTGTTACAGTTAACATTTTTTTGGGAACTTAATATTTTGAAATTTTAATTTTTTGGTGTGTGTTTTTGTCAATCTTCATATGTACATACATGCTTGTTTCTAGATTCCAAAACTCAAAGTCAAGTGGCACTGCACAAGAGTCATCCACCTTGTTTTTTGAGGTATTTCCTCACACTGCCCTGGGCTTACTGATTTTGTTAGACTGGCTGCAGGTAATGACAGAGATTGCCTGTATCTTCCTTTCTTGTCCTGGCTTAGAATCTGCCAATGTGTCCAGACTTTCTTCATTGTTCTAGGGGTAAAATTTAGTTCCTCACTCTTGGAAGGCACGACCTTTAAAAACTATTCTATTCTCACAGGCAGAAAATTTTCATTTTTTTGTCATGTGCATCCTACTGTTATCCCCAATGAATAAATACTTAAATTAAGTCACTAGAGAATACATTCTTTGTTGCTGTAAAGAAGGCTTATAATGCCTTCATCAGAGGCAAACATAAATTCAAATTCAAAGGCAACTAGCAAGGCGGTTAATCCCTTGCTTATGTTCACATGTCTGTGTGGAAAACATCCCTGCTAATTAATAGCCAGAAGGAAAGTGCCTGCAGCTGTAACTTTTAGGGAACTTTTGTTCACAAGGTAGCTCTGAGCCCCCATTACCACTAAAGTTCTAGATAAGCCCTGACACTCCCAATAACCCAGTAGCCCTACTCTGCCCTTTAAATACTCCAAAGTGTAAAGTTGTTCTTTTTTTTTTTTTTTTTTTTTTTTTTTTTTTTTTTTCAGTAAAAGAAGCCCAGAGAAAAGTCTGTGTATCACTCTGCACTTCACCATTGAATTTCTGTTCCAGGAACTACTTACAAGTTTTAGCTTTTAACTGCACAATATTTTCTCACCATGATCAAAACCTAAAATTAGTAGATGAATGTCAATTATATAAGACCAAAGACGAAAGATCTACTTCCATAATTTGACTAAAGATGTTTGTTTTCAAGATACAAACTGTTCATCAGTACCGAAATCTGACTCCCAAGAGATGACATAATTCCCTATCTATTAGTAAGTGGTTAAACGGTACATCTCATAATAAACAGTTTTATCTGGCTCCGAAGATAAGATCAGAAGACTCTTTATTGTTCTTTTGGCTAAAGATGAGACATGTTTGTTTTGTTTCTTCAGCTGCTGTCTATGTTCATTTTATATTTGTCTCACTTTTTTTCTCTTTCTGAGACATTTATTCATTGGACAAGTGAAAATGTGTGGAGAAAAAACACAGAGAAACCGTGAGTCACGTGGTTATAATGTTAAATGTGCTGGCTATTAGTTTTTGAGACTATAATATAACTACATCACCTTCCTTTTGGCTTTTCTCTCTCGAGCACCTCCAGATGCCCCTCTTTGCTCTAATTCAAATTCATGGCCTCCTTCTTCATTCATTGTTTTACACATTACATAGGCATTCAACATCTGATAATAACAGCACTGATACTATGGCACTCAAACAACCTTAAAAGTAATGAATAGACATTTTACAGGAATAACTGAGTCAAAAAACACATTGATAGGTTCTTAAATTCACTCCTAAGTAAGTGGCTACAAAACAAATTGAATAATATTTTCATTTCTCACAAATAGGCATTTTTTGCATGTATCCTAGTAACAGTGAAGGTTGGAACAAACAGGCAGACACCCATAACTGGTGCTGACTGGAATGAGAAAGGCTATATTTATAAAAGACAATTAGAAGATTCTTTATCACAATAAGAAGTTCACATATGCTTTTGCAACTATTTCACTTACAGAAAGATGTTTGATGATTTTGCACATGGATTTAATATATCCTAATTAGTTTCATACCCACTTTTTCTTAACTACTGCCTATCATTTCAAACTCCTAAGTCTCTCATTAAAACTCTCTTTTTTACACTGACATCTTTTTTATTTTATTTTTGAAATTATATATATATATATACACATATATTAATTTTATTTCATTTTACAATATATTCCTTATATATCCCGATTGAAGACCCCTCCCTCAACTCCTCCCAGTCCCACCCTTCCTCTCCCTTTCCCCTATCTCCTCTCCAGTACACTGAAAGGGGGAGTTGTCCACCATTGTCCATAGCTTGTTAAGTCTCATCAGGACTGCCTGGATCCTCTTCCTCTGTAACCTGGCATGGCCACATCACCAGAGGCGAGTGATCAAAGAGCTGGCAACTGAGTTCATGATAGAGGCAGCATGAGCTCCCTTCACTTGGAGATCCTCATGGAGACTGAGCTGCCAATAGGCCTTATCTAAGCAGGGGATCTATGTCCTCAACATGCATGAGCCCTGGTTGGTGCATCAGTCTCTGCAGGACACCTTGGGCTCATATACTTCAGCTTTGTTGGCCTCTTTGTGGGGCTCCTGTCCCCTCCATGTCCCTCTATTTCCACCCTTGTCTTCTTCCATAAGACTGAACTAGAAACAATCATCCTGAGTGAGGTAACCCTGAAACAGAAAGACAGGCATGGTATATACTCACTAATAAGCAGATATTAGCTTTATAATATAGGACAGTCATACACAGACCTATAGAAGCTAAAGGACCCTAGGGAAGATGCTCGAATCTCATTCAGAATGGCAAACAGGATAGACACTGGAAACGATAGAAATGGAATCAGGATGGGAGCCTACTGTAGATGGCACTCTGAAAGGCTCCACACAACAAAGGATTGAGGCAGACACAGCGAGTTTTAGTTTTGTTTCAAAATTTATTCATTATATACCCGCTTGAAGCCCCCTCTTTCAACTCCTCTTGGTCCCACCCTCCCTTCCTCTTTTGCCCTATCCCCTTCCCCTAGTCTTTATGATTTAATCAGGCCTTCTGAATAACAATGGGTTTCTAACTATCCACTGGGGCCTTGTAGGCTCAACTGTGCTTAGAAGAAAATGACTGATTCTCTCTAAGAAGACAGAAGTAGGTTGAGGTATGGTGTCATAAGTCCCACCACAATCCATGACTGAGTAACAGGACAAATCTGTCTTCTCTTCTGTAATGTTGTGTGTGTTTTAGAAGGACAAGTGTACAGTTTAGGCACGAGTATTGAATTGTTTCTTTCTCACCTCACTATCAGCCATAAGACTCTGCATTCTCTTGTTCATACATGTATTTTTTTTTCTCCATTCACAATAACTACGAAAATATAATCAGCCTAGATGTCCATCAACTCATGAATGGATAATGAAAATATATACAATAGAATTTTATTTCATTGTAAGGGAAAATGAAATTGGGAATTTACTAATAAATGAATGGCACTAGAAAAACTGTACTGAGTCCCCAGGCACAGAAAGGCAACTGAATATTCTTACTCAACTGTACACCTTAACTCTAACTCTGAATATTTAGATTTGGTTGTTTAACTTTGAAATACATACAGAAGGCAATGAACTAGAAAGAAGGCCTTGGAAAAGAAAATGCTATAAGGGAGGAAGGATAGCAGAATGTAGATGATATGAACTTAGGCAAGTGGAATATTGGGGAGGGAAAAGTTTAAGCAGGGATGGGAGTGGGGAAATAGTGCAGATGAGGACATTATGGTCATTTAACTAAAGTACTGTGTGGAAACTTACAACTCTATATGACAACTAAAGATGCCAAAAATAAAGCCTTGCCTAGCAAGAGGGTTGCCTCTTCAGTCTCTACGACTCTTGCCACTAGGTGTGTCAACTGGAGTCACCCCATGTCCTCTTAGGAGCCTACCCTGAGGTAGGTCTCCAGCTTCTTTCTGAGATGCCCCGTCCCACATTTTTTTGTGCAAGCCCTCTGTCTTCTTGCTCCTGGTCCCCCCACATCTGATCTTCACCCTAATTTCTCTTTGCACTCCCTCTCCTAAACTGTTCCATCTCTTCAATCACTTACGTTGTCTATCCTATTTCTGCTTCTGAGTGAGATTCAAGCATCCTCCCTTGGTCCTTTCTTGTTACTTAGCTTCTTTGGGTCTCTGAATTATAGCATGATTAGTCTGAACTAATATCCACTTATAAGTGAGTACATACCCTGTGTTTCTTTCTGGGTGTGGGTTACATCACTCAGGATAATATTTTTTAATTCCATCCATTTGCCAGCAAATTTCATGATTTCCTTGTAATCAATAGGTGAATAGTATTACATTGTGTAAAGGTACCACCTTTTCTTTATCTATTCTTTATCAAACTAGACAGAACTTCTAATGGAGGGAGAGGAACACCAACCCCAACAGAAACATTGACCCAAATTTTACTCTGCCTACAAGATATGCAGGGATAAAGATAGAACAGAGATGGAGAGAATGGCCAACCTAATTCCTGGCCCAACCCAAGACCCACCCCATGCGAAAAAGCCAACCCCAGATACTATTAATAACACATTGCTTTATTTGCAGAAGGAAGCCTAGCATAGCTGTCCTCTGAGAGACTACACCTAGCAAGAGATCAAAACAAATGTTGAAACTCATAGACAAACATTGGGCAAAGTGCAGAAAGCCCTTGGAAGTGAGGGGGAAAGGATAGAAGGACTTGAAGGGACAGGATCATCATAAGAAGAGCAATGGTGTCAACTAAACTGGACCCAAGGGGGGCTTGCGGAGTATGAAGCATAAAGCAAGGACCTTGCATGAACTGGACTTAGTCCCCACCCCCAAACATATGCACCCAATAGGTAGATTGGTTTTCACGTGGGTTGTCTACTAAGGGGATCAGGGGCTTTCTCTAACATGGACATGGACACATTGCATGCTTTTCAATTACTTTCCCTGCATGGCGATGCATTGTCAGGGCACCATGAAAGAGGTAGTGTTCAGTTCTGAAGGGAATTGATATACTGGAGTGGGTTAGCTGGGGAGCTCCCATTTACTGAGCAGTGGGCACAGGAGGAAAAGGGAGAAAGGGAGGGAGGGGCTACAATTGATATGTAAAGTGAGTAACTAACTAACTAAATTAATAAAACACAGAAGAGCAATATCATACATGGCTTGGTAATGCCCATTTTAAAAGCCACTCATTATTTAAAAAATAATTCAGTGACAGCTATGGATTCCTCCTTACAAATTGTTTGTGAGTGAGATTCCAATGGCTTCCAAACAATCCCTTGCCATTTCTTGTAGCTTCACACCAGGGCATATTGGTGTTAATGTGACAGCACTGCATCATACACCTTCCTTGTAAGACAGAGAAATCAAGCTGAAACAGAGCAGGAAGCACCTTCTGCTGTCTACATTTTATAGGGCAGAAGGGTACTATGTATGCTGCTAGGAGAAGAATGGGCATCAGCAATCCTACCCATCTGTGAAGCCTATAACTTTTAATAACCAGCTGTCCAGCCACAGATGTTTACTGATACACTAGTGATAATGATGTTACAGTAATCAGCCACTCTCTGACTGTGTTTGAGTCCATCGCCATAAGAAAGAATTTATCCCTGATATTGTAAACTCAGTCAAAAGCTGGTGGCTATGATGAAAAACCTGGCTTTCTAGGACCATTTAATATATCTTTTTATTTTTATGCCCTACTTGGACTATTGAGCAATCTGCAATCCAGGAATTTCAATATATTTTGTAACTAATGTAACAAGTTATAAGCAAAATTTGTACAACCTATTATTCTTGATGTCTATTTTTTTTGAATGGGAAAACGACACTTTAATTGTATCTCATTCAATTAATATATCTTACACACACATGATTTAGAAATAATCATACTATTATTCTTATATGGCTGAACTTATTTGAGCAAGTGTCTAACAGTTGAGTCTGCCATGTTCCCCCAAATAAGTGCATGATATGTTTGGCTTTATGTTTTACTAACTTTAACTGTATTTCATTGTAGACACTATTTATTATTATTATCATTTATTACAATTTATTCATTTGTATCCCAGCTGTGACCCCCTCCTTTGTCTCCTCCCTAATCCACTGTCCCTCCCTCTTCTCCCCCTATGCCCTCCCCTTGTCCACTGATAAGGGAGGTCCTACTTCCCTTCTCTCTGGCCCTAGCTTATCAGGTCTCATCAGAACTGGTTGTATTGTCTTCCTCTGTAGCCTGGTAAGGCTGTATTCTCCAGGTGTAGGGGATCAGAGAGCTAGCCACTGACTTCAAACCAGAGACATCCCTTGCTCCCCTTACTAGGGACCCCACTTGAAGAATGAGTCTATGGGCTATATCTGAGCTGAGATTTTAGGTCCTCTCCATGCATGGTCCTTGGTTGGAGTATCAGTCTCTGCAGGGACCCCAATGCCCAGTATTTTATTTTTATTTTTGGCTCTGTTGGTCTCCTTTTGGAACACTTGTTCTTTCGAGGTCTTTCTATCTCCCCCTTCTTTCATAAAATTCCGTACCCTCTGCCCAAAATTTGGTTGAGTCTCAGCTTCTGTTTTGATACCTCAGTTAGGCCTCTGAAAAACACTGTTTTAATTTATTGTGTAGATGAGATTTTCAACTTTCTGAAAACTATAATTCTTAGATATCTCCTTTCAATTTTTTGCCCTTTATCTCTAATTAGCCTGGTTGATAGAAGTATGTGATTTTTATATTTATAGATAAGATCACAGTAAGGGAGAGAGAGACAGAAAGGAAAAACAAGGGTTAACTAACAAGTGGTAAAGGTAAAAATGGGACTCAGTAACCATTCTCTCTCTCTGTGTCTGTACCCATTTAATTTTCAACAGCACAATTTTTCTTTTCTTTTCTTTCTTTCTTTATTTTTTTATTTTTTGACGGTTGTTAACAACTATGAAGTTTAGCACAGAGTCAGTAAGTGATGAGGGCTAGCCAGCCATGGAAAAGAAGTTTAGATACCAGAGACTCAGATTGTTGTAACTTGACATGAACTCCTAGAATCTGAGTCTCTGTCTCTTACCACTGCTTAATCAATTAACCTTCATATTGCTCTTCCTTTGATATTCCAGCTTAGGAAAAGAGATGTGAAGAAATGATTCTTTCTCTTCCCATGAAGATTTCATTAGCCTAGACAATTTTATTTTATTACTCTGGCTATTAGGCAACTCATTAACTTTAACTTCATATGTCTTCATTTCCAAGGCACTATAGTATGATGAAGTTTATACATGCAAACAACTGAAAACAGAATAATTATTCAAAAAAGATTTTGTGTGTGTTCAAATTTGTGAAGTAATTATGGCACTATAATTTTAACATTCAAAATATATGTGACATTGGGCTTAATGGTGAAAATCTTTTTAAAACAAATTTAATGGTTGCACTTCATTGTTAATACTCCATGAATAAATTATGTCAAGTATTTAAAGCGATGGAAACATTTATTGATTGTATAAAACATTATATAAAGGAAGGTTGCCTTCATGCACCTCAGAGTACCTATAATAATGATGATCGACAGCTTAACTGAAAACTATAAGAGATGTGCAGTAAAGTTAATAGATCATGATATTATTTTCTTTTTACTATTGACTGTTTCATTAGATCTTTTACAGTCTTATTAAAGATTTTTCACAGGCCCAATTTAATAGCTAGAAAATCAAATTAGAAATTGTTCCATTATTTTACTTTGTTATTTAAATTAGTTTTTATTTTTTTCTTAATCTTTGGATGTAATTATTACTAATGTGAGTGAAAGAAACTAAAGAAAAATGGACAGTAGAAATCGTTTCTTTTTAATTGAAAGTTGTAAGAATTATCTTTCCTTGACTTAACTTTTTGGAAGTAGAAGTTGGTTGGGAATCTTATGACTGCCTGAGCTTTCAAAAAAGTACATGCTTATAATTGTTCTACTTGTTGATTATCTTAAATAAATTATCTTAAAATAAATTTAAAATAATTAATTTGTGAGCAAGCTGGAAGGAATTTGTGACAGAACAAAATGCTATGAGAGTCACTTTCTTTAACAGGGTGAATAAGGGGCAAGTTTGAGAATTAAGTGTAAATGAGAATGTTATACATTGTTTTCTTTTTAAATTTTTTATTTATTTATAATTAATTATATTCACTTTACATCCCAGTTGTAGCCCCTCCCTCAATCTCCTGCTAGTCCCAACCTCCCTGCCTTTTCTCCCAGTAGGCCCCTCCACTAGTCCAGGTGAGGTGTCCTCCCCTTCTATCTGACCCTAGCCTAGCAGCTTTCATCAGGGCTGTCTGCATTGTATTCCTCTGTGGCCTGCCAAGGCTGCACCCCCCAGGGGAAGGTCATCAAAGAGCCAGCCACTGAATTTATGTCAAAGACAGCCCCTGCCCCCCATTTATGTCAGAGACAATCCTTGATCCCTTTACTAGGGAACCCACTTGGAGACAGAGCTGCCTATAAGCTACATCTGAGAAGGGGTCTGGTTCTTCTCCATGTATGATCCTTCTTTGGAATGTTGATTTCTGTAGGCCCTTCTGGTCCCAGAAGTTTTTGGCTCTGCTGGTCTTCTTGTGAAGCTCTTGTCCCCTCCACCTCTTTCTATCTCTCCCTTCTTCCATAGGACAGAGGGCTAATATCCAGAATATATTAAGAACTCAAGAAGTTAAATATCAACAAACCAAGTAACCCAATCCAAAAATAGGGTACAAAGCTGAAAAGAGAATTCTCAACAGAAGAATACTGAATGGCAGAGAAATACTTAAAGAAATGCCCAATATCATTTTTCATCTGGGATATATGAATCAAAAGGTCCCTGAGATTCAACCTTACACACATCAGAATGGCTAAGATCAAAACTCAAGGGATATGCATATACTGGAGAGGATGTAGAGAAAGGGGAACCCTCCTCCATTGCTGGTGGGAAGGTAAACTTGTACAATCACTTTGGAAATCAATCCGCAGCTTTCTCTGAAAATTAGGAATAGTGCTACCTTAAGATCCAACTATACCACTCCTGATCATATATCTGAAAGATGCTCAACCTTTCAACATGGACATTTCCTCAACTATGTTTATAGCAGCTTTACTCATAATCACCAGAATCTAGAAACAACCTAGATGTCCCTCAACTGAGGAATGGATACAGAAATTCTGGTACATTTATACAATGGAATACTACTTAACAATTGAAAACAAGGAAATCATGAAATTGGCAAGCAAATTGTGGGAACTAGAAAAGATTATCCTGAGTGAGATAACACAGAAGCAGAAAGACACACATGGTATATACTCTCTTCTAAGTTGATATTAGCCATATAATGTAGGATATAAATTATAAAACCTATAGTCCTAAAGAAGCTAAACAACAAGGAGGATCCCAGGGAAGATGCTTAATCCTCATTCAGAAGGACAAACAGGATATACATCAGAGATGGGAGAAGACAGGGAAAAGGACAGGAGTCTACCACAGTGGATCACTAGAAGACTCTATCCTGCAGGGTATTGAAGCAGATGCTGAGACTCACAATCAAACTTTACACTGTTTTCTATCTGACACTACACATCCCATTCTCACTTTCATACTGACAGATGATTTATCATTGAATATTGACAGGAACATGACAAGAATTGACTCATTCGTCCATCCACCTATCACATTTTAGACAACCAGTTCCTATTTGACAGGAATCTCTGGGGTAATAGGGCAAAGAATGCAGAATTCAACAGCAAACAAAGAAAGAGAGAAATGTCAATCGCTGTCTTGAGAAGAGTGTGATGAGTGCTGGGAAGAGTACTCCTATATAAAGCCTGAAGAGTAAAGCTGTAGAGATGCAGATATGGCATCGCAAAGAATGTGGAACCATGCGCTTTTCTTCAACAGGAATGCCAAGGGCAGCATATGGATGCTTGTTTTTTAATTCTTTATTAATTATAATTTATTCACTTTGTATCTCCCCTGTGGTTCCCTCCCTCCTACCATCTCAATCCCTCCCTTCCTCCACCCTCTACATGCATGCCCCTCCCCAAGCCCACTGATAGGGGAGGTCTTCTTTTCCTTCCTTCTGATCCTAGTGAATTGGGTCTCATCAGGAGTGCCTGCATTGTCTTCTTCTGTGGCCTGGTAATGCTGCTTCCCCCTCAGGGAGAGGTAAGTAAAGAGAAGGCCAATGAGTTCATGTCAGAGACAATCCCTGTTTCTATTACAATGGAACACACTTGGATACTTAACTGCCATGGGCTCCATCTGTGCAAGGGTCTTAGGTTATCTCCATGCATAGTCCTTGGTTGGAGTATCAGTCTCAGGAAAGACCCCTGTGCTCAGATTTTTTAGTTCTGTTGCTCTCCTTGTAGAGTTCCTGTCCTCTCCAGATATTGCTGTTTCCCACTTCATTCCTAAGATTCCCTGCACTCTGCCCAAAGGTTGCCCTTAAGTCTCAGGATCTGATTTGATAGTCTGCAGGGCAGAACCTTTCAGAGGTCCTCTGTGTCAGGCTCCTGACTTGTTCCTTCATTTATCCTTCTTCTAATGTCCAGCCTCTTTCCTTTCTGGATAAGAATTGAGCATTTTACCAAGAGACCTCCCTCTTGATTAGTTTCAGGTATACAGATTTTAGTAGGCTTATCCTATATTATATGTCTATATGAATGAGTATATACCATGTGCATCTTTCTGCTTCTGGGATAGCTCACTCAGGATGATCTTTTCCAGATCCCACCATTTACCTGCAAATTTCATGATTTCCTTGTTTTTTATTGCTAAATAATATTCCATTGTGTAGATATACCAAAATTTGTGCATCCACTCCTCCACTGAGGGGTATCTGGGCTGTTTCCAGCTTCTGGTTATTACAAATAAGGCTGCTACAAACATGGTTGAGCAAATGTCCTTACTGTGTACTTGAGAATCTTTTGGATATATGCCTAGGAGTGGTATAGCTGGATCTTGCGGAAGTGCTATTCCTAGTTGTCTGAGAAAGCTCCAGATTGATTTCCAGAGTGGTTGTAAAAGTTTACATTTCCACCAGCAGTGGAGGAGGGTTCTCCTTTCTCCACAACCTCTCCAGCATGGGTTGTCTCTTGAGTTTTTGATCTCGGCCATTCTGATGAGTGTAAGGTGAAGTCTTAGGGTCATTTTGATTTGTATTTTCCTGATGGCTAATAAGGTTAGGAGTTCTTTAAGTGTTTCTCTGCCACTCAATATTCCTCTATTGAGAATTCTCTGTTTAGCTCTGTACTCCATTTTTTAATTGGATTACTTGATTTTTTGCTGTTTAACTTCTTTAGTTCTTTATATATTGAATAGAAGACCCTGACATAAATCCACACACTTCTGGACACCTGATTTTTGACGAATGGCAAAACCACTCAATGAAATAAAGACAGCATTTTCAACATATGTTGCTGGTCTAACTGGATGTCTCCATGTAGAAAAATGCAAATAGATCCATATTTATCACCCTTCAAAAAACTAAAGTCCTAGTGGATCAAAGACCTCAACATGAAACCAGACACACTAAACTGCTTAGAAGAAAAAGTGGGGAAGAGCCTTGAACTCATTGGCATAGGAGACAACTTTCTGAACAGAACACCAGCAGCACAGGCTCTAAGAGCAACAATCAATAAATGGGACCTCATGAAACTGAAAAGCTTCTGTAAAGCAAAGGACACTGTCACCAGAACAAAACGACAGCCTACAGATTGGGAAAAGATCTTCACCAACCCTATATCTGAGAGAGGATGCTTCTTTTTAAATGGTGGCTATTTACACAATGGAATACTACTCAGCTACTAAAAACAAGGAAATCATGAAACCTGCAGGCAAATGAATGGGAAACCAGAAGCATTAGAACAGAGGTAAAGGGATAGAAGCTTACCACAGAGGTTCTCAAAAAGATTCCACTCAGCAGGGGATCTAAGCAGATGCAGAGACTCACAGCCAAATTTTGGACAGAGAACAGGCATTTTTTAAATTTTTTATTTGGTAGGGGATGAGGTATTAGTTTATTTCAAGTGTATATCCTTGTAAGTTTTCTTACTGAATAGTTTCCTACAGATGCATTAAAAGCAGTAAAATTTACCTTTACAGATTTAAATTCATCTTACATCATTACTTACAAATTGTTTATTTCTTTGTTTTCTTATAATTAAATAATGGTAGTTGTAATTATACTTTCATAAAAATTCTTTAGCTTTTCATATGTGATAGCAATAAATAACATTGTTTTATGATTACTTAATAAATATGAATTATTAGTTACATCTTTCAAAAATATTATTATTTATTTCCATTTATTCACTTTGTATTCCAGCTGTAGCCCCCTCCCTTGTCTCCTCTCAATCCTGCCCTCCCTCCCTCTTCTCTTCCCATGCCCCTCCCTGAGTCCACTGATAGGGCAGATCCTCCTTCCTTTCTATCTGACCCTAGCGTATCAAGTCTCATCAGGACTGGCTGCATTGTCTTCCTCTGTGGCCTGGCAAGGCTGCACCTACCAGGGGGAGGTGATCAGAGAGCCAGCCACTGAGTTCATGCCAGAGACAGCCCCTGTTCTCCTTACTAGAGAACCCACTTGAAAACTGAATCCATGGGCTACATCCGTTTGGAGCTCCTGTCCCTTCCAGGTCTTTCTATCTTTCCCTTCTTTCATAAAATTCCACCCATTCTGCCCAAAGTTTGACTATGACTCTCAACCTCTGCTTAGATACATCCATGTATAGAGTCTTCCAGAGTCCCTCTTTGGAAGGTCTCTGTCCTGTTCCCTGTCTTTTTCTGCTTCCAATATTTATTGTGTTTGCCCTTCTGAATGAAGATAGAGTATCTTCCCTAGGGTCTTTCCTCTTGTTTAGCTTTAAAATATAGATTTTATTATGTTTATCCTATATTATATATCTAATAACCACTTATGAGTGAGTATATACCATGTGTGTCTTTCTGCTTCTGGGTTACCTCACTCAAGATGATCTTTTCTGCTTCTCACCATTTGCCTGCAAATTTCATGATTTCCTTGTTTTCAATTGCTGAGTAGTATTCCATTGTGTAAATGTACCACAACTTCTGTATCCATTCCTCTGTTGAGGGTCATCTATATTGTTTCCAGATTCTGGCTATTACGAATAGAGCTGCTACAAACATGGTTGAGCAATTGTCCTTTTTGCATAGTTGAGTATATTTCTGATAAATGCTTAGCAGTGGTATAGCTTGTTCTTGAGGTAGCACTATTCCTAATTGTGCTAGAAAGTGCCAGGTTGATTTCCAAAATTGTTGTACAAGTTTATATTCTCACCAGCAATGGAGGAGGGGTCCCTTTTTCCACATCCCCTCCAGAATATGTTGTCCCTTGAGGTTTTTTTTTAATTTTTTTATTTAACTTTTATTAATTACACTTTATTCCTTTTGTATCCCCCCATAAGCCCTTCCCTCCTCCTTCCCGGTCCCACCTTCCCCTCCTTTCTGCATGCATGCCTCTCCCCAAGTCCACTGATAGGGGAGGTCCTCCTCTCCTTCTTTCTAATTTTTTTTTTGTTCTTTTTTTTTTTGTTCTTCTCAATGCAGTTTATTCAGGAACCTTGAAAAATCTTCTGACCCTGGGGAAAGCCAGCCCACACCTTAAATAGCCTCTGGGTAACCAACCCCAGCGTGCCTTGTGGGCAATGCAGATAGGTCCACATACACAGAAGCAAGCCAGATCCTCAGCCTTAGCCAAATATGGAGTTGTTTGTGACAGAGAGCACTCACCATCGGGAATGTGGAAGGCGGAAACCAGCTCCATCTTTAAGGCGCGGCATTACGCAGCTCTCTACAGTTCCCCCTTTTTGTTTTAGATGCATCAGGCAAGAGTAGAGGTCTGATCTCTGATATTAGAAATAAATTGGGACTTTGTACCGATGTTCATTTAGGTGTCATCCACCCAAAGAGCATCAGACCCATCTGATACCTTTTTCTCAGAGGCGGGACCTGGGGTAACAACCCGCATGCAATCAGACATGCTCTTCTCTGGGTCGAAAGCGGCTGACCCTGAGTGCAGTGCTTAGCCTCGCATCCTGAGCGTAACATTTTTTTCTTAGCCATTCTGATGAGTCTTATGGGAGAAGAGGGATATAAATGAACCCGGAGAGGACAGGAAACACACAAGGAGACCAACAAACCCAAAATAAGCAAGGGCCTGTGAGACTGTAGAAACTGATGTATCAACCTAAAACCATGCAGAGAGAGGTCCTAGACCCTCTGGTCAGATGTAGCCTACAGACAGCTCAGTCTCCATGTGGGTTCCCTAGTAAGAGGAGAAGAGACAGTCTCTAACATGAACTCAGTTGCCTGTTACTTGTTCACTTCTCCCTGATGGGGCCATCTACTCAGCCCTCAGAGGAAAAGGATACATGTAGTCCTGATGGTTTCTTATAGGCTAGGCTCAAACAGTAGGTAGGAATACTTCCCCCATCAGTAGACTAGCGAAGAGGGATAGGGAAGGAGGTGGAAGTAACACAAAGAAAGAAAGGCAGTCTCTACAGAGCCAAAAGATTTCTTAATGTTGTGTTGATTTTATTTTTTTTTGTGACTTTCTGAAACACTGAGTAGATGAACATTTTCGGTCTCATTTCTAAACTTTTGCTTACCAGTATGTGGTTCTGTATTCATGAGATCTCATATTCAATATCATTTTCTCCCAATACCCCAAATCCAAGGAACACCTGGCATAGTTTAAGTCTATCTCCTTCCAAGAATGCTTTCATTTTCTTGCCTTAGTTCTTCTCATCCCTTTTCAGTAGTTATCCCGATTCTAATATTAACTTCTCACATAGATCATTTTAAACCATCTAGGACAAAGCAGTATTTCCTTGATTTTCATTGATGTTTTAGTATTTGACTTTCACATTAGCAATAAATGCTTGAAGTTCTGTTCTTTTATTCAGACATCTATTTGTTGGTTGATAAGTAATAAAACAATGTATGTTTTGTGGCTTTGAGAATGGCTTATTTATATTTGCTTATTATTTTATTTCAAGTGTTTATAATGATGTCTAATGTTAAAGGGGCTTGAAATATGTATGAAGAACTTCCTACATTTAGCTTCAAGCAAAAATAATAAATAAGGGAAAATAAAAGGGAGAAGAAAGTTTTGCTGCTTAACTTAAGAGAATGACCCTCTCTGTATTTTGTTTTCATAACTGTATACCCTTTTTGAATACCGGCTGTCAGATGTACCACATTGTGGTAAAGGCAAAGGCAGTTTTTCTCATAAATTTAAAATATTTTCACAGGTTGCTATTTGAAAAATTTCTACTTACATTACTAATTAATTCAGGCTTGTGTTCTTTTAGTTTGAAACTTTTATAACAGCAATTTTGGCAAGCTTTTTGGAATATAATTTGCATGCTAATAAAGTCACCCATTGAAGATAATGCAGTAAGTTTTAGTGAACATACTGAGTTGTGTAACCACAATTTTTAGAACATCCCTTGTTTCCATATGTTGCAGTGTGCCCACTTGTAGAAAGCTCCCACGTCCCTTCCCAGGCATTCAGCAATTTATGTCTTGTGAATTTGGCATTGGTTTCTATAAATTCACTGTACAATTTTCAATTCTATAGCATTTCAGTATTCATTCAAGAAGCAGTATGCATCCATATTGCATTTCCTTATAATAATGCTGAATCGTCTATGTGTAAGCATCCGATCTTTATTTTTTTCCAGGTGTTGGATTGTTTTATTTGTGACACAATGAGGAATGATACCCTAACTTTTCGTGTCATCACTGTTCCTGAAACTGTACCTTATGTTTCTTGGCTTAATATATGATAGTCCACTGCCTGTAGCATGTGGTTATTTTAAAACAATTACAGACCAGAAATAAAGTGCAATTTACTTATCCCTGAAAAGTGAGGAGCTCTGTTCTCTTAACCTTTTCCTATAGTTGTTAGTGACTGAGTAGGCATGACTTTGACATAACAAGTTTTTATTGTTACTGGATTTTCCTAGTTTAAAAAGAAATCCTAGAAAGTAAACTGTTTTTGTATATTTCAATTGTTCATTTTAAGCTTACATACTGGTGATATATGTACCACAAAATTTCTTTCTTGTTTTAATGTATGTATGTACATATGTAGATAGGTAAGTGGTATTTTGTGTGCAGAGATATACATTCATGCATGACATAGCACAGGTATAGAGATCAGAAGATAGCACGTAAAATTGATTCACTCCTTACACCTCATTCAGGTTGTCTCTCTTGGCAACAAGAGCCTTTATCTTCTGAGCTTCCTTGCTGCTCCCCCAACAAAAATCATTCAAATGATGTTACTAAGCAATAAATGCTGATGGAGACAATGTAAGTGAACATTCTTTAAAGGTATTCTCAAATGTTGTTAAATTCATTTGAAAAACCTTTAAAACTAAAAAGGAGCAGCGGGGAGGTGGTGGTATATGCCTTTAATACCAGAACTCAGGAAGGCTGTTGCAGGTGGATCTCTGTGAGTTTGAGGCCAGTCTGGTCTACAGAGTGAGTTCCAGGACAGCCAACATTACATAAGAGATAAGAGAAACCCTGTCTCAAAAAAAAAAAAGTGAGCGGGGAGCCAAGATGGCGGTGCCAGGAAAACAGCACTTCTGAGGAGCAGGACAGCACTTTCTGTGCAGAGACCAGGAGACTGAACTCGGGGCCCTGAAACTACATCGATCGTGTTTCCCAGGTGAGGGGAGGCTCCCACGGTGTGGGAATCGGTCAGATCCACTCACGGCTACCCAGCCAGAACCCGGAAGAAATCCCGGGTAACACAGGCTTTGGGTCTCCGGGCTGGAGCCGCAAGTGGGCGTGTCCCAGCCACTTTCCCAGGCTGATCCATGGGCACAAGGGTACCTGAGACTGGGAGTCCCAGTCGCGGGTGGACCCCACGGGGAAGCAGGGTTGCGGGTCTGATCGCAGGTCACCCAGTCTCTCCTCTAAAGGTCTCTGCCTCCATCACAGCCGAGCTCCTGCATCACGCAGAAAGCTTTGCTCTCAGCTCAGCGGTACAGACAAGCTGTGTGCCCCAGTACAACAGGGACTGGGAACCCCTGTCCGGAGAGGACCCCACAGAGAAGGAAGAAACCGTGCTGCTGGGGTCACCTAGGGAAAGTCTAGCAGATTGCAGATTGCAAACAGACAGAACTGAGTGCCCCAAGACACCAGAGCAGTACTCACCCGCCACAGATTACCGCATCTGATCACTAAATTTACAGCAAGAAACCCAGAAGGAAGGCAGCTGCCCCCAGGACTTCTCCCGGTGAGAGGAGAGCCCTCTTGACTAATCAGGACCACAGTTACCACCCAGGTCTCTATGCCTGAGGTGAGCTGTAGCAACTCCTGAAAAACAACAGACATCCACTGACTATAACCAAAAAGGTGGGAAGGCTTCCTTGAGGAAAAACCATCTTCCTGCCAAAGGGATTCTCTCCAGGAACAACCAGAAACTAAATTCGAACAACTAAGATAGCCCAATGGGTAGAGGACAGCGTAAAAGTTCAACCAACAAAAGCAAGAGCATTATGGCATCTCCAGAACCCAGTTATCCAGGGGTAGCCCTAGACACCCCAGCATAAATGAAATTCAAGGAGACGACCTAACATCTATGCTCAAGAAGATGATAACAGAGGAAACAAATAAAATATGAAAAGAAATAGAAGAAGCTGAAGCCAAAATGTATGTGGCCTTTAGAGAGGAAATGCTTAAATCACTGAATGAAATAAAAGAAACAGAGGATTGTTCAAACAAACAGCTGAAGGAATTGATGAAAAAACATGAAAATACAGTCAGACAGGTGAAGGAAACCAACAAAATAGCTCAAGACCTGAAGATAGAATTGGAAAAATTAAAAAAAAAAACACAAATGGAAGAAATTGTGGAGAGAAAGAACTTGGGGAAGAAATCAGGAACTACAAAGGTTAGTATAACCAATAGGCTACAAGAAATGGAAGAAAGAATCTCAGGTGTGGAAGATACAATGGAAGAAATAGATGTATCTGTCAAAGAAAATGATAAATCTAAAAAATTCCTGACACAGACCGTCCAAGAAATTCAAGACAACATAAAAAGACAAAACCTAAGAATAATAGGAATAGAGGAAAAAGAGGATTCCCTGCACCAAGGCCCAGAAAATATTTTCAACAAAATCATTGAAGAAAATTTCCCCAACTTAAAGGAGAGGCCAATAAGAATACAAGAGGCCTATAGAACACCCAATAAATTAGACCAGAAAAGAAAATCCTCCTGCCACATAATAATCAAAACTGTAAGTATACAGAACAAAGAAAAAATACTAAAAGCTGCAAGAGAAAAAGGCCAAGTAACATATAATGGCAAACCCATTAGAATCACACCTGACTTTTCAACAGAGACTATGAAAGCCAGAAGGGCCTGGACAGATATTATGCAGACCCTAAGAGAACACAGATGTCAGCCCAGGCTAGTATACCCTGCAAAACTCTCAGTCCTCATAGACGGAGAAAACAAGATATTCAATGACAAAAACAAATTTCTACAATACCTACAAACAAATCCAGCATTACAGAAGACACTGGAAGGGAAAATACAACCCAAGAAAGCTAGCTACATTCAAGAAAACACAGGAAATAAATAACCCCACTACAGTAAAACAAAAAGCAACCAAGCACACAACCTTATGACCACAGCCAACATCAAATTCAAAGGATCTAACAGCCACTGGTCATTACTCTCTCTCAATATCAATGGACTTAATTCTCCAATAAAAAGACACAGACTAACAGAATGGATGCGTAAACTAAACCCAGCAATCTGTTGTATACAAGAAACACACCTAAGTCACAAAGATAGACATTACCTGAGGGTAAAGGGATGGAAGACAGCTTTTCAAGCAAACGGACACAAGAAGCAAGCAGGAATAGCCATTCTAATGTCTGATAAAATAGTCTTTCAACCAAAATTAATCAAAAGAGATGGGGAAGGACACTTCAAACTCATCAAGGGAAAATTCCACCAAGAAGACATCACAATCCTGAACATCTATGCCCCAAATAAAAGGGCACCCACATTTGTGAAAGAAACATTGATAAAACTTAAACCACATATAGATCTCCACACACTAATAGTGGGAGACTTCAACACCCCACTCTCAACAAAAGACAGGTCAACAAAACAGAAATTAAACAAAGAAATAATATCTCTAATATCAGAAGTCATGAATCAAATGGACCTAACAGACATTTACAGAACCTTACACCCAAATACAAAAGAATTTACCTTCTTCTCAGCACCTCATGGATCCTTCTCCAAAATAGACCACATAGTTGGTCACAAAACAAGCCTCAACAAATACAGGAAGATTGAAATAATCCCTTGTATCCTGTTTGATCACCATGGAATAAAGCTGGACCTCAGTAACAACAGAAATAGCAAAAAGTCTACACATACATGGAAACTGAACAACTTGCTACTAAAAGACAGCTGGGTCAGGGAAGAAATAGAAAGAAATTAAAATCTTCCTAGAACTCAATGAAAATGAAGACACAACATACCCAAACTTGTGGGACACAATGAAAGCAGTGCTAAGAGGAAAGTTCATAGCACTAAGTGCCTTCAAGAAGAAATTTGAGACAGCGCATTTAAGCAACTTAATGGCTCACTTAAAAACCCTAGAAAAACAAGAAGCAGACACACCAAGAAGAAGCAGGCAGCTGGAAATAATCAAACTCAGGGCTGAAATCAATCAATTAGAAACAAATAAAACAATTCAAAGAATCAATGAAACCAAGACCTGGTTCTTTGAGAAAATCAACAAGATAGACAAACCCTTAGCCAAGCCAACTAAAAGGCAGCGAGACACCATCCAAATCAACAAAATCAGAAATGAAAGAGGGACATAACTACAGATACTGAGGAAATCCAAACAATCATTAGGACTTACTTCAAAAGTCTATAAGCCACAAAATTTGAAAATTTAAATGAAATGGACAATTTTCTTGATCGATTCCACTTACCAAAGCTAAATCAGGACCAGGTAAATCAATTAAATAGTCCTATATCCCCCAAGGAAATAGAAGCAGTCATCGAAAGTCTCCCATCCAAAAAAAGCTCAGTACCTGATGGTTTCTGCGCAAAATTCTACCAGACATTCAAAGAAGAGCTAACACCAATTCTCTTCAAAGTATTCCACAAAATAGAAACAGAAGCAACATTACCAAACTCATTCTATGAAGCCACAGTCATCTTGGTACCTATACCTCACAAAGACTCAACAAAGAAAGAGAATTTCAGGCCAATCTCCCTTATGAACATTGATGCAAAAATACTCAACAAAATACTCGCAAACCGAATCCAAGAACACATCAAAGATATCATCCATCATGACCAAGTAGGCTTCATCCCAGGTATGCAGGGGTGGTTCAATATACAGAAATCCATCAATGTGATCCACCATATTAACAAATTGAAAGAAAAAAAAACACATGATAATCTCCCTAGATGCTGAAAAAGCATTTGACAAAATCCAACATCCATTCATGTTTAAAGTATTGGAGAGATCAGCGATACAAGGCCCATATCTAAACATAGTAAAGGCGATATACAGCAAACCTATAGCCAACATCAAACTGAATGGAGAGAAACTTTAAGCAATCCCACTGAAATCAGGGACAAGACAAGGCTGCCCACTCTCTCCATATCTCTTCAACATAGTTCTGGAAGTCCTTGCTAGAGCAATAAGACAGTTGAAGGAGATCAAGGGGGTACAAATTGGAAAGGAAGAAGTCATTATTTTTTATCATTATTTGCAGATGATATGATAATATACCTGAGTGTCCCCAAAAACTCTACCAGGGAACTCCTACAGCTGATAAACCCCTTAAGCAAAGTGGCCGAATACAAAATTAACTCAAAAAAATTAGTAGACCTCCTGTATACATAAGGGCTAAGAAAGAAATTAGGGAAACAAAACCCTTCACAATAGCCACAAATGACAAAAAGTACCTCAGAGTAACCCTAACCAAGGAAGTCAAAGACTTGTATGAAAAAAATTTCAAATCTCTGAAGAAAGAACTAGAAGAAGATATGAGAAGATGGAAAGATCTCCCATGCTCATGGCTTGGTAGGATTAACATAGTAAAAATGGCCATCTTACCAAAAGCAATCTACAGATTCAAAGCCATCAAAATACCAATACAATTCCTTACAGACCTGGAAAGAAAAATTCTCATCTTCATATGGAATAACAAGAAACCCAGAATTGCTAAAACAATCCTATACAATAAAAGATCTTCTGGAGGTATCTCCATCCCTGAATTTAAGTTGTACTATAGAGCAACAGTTTTAAAAACTGTATGGTACTGGCATAGAAACAGAATGGTGGATCAATGGAACTGAACAGAGCACCCAGAAATAAACCCCAACACGTATGGACACCTGATATTTGACAAAGATGCCAAAACCATACAATGGAAAAAAGATAGCATCTTCAACAAATGGTGCTGGTCCAACTGGATGTCTACATGTAGAAAAATGAAAATAGATCCATTCTTATCACCCTGCACAAAACTGAAGTCCAAGTGGATCAAAGACCTCAACATAAAACCAGACACATTAAATCGGCTAGAAATAAAAGTGGGGAATACCCTAGAACTCATTGGTACAGGGGAAAACTTCCTGAAAAGAACTCCAACAGCACAGGCTGTAAGAGCAACAATCAATAAATGGGACCTTATGAAACTGAAAAGCTTCTGCAAAGCAAAGGACACCGTCATCAAAACAAAGCAACCTCCTACAGATTGGGAAAGAATTTTCACCAACCCTTTATCTGACAGAGGACTCATGTCAAGTATATATAAAGAACTAAAGAAGCTGAAAAGCAGCAAACCAAGTAACCCACTTAAAAAATGGGGAACAGAGCTAAACAGAGAATTCTCTGTAGAGGAATACCGAATGGCAGAGAAGCACTTAAAGAAATGCTCAACCTCACTAGCCATTAGGGAAATGCAAATCAAAACAACCCTGAGATTTCACCTTACAATAAAAGATCTTCTGGAGGTATCTCCATCCCTGATTTTAAGTTGTACTAAAGAGCAACAGTTTTAAAAACTGTATGGTACTGGCATAGAAACAAAATGGTGGATCAATGGAACTGAACAGAGGACCCAGAAATAAACCATTCTCATTTCACCCATGAGAATTGCCAAGATCAAAACCTCAAGTTACAACACATGCTGGAGAGGTTGTGGAGAAAGAGGAACACTTCTCCACTGCTGATGGGAATGTAAACTGGTACAACCACTCTAGAAATCAATCTGGCGTTTTCTCAGACAACTAGGAATAGTGCTTCCCCAAGATCCAGCCATACCACTCCTAGGCATATATCCAAAAGAGGCTCAAGCATACAAAAAGGAAATTTGCTCAACCATGTTTGTAGCAGCTTTATTTGTAATAGCCAGAAGCTGGAAACAACCCAGATGCCCCTCAACTGAAGAATGGATGCAGAAATTGTGGTACATCTACACAATGGAATATTACTCAGCAATGAAAAATAAGGAAATCATGAAATTTGCAGGTATATGGTGGGATTTGGAAAGGATCATACTGAGTGAGTTGTCCCAGATGCAAAAAGATACACATGGTATATACTCACTCATATAGACATACAACATAGGACAAACCCACTAAAACCTGTGCATCTAAAGAAACTAAGCAAGAGAGAGGACCTTAACTAAAATGTCCAATCCCCATCCGGAAAGGCAAAGAGAATGGACATCAGAAGAAGAAGAAAACAGGAAACAACCTAGGAACCTACCACAGAGGGCCTCTGAAAGCCTCTGCCCTTCAGACTATCAAAGCAGATGCTAAGCCTGATGGGCAAGTGTTGGGCAGAGTGAATGGAATTTTAGGTAAGAACTGGGAAATAGTAAGAGCTGGAGAGGACAGGGTCTCCACAAGGAGAACAACAGAACAAGAAAATATGAACACAGGGAACTTCCCAGAGACTCATACTCCAACCAAGGACTATTCATAGAGATAACCCAGAACCCCTGCACAGATGTAGCCCAGGGCAGTTCAGAGTCCAATTGGGTTACATAGTAATGTGAAGAGGGACTGCCTCTGACATGAACTGACTGGCCTGCTCTTTAGTCACCTCCTCCTGAGGGGGAGCAGCCTTACCAGGCCATAGTAGAGGACAATGCAGCCACTTTTGATGTGAACTGATGGACTAAGATCAGAAAGGAGAGGAGAACCTCCCCTATCAGTGAAATTGGGGAGTGGCATGCATGCAGAGGGAGGAGGGAGGGTGGGGTTGGGAGGGGAGGGAGGGGCTTATGGGGGGATGCAGAATGAATAAAGTGTAATTGATGAAAAATTTAAAAAAATGGAAAAAAATAATTTAAGAACCTTAAATGACTTTCAAAAGTGGAGGAAAACATGGAGTTAGTCAATTTACATGGAGCATCTCCCACCCCTGGGGGCAATGATCTCCTAAACCTACTCAGACCTCGGACACCACCACTGTTAGTTCTAGAACTGAGGCAGGATGTTCCAACGAGGGGGTTAAGGCTTCTCATAATATTTCCTATAAGCCCACACCTGTTTGTTTATATCCCCCATTTTTATTCATTATTAGCCAGATAGAGCCAAGTAATTGTGGTAATGATACTTGTTTTTTTGCCCAATGCTGCAATGCTAGTAAATTTACTAGCTGGTTACTCGCATGCCTTGCTGGGTGCCTGTGCCCGTTGATGACCCTCACGCTATGACTCTCTTCAGACAGAAAAGGGATCTTGGAATTACAGCTGCCATTGTTACTGCCATTTCATTTGCAGCTGTTGGAGCTACCTCCGCGGCATTAGCCATGAGTCATACTGGGCAGACTGCTCAGACCCTGAATAACCTTTTAGCCAATGTAGCTCATGCCTTAGATGTACAAAAAGGAATTAATGCTCAACTAAAAGGAGGTTTGATGGTGTTCAATCAGAGGACTGACCTCGTGCAGGAGCAAATTGATACCCTATGGCAAATCGCTCAACCTGGCTGTCAATGAAAGTATGCTGGACTTTGTGTCACTAGCATACAACATGAGAATTTTCCCTGTGCTGCAAATCTGTCTAAACAATTGTCTAGATATATTTTAGGTAATTGGACTGGAGAATTCGATACTACGATGGAGCAGCTGATAGTGGCCATTGTCATGGTAAATTCTACCAGAGTGGACGCAGGACTAGCCACAGGATTATCATCATGGATTGCTGCAGCCATGAATCATCTGAAGGAATGGGCGGGCATGGGAGCGTTAGCAGGCCTTCTGGTGTTGGTCTCCTTGGTTTGCCTGTGGTATATATGCAAGATTAGAGTCTCACAACAGCGTAATGCAGCCATGACCATTCAGGCCTTTACAGCCATTGAAGCAGGACAGTCTCCCCAAGCATGGTTAGCTACCATAAAAAGCTAAAATGTTATGCTCAGGATGCGAGGCTAAGCAGTGCACTCAGGGTCAGCCGCTTTGGACCCAGAGAAGAGCATGTCTGATTGCATGTGGGTTGATGCCCCAGGTCCCGCCTCTGAGAAAAAGGTATCAGACGGGTCTGATGCTCTTTGGGTGGATGACACCTAAATGAACATCAGTACAAGGTCCCAATTTATTTCTAATATCAGAGATCAGACCTCTACTCTTGCCTGATGTGTCTAAAGCAAAAAGGGGGAACTGTAGAGAGCTCTGTAATGCTGTGCCTTAAAGATGGAGCTGGTTTCCGCCTTCCACCTTCCCGATGGTGAGTGCTCTCTGTCAAGAACAACTCTACATTTGGCTAAGGCCGAGGATCTGGCTTGCTTTCATGTATGTGGACCTATGTGCATTGCCCACGTGGCATGCTGAGGTTGGCTACCCAGAGGCTATTTAAAGTGTGCTGGCTTTACCCAGGGTCAGATGATTGTTCAAGTTTCCTGAATAAGCTGCATTGAAAAAAAAAAAAAAGTGACAAAGCAATCTTCATATTTCCAAAAACAAATGAAAGAGTTCCTTCATTAACACTTGACTCATACTTTCTTTTCATCTTTATGACAATTATCTCCTAAAGACATGAAGAGTATCTGTAGGGCAAAGATATTAATGATATTAATGTAATATAGTAACATTTTTACATTTGTGATAATCTGGAATGTTACAGCAAGCAACTACTTAAAAATTATAGATTTCAGTAACTAACAGGAGGTACATGTTCAGGAGGTGCTAAAACATGGATTCTTATTCCAGATTAAGTTTTGGTCTTAGTGCTTCACAACTAAATTGAAAAGGACTAAGCATATCATACAAATTGGCTATTAGGAGAGCAAACACATTGCTTCCTGAGCTCTGGTGACTGACTACAAGGTGCCTTAAAAACTGACAGCTCCTGTCATCTCCAGGTCTTTCTATTTCCCCCTTCTTTCATAAGATTTTCTGCATTCTGCACAAGGTTTGACTATGAATCTCAGCATCTGTGAGAAGAAAAGGAGGGAGGGTGGGGTTGGGAGGGGAGATGGGAGGGGATATAGCTGGGATACAAAGTGAATAAATCATAATAAATAAAAGAACACATTAAAAAATCTGTACTGATGAAGAAAAAGAAAGAAAGAAGGAAAAAAGAAAGAACGAAGGAAAGAGAGAAAGAAAGAAGGAAGGAAGGAAGGAAGGAAGGAAGGAAGGAAGGAAGGAAGGAGGAAGGAAGGAAGGAAGGAAGGAAGCAAGGAAGGAAGGAAGGAAGGAAGGAAGGAAGGAAGGAAAGGAAGGAAGCTGACAGCATTGACAGTATGATCTCTAACCCACTCAGTCACCTCAACCAGGAGGCCCAAAGGCACACATGCTTAAACTGGGTTAGTGGAGCACTCAGGATATCGTTTTAAGACAAATGTCTGTATTTTTACTTTTTTTTTTTTAATGAAGGAAACAGGATAGTGAGAGGAGTAACATAATTTAACATCACCTACTCAGAGATTAAAAAAACAAATGCAGTAGGCCAAAGACAGAAGGTCAGGATGGAAAAAGGAAACTTTTCCTGCATCGGGAATGAACATGGTTGGTGCTCAGGTAACTCAACTGTACAGCACTGAGAATGGCAGTTACAGATAGGAGAGCAATAGAGGAGCTGAAAGAGAAAGTGACAGACAAATTGAAACAGTAAGGCCCGAGAAGAGTGACAGGAGGCATAATGAGAGAGGCTGTACAACTTGTAAACATGACTGACAGGAGATTTATTTTTTTTGCTACAAATATCTAAATTCTAAAAATGCAGTAAAATACCCAGCTCTTGGTTTAATAATACTCTTCCAGAACTATATTTCTTTGAGAATAAAGATTATTTTTTCCAGTGCCTATGATCCAATTTTCTATTTCAAAATAATTTCCATTGCTGTCTTTTGCATTAACTGTGTTCAAAGACATCGCTATTAATACACATATTTCACTTTAACTTACAGAAAATCTCCACACAGTGCTATAGGCTCTTGTAAGGTCACTGATTTGAACACACCTCTGCAAGAATAACTGGAGCACTAATATTTTATATAGTGATATTTGTCCCTTTTCAGAAGTCATATATTAGGTGATTTGCTAGGTACTAGTTTTAAAAATTTCACGCCAAATTTTATCAGCAGGCTTT
This sequence comes from Meriones unguiculatus, assembly GCF_030254825.1. Lineage (NCBI taxonomy): Eukaryota > Metazoa > Chordata > Mammalia > Rodentia > Muridae > Meriones > Meriones unguiculatus. Next base: position 18,375,604 of record NC_083367.1, on the reverse strand, counting down.
AGAATTTCTCAAAGAAGCACTTGATCAAAAATAAGCATTGGTTTGAAAACAGAATAGACTCAAATTTTCTAAAGGTTATCTTTACAGGCCTGGACTTAGCAAATCAAAAATTTCATATTTCTTTAATTATTATGACTATTGACCTTATTTGCTCACTGACTGGTAGGCATATTATTGAAACTATTTATTCATTCTAAGTGTGCTTTATCAAGTATTTTCCACGGAATATTTTATGATTGCATAGTTTGTCTAATTTTACATACCATTCTTTGTTGAACTCTAATAGACAACCAACCTGAACATGTTCAAACTTTGAGGCGATGTATATGCTGTTCCACTTGCTTCAATTAGAATAAATAAACATTACTTTCAAAATTGCATACCCTTATGAGCATAGAATTTAAAGTATTTATGAGACTGAGTAGCTGTGTTTCAATCTTGTCTAAAGGCTATCATATAGTTCTAAAAATTATGTACTGTCTCAAGAATTTTTATGTTTTCAATAAAATGTTATTTGTTACAGTAAAAATAGGTACTAAAATATTGATTTATGTGTACTTACCTGGTTATATTCCTTGTATTTATCTTATAAGACTCTGTAGAGTATTGAGTTTGGCAGTGCCAACCTCTTGAGACTCTTCCTACAGAAGAGTAGAGAAGAAATTGTGTGTGTGTAGTTCTTCCTATGGAATATATTCTTTTAGCATACAGGTGTTTGATAAGAAAGAAAACTAAGTCATCAGTATTACTCTATCCTAAGAGAGCGAATGAATAGAGGAGGATTCACATGAAATTAGCAGGTGAATCAGTGGTAATATCAGAAGTGTCTTCATAGTTGTTGAGAACAGATACTGTGAGATGACCTACCTTGCTGGCAGGTTCATATGTTTGTTTTTGTATATTTTTATTTTTCACAAAAGATTCCTACACTCTTATACAGGAAATTGTCTACATAGTCCAGTGCACAATTGGATTGACCTTCTACATGCTTTTGCTTTCTAGAGGATATGGTCTATGTCACATTAGTGACATTTGCCTAATGATGATTTGTCTTGGTATGATAACCTGTCTTACACATGCTATTTTTCAATTATATGTAATATTTTTATTTTGGGCCTTTTTCACCCAAGAGCCCAAATCTCCCCCACTCTGGGCAAGCATTGTGTAGTCTGTTCAGTGTTTTCTGTATCAAAGGAATAAATCATCACTTCAAACATTTACACATTGCAATACTATAGAAAACATGCTCTCTATCCCTCTAAGACTCAGAGACCACTGCAGAAGGAATTTAAGACATGGAGGATGAGGAGGAGTATAAAATGTCATCTTCTGGTGAAATTTAGCTATTGCAGTAAATTCACAGCAACTGCAGATGCCAATTGGCAGGCTTGGAAGGAGAAGGGACCCAAATGACTGCCCTTACAGCTGAAGTATTTGTTCCTGGTAGATATGGGAAAGGGGGAGTCATTGCATTCTACTGTTTATGAATGGGTGACCCCTCCAGGCTCCAAAAGATAGTTTAAATCGAATGCTCACACAGATGTGACTAGTTAAAGTGAGCAGGTGAAAATATCCATACCAAAATCATGAATCTTGGAATGGAACAATGTGAAAGAAAGGTGGTTGACAAGGATGTGCTAGTTAATAGAAGATGTAGAGGAGACATTGACCAGAACACATTATATACATGTACGAAAATGTCAATGTTAAAAGTTCCTGCTCTTTGATCACCTCCCCCTGAGGGGGGAGCAGCCTTACCAGGCCACAGAGGAAGACAATGCAGGCACTCCTGATGAGACCTAACAGACTAGGATCAGAAGAAAGGAAAAGAAGACCTCCTGTAAGAGTGGACTTGGGGAGGGGCATTCAAGGAGAAGAAGAAGAAAGGAGGGATTGGGAGGGGAAGAGGGAGAGAACTACAGGGGGGAAACAAAGTAAATAAAGTGTAATTAATAAAAAAATTAATAAAAAGTTATATTATCAAATATTTATATAAAGCCTAGTGGGGATTTAAATTATACAAATCAATCTTTTACTACAAAAAGATTTAGGACTGAGATAGATAAGTTATGTTGGTGGTTTGTGGGGTGTGTGGAAGGTGCTGTGGCACAACAGACATCACTCTTTATACTATGCAAGATGTCTTCCTTCCCAAGCCATGCACCAGAGCAGTGAAACACTGTTCCACTGTTTGATATACAGAGAAACTATCAGCATCTAGAAACAGGACTGTGTGTATAACTTCAGAAAGTTGACACATTGCTGCCGAATGATGACCGCCTCTGTGTCTGATCCTAAGACCATGCCTACATCATGCATCAGTCATGCGATCTTAGCCAGAACAGAAGCCAAGAAACTGATTACTGAGAATGAATCTCAACTTAATAACTTGGCTCACCTTCGATTGTTGCTCGAATGGCTCTTACCACTAGGGAAATATACAACCTCTGCACAGATGTGACTCTATACTTCACCCAGGAAACAACAATCTCCTAGAATTCTGAAGGTTTGGAGCTCCAAAACAGCTTTAGCTTTTCAGCAGCAACTCAAACCTCTCCTCGCAACCCAACACACTTTGTCTTTGTGTGTGTGTTTGTGTATTTTCTTTTTATTCAAAATATATACTCTCCTATTTAATTTTTTTTCTATATTTTTTAAAAAATATTCACATTTTGATCTTAGTCTCTTCCTGGACCTACCCACTCTCTCTTTTCCCACTATCCCCCTTCCCTAGATTTCAGAAAGGGGGAGTCCTCCTCTCTAACCAACTGACCTCATCATATCATGGGGAAGTGATCAAGGAGCAGGCAACAGAGTCCATGTCAGAGACAGCTCCTGCTCCCTTTACCAGGGTACCTATATGAAGACTGATCTGCCTATAGGCTACATCTGAGCAGCGGATCCAAGTCCTCTCCATGCTTGGTCCTTAGTTTGTGCATCAGTCTCCACAGACCTCCCTGACACCAGATTTGTTGGCTCTGTTGCCCTTCTTGTGGAGCGCCTGTTCCCTCCAGGTCCTTTATCACCCCACTCTTTCATATGATTCCCTATGCTCTGCCCGAAGTTTGGGTATGAGTGTCAGCATCTGCTTCGATCCCCTGCTGGGTAGAGTATTTCAGAAGCCATCTATGGTAGGCTCACATCACGTTGCCTCTCTTCAACAGCTTCTGGTGTCTGCTATATTTGCCCTTCAGAATGAGAATTAATTAACTAACCATCCTTAATTAATTAACCATCCTTCCTAGGGTACTCTTTGTAACTTAGCTTCCTTAGGTATGTGGGTTGTAGTATGGTTATCCTGTATTATATGGCTAATATCTACTTTTAATTTTTTTTAATTTTAATTTTTATATTAATTATAGTTTATTCACTTTGTAGCCAAGCTGTAGCCCCCTCCCTCATTCCCACCCAATCGCACCCTCCCTCCTTCATCTCCTCTCATGCCCCTCTCCAAGTCCACTTATAGTCGAGGGCCTCCTCCTATCTGACCTTCTATCTCCCTTCCTTCTGACCCTAGCCTATCAGGTCTCATCAGGACTGGCTGCATTGTCCTCCTCTGTGGTACATTTACACAATGGAATATTACTAAGCAATTAAAAACAAAAAATTCATGTTCATTTTTATCTTTACTGTTATCTAATTGAAAACCACATCAAAATCAAACACCTTTGCTAAATACATCAGAGAAACAAACAGTTTTGCTGAGAAAACATTGAAGGAACTGTTCATGCACAGGGAACTTTTATGCCATGGATTAAAAAAAGAAAAGAAAAGAAAAAACAAATAAACAAAAAACAAATGATTCTAAGAAACAAATTCTAAGATACCATGCTATTCCTTTATCACTTCTCCCTGTTGTGGTGACCTATCAGCCAACAGAGGAAGATGATCGAGGCAGTCCTGATGGGACCTGATAGGCTAGAGTCAGACACTAGGGGAGGAGGACTTCTATCAGAGGACTAGGAAAAAGGGTTAGGGGAGGAAGAGGGAGGGAGGGTGGACCTGGAGGAGAAGAGGAAGGGGCTACAACAGGAATACAAAGTGAATACATTGTAAATGATAATAATAGTAACAATAATAACCACAATAATAATAAAAGAAACTTTGATAAATGAAAATAATTTTATCTTTTCCCTTGCAATTACCTGTGAGATAAATCGTTCAATGTTTACCTATACTTTTTAACCTAAAATACCATCACAGATTTTACTAATTGATAATATTATTTTCTTAATATCAAACAGTTAAGCTATTTGCTATAAATTATAAATAGTATTAAAAAAACAATTTTACTTAACTCTATCCAAATACCACAAAATAATAGGATTGCTACCCATAGCAATATATGGTAAGGCTGACTCCATCAGAGGGAGGTAATCAAAGAGCCAGCCACTGAGTTTATGTGTAAGACAGTTTCTGATCCCTACTAAGGAATCCACTTGGATACTGAGCTTCCATGGCTATTTCTGTGCAGGGGTTCTAGGTTATGTCCATGACTGGACCTTGGTTTAAGTATCAGTCTCAGAAAAGACCCCTGTGTCAGATACATTTGGTCCTTGTGAAGCTTCTGTCCTCTCCAGAATATAAATAATTTTTTTCAATTAACTCACAAATTATTCTACACCCCTATAAACTTCTTATTCAAATTCATAAAGAGCATACTTTATTTTTATTTTATTCATGCTTTAAATATTTCCTTTGTGATTCCACCTCACACCCATCAGAATGGCTAAGAACAAAAACTCAAGGGACAACACATGCTGGAGAGGGTGTGCACAAAGAGAAACCCTCCTCCACTGCTGGTGGGAGTGTAACCTTGTACAAGCCCTTTGGAAGTCAATCTGGTGCTTTCTCATAAAATTAGGAATAGTGCTACCTCAAGATCTAGCTATACCACTTTTGGGCATATACCTGAAAGATGCTAAACTATACAACCAGGACATTTCCTCAATTATGTTCACAGCAATGTTATTCAAAATAGACACAATCTGGAAACAACCTAGATGTCCCTGAACTGTAGAATGGATTCAGAAGTTGTGGTACATTTACACAATGGAATACTACTCAGCAATTAAAAACAAGGAAATCATGAAATTTGCAGGCAAATGATGGGAACTAGGAAACATCATCCTGAGTAAGGAAACCCAGAAGCAGAAAGACACATATGATACATACTCACAAGTGGATATTAGCCAAATCATATAGGATAAACATACTAAAATCTATAGTCTTAAAGAAGTTAAACAACAAGGAGGGCCCTAGGGAAGAGACTGAAACCTCACTCAGAAGGGCAAACAGGATAGACATTGAAAGTAGGAGAAGACAAGGAACAGGACAGGAGGCTATCACAGAGGTCCTCTGAAAGACTCTATCCATCAGGGTAACCAGGGAGATACTGAGACTCATAGCCAAACTTTGACAGAGTGCAAAAAACCTTATGGAAGAAGAGTGAGATAGAAAGACCTGGAGGGGACAGGAGCTCCACAAGAAGACCCACAGAGCCAAAATATGTGGGTCTGGGGAGAGGGAGGCTGCAGAGACCAATATTCTAACCAAGGAACATGCATGGAGAGGACATAGACCCCCTGCTTAGATGTAGCCCATAGGCAGCTCAGTTTCCAAGAGAATTCCCTAGTAAGGAGGGCAGGGGCTGGCTCTTTGATCACCACTCTCTGGGATATGCAGCCTTGCCTGGCCACAAAGCAGATGATGCAGCCAGCTCTGATAAGATCTGATAGGCTAGGGTCAGATAGAAGGGGAGGAGGTCCTCCCCTATCAGTGAAATAAATAAGGGGCTAAGGGGGATAAAAGGGATGTTAGGTGGGACTGGGAAGAGAGGAGGGAGGGGGCTACCACCAGGCTTCAATGTGAATAAATAGTAATAAATAAATAAATAAATGCCTTTTCTTTGATATATATACAAAAAAAAGATTACATCTCATATATATTTAATGATTATATGTTATCTCTGTGCATAATAAATAACTTATAAAATATTTAACAGTAATGGTCTATGACCATAATAATCATGCTTTTTTAAAAGTATACTAACATAGTAAAACTGATATTGAATGATAGAGCTAATAATACCTGGGATCTGGAAAAGATCAAATTTCATCAATACCCCAAAGGAAGTAGAACAAAATTTACTTACATATTATGAATGGATCTCAAAGTAGCATCGAACACTAAAGTTTCACAACCAGGAAACTGATATCATAATGCATTTGGCCAAATGTAGATTTTTTTCATTACATATTCTGAATATTTAAATCATTCTATTGGAATACCATTTTGCGATTTAACATATTGAAAGGTCAACTGCTTTTCATGCATTTATTATCAAACAACTGTCATGTACCTGCTTTTATTTTTTATTTCACATGAGATAATAAATACCATTTGAACACCTGGCATATACTGAGGACATAGTCGCTATACAATACTGGGAGTATGGAAAACCATAGAATGTTCTCGAAAACATAATTTCATAAAGTTGTGTAAATAAAGATATAAACATAACATTTGTGATTCTTGCAACTGTTATAAAAGACATTGGAGAGTTCAATCTGGCTGATGATAATAGAAAAGAACTATGCTGTGCAAACAGTCCTTCATGCGTTTGCCATATGAAAATGTACTCAATTACATAAATCATGGTTTTCTATAGTGACATTGAATATAGAATTGTCAGAGCCATAATGTACTTGTGAAAATGACAGGTGATTAGAAAAAAATAGTGTGATACAGCGGTACACTACACTATTTGTAGATAAGCAGAATAAACTAATTAGATGGCAATAATGAGCAGCTGTGTAATGACACCTGGAAAAGAATGAACTGTTACCTTCAAATGAAAGTTGTAACATCTCATTAGAGCTTAATCACAACACATGTGCAGCTGCTACAATAGCCCACAATAGCATGACACTGAATGTTGCCAGAAGTGGTTCCTGAGCCTTTACACCACAATTGGAACTCTTTTTATTGTCACATGACATAGATTTACAGAAAGGTTTGTTTCCCATTGAATATATATTTCATATTTTCTCTCCTCTCTTTCCATTCCTCTGATTATTTTTTTTTACATTTTCAAGATTTATTTTTTTACTGTGTCTGTTTCCTTTTCTATCTATATGCATGTATTTGTACTATATATGTGCTGGTACATGTGGAATTTATAAGACAGCATCAGATACCCTGCAACAGAAGTAAGCAGTGTGCTGGGAACTCAGGTCCTCTGCAAGAACAAGTACTCTTAACTAATGAGCCTTATCCACCCCCTCCATTACTGTCACTTTTTATTCATGGAAGACACTATGATACAGTGTTGACATTTGGAAGTTTTCATTGTGACAAATTTCTGTGTGACACTGAAAAACAGACAAGCTTAGAAATGTGACTAGATATATGCAGCTCTAGAGAAAAATATAAGATCAGAGAATCTCACATCAATATAGCAATTAGAGGCAAAGAGAACAACCTATCCTTTAATCAAAGAAAAATAATATAAATAAAGTGATTTTTTTCTATTATAATTGTGCTAAAGGTTAATTTTATTGGTAGAAAAGTCTTCTCATCATGTTAGTTATATTTTAGCTAATTGACACCCCAAATATAAACGTTTGATTATATTATGGTTCTACTATCTTACTTTGAAAAATTCTAGTATGATCTCACAATAAAAATTAATGATACAGGTTAATCATGGCTACATTTAAGGTTTGAGTCCATTTTTTTCCTCCATATGTCATGTTACAATGTGTCTTTGTTTTATTTGTTAATTTAAGGTAAGCTTTATAGATCTACATACAGTGCTTTGAATATCACTGCAACTGCTGTTCTCAGAAGTGTCAAGGTGTCCTCAGTTTCTTATATCTTAGTCAACACACAAGGTAAGCTTAAATGAATCAGGAGAATAATGAACTTTCTCTGGCTGTTTCATCATTCTGCTAAGCCTATTACAAAGACTAAGATTAAATGTCTGTGCAAAGAGGTTGAAGAATAATAGATTTCTCTGATCCTGTGTAGCAGTCACTTCATCCTGGTTACTGAAAATGAATGTATTTTTCATCTGACAAACATTTATGTGTGTTTATTAGAAGAAAAATGCAATCTATCATGTCTTCATGAAATCTCAACTGGAAGTTATGTATCTTTAAACAAAGCTACAGATAAAATGGAAACATTGGTTAAAATTAAACATTTTGTCGTTTGTATTACCCTTTCTGCTTTACGTTGAAATCTTACATTCTTAATGAAAAAAAATTCTTAAAAATGTAATTAAAATTGTATGCTTATGGCTATTAAGCATTTTGTAGTTGAGAAATAAATTTTGAGACATGCAAGATTAACAGTTAATTATCTGGTAGACTGCCTGCTTGCATGAGTAAAACCCTAGGTTTCTATTCCTACTACCATGTATACCAAACCTCCTCATATACAATTGTAACCCCAGCAAGTGGAAGTAAAGAGAGGATCCTAAGTTCAATGCCTGTAGTATTTGGGAGTCTTTGTGACCTCATTGGCCAGCAGCTCCTGAAGAGATAACCCATGCCTAGTAGGAAGGTTTTATTTCCTAGTCTGTGTTACTCAGCAGGGGTATTGTTGCACCAAGGTAGGGTTACTTCATTTCAGATACTAACTTTCCTTAATTCTTATCCTTCCTCTACCTTGTCCTTTCATCCTCCTCCCCAATTTAACCCTTCTGTGTCATTATTCTCCTTTGGGTCTTTATACTGTTGTGTTTTCTTTCCCCTCCTTTAAAAGTGACCTACTTAATACTTCATGATTTCATTTTTCGTTACATGTGAATAGTATGCCAGGACCTGCGTCTTTAGCACAAAGGGCATAAAAAAAGAGGGGAAGAAGGACTGTAAGATCCAGGATATACAGAAGTCAGCTGTGAAATGTCTGTCCTAGAAATAGCTACATAAACAATGGCAGAGGAATGGCAATACCGATGGGTATGCTAATGAATAGGAGTGGAAAATTTGCAGTTTCCTATATATAGACAGAGAACAAAACAACTAATAAATACAAAGAAAGGGAGCCATTGCCTTTCTCCTGGATGACCCCTTTTATTGGCTGTCCAGTGCAGAATAATCAGCCTTGAAAGCCTATACACACAAACAGCAAAGACAAACATGATATATATGTATATCTATTTATACATATATATTGTGCATGTAATAATCAATGAAAAAGCTGCTATCAACTTGAAGTTGTTGGGAGAACATAGAAAAATTCATGGGAGGGTAGCTGAGAGGGTATATGTGAAGCAAAACAAGGGAAGAGGAGATATAACTCTCTTCCCATTAAAATATATTAAAAAGGAAAGTGGTCTCCCATTGTCTTGACTTTTCTGGGTATTCCAAATGAAATACATACATTTGAAGACTCAAAACTAATGTTCAGAAATGAGAGAAAGCATGTGAAATTTTTCTTTCATGGTGTATTACCTCCATCACAATTACTGTTTTCAGTTCCACAAGTTTATCACTGAATTTGGTAATTCTTTTTTGTTAATTGCTGAGTAATATTTTATTGTATAAATATACTGTATCTTCATTATTCATTCATCAATTGGTGGACATCTAGGCTATTTCTACTTTTTTATATATAGTGAATAAAAAGCAATGAATATGGATGAGGAGTATTTCGAAAAGGAAACATGCCATTGTTTACCTTATTGCTAAAGAAAGACTCACCACATTCTTAGAACATGGAGACAGCACCTCAGTGTTGACTTTGGAGCTTCAACCCTACTGGCTGGAGTTCCTACTGTTGGAAAATGTTATGCATTCTACAAGAGAAGAAAAGTAGTCGTTAATTTTACCCAGCAGTGAACCCAGTGAGTTACAGCAATACATGCCTGGCAAGACAAGGCCACTCACGAAATAGTGGCATAAGTATTATCAGAATAAATAATACTTTCTGGTTTGATTTAAGTCTTGCCCCATTCCTGGCACTAGGGTTCAGCCAATAACCTTTGGCCAGAAGGGACACAGGCCCTAGGGCTGATCTTACTCCTGTTGTTGCTCCTTCCTTCTCCTTTCCTGCCCCTTTCACCATTTTTAAATGTAGTACCATATCCTCTGGTCTCTAAATTTTTAAATTAAATTTTTATTTTTTATATTAATTACAGTTTATTCACATTTTATCCCAGCTGTAGCCCCCTCCCTTATTGCCTCTCAACCCCATCCTCCCTCCCTTATCACTTCCCATGCACCTCTCCAAGTCCACTGATAGTCCATCTCACCCTAGCTAATCAGGTCTCATCAGGACTGGCTGCATTGTCCTGCTCTGTGGCCTAGCAAGGTTGCTCCCCACTCTGGGTGGGTGGTCAGAGAGCCAGCCCCTGAGTTCATGTCAGAGACAGTTACTGCTCCCCTTACTAGGGAACACACTTGGATACTGAGCTGCCACAGGTTACATCTAAAATTTTACAGTAATGAATATCTGTCATTCCAATGGTTTTTCTATCAAAGTATGGAATGGTACTGTTATTTTTTTTTCTGATTCACTAAAAATTTTCCCCTAGATTTTTTTTTCTTAATTTTTGAAGCTTTACATATTTGATTATCATGTCTGTTAATACTTATTTATTTTTGTAAGTAGCTCATATTATCGATTTATGCACACATACTCAATTCATATCCATGGACATATATTTTGCCATGTTTACGATGTTTTATCTATTTTCTTTAGTACCTACTAGTCTTTACAAAACTCAATGATGGGTAATGTCAGGTTGATTTTAGTACCATAGATTTCGCAAAGGTTTTTTTTTTCCAGTTTATTGTCTTCTTGCTGTTAGCATTAATGATACTTACTTTTCCATCTTCCAGCTTACTAATTAGAACATTACAACTCCTCACTGAAACACTTAGTGAAGACAGTTTTAAAATTTCTGTCAAACAGTTCTGACATTCCCATCACCTCATTGCTTGCTGTCTTCATTACAACTGGGATTTCACTGCTTTTTTTTTTTTTTTTTTTAAACCTGAGGCTATAAAAATCTTTTTTTTTTCTTTTTTTTTCAATGCAGTTTATTCAGGAACATTGAACAATCCTCGGACCCCGGGGAAAGCCAGCCCACAGCTTAAATAGCCTCTGGGTAGCCAACCCAGGCGTGCCACGTGGGCAATGCAGATAGGTCCACATACATGGAAGCAAGCCAGATCCTCGGCCTTAGCCAAATGTGGAGTTGTTCGTGACAGAGAGCACTCACCATCGGGAAGGTGGAAGGCGGAAACCAGCTCCATCTTTAAGGCATAGCATTCCGCAGCTCTCTACAGTTACCCCTTTTTGTTTTAGACGCATCAGGCAAGAGTAGAGGTCTGATCTCTGATATTAGAAATAAATTGGGACTTTGTACAGATGTTCATTTAGGTGTCATCCACCCAAAGAGCATCAGATCCGTCTGATACCTTTTTCTCAGAGGCGGGACCTGGGGCATCAACCCGCATGCAATCAGACATGCTCTTCTCTGGGTCCAAAGCGGCTGACCCTGAGTGCAGTGCTTAGCCTCGCATCCTGAGCGTATCATTTTAGCTTTTTATGGTATCCAACCATGCTTGGGGAGAATGTCCTGCTTCAATGGCTGTAAAGGCCTGAATGATCATTGCTGCATCACACTGTTGTGAGACTCTAATCTTGCATATACACCACAGGCAAACCAAGGAGACCAACACCAGAAGGCCTGCTAACACTCCCATGCCCGCCCATTCCTTCAGATGATTCATGGCTGCAGCAATCCATGTTGATAATCCTGTGGCTAGTCCTGTGTCCACTCCAGTAGAATTTACTGTGACAATGGCCACTCTCAGCTGCTCCATCGTAGTATCGAATTCTCCAGTCCAATTACCTAAAATATAGCTCGACAATTGTTTAGACAGATTTGCAGCACAGGAAAAATTCTCATGTTATATGCTAGTGACTCAAAGTCCAGCATATTTTCATTGACAGCCAAGTTGAGCGATTTGCCATAGGGTATCAATTTGCTCCTGCACGAGGTCAATCCTCTGATTGAACACCATCAAGCTTCCTTTTAGTTGAGCATTAATTCCTTTTTATACAACTAAGGCATGAGCTACATTGGCTAAATGATTATTCAGGGTCTGAGCAGTCTGCCCAGTATAACTCATGGCTAATGCCGTGGTGGTAGCTCCAACAGCCGCCAATGAGATGGCAGTAACAATGGTGGCTGTAGTTCCAAGATCCCTTTTCTGTCTGAAGAGAGTCATAGCATGAGGGGCATCAACCGGCACAGGCACCCAGCAAGGCATGCGAGTAACCAGGGCATACCTAAATTTACTAGCATTCCAGCATTGGGCAAAAAAGCAAGTATCATTACCACAATTACTTGGCTCTATCTGGCTAATAATGAATAAAAATGGGGGATATAGACAAACAGGTGTGGGCTTATAGGAAATATTATGAGAAGCCTTAACCCCTCGTTGGAACATCCTGCGTCAATTCTAGAACTAGCAGTGGTGGTGTCCGAGGTCTGAGTAGGTTCAGGAGACCATTGCCCCCAGGGGCGAGACGTGCTCCATGCCAATTGACTAACTCCATGTTTTCCTCCAATTTTGAAAGTCATTTAAGGTTCTTAAATTATTTTTTTCCCTTTTTTCTTAAATTTTTCATCAATTACACTTTATTCATTCTGCATCCCCCCATAAGCCCCTCCCTCCTCTCCTCCCAATTTCACTGCTTTTTAAAATCTGTATGATGACCTGGATGCTTTTTTATTCACTGTACTGTCAACTTCCTTTAAATCTCTGGTCATGTGAGAGTCATTGCACTGCATACAGTGTGATTCTCAGTGTCCCCACTCAGTCCCACCACTGAAGCTGATATCACTGAGATTCTATAACCACAGAAAGAAGTGAGCTAGTTACCAGCCGAAGAAAGGTAAACTCTGTCTTCTTCACTGAGAATGTGTAGGGAACAAGTGGAGATCATGATGTATTGACAAACCCAGCAATTATGAACATTTCCTGGATATTTTCTGCTCTCGGCATTTGTTGGTATGCTTGGGTCTTTGGAGGATTGTTTAGCTTTAATGGCACAGTAGTTACCCAAATGTTCCCTTATTTGTTCCCCTTCATTCTCAACAGGAAAGGAAAGATTTCAGAGGGAGACTTTGTGTGTGTCTCCTTTGTTTTTTACATTCCTTGTCAGTACCAGAGCTGACACATATGAACCATTAGGCTGTTTTTTGTTTGTTTGCTTGTTTATTTTTTTTGTCTGAGTTCTCTTGGCCATTGTATTTCTTGTGTGTATTTCTCAATTTTATTTATTGTGTCAAGAATTACAGTTATTTTTCATGTAAATAATAGGAAATAATCAATTTTATGTTCTTTAAAGGAAAATGTTACTTTACATTTTTTTTTTCAATGCAGTTTATTCAGGAACCTTGAACAATTATCTGACCCTGGGGAAAGCCAGCCCACAGCTTAAATAGCCTCTGGATAGCCAACCCCAGCATGCCACGTGGGCAATGCAGATAGGTCCACATACATGGAAGCAAGCCAGATCCTCGGCCTTAGCCAAATGTAGAGTTGTTCATGACAGAGAGCACTCACCATCGGGAAGGTGGAAGGGGGAAACCAGCTCCATCTTTAAGGTGCGGCATTACGCAGCTCTCTACAGTTCCCCCTTTTTGTTTTAGACGCATCAAAATTGTAAGTGATAGCATATTTCTTTTGAAAACATAAATTTACTTAAAATATATAATGGAATCAATTTTTTCCTTATCCTTTTATAACTTTATGTTCTGTTTCTCCTACTTGGAAGACTCATTTTCCTCCTGGTCTCTTATTGGCTAGATAACCTTTGTGGTTATTCTGATTGAAACTCCCATATCTAAAGCTTAAAAGTAACATCTACTTAAAAAAACATGAAATATTTGTTCTTTAAGGTCTGTGGATGATTCTAATCACCTCAGAATGATTAGAAGAGAGAAAAAGAATATGATCAAATATACTGCATATGAATTTTTAAATAAAACATAGTAGAAAGAAAAACATGTTCAATGACTTTTGACATTTATTTTCAGTTACAGATTTATACACCTCAGAATAATAAAATAGTCTAAGTGTTATACAACTCACAACAATGATATAAAGTTGATAGTGATATGTTTTAGCATAACATGTATTGAAATATTGTCTTTCTTTTGTTCATATAATTCATCAAAATAAATAAAAGCTTAATTAAATCCATGAACACACTCTGGTCTAAGGGCAATGTCTCTTATTAAGCTAAATGTCTGTCATTCTGTCAGATCCTTAGGCAAAATATCAGAACAACAAAAGGATTTTAGTGTAATAGCAAGTTGATTCTACGTACACATTTTCAGTCATTTCTATGTCCATCATAATGTCTCTGAAAGTTCAGGATATTTTGCAGAAATAACTATAATTGTCCTGAAAGCCAATTTTAAAACATATAGTTCATTTTACATAGCTTAAAGCCAATTTTAAAACATATAGTTCATTTTACTATAAGTATAGCTTAAAATAGTATCTAAACCTGTTACCAGGATTTCAAAGCTGTAGAGTTTCTACATGATAAAGGCCTCCTGTTTGACCTGTCTTCTGAGCAGCAGGTAACCTTTATTTGCAATTCTAACTTGAGTGTTTAATCATAATATCAGTCCAAAGAAGCTTGAGAGCTGTGCAGTAAACATAAAACTTCTTTAAAATCTGAAAGTCTGTTATTTCTACTGATACAAGCACAGAAAAGACTAAAATAGTATTGAGTGGGAAGTTAAGTATGAAACACACAGAGTGGATACATATGTATTTAAAGCTATTTCAACCGCAGTTACATAGAACTCCTCTTAATTTATAACAAGGAATGGCATTGGGGAAACATGAAAATACATGAATTTAAAATGAAAGAGAAGACACAGTAATTGTAATAGTTGATGCCATTAGTCTTGCAAATACTCACATTTGGTGGTACTATTTGGGTCATCAAATTAATGTCCATTTTTATTTCTCTAACTTTTTTAGTTCACCTAGCACAATGATACCTCCTGGAATTCTGAATTTATTTGTTTTTTGATTGTGACTTTTATAGTTAGAAAATTTCAAAATATATGCTTTTAGGAAAAGAGTGTTCTTCGAGATCCCACGATTTACCTGCAAATTTTATGATCGCCTTGTTTTTTATTGCTGAGTAATATTCCATTGTGTAGATGTACCACAATTTCTGTATCCATTCCTCCACTGAGGGGCATTTGGGCTGTTTCCAGCTTCTGGCCATTACAAATAAGGCTGCTACAAACATGGTTGAGCAAATGTCCTTATTGTGTATTTAAGCCTTTTTGGGTATATGCCTAGGAGTGTATAGCTGGATCTTGAGGAAGCGCTATTCCTAATTTTCTGAGGAAATGCCAGATGGCTTTCCAGAGTGGTTGTTTGGTGGAAAAGATCATCCTGAGTGAGCTGTCCCAGAAGCAGAAAGATGCACAAGGTATATACTCACTCATATAGACACATAATATAGGATAAACCTACCAAAATCTGTACACCTAAATATACTAATCAAGAGGGAGGACTCTTGCTAAAATGCTCAATCCTTATCCAGAAAGGGAAAGAGGAGGCACATCAGAAGAAGGAAAAATGAGGGAACAAGTCAGGAGCCTGACACAGAGGACCTCTGAAACGCTCTGCCTTGCAGACTATCAATGCAAATGCTGAGACTTATGGGCAACCTTTGGGCAGAGTGCACGAATCTTATGAAAGAAGTGGGAAACAGTAAGATCTGGAGAGGACAGGACCTCCACAAGGAGAGCAACAGAACCAAAAAATCTGAGCACAGGGGTCTTTCCTGAGACTGATACTCCAAACAAGGAGCATGCATGGAGATAACCTATGACCCCTGTACAGATGTAGCCCTTGGCAGTTCAGTATCCAAGTGGGTTCCATTGTAATAGAAACAGGGACTGTCTCTGACATGAACTGATTGGCCTGCTCTTTACTTACCTCCCTCTGTGGGGGAAGCAGCATTACCAGGCCACAGAAAAAGACAATACAGCTACTCCTAATGAGACCTAATTGACTAGGATCAGAAGGAAGGAAAAGAAGACCTCCCCTATCAGTGGACTTGGGGAGGAACATTCATGCAGAGGGTGGAGGAAGGGAGGGATTGGGATGGAGGAGGGAGGGAACCACAGGGGGATACAAAGTGAATAAAGTGTAATTAATAAAGAATAAAAAACAAAAAATAAATAATTAAAAAAAGAAGTATATAAAAAAGTGTGTTCTTCTTTCTTTTTATTTTTAGTTAGTATATATTGGTTATACATGATAATGGGTTTCATACTGATATTTTTGTATCAGACATAACACATGTCAATCACTAGGATGAGTTGTTACTATCAATACCTCCAATTACCCCCTTTTGTCACCCTTTCACTATCGCTTATTCCCTTTATCTTCCAACTACATTCACATCTCTTTTTTGTTTCCCTTTTTCCTTCTCCTCCTCTTCCTCCCCCTCCTCCCTCTCCTCTTCTCTGACTCAACTTTCTTTAGTGCTGCTTATAGGATCATGAGTAAGGAGTTGTTTACTGGAACATAAGTACCACACCAGTGGCAAGACTACTGAAGAAAATGTCTCTCCTTCCCCCATTAACCATTAACTGTATGTACATCCCAAGGAAAAGGTGAGGCCTGTAAAGAATTGTGTTGGTATCTTGATGGGAATTGCATGGAATCTGTAGATCACTTTTGGCAGGATGGCCATTTTCTCTGTGTTAATCCTACTGATCCATCAGCAAGGGAGACCTTTCCATCTTCTGATATCTTCTTCAGTTTCTTTCTTCAGAGACTTGAAGTTTGTTCAAACAGATCTTTCTCTTGTTTGGTCAGAGTCACACCAAGGTACTTTATGTAATTTGTTGCTATTATCAAGGGTGTAGTTTCCCTAAATACTTTCTCAGTGCTTTTGTATATATGAGGGGTGCTGACTATTTATTTATTTATTTATTTATTTATTTATTTATTTTTAGGATTTAATTTTTGTATCTAGCCACTTTGCTGAAGGTATTTATCAGCTGAAGGAGTTCTCCGGTTGGATTTTTGGGGTCATTCATCTATACTATCATATCATTTGTGAGTAGTGATACTTTGACTTCTTCCTTTCATATTTGTATCCTCTTAATCTCCTTTAGTTGTCTTATTTCTTTAGCTAGGACTTCAAGCACTGTGTTAAAGATATATATATATATATATAGAGAGAGAGAGAGAGAGAGAGAGGGAAGCCTTGCCTTCTCCCTGATTTCAGTAGGATTGATTGAAGTTTCTTTCTATTTAGTTTGATGTTAGCTATAGGCTTGCTGTATTTTGCTTTTAATATGTTTAGATATGTGCCTTGTATCCCTGATCTCTCCAAGACTTTAAACATGAATAGGTGTTGGATATTGTCAAATGTTTTTTCAGCATCTAAGGAGACTATCATATTTTTTCCCTTCTGTTTGTTTGTGGTGGATTAAATTGATGAATTTCCATTTACAGAAACACCCCTGCATGCCTGAGATGTAGCCTGCTTGGTCATGGTGGATGATATCTTTTATGTTTACTTGGATACAGTTTGTGAGTATTTTATTGAATATTTTTGCATCAGTGTTCATAAGTGAGATAGATCTGGTATCTTTTGTAGCACTGGATTGCCCTTTAGATACTGTTTAAATTTAGTTTTTTTCATGGAGTACTTTGTTTTTTTCCATCTATATTGATTGGAAGTTTTGCTGCTATAGTAGTCTGGGTTGCCATCTGTTTTCCCTTAAATTCTTCATGACATCTGCCCAGGCCCTTCTGGCTTTCATTGTTTCTGTTGAGCAGTCTGGTGTGTTTCTGATACCTTTGTATGTTACTTTGCCTTTTCCTTTGCTGCTTTTAATATTTTTTCTACCTTTTGTTGATTTAGTGTTTTGACTATTATGAGATGTGAGAAGTTTCTTTTCCAGTCTAGTTTATTTGGTGTTATGTAAACCTTTTGTATGCTTAAGGACATCTCTTTCTTTAAGTTGGGAAATTTTTCTTCTATGATTTTCTTGAAAATATTTATGAACCTTGCAGCCTTCTCTTTTTTATATAACTACCCAAACATGGATCAAAAAACCAAGACAGAATAATTCATAATACCATTCTTGTACACAAATAAAAATGTTCCCTAAAGCCAATAAGTAAAATAAATAACATTTAGCTATTTTAGCTATAAAAAAATAAGTTAATGAATCATAAATTTGTAAGAGCATAAAGAGTTTTCCTTATGAGAGGGTTCAGAGAAATTAAGGGTAAAGGGAAATAAAATAATTATGCAGTAATCTCATAAAAAAGATGTGATTAAAAGAGAATATTTGAAACTTAAAAGTATTATTTTAAGAAAAGTATCCCAGCCTGAAAAACTTAAGTAATACTGTTAAAATTAGCATATGTGGCATTGTGGACCTAAAGACAAATATATACTGTTAATAAAAATATAATTACTAATGATTCAAGAGATAAAATTTGGAAATAATTAGGTTATACATAATGTTCTGTGTGATAAACTAATTTTGGTATTATAAGTATGGGTACCTGACCCACTTCTTCATTTGTTTAGACTTATTGAACTTTATAACACAGAGATCAAACTTAATGTTCAGAAATTTATAAAATAAATTAAATAACCCATGGGAATCGAAAAACTGAATAATTTCGCAAAATAATTTAAACAATACATATTTATAAAGCAACTGAGTAAAGCTGTGGCTTTAAGAATTTCAGAAATTATGATAATGGACTGTGAAAGTATATAATATATACTTTTGAAATTCCAATGGTCAATGACAAAAATAAATAAATTTTGAAATGTAATCCAAAGTATTATATGTACGTGCATATAAATTCATACTGATATCAAAAATTTATAAAATAAATTTATTAGTGGCTATAGGATTTAAATCTCCCATGAAGAAGACAGGTTAACTGTACAGATACCCTGTCTGACCCTGCAGTAAGGTAAAGCATTGTTCTGGTGACTTTCATGTAACAGAGTCTAGAAAATGGTAAATAGAAGAATGGCTTCATCATGGAGAAAGCCAGCAAACATGTTCTTATTGCTTCTTTTTGATATGATGATAGGAGATTATCACTTCATAGTATTACTTTCCAACTAACCTGTCTAAAATGAGAAAAGTCCCATGAAAGGATATTTATGAAATAAAGTCAGAATTAGCACAAGGAATATAAAATTCTGTGGCAGACAGGTGAAACATAGATACAAGAGTAGCAAGTGCATTGCAAAAGCTCACTAGAGATATAATTACAGGTAAAAGTAAAGCCACATGAATAATAACACACTACAATAATTCAGACAAACTAATTCAGTAATTATAACAAAGTCACCATAGTAGTATAAAAACAATAGAAGAAATTGAGTGCTGGTGTTGGTAAATCCTTTTATTTGTGCACTCTTTCTATTAATCTAATTAATCTCAAATTATCCTAAAAGAAAAATATAATTGAAACACAGAGAAATAGGAACTTGATTTTGAATTTCCATTTGGATTCTTCTTGATATTTTTCCACACTATATTTGGTTCTTGAAGTATCATAATGACTGCGGCAGCATCATGTTTATGAATTTAGCCCTAATCTGACTAATCTGTGGGCTTGGGCCACCCTTCATCCTTTTCCTCAGATCTCAATTTTATCATTGCTTTATTGATCAACTGTCAAACTTCAAATTCATGGTAAGGTTCCTCCATTTCTGCTCTATCATTTCTTCTTCTGATCCAGGAATTGAGCTAAGATCCCATGGAACCTTTGTTCCTTCACAGGCCCTATGGTTAAGAAATTACAGCAAAATAATCAGAAGCTGCACCTTTGGTTATGTGTTAGTTGGTGATTTGAATACTAGTTAAATGTGTCTAAGTATTAGGATGTAGTGCTTACCTATTACTAACTTCTTAACATATGTATATATACATATATGTGTGTGGGTGTTTCTTCTTTCACTTTCCCCTAATCATCAAGAATTTTTCTCAGCAATACACCCTACAAAACTCACATTTATCCCTCACGCCTGCATTTTGAGAAACACAGTTTGTTACTCTAGTGTTAATAGTTATTCTACACAGAGCCTTTGAAGTGATTTTGAAACTGGACCACCAATCAGTTGCAGTCAAAGAGAGTGATAGATAGAAGCCTAATGGAGGAATTCAGTTTTTTTGTTTTTTTTTTTTAACATTCAGTGGTGGTGAATTGAATATGATACTCATAGCAAAGATCTAGAAATGTGCTTAATGTATCCATCTTTGAAACTTTAGGGTATGCAAAACTGAAAGGAAATTGGTAACTATGGCTGTTTATTACACAGTATAAAGAGATAAAATGGAAAAATTGTAGATAATTATCAATGAAAAACTCAAAATGAAACCGATTAAATTTTGGGGTGTATTTAAGAAACCTTGAGCAGTCCTATAGCTGAAGGTGAGGGAAAATACACTTGTGGTGCAATTCCCTCTCTAGTCATATCTGTAAAGAATGTCAGTGCTGCGTTTCGTAAAGAAAATAATCCTACAGACAAGTCAAGTGTTTGCTCATGTATGCATCTGAACATCTCTAGTGTTCGGTTGTACCTAAACTTTCTGAAGATCAAGAAGGAACCAACTTTTCCTTGGCCAGGCTAGTGAATTCTTTTGTTTGATACTGTGCAGAAATTGTTCACAAACAAGGCAACATAAACCTGTAAATGTCTTCATCTGGAGAGATGGCTTGGTAGGTAAGAGTGCTTGCTTCTATTATAGAGAACCTGAGTTTGGTTACCAACACTCACATCACTATCTCACAGCTGCTTCTAACTTTAGGTCTAGTCGATATAATAGATATAATAGATATAATATAATCTTCTGGCCTAGTGAGCAACTGTATATGCACATAACACACACACACACACACACACACACACACACACACCAGAAAAATAAAATAAATCTTCTAAAAATGATAAATGTCTCTGCTCCTCAGTGATGCCCTAATGATGTAAAGAATTCTCCTTGTGATACTGCCTCAAGACATTTATGAATATATAAACTTACTCAACGAGGAGCTATTTGAGAATCATACAAGGGCAGCCATTCCTATAGGTGAGATTAGAAGAAGCACTCTTTTATATTTACCAAGGACAGAGAATGAGAGCTAATCATGCATTCATTAGTAATGTCTAAACTATAAGGCTCTGCACTGAGGCAGTCCCTATCACCTCAGTGCCCTCTCCCATGACCTCTCTCAACCTGAATGCAGAAGGTGTACTCAACAGCTGCAATATCACTGCTACACATCCATGCTCTCTGTTGGGTAAGGGTATGACATTCAATTCTATTATGTTACAAGATTACCACAAATGTCAACTGCTCAGCCCAAGTTTGATTAAGATTATTATTGTGGAGTCTCAGTCAGAAATCACAGATAATCGTAAGTTTGTAATCACTAATTTGTTGCCTTGATAAGTCAATGCAAGGAATCACTTGCTTCAAAAACCTTAAATGCATACATTTGCATGAAATATATTAAATAAATTAGGTGACTTAGATTTTAATACACTTAATAACTTAGATTTATGTTTGAGCTTTCATTTTATTTCCACAACAGCAGACATATACTCACATTTGAATAAATATCAGCACTGCAGCTCAAGCCCATGAGTTAGGAAGTTCTTCAGCTCTAAGTTTTCTTTCTGCGATATTTAAAAGGTAATGCCATTGAGTTATTATCAGAAAAGAAGGTTTAGTTAATTGAATATTAAGAGCATATGATTAGGAAAATTTTCAGAAGAGGTAAGTGTGTTCTGTTTAAGGGCCATTTCCCAAACCATAATTGTATATGCGATCAGCGGTTAATACAGAAAAATAAAAATAAAAATAAGAAAAGCCGAAAGCTTCCAGCAGGCTGTTGGGAAGTTTTGACCATGCTAAAATACCTGTTTCTTGTTTTATTGTTTTAATATCCGCCCTGGCATTATAGTACATTACACTTGCACTTTCAAAATAAACCCACTGTAGTGAACTTCTCATTGTAAAGATATTTTATAATAGAACTTGACCCATATCATTACATGATGTTTTTTCTTAATAATTGAACAAACATTGACTTCCTGGTGTGAAATGAGTCAATTAAAATCATTTTTAAAAATGTAGAAGTTTCTCTTGGCTGCTATCAATTTTAAATAAGAGCTCTATGTAACAATGTGCAGCTCAGTTTTCTATTTGAAAATACAGTTACTCTCACAGCAATTACAGTTCACCATCCATGGTATTCCTTCTGACTTGGTATGAAAGCATGATTCCATTACTAATTTTTTATTTGCTTGGATTTTTTCTTTGTTTGTTTTTAATCTCTGAATCAAATTTACATATATATTTTATTCTTTCTGCTTTACAATTGTAAATTAAGGGAAGTGTCAACAGACATCCATTTTTTTAGTATAATGGGCATGATGTCCAAAAAGAGGCCAGCTTTAGTACCAGTCAGAGACTGACACTAACCCTAGAAATGAAACAACCTAAAGAAACTGGAAAGAAACTGATCTTGAAGGTGAAAAATCCAGTTAGTAAGGTTGGCTCGGTAAACAAACTCTGTTCCTGGAAGGGACATTGGGTTTTGAGTAGGGTCATGGAACTGTAAACAACTCCTAGCTTTGAGATATTGACAAATCTGAGCTTCTCCAGCTGACATGTTAAATCTGCAGAGCCAAGGCATCTAACAGATCAGTCCTCCAGATTACAATATATTTTGAAATTGACAGAAAGCCTGGAAATCAGGATAACAACCTACATGAGCTTCTTGCTAATTCTGACTCCTGCCTGTATTATCAGTCGCATGAGCTAGGCCAAAATCTAACTTGAGCATGGTTTTTATATTTCAAAATTGAAAGTCAAGTTAACATACCAAAATGTTCCTTTATTTGAGCATCTGAGATGTTCAATAAAGTAAGTGTAGTATTTTTTAATTATAAAATTTATATGATTTATTTCTAAAAATATATAAAAGAACCAATCAATAAAAAGATTCCACATAGCTAGTTATGCCTGGTTCATTTTCAGAGAGACCACCAGACATACAGCAATGATTTACATCTTGTTTAACTACCAATGAAGCCAAGACTATGCTTTGGGTTGGAAAGGTTTATTTATCAATACAGGAAATGTAGTTTCACTACTTGTGGGTACTTGGCAGATCTACTGTATTAGTCCCCGACTGGAAGTAAAACAAAATTAAAAACGTAGAAGAGAATGACAAAGCCATTTCTCCCACTTCAGAATTATACACAACAGAGCTTTGGGGCTATAAAAATTCAGGGATTCTTTGGCATAAGTTAAAGACATGCAGTTATGTTTTGCAGCAGCGGCTGGGCAGATCCTTGGCTGTGAACCAGGGGAGAGTCTAGTCTGTTGCTTCAAAAAATATTCCTGAGGGGGAAAAATTAGAAGTAGAGAAGTAGATGCCCTGAGTGGATGCCACACAGCAATCACACCTGATAAAATAATTTGTGTTTCCCCAAAACTGAAGGATTTAGTGGAGGCAGCTTGGGGGCCCAACAGTGATGATGATACCTGCAGGATAGGGGAGCTGGTGGATATAAGAATGCCCAGAGGCTAAGTGCAGAAGTAAACCAGGACAAGAAGAGCATAAAAAAAAGCTGCACTGAAGATTCTGTCTTGTTTCTGTCTACACTTTTGTGAAAGTCATGAGAATTCATGGCACAGCTCCCTTAACATGTTGAGTCTGGCTGCCTCCCCAAAGTACATCTCCCTTAGGCAGATACATCTTTCTAAAATGAAAAAAATAATGCTATGGTATTATTATTGTTATTTATGTTTCATTTGAAGGTTAAAGAAGTTTGGATACATGACCTTCATATGTCTCATAATTTGTTTCTTCATAAAGTCACTTAAGGTGTTCTGAAAAAGGGTGTGTGAGTAAGCCCTTTAATTCACTGAAAGATTACCATTTTTTTTTTCTTGGCTAGCATGCATACTTCAACTTTTGTCTTGATCTACAATGGACCACTCATATTTAGTTTTTATGAAATGTTGGTTGTTCAAATACAGGCAAAAAGCCCTAACCAGGCTTTCATTTCAAGTGTTAAGGATGTACCCCTGGGTGTCAGATGTTATACTGAACACCTCAGGCTTGGGGAAGTAAGGAATATCTGCATATATAAAACCAAACTTGCCAGTGATCACTTATGGCGTTAGTATTTATATTTTCTATTTGATAAAATATATATTCAAAATATTATGCGAAAAATATAGTGTAATAATTTGGTAATAAGAGCAGCTTTTACACCGAAATTTGGATGTTCTTTCACGGTATCGAAATGCTTTCTGAAATTCATTACTAAGAGACTTTGTCCTGTGTGACTATGAAGTAGCACACCTACAAAATGAAGGCTCCTATGCCATAACTGATATGGTCTGATATTGATTGATTTATTTGTTTTTATGTATTTATGTGTATATAGTGTATGTGTGTCTAGGATGGGAGTTTTCAAAAATTTCTGCAATTTCTACCTTGTTTCTTTTCTTTTTAAAATTTTATTATTTTATTAATTACAATTTATTCACTTTGTATCCCAGCTGTAGCCCCCTCACTTGTCCCCTTCCAATTCAGTTCATCTATTGCATGTCTCTATGTTTTCAATAATTATTCATTTTATCTGGATTTAAGTCTATATTTTTATTACTCTCCATCTCCTGTCAAATGAGCTAAGCTACATTATCTACATATTCCTTGAAAGAACTTAATGAAGATTATTTCCAATGATAAATATGACATTATTACATTCTTGAAGTTGTGCTTTCATTACCTATTTTGAATTTTACATCAACTGTCCATCTATACATGCCATTGTTCAATCTCGTCATAGCCAATTTTATTCTGAAATCGTTAACTAGAAAAATTCATCGACCTATTTACAAGTTAAATTTTCTTAATATTGTCCTGTTGCAGGAAATTATATTGCATTCTTATTACTTGGCATTACTTGGCGGAACTTTCTCTAAAATGGTATTTGGGAATTGAATTTAACTTTCAGTATAATACCATATAACAGATATGTTGATTCTTACGTGTGGGTAATATTGAAGAATACTATGTACCTCACTAGGTAATAAAGCCTGTACTCATTTGCCTGTCAGCTGTCATTAAAAGTATTATTCTTATTCTTTCAAATAGTTTCTTTGAAATACATTAATATTGATTAGCTTTCATATTTAAGATCAAATCAGGTGTTGGCCTGCTTTTCCAAGATCAGTTAGTTGTGCCATCTCTTCAATGATCATGTTCTTTAATTTCAAACACTTGGACAGATGGCCAATGCTCTGTCTTAAAAATGATTAACTTTGAAGAAGACTATCACTCAACATGCCATGGTCATTTTAAATTTGTTTTCTGTTGTAAGCACAGGTTTTGTTATCCAAGTCCAACATATCTCAAACATAGTACTATTGATAATTCAGTCTCACAATTACTCATTATAGGGGAATGTCAACTACCTTGTAGACTAACAACAGATTTCAAATCTCTACATTTACAGCACAGGAAATCCTGCTCTCACCAAAGTTATGACAATTAAAACTATCACTAGAAATTGACAAATATCTGCTGCTATATAGCTTATAACAGCACAAAATTATCTATGTGGTCTAGAATATAGAATAATATATGTTGATACAACTCAACAGGTATGTGTTTATTTCATCTTGTTTTGTTTTGACATAAAGTTGACAATTTTATGATATAATAAATATAAATTATTGCCCACCTGAATATTATTTTAATTATATCCTGCTAATGAATTTATTTTAATAATATTTACTATGAAATCTCAAAAGTATTGGCTTGTGTTGCAGGAGGAACCTTAAAGTGGGAATATATCTAAAGTACTCTATACCCTACTACAAAGATACTTGCTGACCCAGTATTCATCTGATTAACAATAATCAGAGCATGGGAACAGCCTAGATGTCCATCAACAAACAAATGGACAAGGAAACTGTGGTATATTTATACAATTGGATATTACTCATTTATTAAGAATAATGAAATTATGACATTCTCAGCTAAGTGGATAGTTCTGGAAAAAATTGCTCTTAGAGATGTTAGACAGGCACATAGAAATGAATGACACATATGTGGATGCCAGCTGAGGTGGTTTCAATCGGGATATGTAATGAATAAACTGTAAAACAAAAAATTAAAATTAAAAAAATTAAGAAAAAACTATGACAGAGGAATAAATAATGCCAAATATGATCAAAATATATTGTTTATATAAATTTTTAAATAAAAATATATTTAATATAATTTTCTAAATTATTTTTTTACAATTTATTCATTATGTATCTAGATTGAAGTTCCCCCTTCAACTCTTCCCAGTCCCACCTTTCCTCCCTCTTCCCCCATCCCCTTCCACTAGTCTACTGAAACGAGGAGTTCTCCTCTGTTGCCATCTGCCCATAGCTTGTTAAGTCTCATCAGGACTGCCTGGAGCTTCTTCTTCCATAGCCTGGCCAGGCTCTGAGTAAGGAGAGCAAGGACTGCCTCTATAATGAACTTAGTTGGCTCCTCATTTATCGCTTGCCCCTGATGATACAGCCTTGTCAAAAAAAAAAAATTAAAAAGAGTTAACCCAAGTTAACAGTTCAAGACCAGCATCAGATAGGTAATTATTTTAGGGTCAATCTAAAGAGATCATCAAGAGATCCTGTCTAAAAAATGAAGCAAGAAACAAATTTTAAAAAATGAATATATGTTTTTTATATAGTATATATGTAATATATAATGTATAAATAATATATTATATATTTATAAATACACACTTATATTATAATTATAAAATTGTATATTATATATTTTATTATATTTATTTTATTATATATTTTTTATTATATAATTTTACTGGTTTCAATCATGAGTCATTGAAAGGATTAATCAGTAATAAAAAAACAACTTTATAACACATATACTAGGATTGTACATGAAAAGACATACCTTGCTTTATGACATAATATTCTTTAAATAGGAACTAAAAATACAGACTTGAGTAAAATAGAAAGTGTATTGTGATTCTACTATAAATGTAATGATCCTAGGTGACCCTGCTGCTCTCAACTTTGAAGTGGTGACCCTGAAACGGTATAAATTTGCTGAGAATAGACATTTTTGCTTAAAATTAATGATCATGATGAAATAGCTCATGTGTTGATTACTGATTTGTACTTTGCTAAGCATTTTCTTTTGCCTCAGGTCTGATATTTTAGTTTCTTATTCATATTTCGTATTTGATCTAATCATTCAACAACTTTTAAAGTTACTTTTTTTCTTGACACTCAGGAAATGTGGATAGTATAAATAGGGCAGGAAAAAGACTTCTCTAAATCATATTAGTCAAGAAATCTAATAGGATAGATGTAGGCATTATGTTATTGTGTAATTAAAATGCTGATTTCTATAACCCCCGCAGCTGTTTGCAATCCTTGTTCTAAGAATCTCTTGTCTCAGTGTTGTGTAAACATGGCTCCCCAGTTGTTCCTTGATATGACAATAAAACAGCTTACATCTAGTCACTGAGCAGGGGAGAGAGCAGAGCTGAACTTCCTTCCAGCCAGTGGAGGAGAAATGAGTGGAGGGAGAAAGTGATTCAGCCACATGGAAAGATGTCCAGGTGATATCAGAAGAAGGAGCTGGATTGGGAAAACTACAGAGTGCAAGTAGTTCTGGGATGTACACTGGAGGAAACCAAATGAGCTTAGAGGGTTAACAATAGAGTAATAATTGCTGTTATTGTGCCGTGAAACTTTAACAAATCTAAAAGGTTATTTGTGTGATACCCGGATTAAGAGAGAAACTGAGAAACAAACACAGGTTTATAAAAATAAATCAGAATTCCTAAACCTTCATTATGTTACACTATGTCCTTTTATTATTTTAATTTATGAACGAAGTGAACTTCTCTAAACAAGTAATAGAAAAGAAAAGAGTCAGTAAAATGAAAAGAGGATGTAAAATAGACTTGAAATGTACTTTACATTGAGACCAGAGTACGAAAGGCTATGTTAGAGAAGGGTATTACCTGAAAGATCATGCAAACTAAAATCAAGTTTTATCTACATGTATTCAATTACTTCATATAAGAAACAAAACAAGAAAACAAGCAAAAGAACATCAATCTGTCTCTATACTTCCCTTTCATTTTCTACCCATAAATGATAGCAGAACACTACAAGCCAGAGTTTGAGGGTGTCTGAGTTGTAGATCATTATTTGTACAATTAAATTGTGTTAAATTTACATTGTCAACATTTTCTGTCTGGTCTAGTCTTACGTCAACTTAATATCAGCTATAGTCATTAGAGAGGAGAAACTTGAACTGAGAATAGGCTTTTATAAGATCAAGCTGTAGGCAATCCTGTAGGGCATTTTTTTTAATTAGTGACTACTTGAAAGAACTCAGCCAATAGTGGGTGGTGCCATCCCTGGGCTCTTGATAGGAAAGCAGGCTGGGTAAGTCATGTGAAGCAGGTCAGTAGTGACACTGCTCCAGGGCCATTGCATTAGCTCTTGCCTCAATGACCTACCCTGTTTGAGTTCCTGACCTGACTTCCCTCAGTGATGGACTGTTATGTGGAGATGTAAGCCAAATAAACACTTTCCTCCCCAAGTTGTTCATGTTGCTTTGTTCATCACAGCAACAGTAACAGTAAGTAGGGCATTTGTTTTCTTACAGGTAGAAAGAAGATATCTTGGTGAGAGATGATGTGATATACAGAAGGCAACCCGATTTGGAGTAATTTGATGTATGTAAATGATTGTTTGGTCGCTGAGTTCAGATATTGCATATCTACTTTTCCAGGAAAATAACTTTGAAATCAAAATTTAACAAAGGAAAGAGCAGTTTTATTGGGAATTAAAATAAGAACAGTAATTGTGAAGCATCACTTGAATAAACTAGAATAGAAAAGTAAATCAGTGCTACAACACTGCATTAAAAAGAGAAGTGACTGTGATGGTCATCCAATCAGGGCTGCCCTTTGTTGGCATGATAGTGCTCAGCAGGTGCTGGAGGAAGGTGCTGAAAGCAGTAATGAACTCCAAGAAGCTCAGTGATCTATAAGAGAGTTCACAGATGTCAACTTTTACCTGGCAGCCATTCTAGCAGGTGAAGATTTCAACCCTGTAGAGTTTTCTGGGTAGAATACTATAATGTCTTTAATAAATCATTCTCTGAAAAGTTTGGGAGGAATTGTTGGGAAGTAATGGGAAGGACATTCCAAATGACACATCAAGGGAATGAATCTAGTGACATGACCTTTCCAAACACAGGTCATTGTCAAGACAAATTAGTTAAGTATGCAAAGGTTACAAATTCAATTTTGATATCATAAAAATTGGGGCACTATAAAATGTCTAGTAAAAGTTCTCATAGCTGTTTAGATTTATGAATCTGAAGTTTATTGAGGAGATGAGCATTGTTAAATATTTAGAATTAAATAGCTCAAATATTATATTCAGGAAAAGTTTTTAAAAAGACAGAGTGGCATGCATGCAGAAAGGGGAGGGAGGGTGGGATCGGGAGAAAAGGAGGGAGGGGCTTATGGGGGATACAAAATGAATAAAGTGTAATTAATAAAATAAAAAAGACAAAATTTTCTTTAGTGTTATTTACACATAAGTCAAGGAAACCTTAAAATGTTATATACATAAATAAATATTTATATTTATTTATTTATCAGACTGCATTCATAAACAATTTTATGAGAAAAGAAAATACCATTTCTCAAAACATCTGACAATTAATTAAAAGTTACAATTCAGTAAAAGTGTGTAGACAATAAATAATAAAAGTGTAAAATCTAACCATGGAAACATTTCCAGCTTTTCTGGGATGATATTTGTGTGATATTTATGGCTCTGCACACAGACCTGAGACAGAATCCTTGTATTTTTGTGTTGATTTCTGCTGGTTATCTGGAAACTTAATTTTATAGGTGTTCACTGTGTTTCTTGTTTTGTTTTCCTAAATATTTGATTCACTACATCTGCTTCTTTGATCTGCTACTCATTGTTAAATAGCATGACAGTGGTAGAATAAAGCAAGCTCTAACACGGACCGAAGGTCTGAAAGTCCAAAATAAAAGCTGTATGATTGAACATTTCCTGTAGCCTTTTTTGTTTGTTTGTTTCAATTGTTTGTACTTTTTGTTCTTCCTTTGATGTGTCTTTGTAAATCTTTTGAAATTGAAGCATCTGACTTGAATATTACAATTGCTTCTGAACAATATAGCATTCTTTAAGCTTATTAACTTTGTTATTTTTTTAACTAAAATTATTCAATTTTCAAACACAAAATGGTAAGGAGAAAATGTCTTTTTAAGATGAAAGTTCGAGTAATTTATTAGCTGTTGCTAATGAGGATAATTTGATAAAGATTTTTTTATATTTAGTCTAATCCTTAAACAATATGTGTTTTATGTTTTAAATCGAGACATCTGTTCATAGCTCTAAGTTACAAATAACTTTTAGAAAGTAATTTA
Source organism: Meriones unguiculatus (assembly GCF_030254825.1). Lineage (NCBI taxonomy): Eukaryota > Metazoa > Chordata > Mammalia > Rodentia > Muridae > Meriones > Meriones unguiculatus. The sequence goes on along the minus strand of NC_083367.1, from coordinate 18,345,004 downwards.
TAATCAGATATTGTTAGTGTTACTGATAATTCATCTATTTCACTATTTAAACCATCGAAAACTATTCTTTAACTTTATTGATACTTATCACACGTCCATAACTTCCTTCTTTTTACATGCATTAAAATATAAAAATTTCATTATAAATGTTTTTCTTTCTTACGATCAAAATATAGCATGTTATATCTCTCAATACAACACCAAAAATTGTTTTGATTTTATCTTCTTTAACTGTTGGTTCAGTCTCCTGCCATCTCTTCCAAAATAGATAATGGACTATTTACTCTACTAGGTACATTTGATATACTCACTTCACAATTATATCAAAACCGAACTAAAACTACTAGCATTTGAGTGTTGATACAATTCCAATCCATTTTCATATAAGGTGTCTTTTGACAATGATAACAGTCAGTTACTGCCTTATGTTGTGTTATCTTTGAGAAGCTTCCTAATGTATTCTTTTGGCTTCTGGTACCTACAACCACTGACTACCCATCCTATCTCATGGCTAGTCTACATCACTTGTCCTTAATTTATTTCCTAAGATTTTTTTTTATATTTTTAGCAGCATTATTATACCTTTTCACTGTAACTGTATCATCCATCAGATGCTTTATATAAGATACATAATTCTGACTCTTCGGGGTATGAAACTTCATTTCCGTTTTGGAGACCTGAGATTCCAGATTCCCTTCCCTTGAAAAAGTTCGACATTATTAGTCTATAGCCTGCTTGGTCTTCCTATGGGTTGCCTGGCAAGTGGACCAGCCAGGGCCGGAATGTTTTTTTTTTTTTTTTTTTTAACTTGGACTCTATTACCTGCTTTTGGATTACTCCCCCTGGCAGGGCTGCCTTGCCTTGCCTCAGGGGATGAAAATATGCCCAGTCCTGATATGACTTGAGGAAGGTTAATACTGGTGTGTGTGTGTGCATGTATGTGTGTGTCCTTTTCTGAGGGGAAAGGGAGAGGGAAACTGGAAAGGGAAAAGTGGTACTGGGAGGAGATGAGAAAGGGGTCACCCTTGGGATGTAAAATAAGTACAAAAGAAAATAAAAATAAATTTTAACATGAACTCATTGGTCGGCTCTTTGATCACCTCCCCCTGGGAGGTGCAACTTTGCCAGGCCACAGAGGAAGATGATACAGCCAGCTTGTGAGACCTGATAAGCTAGGGTGAGATAACTTTTTTTGCTTAAAGTATAAGAAGTAGGCTCATGCTACAAACCTGACTACTTTGACAGGTATCTTCTGCTTTATTATTAATTACTTTGTTTTGCCAACATTTGCCTTCTCATTCTTAAATCTGTAATTAGTTCTCCTCTATGTCATTGTCATTTAAATTTTATTCCTGTAATTATTTCACAGCTCAATATCTACCTAATAATGGTACATGCTGAGATTTTGTTTTTTTTTTTTTTTTTTGGAAATATCACTATCTTAGAGCTCAAAACATTCAATGCAATAATGCTATTATTGTCTTATCTATCTTTCTTATTTTTCTAGAGCATTTATCACTCCTAAAATTTATGTTAACTATTTATTGATTTTACTTATAAAATGTCATTACTTAAACTACTATGAATTCTATGACACAACATCTTGTTCTTATTCATATCTATAAAATATTTATGAATAGTAAGTGCTTATCATATAGTTTAATATGTAAATTAATCACTAACATCCATTTTCCCCAATTACCTGATTCACAAAGAATTAGGTAAATATTTAGAACGTAATCTTTGGAAAATAATATAAATTTCTTATGATTTTTCTTGGTTTGTATGTTTTTACATACAAGGATTAACTAATTGATTACTCCTTGAAACTTACATATCTATCTTTCCATATCATAAAACCTTCACAAGCACCATATCTACTAGCAGGTTGATTTTGCACCTCTCATTCTTCTGAACTCTGAATCATATGTTTAATTATTATGAACTACCCAGCCACAGGTATTTTATTGTAAGCACCTAAACAGACTTAGCCAGATAAAAATCATCTAATTCTAATACATGTCATAAATTGGATAAATTACAGCCTTTTATGTGCATTTTAGAATTCAACCCATTTGTAGGTATTTATATGCAATCTTTATTAATTGCTAATTTGTTATTAAGTTACTGATCAAATTATAAATTTCTAACTACTTGCTGAATCTTGAAACTTGCATTTTGGAATACTAATACAACTTCTCTAACAAGGCAACAAATATACAAGCTGACTCCATGCCTGAAAAATACCAGTCTCTAAATGAACAGCCCTGTGTCTTCATATCATATTCATTTCTGTTGTCTACCACTATTTTAATAAATATTTTAATGAATTGGTTATGTGTCAAGTGAAACCCTGAATTCCTTGCACATATTTTAATTTAAACTTATTACTTCATGAAATTTTTACTTTCTTGTGGATTTCCCAAGATACAATAAACAGACTCATTTTTTTTCACAGTGCCATTGAAAGGCAATTGAGTTCTATAACAAGCTATGTATCAATATTAGTCCTTCACATATTCAGAAATACTTCTCAATCTGTGCATTAGCTTTATGAGAAAACATTAAAGCTCAAAGTAAAAATCCATATTTTTTTTCAGAATTCTAGGTAGTTAAGCTTAATAAAGTCTTCTTTGAATATGGCATTTGTGATAAGAACTAAGTTGAGTTTTATAAAACAAAATAAACAGAGCCTCCTTTCATAAGGAGCTTAAAATCTAGTAAACAGTAGGGACACTAAATATGTGTTTGGCTTACCATGTTAATGCATGTAATTAATAAAACTAAATGTCTTATTAGAAAAGCTTATCCAAACCACTTCAGAGTAACACCATGAATTAAAACACAAATCCATCTAATATAGGCATCATGTCTTCCATGATGCTGTCCATGAGCATGCTAAAAGAAAATTGAATTTTCCCTGAGCCATGCTTCTATAGATATTGTTGGTGAATCATAACATTGTATGTTCTCCATTTTTGCTAACACCTTCTACAGCTGATTTTATGCAAACACTGTAAGCATGTATGTGAATAATGATTGACAAATGTTTCATGTAGACTCAGGTACTCAACCAATGAAAAATTTTATTTGTGGCTATTTTTATGTAATGGACTTAAGTATAATTCTCTCCCTTTAAATTTTCTTCTAATTTTAATTAGTATAAAATATAATTGCCTTCTTTAAAGATTTTTCATCTATCATTTTGATTAATTGCCTCAACATTCTCTCTCTTTCCTCTCTTCCCCAACCTCAGACTTCAACTGTATCCTTCTGCTTCTAGTGTTCTTTGCAATTTTTATATCACGTTTTCTATTACTCTGTATGACTCTTTCCTTAATGCCATCTTCCTCTTTCATGGACCTTCTTTTTATTTCTGAACCTCTTCACAAACTTCACACCTCATAAACACACCCATATAAACACTATGAATGAGAAAATGAACTATTTTCCTTTCTAAGCCTAGGTTATTTTACTTACTGTCATAATTTTTCACTCTATTTAATCATATTCCTGGAAATCTTATAAATTAGTTTTCATAGCTAAATAAGATTTCAATGGGTATATGTCTATTTCTTTCTTTTTTTCTCCATCTGTTGAGACTTGATTCCATTTGCTTGCTAATAGTAACAGAATTGTGATAAACATGGATATGCAAAAACTCTGTAATAGGATATGCAATCCTTTGTGTCTATACTCAGTAGTAGTCATATAACAACTTTTAACTTGTGCATTTTAAACTGTAATGTATTTACTGTTGTCAAGTTTCACATTTTCCAATTCTTTAGGTCTCAGGATAGAAAGGCTTATGAGTAGAGGCTGTTGAAAGGAAATAGTTTTGCCACATCTCATAACACTTTTTCTTGAGTCAATTGTCATATAATAAAAAACTATAGTATAGGAAACTATTTGTAAAACCTTCCTATTTTTTAGTTACCCACATTTTCCTTTTAAATATAACTAAATATACTTACTTGTGTGATTCAGATTAGGTTAAGTTCAGATATTTCTAAAAAATAATTATTCCTATGAATTATTTTTAGCCTTGCCCCAGTTAAACACATTTTTGGTGCAAGATTGCTCTCAAATGTTATTACACATGTTGGAATATTTGTAAAACAAATTCTGCGGTATCAAATAATAATCAATCATAATGAAAATAAATGCTTTCATTTTCACCTCCAAGTTTCTGACACAATATTTTAATATTTTTCTCTGGAGATAATTTTTCTTTATATTTGTAGTACAAGGGCAAATTTCTTATGAAGTCAACATGATATGCTACTAAACGTGATTAAACTTGGAGCAGATCCAGAGTGTATCATTGCAGAGAAAATAATCTTGGCATGAATTTTTAGTTCTGTATGTGGCTGCCATCCTGTCTCTCAGTTCACGGTCTGAGCTAAAATTTTGTCATTTATGAATTTGAATAGCTGTATTTCAGAGTTTAAATCTAAAATAATAATTTATATGTGTGAACAAGTATAACAAGAAGACTTTTATAAAAATTAGCACTACAGTCTTCATTTATTTTTTTTCTACATAATTTGTTTTCATTTATTTGAATGATGAAAAAAACTAGTAACTGCATTACATGATTTTAAAGCAACAGGTAACGACAATTTTAACATAGTATGCACAGAATTATATTGAAGATAATTACATTCTATTTATATAGTATAAAACATATCCACCAAGAATTATTTTCTTAAAGAAAAACTTTGAAAGCAGCAAGTACACAAAGATCACTTTTGATTTTATGATGTTTATTATTTTTTTAAGTGAATTATGAGTAGTCATTTTTGCCACCTCAGGAAACTTGATTTTTCAAAGCTTATTAATGTTTCATGTTAAATGTTTTCTTTGCTTTCTTCAAACTATCTGCCTTGTACATGGATAAAATTGGTGTTACATCAAACATAATCAGAGATTTTTTATTTAATAATTGAGCTTCCATGTAAATACTTTATTTCCCTGTTTCTTAATTACAGTTTACTGCATACATGTAGTTCAATACATGTCCCACATATAAAACAAATTTGGTTTTAATTTATGATAATAGTATTTTTATCTGAAACTTGATGGAATTAGGAAACCCCTTAGGTCACTGATGAGGTACAGCTGTGGATGCGCCTGTCTATGGTTGTTTTGCCTGAGACGATTACTGAAGCAGTGACAACTTGCGTTGAAAGTGGGTGGCAAAATCTCATGGCTTGAGAAACTGAATTGAATATATATATAGACAGGAGAAACGATTTAAGCATCAAAATTCCTCCTTGCCCTTTTTTAGACTCTCTCATGCAGACCCCACCCTCACACCTCTATGGTTGTGGACTCTGACTTGTTCTCCCTGCCATGATGGAAGGTTCCCTAAAATTGTGGTCTGAACTACCTCCCCCACATTCTTGCCAGATATTTGGTCACATCTATGAAAAAAGTAAATAGTGTAAGTACAGCTTGGTATAATATTTAATTTTGTTTCTAATGTTTCCTCCAAATGTTTGCTTTTTCACCTTTAACCTCATTCTAATGACAGAAAATTTGATCCATTTCCTCACACTCTTTTTTTTTTTTAGAAAAAGGAAAATAACTTTATCTAACTGTTACAATGAAATGAAAAGTCTCATTCTGTTTGCTCCAGTTGCCATTTTCTTTTTATTTAAAGTTTGTTTTTGTTTTCCTTTTTTTATTAAAATAGATTTTTTTCTCTTACAATATATCTTGGTTATAGTTTCTTCTCCATTCTTTTTAGTTTCTCTCTAACTCGTCTCCCATTTGGATCCATTTCCTTTCTGTCTCAAAGAAGAACAGACTACTAAGAGAAACAAACAAAATAATAAAATAAAACAAAAGTCATCACCTCAGAGTTGGAAAATGCAAAGCAACAGAAGGAAAAGACTTCAAACTTTGGGCAGAGTGCAGGGAATCTTATGAAAGAAGAGAGCGATATAAAGGCTTGGAGGGGACAGGAGCTCCACAAGGAGAGAAACAGAACCAAAATATCTGGACACAGGGGTCTTTTTTGAGACTGATACTCCAACCAAGGACCATGCATGGAGAAAAGTCTATATCCATTGCTCAAATGTAGCCCATGGCAGCTCAGCCTCCAATTGGGTTCTCAAGTAAGAAGAGCAGGGGCTGTATCTGACAAAAACTCAGTGGCTGGCTCTTTGATCCCTAGGGGGAGTGCAACTGTACCAGACCACACAAGAAGACAATGCAGCCAGTCCTGATAAGACCTGATTGGCTATGGTCGGATGGAAGGGGAGGAGGACCTACTCTGTCAGTGGACTGGGGGAGGGGTATGGGAGGAGAAGAGGGAGGGAAGGTGGGATCTATACTCTATATGGGAACTGGGAGGGGTCTACTGTAGGGATACAAAGTGAATAAATTAGAATAAATGATAACAATAAAAAAGAAATAAAAAGCATCAGAAACCCACTAGTTCACATATTCTTGTGTTCTCTAAAAAATATTAAATGGAAAACTATAATATATATTCTGAAGATCTGATACAGCCCTATACTAGATCTGTCCTTGCTGCCTTAGTTCATATGAAGATAACCAGTTGAAATAAATGGCCTTTAGTTCTTCTTCTGTCCTCCTCAGAAACTCAAGTGACAACCCATGCTGGCAAGGATGTGGAAAAAAGAAGTACTCCTCCATTGCTGGTGGGAGTGCAACCTTGTATAACCCCTTTGTAAATCAATCTGGTGCTTTCTCATAAAACTGGGAATAGCAGTATCTCAAGACTCAGCTATTCCACTCCTGGGCATACACCCTATAAAAGCTCCATCATCAACAGGACATTTGCTCAATCATGTTCATAGCAGCGTTATCTGTAATAGCCAGAAGCTAAGAACAACCTAGATGTCCCTCAACTAAAGAATGGATACAGAAATTGTGGTACATTTACTCAATGAAATACTACTCAACAATTTAAAACAAGGAAATCATGAAATCTTCAGGCAAATGGATGTAAAACTAGATAAGATCATGCTGAGTGAGGTGACACAGACCCAGAAAAACAAACATGGTATTTATTCACTTATAAGCAGATTTTAGTCATAGAGTACAGAATAGACATACTACAATGCACAGATCCCAAGAAGATAAGTAACAAGGAAGAACCAGGGGAGGACTCATAATTCTCATTCAGAAGGGGAAATAGAATAGACAGAGGTAGTAGTGATTGAGGAGTGGAAACCAGAATAAAGAGGGAGCACAGAGAGAAATAAAGGTCGAGATCATAGTGGGAAGAGGAGGGGCTGGAGGGCATAAGGCCTACAGAAAAAAGAAAATCAGTGGGTGGGGGCAACTCTGGGACAATTATCAGACCTAAGTCAGAATAGGCCTCTGGAAGGATATGAGGATGACTTTAGCTATGACCCCTAGTAGTAGAGGTCATTGAGACTGAAGAGGACACTCTCTAACTCTATCTTCTATCCTATTTTTTTAATTGGATCACTTGGTTTGTTGTTAACAAATTTCTTGAGTTCTTTCTATATCTTGATATTAGTCTTTTGTCAACTATAGCATTGACAAAGATCTTTTCTCAGTCTGTAAGCTGTTGTTTTGTTCTACTGACAGTATCCTTTGCCTTACAGAAGCTTTTCAGGTTCATGAGCTCCCATTTATTAATTACTGATCTTAGTGTCTGAGCTGTTGCGTTTGGTTCATGAAGTTCTCTCCTGTGCCAATGCATGTGAGGTTTTTCCCTACTTTTTCTTGTAACAGATTTTTGTGGGTCTGGTGTTATGTTGTGGGCTTTGATCCACATGGATCTCAATTTGGGATCTTCTACATGCAGACATCCAGTTAGAGTAGCACCATTTGTTAAAGATGCTTTTTTCTGTTTGTTTGTTTTTTTGGTTTTTGATTTTTTTTTCTTCAAAAACCAAGTGTGTGTAGGTGTATGGTTCTTTTTTTTTTCCTAGGGGTCTTCAATTCAATTCCATTGATCAACCTATTGTGTTAATGTCAATAGCATGCTGTTTTTATTATGATTTTTCAGCTTGAGCTCAGGGATGGTGATATGTCCAGAAGTTCTTTTATTGTACAGGAATGTTTTAGCTATCTCTGATTTTTTTATTTTCCATATGAAGTTGAGAATTATTTTTTCAAGGTCTGTAAAGAATTGTGTTGGAATCACTTTGAATCTTTAGATTCCTTTTGGTATGGTGGCCATTTTTGCTATTCTAAAAATATGGATCCAAGAGAATGGAAAAGATTTCTATTTTCTGATATCATCTTCATTATTTTCTTTTAAGACTTGAAGTTCTTGTCATACAAGTCTTTTGCTTGCTTGTTTAGTGTTATATCAAGACACTTTTTTATTAGTTGTCACTATTGTGAAGGGTGTTGTGTCTTTAAATTATTTCTCAGCCTATTTATTGTTTGTATAAAGAAGGGTTACTGATTTTTTTAACTAATATTGTATTCAGCCACTTTGCTGAAGGTGTTTTCAGCTGAAGGTGTTTTTCAGAGTTTCTGGTAGAATTTTTGAGGCTACTAATCTATACTATCACATCTTCTGCTAATAGTTATACTTTGACTTCTTTCTTTCGAATTTGTATCCCCTTGATCTCTTTTAGCTGTGTTACTGTTCTAGCTAAAATTTCAAGTAGTATATAGAATATATATAGAGAGAAAGGTCAGGCTGGTCCTGTCTCTGTTTTTAGTGGAAATGCTTTAAGTTTTTCTCCACTTAATTTTATGTTGGCTATAGGCTTGTTATATATTGACTTTATTGTGTTATGCATGTGCCTTGCATCCCAGATCTCTCCAGTTTTAAACATGAAGGTTTGGAGTTTGTCAAAGGCTTTTTCAACATCTAATGAGATTATATTGAGGTTTCTTTGTCTTTATATGGTGGACTATATTGATGGATTTTCATATGCTGAACCATCCCTGCATCCCTGGCATGAAGCCTACTTGATCATGGTGGATGATATCTTTGATGTGTTCTTGGATTCAGTTTGTAAGTGTTTTATTGAGTATTTTTGTATCAGTGTTCTTATGGAAAATCGATATGAAATTTTCTTTTTTGAGTCTTCTTGTGCTTTAGGCATTAGCGTGACTGTGGCTTTATCAGTGAGTTTGGCAGCTATCCTGTTTCTGTTTTGTGGGATACTTTCTTTTTTTTAAAGTTTTTATTTAACTTTTATTAATTACACTTTATTCCTTTTGTATCCCCCATAAGCCCCTCCCTCCTCCCCTCCCGGTCCCACCCTCCCCCCCTTTCTGCATGCAAGCCTTTCCCCAAGTCCACTGATAGGGGAGGTTCTCCTCTCCTTTCTGATCTTTTTTTTTTTTTTCTTGTTCTTCTCAATGCAGTTTATTCAGGAACCTTGAACACTCTTCTGACCCTGGGGAAAGCCAGCCCACAGCTTAAAATAGCCTCTGGGTAGCCAACCCCAGTGTGCCTTGTGGGCAATGCAGATAGGTCCAAAAAAATACGGAAGCAAGCCAGATCCTCAGCCTTAGCCAAATATGGAGTTGTTTGTGACAGAGAGCACTCACCATCGGGAAGGTGGAAGGTGGAAACCAGCTCCATCTTTAAGGCCCGGCATTACGCAGCTCTCTACAGTTCCCCCTTTTTTGTTTTAGACGCATCAGGCAAGAGTAGAGGTCTACCATAAAAAGCTAAAATGTTACGCTCAGGATGCGAGGCTAAGCACTGCACTCAGGGTCAGCTGCTTTCGACCCAGAGAAGAGCATGTCTGATTGCATGCAGGTTGATGCCCCAGGTCCCGCCTCTGAGAAAAAGGTATTGGATGGGTCTGATGCTCTTTGGGTGGATGACACCTAAAAGAACATTGGTACAAAGTCCCAATTTATTTCTAATATCAGAGATCAGACCTCTACTCTTGCCTGATGCATCTAAAACAAAAAGTGGGATACTTTCAAGACTATTATATTAGCTCTTCTTTGAAAGTCTGTCTATATTCCCCTGTGTTTGTAGTTCTATTTAAATTGTTTACCTGATTAGATTTAACTTTGGTAAGTAATATCTATCAAGAATATCTGAGCACAGAGTTCTTTCCTGAGACTGATTCTCCAACCAAAGACCATGTATGAATATAACCTAGAACCTCTGCTCAGACATAGCCCATGGCACCTCAGGATCCAAATGGGTTCCTTAGTAAGGGAAAGAGGGACTGTCTCTTACATAAACTCCATGGCTGTTTCTTTGACCATTCCCACCCCCGAGGGCAGAGTAGCTTTGCTAGGTCACATAGGAGGATATTGTAGCCAGTTCTGATGAGACCTGATAATCCAGGGTAAGATGGAATGGGAAGAGGACCTCCCCTTTCAGTGGGCTTAGAGAGGGACAGGGAGGAGATGAGGGATGGGGGTGGAATTGGGAGGGAATGAGGGAGAAGGCTACAGCTCGGATACAAAGTAAATAAACTGTAATTAATATAAAAAATAAAAATCTAAAAAGAAAAAGAAACTTCCATTTCATTTAGATTTTCCAATTTTCTGGCATATGGCTTTTCAAAGTAAAATCTAGTGATTCTTTTGATTTTCTGTGTGTCTGTTGTTATGTCACCATTTTCATTTATGATTTTGGTAATGTTGGTATGCCTATTAGTTAGTTTGGCTAAGGGTTTGTCTATCTTATTGATTTTCTCAAAGAATCAAGTCTTGGGTTCATTGACTTTTTTGTTTGTTTGGCTTTTTTTTGTATTGTTCTATTTGTTTCTATTTTATTAACTTCAGCCTTGAGTTTGATTACTTTTTGCCATCTACTCCTCTTGGAACTGTTTGCTTTTTGTTCTTGTTGTTCTATATCTTTCACATGTGTTGTTAAATTGCTAATATGGTATCACTCCAAGTTCATAGCCTAGTGCTACGTAATTTACTCTTAGTACTGCTTTTATTGTATCCCATAAGTTTGGGTATGTTGCAGACTGATTTTTATTAAATTCTAGAAAGTCATTTGTTCTGTCTTTCTTTCTTCCATAAGAGCTGACTTGAAAGTGGGAGATCAAAATCCAGTTTTATTAAAAAATCTAAGCATTTCAGCACTTATATACTGTAAAGTTAGCATACAGCCTTGATTTTTCTAAATAAAAAAATCGTCTAAATAAATTAATGGAAAAATAATATTTCATTATGTTAAGTGAGACACCAACATATTTTGTATTTTACACTTACTAATATGATGTGTAATTCCTTTAAATTATTTAAAGGAATAATTTCTTTAGAATACAGAGTGTAGTATGTAAGACACCATACAGTTCAGACACATGATTTAAAAGATTTGAGCTGGACAGTGGCTGAAAGCCACCTTCCTGCGGACTAGTTTCTACCAGAAGTTGCTATGCAAGCTGCCAATTATAAGGGAAATCAATAGTCCCACACAGCTGTAATACCTATGAACCACAACAATGCCTACCAAGGCAAAGACCTTCTTAAATGTATAGTAGTGGCACTCACATCGTTGTGGTAACCAGCAATTCCATAACTGGACATCAGGCCTACTCAACAGTAGGAAAACCATATCTGGTATTGTAACTAGGCAACTATCTGAGCTAGTAAGGTTATGGATCTTAAAGGAGAAACTATTGCAACTTTATTAGAGTTTCTTTCTTTCCTTCTTTCTTTCTTTCTTTCTTTCTTTCTTTCTTTCTTTCTTTTTTCTTTCTCTGTTTCTTTCTTTGCTTTTCTGAGACAGGGTTTCTCTGTGTAGGCTTGGCTGTCTTGGACTAACTTTGTAGATCAAGTAGGCCTTGAACTCAAAGATATCTGCCTGTCTCTGCTTCCAGGAGTGCTGGGATTAAAAGCATGAGCTACTGTACCAGAATAATTCTTTTATTTTCATCATCATCATCATTACTACTATTATTATTATTTAAAATTTATTCTCTTTTTGCCCTAATTGAAGCCCCTCTCTCATCTTCTCCCAGTACGACCCCCCTCCTTCCTCTCTATCCCATTTTCCTCGTCCACTAATAAGGGAAGTTCTCCTCCTCTACTGTTTGACCTTAGCCTATCAGGTCCCATTAAGACTTTCTGGATCCTCTTCCTCTCTAGGATGGCTAGGTTGCCCCACCAGGGAGAAGTGATCCAGGAGCAAGCAACCAAGATCATGCCAGAGGCTGTCTCTGCTCCCCTTACTAAGGAGCCTGCATGGAGACTGAACTGCCCAAGGGCATCATCTGCACAATGGTTCTAGGTCTTCTCCGTGCATGGTCTTTTGTTGATGCTAGAAAAGATCATTCTGAGTGAAGTATCCTAGAAGCAGAGAGACATGCATGGTATATATTTGTTTATAAGTGGACATTAGCCATATTATATAGCATAAACATATTAAAATCTACTGATCTAAAGAAGCTAAATGACAAGGAGGACCCTAGGAAAGATGCTCAATTCTCATTCAGAAGGGAAAACAGTATAGACACCAGGAGAGGTAGAAAACAGGGATCAGAACTATGGCCTACCACAGATCTTCTCTAAAAGACTTCACCCAGCAGGGGATGGAGCAGATGCAGAGACTCACAGTCAAACTTTGATCAAAGCACAGGGAGTCTTATGGAAGAAGGTAGACATAGAATAATTCCTAATTGCATTCTACTCACAAATAAGTGTGGCTTTTATTAAAGAAAGTTCTCTCTGTAACACCAGAGACCATTGAAGAAAAATACAGCTTGTCAAAATGAAGAGGACAACTGATCACGGGTAATCTAGCTTTTTGAATACCTGTACAGCTCAACTCCTGCATCCAAGGCTCAGAGAACAGTATATAAGAGGGGATGAAAATATTATAAGAGCCATAGTATCAAGAACTCTGCTATACTGCAGAAGTGTAAAATTCTTTTCCCATCAGAAAAAAAAATCACAAACAAACAAGAAAACAAGGCTTATAGGATGGGCTTCAAATATGCAAATAGTTTTCTGGAGGAGACTTCAACTGTTTAGAGGCAGTGACTCTGTGAAATGCTTGAGTGCAAGGCTAGAGTGGGATGGTGTGAAAAGTAGGGTCCACAGATGAAGCAGTAACAACAGAATCTACATGATGCTGCTCTGTGGTTGATTTTGCTGTTATTTCCTTCTAACAAGTGGTCATATTCCTGTGATCTTTTGCAAGATAATTTTTTTAAACCATCAATAATTTACGGATTTTCCAAATTTTCTTTGATAAATTCCTGTCTTATAAATTGTATGAGCTTTTATAGACACAACTAAGATTATTGCACGGTATGTAGGTAACAACATACAACAGTGTATTCGAATATGGCCTACCATTACTGATTAATATTTTTGTTACTTGTAATCTTAGGCAGCACTCTGGTGATTGACATCTAATTCTTTTGAAAAATAAGCCTTGATGTCTTCACGAATATGTTTGGAAATTGAAACTAACATTATGAATAATAATGTAGAGTGTCAGAGAGGGAAAATAACAATTTAACAAACTAAAGGCAAAATAGAGAAACAGGGAGTGTTGAATGAAAAATTAATCTAACCATCAGTATTTTCATACATATAGACACAACACACAGGTTCTGAGACTTGAAAGTTCATTCAAACTTTTTTTAGATTCTTGTTAATTACACTTTATTCACTTTGTATCACCCATTAATCCCTTTCTCCTCCCCTCCTAATCTCACCTTCTCTCCCCATTCTTCACACATGCCCCTCAAGAAGTCCACTAATAGGGGAGGTCCCCTCTCCTTTCTTCTGATCCTAGTCTATCAATTCTCATCAGAAGTGGCTGCATTGTCATTTTCTATGGCCTGGTAAGTCTGCTCCCCCCTCAGGGGGAGGTGATCAAAGAACAGGCCAATCAGATTATGTCAGAGGCAGTCCCTCTTCCCATTACTATGGAACCCACTTGGACACTGAACTACCATGGGCTACACCTGTGCAGGGGTTCTAAGTTATCTCCATGCATGGTACTTGGTCGGAGTATGAGTCTCTGGAAAAACCCCTATGTTCAAATTTTCTGGTTATCTTACTCTCCTTATGGAGTTCCTGTCCTCTCCATATTTTACTATTTCCCACATCTTTTTCATAAGATCTCATGCACTCTGCCCAACAGTTGGCCATAAGTCTCAGCATCTGCTTTGATTGTCTGCAGGGCAGAGCATTTCAGAGGCCCTCTGTGGCAAGATCCTAACTTGTTTCCTGTTTTCTTCTTCTTCTGATGTCCATCCTCTTTGCCTTTCAGGATGGAGATTGAGCATTGTAGTCAGGGTCCTCCCTCTTGATTAGTTTCTTTAGGTGTATAGGTTTTAGTAAGTTTATTCTATATTATATGTCTATATGAGTGAATATATACAGTGTGTGTCTTTCTGCTTCTGGGACAGCTCACTCAGGATGATCCTTTCCAGTTCCCACCATTTACCTGCAAATCACATTCTACAGTAGTTCTGTAGATCTAATTATAGCCATTCCCATGTAAGGACATGGGAAAAGTTGTAAAGATTAAAGATGAGAAACCAAGTTGTAAGATGAATATTCATCTATCTTGACTTCTTCATTTACTCTCTTTTCCTCTGATATACTTCTCATTAGTTTTAAAATTGTTTTAATTGCTGGATATTTTTGTATGTCTTATTCATATATTTTGATATACAATTATGCTGTTAACTGATCAAATACACTTATGAAATAGAGATAATTATATTTACAAATTTTATGGGGAAACCATAGTTATGTTATCATACCAGAATTTACAGCACATTTTTGTCTTTTTATCAGTACCCTATGAAACAAATCTGAGGAGCTTATCTTTGTGTCTAGTGGAGAATTGTTTGCCCAGTGATTAGTGTCTCTCCTTTATTATTCATTCCTTCTGCAGCCTCTGGTAACTAGCATCCTATTCTCCCCTCGTGAGAGTTACTTTTATAGATTTCATCTGTAAATGAAGTCAGGGAACATAACTCATGCTGTGCCTGGCTTCTGTTAGGTAGCATCATTTCCCACAGGTTTAACATCTATGACAAATGACATTTCTATCTTTTACAAAACTGAATGCTACTCTTCTCTGCATATATTTTACATTATACATAGCATCTTCTTTTCACTTATGTGGTGAATGCATAAAGCAATCAAATACAGTTTTGTTTGCTATCATTTGTAATATAAATAGGTTTTCTTCACATAATAAAAGGGAAAGCAAAGTATTTCATGCAAAAACTCCAAGCATTGGTAGCCATGGAAGTTGTCACTACAGAGGGGTTTCTTAAACTCAAAAATCCCCTATTCCATTTTCCTGTTTGTTCTCTCTTAGATACTCAATATATTCTGCAAACTTACTTTTTCAAAATTGTTACTTTGGAAAATCGCTTTACATTGAATACGAACATTTGTACTGACAATGATTCAACTTAAAGCTATATGATAAAGAACAGTCTATTAATTTTAAAGGTTGAAAAATCAAACATAGCCTAATTAGAATCACTAATTAAGCTTTAAGTTGAATACAAAAGAGAAAAGTTATGTTAGAAAAACATATCTTTTATAAAACCCATGGATTAGTTTATGGAAGAGCACAAGTCAGAGTGTGATGATGCTAGGTATGATTCTTTCTTTCTTTCTGAATTTCTGAGATCAAATCTTTATAGTTTCAAGAAATCAACCAATCAGATTCCAGAATTTTATAATCTTTCTTTATCTTCTTTTTCTTTTTTCATTTAACTAGCCTAGAAATTCTATTTGGTATTTGTTAAAGATAAGATGGCATTAACAAAATTACATAGACTGAACATGTTTTATTTAGTATTTAGGACCATTTGTATTTGGGAATATATGTATGTATATATACATATATAACAAATTGGGGGCCAAAAATTTAAGAGAGCAAAGACTGGTATATATGAAATTTTGAGGAAAAAAAAAGGTAAGGGGACATAAAATTATAATATAATATCAAAAGAAATAATTTTTAAAAGATATTAAATGCTATTTTTTAAATACGATATTTTATCTAGTCAAATGTCCTCTGGGAAATGAGTGATTCATTCTCTATCCTCTTCAAAACCAGAGGAGACGAAGCACAAACATTAAGAGGGAATTTATCTGCTCACAATTTTGGGTTTTACCTATACAGATGAATAACTTGAAAGGATGGATTAAAGTTAGTATTAGTAGCAGCATTCTATTGTAGAAGAGATTTTTCTGTAATCTGTGCTTTTCACATCCACTTTTGTTTTGGGAAATAATGACTCTGAGACCAATGCTTACAAAGGCTGGGGCCAATATATCTAGGTATGTTTCCTGACTTGCTCATAACTACTATCCTGTTTATTCTATTCTAAGTTCATCCACATGGCTGGTTACCTCTGTTTATGTTTCATGAGTCAGTCCTCCACAGGGTCTTGGGGCAAATCTTCCCACTTCTTGACTCTATTCCAGAGTTTCCCTCTGTCTACAAGAACTCCTCCCTTCTATTTTCTGCCTCAATTACAGGCCAATCACCTCTTTATTGATAGGTGAAGAATCCATATAGTGCACAAGATATTATATCTATACTCTATTAATTTTAAATATTGAAAGCCAATAGACCCTGCTAAGCATCGCGTACATGTAAGTTTTGAGTTGAATACAATGACAGAGTATGGTAGAATAGCATACCTCTACTAGTCGGATAGCTTATACTTTCTTACTTTGTCTATGATATTTAGAGATTGAGCATTCAGTGTGGGAGTTTGATTATTTTAGTGTATTTTTGTAATGGCTTTCAAAACAAATATGCAATGAACTAGTAAACCTAGACTGAGATATACAAGTGATTGCCTTATGCCAGATATCTCAGACCAGAGAACAATATACTGTAGGTGTCTGTAAAGGCACCAGAAAATCACAAATGTGCATGCAAGAACATGAACACCTGTGACAGGTATTCTGTCCTCACGATTCCAAAATTAAGAATGCTATGCTGGATATGGTGAAAGAAATAGAAAGTGAACTCATTGCCACTTTAACTGGTGCCAAAAAAATATATCTGCTTTTTTCTTGTCATCTTGATTATGCAGCAGTGGAGATGTTGTGCAACACCAACTATGTATGTAGGGTCAAGGCTGTAAAAAGTAAGGCATTGCAGCAAAGTACTTGTAGGTAGCAACAATATTCTGTACAAATTTAAAAGTTACAAGAAAATCTTCTGACAACTTTTGCCATGAAGAAATGGTAAGCATTTGAGTTGAAATATATACTGAATCTTATTTAATACTAAAAACTGTATACCAAAACATTACAAACATGTAATCAATATGTGAAACTTTATGTATTTGTAGACAAGTCCAAATAAATTTAATTAAACATAAAAGTGGAACATACAAGTCTTCAGCCCAAATATTGATACTTTTCTGAGCAAAGAGAACTTTGAACTTGAGATTCTGAGAGAATGAGAGTAGTACTTAACAATTTAATAATATATGACCAACAAATTATAATCTACCCAGGGTACTGTTGAATATAGAAAACAAGATTTAATGCAACACAGTTGTAAACAAGTTTTGGGGAAAATAAATTCGTTAAATAACTTAATATCCAGATTGGGAAAACTTCTTTTGAAGCCTGCTTTATTAATATAAATGTTATAATATATTAGGTGATGATTGTTTGATTAGTTTATGACTTTGTTAATCAGAGAAAAATAGGAAAGGATAGAAAGAAAGGGTTTAGAAGAGCATTAAAAGGTTTTATCTGTCTCATAATGTTTAGATGTGTTTGTTGGATAACAGCAAATGTATGAACAATGTTCAAAATTACAGAGAATCAGGCAGATATAAATGTAACTCAGAAGTAAAATAACTGCATCATAACATCCCAGTTATAATAACTATTATCATAAGGCAAAATACAGCCAATCCTGACAGAGATGTACGGTTTCAGGGGATTTTTGAGACTTTTGTTTTCACTGACTCACTGGACAGAGGTCCTCGGTGAAGAGTCAATGACCTACCAAGTGCACTTAACAAGGATCAAACAGATTTTCATGATGAAAGGTGTCTTCAGTACCAAATCCAACCCTGACAAGATGACACAGGAGATAAAAGAAATGTTTATCTCAATATGGAACCAATCTTAGCTAGCTCTTTCAAAGCACAAAGTAAAATAGTGACGAAAGTTCAAGAAGTTGCTTTGACGTTTTACAAAAGATCACAGGAAATTGTGGGATTTCGTCGTTCTTCCTTAGTCTTTGAGTCAGTCTCCTCACTTTTAGATTTTAAGAACTGTGGGCTATCTCTGTAGAATGTTTAAGTGTGTGTGTGTGTGTGTGTGTGTGTGTGTGTGTGTGTGTGTGTTTGTCTGTGTCTGTGCTTGTTGTGAGATGAAATGTTTTGATACCTCATAATCGAATTTTTTATTTACTTTTCTTTGATTATACTATTTCCTCTTATCATTCTTAATATTAACTTTGATGACATTCTGAATAAATTTCATTATGTTTTTATTCCCCAAATCAAATCTTTGTTTTTTACATTCTTTTCATGTATTGGTGTATTTGTATGCATGCTTTTATGTTTGTGGGTGTAGTGTGTATGTGGCTGCAAAAGTGCATGGGGAAAGTTGAGGCCCAGGGTAAGGCTGGTAATCTTCTACAAATTATTTAAAAATCTGCATCCATTGCTCTCTGCCTTGGTCTTTTGAGGCGAGATATATTATATAACCCAGCACACTTGTATGCTGCTGGCCATCTTATTTTGGGGAAACTTTGTCTTTGAGATCCAAAGAACAGCCATCAGCACACTAAGCACTTTTTGTGGGTTCTGAGAAATCACATCCTCTTGTTTGGCAGGCACAGAGAAGCCAGCTCAGCCCCCAAACCGAGGTTTTATTATACTAATCATGGTTAACACGATTTACATATTTGTTTGATAAAATTTTTCTTGAAAATGATATGCATAATATAGTAATAATTTACAGTTCATAAAATCATATGCCCCTTAGACATGCTATAGAGTATATCTTGTGATAGTCATTAGAGATTTTGGCTTTGTCTCCCGCGGTTTACAGATGTCACCTCAAGAGCCTAGTATACTTTGGAAACCTTGCTCTTTCACACAAAATGTAATTTTTTTAAATATAAAATCTATAGAATGTCTTTCTTTTCCTTTTGGTCCTATGGGCTGCACGCGTGTTGCAAGTATAAAACTGGTGTTTCACTACTTTGTCCCCTCAGAACAGAAAGGACTGTTACCTGTATGGGTTATAATTCTATTTTCCATTCAGTAAATCACCTAAATATCAACCTAAGTTTATACTTATTGAAGTGTAGAGCTATGTTTATTCATCTCCAAATAAATCTAGTAAGTATATGTGAGCTGAGGAAGTAAATGCCAGTAGAGGTTTGGTCTTTAATCAGGGTGGCTTTAATTTAAATTCTAGTGTTCAGCCTCCTGCATGTTCATTCTGCTTTTTAACTCTCAGTATTTTCTGTTTAGTAGCCACTGACTTTATTTCACTATAACCCTAAATGAATTATTTAAACTTTAAATAATGCAGATGCATGTAACAGATAAAAATTCAGAATATGTTCAATTTAGGAATTGAAGAAATCTACCAGTATTTAAGATAGTTTAATATGACATATTTGTTTTTCACAATTTATATTTCTTAACTCAAATGTAGGTATCTTGATAGCTTATCAAATATCATTAAAATATTTCTGGTTTTTAAAAGATTCAAAGAATTTTTTCTGGAAGGATTCAAATTTAACCTTTAAAAATAAATTGACATGTATTTGAAACAATACACTGAAGCAGAAAGCTTGATTATCCCTTTAAGTTACTTAAACAACCATCAATAAAAATCACCAATTGCATATACTGCAATATAATTAGATTCTTTAAACCAGACACATGGAGAGAAAGTCTAGATTGATGTCTCCCTTGGGTCCTTCAGAGCTCTGAAAATCTCTGAGGAAGACAGGGAGGAAAGTTTTAGGGGTAAGAGAGGAAGGAGGGCAGCAGGAGAGCATGGACCACCTGAAAACAAATAAGTTCACATGTACTCACAGAGTCTGAAGTGGCAAGCATAGAGGCTGTGTGGGTTTGCACCAGCTGGCAACTTTGCTCTTAGCTGGGTGTTTTGTGGAAATCTTAACAATGGTAGCAGTTGTGTCTCTATTTTGTCTGGTGTTGAAAGTTTATTATCCTATTGGGTTGTCTTTTCCAGCCTCAAAATGAGGGCTTTTGCCTTTTCTCACTGTATCTTGTTTTGTTGTGTTTGATTGTTGTCTCTTGCAGGCTTGCTTTTTTTCTGAAGGGAAACAGAAGGGGAGTGGATCTAGAGGAGAGGGAAGTTGCGGGAAGCTGGGAATGGAGGAAGTAAAAATTGTGGCCAGGATATATTTTATGAGAAAAGAATCTATTTTCAATAAATAAATAAAGTTCAACAAACAAACAAACACACAAAAAAAACATGTGTGTCGGCCTCCGCACCCAGAGTGAGGCACCTAGCCTCCGGACCAGAGCAGAGCCTTCAGCTGCTGGCCCAGAGAGGAGCATACAACCTCTGGCCCAGAGCTGGGCTTACAGCTGCCAACCCAGATCTGGGCGCACAACCTTGAACTCAGAGCAGCGCCCTCAACTGCCATCTCAAACCGAGGTGCAAAAACCTTTGGCCTAGAGTGAGGTGCCCAGCCCCCAACCCAGAGCAGAGCTCTTAGTTGCCAGCCCAGAGGGAGTGCACAGCTTCTAGCTCAAAAGGGGACGCACAGCTGCCAGTCCAAAGTGGGGCTCACAGCTACCAGCACAGATCAGGGCGCACAACCTCCGAACCAGAGTAGGTTCTTCAGCTGCCTGCACAGACTGGAGCACTCAGCCTCTGGCCCAGAGACTTGCTGTGTGATTGACTCACCTTCCCAGACAGAACTGTGGGACCCAGGGCATCCCAGATGGTTTCAGCGCAGAATTCTACCAGACCTTCAAAGAACTAACACCAATACTCAACAAACTATTACACAAATAGAAACAAAAGGAACACTACCAAACTCATTCTATGAAGCCACAGTTACCATGGTACCTAAACCTCACAAAGATCCCAAAAAGAATGGGAATTTCATGCCAATCTCCCTTATGAACACTGATGCAAAAATACTCAATAAAGTACTTGCAAACCGAATTCGAGAACTCATCAAATATATCATCCACTATGACCAACTAAGCTTCATCCCAGGTATGCAGGGGTGGTTCAATATATGGAAATCAATCATTGTGATCCTTCATATAAAAAAAAAGAAAGAAAATAAACCACATAATAATGTCCTTAGATGCTAAAAAAGCATTTGACAAAATCCAACATACATTATGTTTAAAGTCTTGGAGAGATCAAGGATACAAGGCACATACCTGAACATAGTAAAGACAATATAATGCAAGCTTATATGCAACATCAAACTAAACAGAGAGAAACTTAAATCAATTCCACTAAAATCAGGAGCAAGGCAAGGTTGCCCACTCTCTCCATATCTCCTCAACATAGTTCATGAAGTCCTAGCTAGAGTAATAAGAGTGTTGAAGGAGATCAAGGGGATACAAATTGGAAAGGAAGAAGTCAAATTTGCAGATGATATGATAGTATACCTGAGTGATCCCAAAAAATTCTACCAGGGAACTCTTACAGCTGATAAACACCTTCAGCAAACTGGCCCGAAAAAAAAAATTAACTCAAAAAAAAAAAAAAATCAGTAGCCCTCCTGTATACATAAGACAATAGGGCTGAGAAAGAAATTAGGGAAACAACACCCTTCACAATAGCCACAAATGACATAAAGTACCTTGGTGTAACCCTAACCAAGCAAGTCAAGACTTATATGAAAAAAATTTCAAGTCTCTGACGAATGAATTAGAAGAATATATCAGAAGATGGAAAGATCTCCCTTGCTCATGACTTGGCAGGATTAACAGAGTAAAAATGACCATCTTACCAAAAGCAATCTACAGATTCAATGCAATTCCTATCAAAATACCAACACAATTCTGTACATAACTTGAAAGAAAAATTCTTAACTTCATATGGAATAAAAAAGAACCCAGAATTGCCAAAACAATCTTCTGCAATAATAGATCTTCTGGAGGTATCTCCATTCCTGATCTCAAGCTGTACTATAGAGCAACAATACTGAAAACTGCATGGTACTGGTGGATCAATGGAACCTAACAGAACACCCAGAAATAAACCCACACACTATGGACACCTGATCTTTGACAAAGATGCCAAAAGCATACAATGGAAAAAAAGATAGCATCTTCAACAAAAGGTGCTGGTCTAGCTGGATGTATACATGTAGAAAAATGCAAATAGACCCATTACTATCACCCTACACAAAACTAAATTCCAAGTGGATCAAAAACCTCAACATAAAACCAGACGCACTAAAACTGTTAGAAGAAAAAGTGGGGAAGAGCCTGGAATTCATTGGCACAGGAGGCAACTTCCTGAACAGAACACCAACAGCACAAGCTCTAAAATCAACAATCAATAAATGGGACCTCATGAAACTGAAAAGCTTCTGTAAAGTGAAAGATACTGTCCTCAGAACAAAACTACTAACCACAGATTGGGAAAGGATCTTCACCAAACCTCTATCTGAAAGAGGGCTAATATCCAGTGTATATAAAGAACTAATGACTTTAAAAAGCAACAATTCAAGGAATCCAGTTAAAAACTGGGGAACAAAGCTAAACAGAAAATTCTCAATAGAGGAATATCAAATGGCAGAGAAACACTTAAACAAGTGTTCCATGTCCTGAGGGAAATGCAAATCAAAAGGATCCTGAGATTTCACCATACACCCATCAGAATGGCTAAGATCAAAAACTCAAGTGACAACACATGCTGGAGAGGTTGTGGAGAAAGGAGAACCCTCCTCCACTGCTGGTGGGAATGTAAACTTGTACAACCACTCTGGGAGTCAATCTGGTGCTTTCTCAGACAATTAGGAATATCCAAAAGAGGCTCAAGTACACAATAAGGACATTTGCTCAACCATGTTTGTAGCAACTTTATTTGTAATAGCCAGAAACTGTAAACAACCCAGATGCCCCTTAACTGAGGAATGGATGCAGAAATTGTACTACATCTACACAATAGAATATTACTCAGCAATAAAAAATAAGGAAATCATGGAATTTACAAGTACATGGTGGGATCTGGAAAGGATCATCCTGGGTGAGCTGTCCCAGAAGCAAAAAGACACACATGGTATGTACTCACTCATCTAGACAGATAATATGGGGTAAAACTACTAAAATCTGTACACGTAAAGAAACTAATCAAGGAGGAGGACCCTGGCTAAAATGCTCAATCCCCATTTAGAAAGGCAAAAGGATGGACATCAGAAGAAGGAGAAAATAGGAAACAAGTTAGGAGCCTCCCACGGTGAGCATCTGACAGGCTCTGCCCTGCAGACTATCAAAGCAGATGCTGAGACTTATGGCCAACCTTTGAGCAGAGTGGAGGGAATCTTATGAAAGAAGTGGGGAAATAGTAGGATCTGGAGAGGACAGGAGCTGCACAAGGAAATCAACAGAGCCAAAAACTCTGAGCACAGGGGTCTTTTCTGAGACTGATACTCCAGTTAAGTACCATACATGGAGATAACTTAGAACCCCTGCATAGATGTAGCCCAGGACAGTTCAGTGTCCAAGTGGGTTACATAGTAATGGGAAGAGGACTGTCTCTGACATGAACTGATTGGCCTGCTCTTTGATCACCTCCCCCTGAGGGGGAAGCAGCATTACCAGGCCATAGAAGAAGACAATGCAGCCACTCCTGGTGAGACCTAATAGACTAGGATCAGAAGGAAAGAAAAGTAGACCTCCCCTCTCAGTGGACTTGGGGACAGGTATGCATGGAATAGCTGAAGGAAGGGAGGAATTGGGAAGGGAGGGGGGAGGGAACCACAGGAAGGATACAAAATGAATAAAGTATAAATAATAAAAAATTTAAAAAACCATGTGGGTAACTGGATATGCATAATATAAAATAGGGTTTTCTTTTGATATATCTTTTTATTTTGTAATAACTGTGATAAGAAACATTCTTCAGTCATTCTAAGCTAAATACATTATTTCATTCAAGGACTTAGATTGTTTTAAAAGAACATCTGTAAAGTCCTCATTCGAGTAGAAGACTGTATTAAGAAATATAATTAACAAAATCATTCATATTAAAAAATAAACCTGAAGTTGAAGTTTTTCTCATAAAATCCCTTTAAGTATTTAAAATCCATTTTATGACTCATTGTAAAGGTGGTTTCTACTAACACATGCACATATTGTATTCATCCAGGTATGACTGAGAAGACCTCAAAATAATACATAGTATATACAAAAATTTGTTAGAGTATATTAAATGGAGAATAAGTGAGAAAATTTTTGGATCTGTAGCTGTCCTTTTGGAACTCCTGTTCTCTCCAGGTCTTTCTATCCACCCCTTCTTTCATAAGAGTCCCTGTACTCTGCCCAAAGGTTGGCCCTAAGTCTCAGCATGTGCCTGGATACCCTGCAGCATAGAGCTTTTCAGAGGCCCTTTGTGGGAGGCTCCTGTCCTCTTCCCTGTTTTCTTCCTCCTCTGATGTCCATCCTCTTTGCCTTTCTGAGTGAGGATTGAGCATCTTAGCCACAGTCCTCCTTCCTGATTAGCTTCCTTAGGTGTGCAGATTTTAGTATGTTTCTCCTATATTATATGTCTACCATGCACGTATGAGTGAGTATATACCCTGTGTGTCTTTCTGCTTCTGGGACACCTCACTCAGGATGATCTTTTCCAGTTCCCACCATTTTCCTGCAATTTCATGATTTCCTTCTTTTTTATTGCTGAGTAATATTCTTTTTTTTGAATTTTATTTTTTTCTTACCAGTTACATTTTATTAACTCTGTATCCCAGCCATGTCCTGCTCCCTCATTCCCTCCCAGCCCCTCTCTCCCTCCCTCCCTCCCTCATCTCCACCGTGCCCCTTTCCAAGTCCACTGATGGGGGGGGGAACCTCCTCCCCATTCATCTGATCCTGTTTTATCAGGTATCTTCAGGACTGGCTGCAAAGCCCTCCTCTGTGGCCTAACAGGACTGCTCCTCCCTTGGGGGGTGGGGAGGCCAAAGAGCTAGTCATTGAGTCCCTGTTAGAAATAGTCCTTGTTCCCCTCACTTTGGGAAACCAATTGGTTACTGAGCTACCACAGGCTACATCTGAGCTGAGGTTCTAGGTTATATCCATACATGGTCCTTGGTTTAATGTCAGTCTCAGAAAAGACCCTGTGCCCAGATATATTTGGTCCTTGTGAAGCTCCTATCCTTTCCCCATCAGACTAACTCCCCTTCTTTATTATGATTCCCTGTACTCTGCCAAAGGTTTGATCATGAGTCTTTGCTTTGAAACCACTGCTAGATAGAGTCTTTCAGATGCGCTCAGTAGACTCCTGTCATACGTTCAATGCACATCTCATCGGTCTTTCTAAACGAGGATTGATCATCTTACCCCATGTCCACTCTCTTGATTATCTTTTCTAGGTGTATAGATTTCATTATGTTTATCCTATTTTATAGGTCTATATAAGTGAGTATATACCGTGTTTGTCTTTCTCCTTCTGGGACATCCCACTCAGAATGTTCTTCTCCAGATCCCACCATTTGTTTGCAAAATTCATGATTTCCTCCTTTTTGATTGCTGAGTAGTATTCCATTGTGGAAAAATACCACAATTTCTGTACCCATTCCTCCATTGATGAGTTGTTTCCAGGTTCTGGCCATTACAAATAAACAACCTGGGTTGTTTCCAGGTTCTGGCTATTACAAATAAAGCTGCTATAAACATGGTTGAGCAAGTATCCCTTTTGTGTACTTGAGCAAACTTTGGATATATACCTAGCAGTGGTATAGCTGGGTCTGGAGGAAGCACTATTCCTAATTGTCTTAGAAAGCACCAGATAGATTTCCAGAGTGGTTGTACCAGTTTACATTCCCACCAGCAGTAGAGGAGTGTTCCCCTTTCTCCACAACCTCTCCAGCATGTGTTGTCACTTGAGTTTTTCATCTTGGCCATTCTCACGGGTGTAAGGTGATATCTCAGGGTCATTTTGATTTGCATTTCCCTGATGGCTAATGAGGATGAGCATTTCTTTAAGTGTTTCTCTGCCATTCGATATTCCTCTGTCGATAATTCTCTGTTTAGCTCTGTTCCCCATTTTTTAATTGGATTACTTGGTTTGCTGCTTTTCAGCTTCTTTAGTTCTTTATATATACTGGATATGAGTCCTCTGTCTGATAAAGGGTTAGTGAAGATACTTTCCCAATCTTTAGGCAGTCGTTTTGTTTTGATGACGGTGTCCTTTGCTTTACAGAAGCTTTTCAGTTTCATGAGGTCCCATTTATTGATTGTTGTTCTTAGAGCCTGTGCTGTTGGTGTTCTGTTCAGTAGGTTGTCTCCTGTGCCAATGAGTTCTAGGCTGTTCCCCACTTTTTCTTTTAACATATTTAGAGTATCTGGTTTTATGCTGAGGTCTTTGATCTACTTGGACTTTAGTTTTGTGCAGGGTGATAAATATAGATCTATTTTCATCTTTCTGCATGTGGACATCCAGTTGGACCAGCACCATTTGTTGAAGATGCTGTCTTTTTTCCGTTGAATGGTTTTGGATTCTTTGTCAAATATCGAGTATTCATAGGTGTGTGGATTTATTTCTGGGTCTTCTATGCGGTTCCATTGATCCTCCTTTCTGTTTTTATGCCAATACCATTTAGTTTTTATTACTATTGCCTGTAGTACAACTTGAGATTGGGGATGGAGATACCTCCAGATGATCTGTTGTTGTACAGGATTGCTTTGGAGATTCTGGGTTTTTTGTTTCTCCATATGAAGCTGAGAATCTTCTTCTCAAGGTCTGTACAGTATTGACTTGGTATTTTGATGGGAAATGCCTTGAATCTGTAGATTGCTTTTGGCAGAATGGCCATTTTCACAATGTTAATCCTACCAATCCATGAGCACGTGAGATCTTTCCATCTTCTGATATTTTCTTCAATTTCTTTCTTCAGAGACTTGAAGTTTTTCTCAAACAGGTCTTTCACTTCCTTGGTTAGAGTCACCCCAAGGTACTTTATGTTATTAGTGGCTATTGTGAAGGGTGTTATTTCCTAATTTCTTTCTCAGCCCTTTTGTCTTTGATATACAGGAGGGCTTCTGAATTTTGAGTTAATTTTGTATCCTGCCAATTTGGTGAAGGTGTTTATCAGCTGGAGGAGTTCTCTGGTTGAATTTTTGGGGTCGCTCATATATACTATCATATCATCTGCGAATAGTGACACTTTGACTTCTTCCTTTCTGATTTGTATCCCCTTGATCTCCTTTAGTTGTCTTATTGCTCTGCCTAGGATTTCAAGTTCTATGTTGAAGAGGGATGGAGAGAGTGGGCAGCCTTGTCTTGTCCCTGATTTCAGTGGGATTGATTTAAGTTTCTCTCCATTGAGTTTGATGTTGGCTATAGGCTTGCTGTATATTGCCTCTACTATGTTTAGATATGTGCCTTGTATCCCTGATCTCTCCAAGACTTTAAACAAGAATGGGTGTTGGACTTTGTCAAATGCATTTTCAGCATCTAAGGAGATGATCATGTGGTTTTTCTCCTTTAGTTTGTTTATGTGGTGGATTACACTGATGGATTTCCATATGTTGAACCACCCTTGCATGCCTGGGATGAAGCCTACTTGGTCATGGTGGATGATATCTTTGATGCGTTCTTGGATTCATTTGCAAGTATTTTATTGAGTATTTTTGTGTCAATGTTCATAAGAGAGATAGGTCTGAAGTTCTCTTTTTTTGTTGGGTCTTTGTGTGGTTTAGGTATCAGGGTGACTGTCGCTTCATAGAATGAGTTTTTTAATGTACCTTCTGTTTCTATTTTGTGGAATAGTTTGAAGAGAATTGGTGTTAGCACTTCTTTGAAGGTCTGGTAGAATTCTGCGCTGAAGCCATCTGGCCCAGGGCTTTTTTTTTTTTGGAGGGGAGACTGTGAATGACTGCTTCAATTTCCTTGGTTATATAGGGCTATTCAGGCTTTCTACCTGATCTTGATTTAATGTTGGAAGATGGAATCTATCAAGAATATTGTCCATTTCATTTAGGTTTTCAAATTTTGTGGCATATAGGCTTTTGTAGTATGACCTAATGATTGTTTGAATTTCCTCAGTGTCTGTAGTTATGTCACCCTTTTCATCTCTGAGTTTTGTTGAATTGGATAGATTCTCTCTGCTTTTTAGTTAGTTTGGCTAATGGTTTGTTTATCTTGTTACTTTTCTCAAAGAACCAGCTTTTTGTTTCATTGATTCTTTGAATATATTTTCTTTGTTTCCAACTGATTAATTTCAGTCCTGAGTTTGATTATTTCCAGCCATCTGCTCCTCTTGGGTGTATCTGCTTTTTTTTTTTCTAGGGTTTTCAGTTGGGCCATTAAGTTATTTGTATGTGATGTTACAAATTTCTTCTTACAGGCACTTAGTGCTATAAATTTTCCCCTGAGCACTGCTTTCAATTTGTCCCATAAATTTGGGTATGTTGTGCCTTCCTTTTCATTGAATTCTAGGAAGTCTTTAATTTCTTTCTTTATTTCTTCCTTAACACAGCTGTCATTGAGTAACAAGTTGTTCAGTTTCCATGTGCATGTTGGCATTTTGTTATTTCTGTTGTTGTTGAGGTCCAGCTTTAGTCCATGGTGGTCAGATAGAATACAAGGGATTATTTCAATCTTTTTGTATCTGTTGAGGCTTGCTTTATGACCAACTATATGGTCTATTTTGGAGAAGGTTCCATGCGGTGCTGAAAGGAAGGTGTACTCTTTTGAGTTCAGATGAAAACATCTGTAGACATCTATTAGGTCCATTTGATTTAGGGTCTCTGTAAGTGTTTTTATTTCCCTATTTGTTTTCTGTTTAGTTGATCTGTCCCTTGGTGAGAGTGGAGTGTTGAAGTCTCCCACTATTAGGGTATTAGGATCAATGTGTGATTTAAGCTTTAATATTGTTTCATTTACGAATGTAGGTGCTCTTGTATTTGGGGCATAGATATTCAAGATTGTGATGTCCTCTTGGTGGATTTTTCCTTTGATGAGAATATAGTGGCCCTCCTCATCTTTGCTTATTAACTTGGGTTAAAAGTCTATTTTATTAGATATTAGGATGGCTACTCCAGCTTGTTTTCTGGAACCACTTGCTTTAAAAACATTTTTTTCCAGCCCTTTACTCTGAGTTAGTGTTTATCTTTGTTGCATAGGTGTGTTTCTTGGATGCAACAGAATGTTGGATCCTGTTTCTGCA
Organism: Meriones unguiculatus; assembly: GCF_030254825.1. Taxonomy (NCBI): domain Eukaryota; kingdom Metazoa; phylum Chordata; class Mammalia; order Rodentia; family Muridae; genus Meriones; species Meriones unguiculatus. The sequence continues at coordinate 18,315,732 of NC_083367.1, read as the reverse complement.
ACCATTCTGTTAGTCTGTGTCTTTTTATTGGGGAATTGAGTCCATTGATGTTGATAGAAACTAGTGACCAACGATTGTTACTTACTTTAGATGTGGGGTTGGTGGTGTCACCAAGTTTCATTGCTTGTATTCTTTTGGTTTTTTGTTGTTTAGTTATCTATTTCCTCTGTTTCCTTAGATGTAGTTATTTTCTTTGGTTTGGAGTTTCCCTTCTAGTAACTTCTGTAGAGCTGGGTTACTATGTAGATATTGTTTAAATTTGGTTTTGTCTTGGAATATTTTGAATTCTCCGTCTATGTTGATTGAAGGTTTTGCTGGGTATAGTAGTCTGGGTTGGAATCTGTTGTCCCTTAAGGACTGTATGATTTCTGTCCAGGCCCTTCTGGCTTTCATAGTTCCTGTTGAGAAATCTGGTGTGATTCTGATAGGTCTACCTTCATATGTTACTTGGCCTTTTTCCCTTGCTGCTTTTAGAATTTTTTCTTTGTTCTGTAGGTTCAGTGTTTTGACTATGATGTGAAGAATATTTTTTCTGGTCTAGTCTACTTGGTGTTCTGTAGGCCTCTTGTATGTTTATGGTCATCTCCTTCTTTACGTTGGGAAAGTTTTCTTCTATAATTTTCTTGAAAATATTTTCCAGACCTTTGAGCCTGATGTCTTCTTTTTCTTCTACTCCTATTATTCTTAGGTTTTGTCTTTTCATGCTGTCCCTGATTTCGTGGATGTTTTGTGTTTGGAACTTTTCTGATTTTATTTTTTCTTTGAGAGACCTGTCAATTCCCGCAAGTGTATCTTCGGCTCCTGAAATTCTTTCTTCCATCTCTTGTATTCTGTTGGTGATGCTTACCTTTGTAGTTCCTGACCTTTTCTCTATGTTCTCCAGCTCCTGGTTTTTCTCGATTTGTGTTTTCTTTATTGATTCTAATTCTGTTTTCATGTCTTGCACCATTTCCTTCATCTGTTTGAATGTGGAGTTCTGCTTTTCAATGACGGCTTCTATTTTTTTTGTCAGTTTCCTCTCTATGTATCACTAATTTTGCCTCTACTTCTTTGGGTATATTTGCCTGTATTTCTCTGAGAGCTTTGTTTATTTCTTCTTTATTTGCCTTCATTTGTGTGGACATTTCTTTGAGAGCTTTGTGCATTTCTTCTTTGTTTGCCTCAATTTTCGTGGTCATTTCTCTGAGAGCACGATTTGTTTCCTCTTGGTTAGTCTTGATTTCTTTGGCTATTTTTCTGAGGGCCTTGTTCATTTCATCTTTATGGGCCCTCTAATAGCTGGAGAAACATAGTTTTAAGGTCGTTTTCTTGTATATCTAGTGAATTGAAGTGTCTATTGTTTTGTGGGGTTGCTGGTGAGGTCTTTATGTCCTGATTTTTGTTGGGAGTGTTCTTATGTCTGCCTCTAGCCATTTGGTTATTTATAATCCTCACTGTTTGTTCCTCGAGATTGTAGTTGGGGCTATGATCGTCTCTTTCTGTTTTCTGGACTCTTTTTTCAGGAATATGAGAGAAATTCACTGGTTTGGGAGTGTGCAGTGCGGTTTCAGTTTTGCCTAAGTAAGGAATATGACGCTGGCACTATTTGGGTGCACTTTTAGCGGGCGCAGTGTGCATGCGCGGATTCTCTAACTATTGCAGTGGCCTGCAAGCCACTATTACACAGTTCTGTCTGAGATCCAGGGATTGTTTGCCTGGATTACACTGGTGGACCCGCAAGGCAGAGGCTTCAATGTTGGGGTCGCTATCCCAAGAATCCCTATGATGCCCACACTAGGGGTGTGGGTGGCAGGGATCTCGTCTGGTTGCTTCTGTGGAGAGGCCCTGGGTCTGGGGCAAACTCTCTCTAGAAGGCTTACTCACTCTCTTGCAGGACCAGTTGGAATGCACAGGGTTTCCCCTTGCTCTCTACTCTCTGATTTGGTCCTGCTGTGGAGAGTGCGCGGGTAGGCTAACAGTCAGTTCTGTGACACTGTGGCCGCAGGACTCGGTGTCCACCTTTCCTGTGTCTTTTCCTTCTGCCTGGAGGGGTTATGTTGACTGGTCCCGGGGTGGTGCGGGAAAGAGTTAGGTTGAGTGTTCTCAATCCCAGATCCCAGGCCCAGATCTCTCTGCCAGAAGCAGCCTGGCGGTAGAACCTATGTTTACTGATCCCGAGAGAGTACCAGGTAGGGTTGACTGTCCTCACATCCAGAACTTGGGTTTCTCTGCTAGGGGCCGCTGTATGAGCTCAAGAGGGTGCTGTGTCCTTAGAAGGCTGCCTCTCTGTCCTTCCCCTGCACTAGGGCAAGCTTATGGAGGTGCTCTCAGGGGAGTGCCAGAAGGAGTTGGGGCTTCTCAGTCCAATCCTGAGCCAGGGTTCCTCTGCCAGGGGTTGGGGAGGGGGGCGCCAGTGATAGAACTTGCTGCTAGACCTTATTGTGCTGGACCCAGGAGAATCTCAGGACGTGTAGAATATCCACAGTCCCAGATCTCCAGCTGTAGTTTGTTTGCTAGGAGCAGCCAGCAGCACGGCACTGTGAAGCCGCTGTGCTCCTCTTTATCCTTCTGCTCCGCCGCGGCAGGGTTATGGCAGCATTTGGGGGAGTGCCCGAAAGGATTGGGTTTTCTCAGCCCTGATCTTGGGTTGGGGTACAGACAATGTGGTCTATGGCAGATTCTGCTGGATGCCTCCTGCCTCCTCCCAAGAGGAAGCTCAGTTGTGATGGAGGCGGGTACCTGTGGTCAGCAAGACCTTCCAGGGAAAGACTGGGTGACCTGTGATCAGTCTCGCAAATTTCCTTCCCCATGGGTTTTTTGTTTTCAACTGGGACTCCCAGTCTCTGGCACCGTTGGGCCCACCGATCAGCCTGGGAAAGTGATCGGGTTACGCAGGCTTGAGGCACCAGCCCAGAGACCCAAAGCCCGTGTTACCGGGGTTCTCTTCCGGGTTCTGGCTGTGAGGCCAGAGAGTGGACCCGACCGATTCCCACGCCATGGGAGCCTCCCCTCACCTGGGAAACAGGATCGCTGTTCTTTTAGGGACCAGAGTTCAGTCTCCTGGTCACTGCACGGAGTATGTTGTTCTGCTTCTCAGACACAGTGCTCTCCTGGCGCCGCCACCTTGGCCCCCTGCTGAGTAATATTCTATTGTGTAGATGTACCATAATTTCTGTCCATTCCTCAAATGAGAGGCATCTGGGCTGTTTCCAGCTTCTGGCTTTTACAAATAGAGTTGCTACAAATGTGGTTGAGCAGATGTCCTTGTTGTATACTTGACCTCTTTTGGAAAGATGCCTAGGGGTAATAGGATCTTGAGTAAGCTGGATCTTGAGGCAGTGCTATTCCTAATTGTCTGAGAAAGTGCCAGATCGATTTCCAGAGTGGTTGTATAATTTTACATTCCCACCAGCAGTAGAGGATGGTTCTCCTTTCTCTACAACCTCTCCAGCATGTGTTGTCACTTGAGTTTTTGATCTTAGCCATTCTGATGGGTGTAAGGTGAAATGTCTGGGTCGTTTTGATTTGCATTTCCCTTGTGACTAAGGACATTGAACACTTGTTTAAGTGTTTCTCTACCATTTGATATCCCTGTATTGAGAATTCTCTGTTTAGCTCTTTATTTATTAAGTTTTGTCAGTCTGGAGAACACTGACTAATACATCATAAAGGATATAAAGGTTTGAATATGTTCTTGTAGGACTGGGAGGAAATGAGAAGGGGAGCTATAGCTGTGATACAAAGGGAATAAACTGTAATTAATATAGGGAACTTCCCAGAGACTCATATTCTAACCAAGGAGTATTCATGGAGATAACCTAGAACCCCTGCACAGATGTAGCCCATGGCAGTTCAGTGTCCAAGTGGGTTACATAGTAATGGGAAGAGGGACTGCCTCTGACATAATCTGATTGGCCTGCTCTTTGATCACCTTCCCCTGAGTGGGGAGCAGCCTTACCAGGCCACAGTAGAGGACAATGCAGCCACTTTTGATGAGAACTGATAGACTAAGATCAGAAAGGAGGGGAGAACCTCCCCTATCAGTGGACTTGGGGAGGGACATGCATGCAGAAAGGGGAGGGAGGGTAGGATTGGGAGGGGAGGAAGGAGGGGCTTATGGGGGGATACAAAATGAATAAAGTGTAATTAATAAAAAAAATAAAACGTAATTTAAAAGATTTGAAGATTTTGATATAAAGAAATCAAGGATGAGAAGGGATAGAAAAATATGCCATGTTCCTGGAAAGGCAGAATTAATTCTAGTAAAATATCTATATTACCAAAATAAATTTACAGAAAGAATGCAATATCTACCATTATTTCCAAGTTATGTTCCCCAGGCTTTGAAAAAAATCAAGAATTTTTGGAACCTCAAGAGACCATGAACAACTCCAGCAATCCTAAGAAGAAAGAAGACTGCTGCAGGTATTACAATAGCCAACCTCAAATAATTCTGTAGCAGTGTAGTGATAAAAACTGCCTAGCATTGGCACAAGGATAGACAAGTAGACCAGTAGAATAGAAGAGGGTCCTGGAAATGAAATAGAAGAGCTATGTCCACTTATTGAGACAAAAACATACTTTAGAAATAAGATAGCATATTTATCAAATACTGCTGGCCAAACTGGATTTTTATCTGCAGGAAATAAAATTAGATTTTTTCTTTTACCTTGTACAAAATCAAAGCAAAATGGATCAAAGGCTTTAATTTAAGCCTGAAACACTGAGGTTTTGAGAAGAGAAGACAAGGTATACCTTTCAAGACATAGAGGATAGCAAAATTTTAAACAGAACATAAAAAATACACAGGAACTAATTTCAAGTATTAACAGATATTACTACATGAAAATAAAGTTTGTATAGTAAAGAAAACAATCAACAATTTTACCAGACAGCATTCAAAATATGGGAATATCTTTAGCAATTACACATGAGACTAATATCCAGATATAAAGAATTACAGAATTTAAGTACCAAGGAAATGAAAGTGCCAATCAACAAATGGGCAATTGAACTGAATAGACAGCTTCCAAAAGAAAAACAAATGACCAGCAAGTATTTATTAAAAGTGTTCAATATCTAACTAAAATGCTCAATCCCCATCCTGAAAGGCAAAGAGGATGGACATCAGAGGAAGAAGAAAACAGGAAACAACCTAGGAACCTGCTACAGAGGGCCTCTGAAAGCCAGAAGAAGAAAACAGGAAACAACCTAGGAACCTGCCACAGAGGACCTCTGAAAGCCTCTGCCCTGCAGACTATCAAAGCAGATGCTGAGCCTGATGGCCAACTGTATGGCAGAGTGAATGAATTTTTATGTAAGAAGTGGGAAATAGCAAGAGCTGGAAAGGACAGGAACTCCACAAGGAGAGCAACAGAACAAGAAAATTTGAACACAGGGAACTTCACAGAGACTCATACTCCAACCAAGGACTATTCATGGAGATAACCTAGAACCCCTGCACAGATGTAGCCCATGGCAGTTCAGTGTCCAAGTGGGTTACATAGTAATGGGAAGAGAGACTGCCTCTGACATAATTTGATTGGCCTGCTCTTTGATCACCTCCCCCTGAGCAGGGAGCAGCCTTACCAGGCCACAGTAGAGGACAATGCAGCCACTTTTGATGAGAACTGATAGACTAAGATCAGAAAGGAGGGGAGAACCTCCTCTATCAGTGGACTTGGGGAGGGGCATGCATGCAGAAAGGGGAGGGAGGGTGGGATTGGGAAGGGAGGAGGGAGGGGCTTATTGGGGGATACAAAATGAATAAAGTGTAATTATAAAAGTTAAATAAAAAATTTAAAAAAGAGTGTTCAATATCCCTTGCAGTCAGGAAAATGCATATTAAAACTACTTTGAGAAACCATATTATTCCAGTCAGAATGGCTATCTACAGATCTGAAAGTAAACACTTACGAGGAGGCAGCAAGGTAGGAACCTTGTCTGTGTTGGTGGGGCTGCAACTTAGTGCAGCCATTATGGAAATGTTTGGATATGTTTCAAAGACATTAAAAACAGATTTGACAGAAGACTCAGCTATTTCACTCCTGGACCTGTTAACTAGTTAAAAATCTGTCAGGGACTTTTTTTGTGTGTGTGTGTGAATAAGTCCATAAAATATCTTCAAAACCAAAAGAGTAAAATTTATTGTAAAGCCCACCACCTTCTGTTCTGAATGCCAATCCTGATTTTATACCATGCATGAATTTTGTGTCTCATTAATTTTGATGTCATATTTTTAATTTTAGCAAGTTTTTATCTAATAAAGTTTATATTTAATAAAAAGTTACTAAAATTAGATAATATTTACAAAATATGTACTATTATAAGTCTAAAGTTTATGCATATTTTGATTAGATAAGTGGACAAAACAGTCATACATATGCATATATGAATAAATGTAGATTTTATTTAAGAATGGAATTCTTTTTTCTCTCAATGTTTATATTTTATCAATCAAAGCTTTTTCTTGAATTACATTTTCAATTTCTTATACATATTTATTTTAAGTATTTTAATTTTTGTTGTATCATATTGAATGAAAATATTTCAAACTTGGAATATACTACATCAATTGCTGTGAGACAATAAAAACATTCCTTTATTAAAACAATCATTGGACTTTCCCAATAAGTAAGGATTGCCAAGCAGCACAGATGGCTAAGGTAGGATTTTATGTTAGACATGACTTTATCCAGTCACCATGCTGGGATTTGGTCTGGTTTGAACTTTCCCAGGCCTAATGTATGCTATCATTGTGACTTCTTATTGACAGCAATCACATTATGTCCAGATTAGTCTTATTCATTGTATGCACTTACTGACATTGGCCTATCTAATCTTTCCATCTCCCTATACCCTAATGATCTCTTAGCCTAAGGAGGAGGGGGTGTGATATGTCTGTTCCATTCAGGGCTGAGAATTTTGTAGTCTCTTATTGGCTGTACCTTGGCCAGTTATGGTAGTGGCTTCAGTGATGAGAATTTGCAGTTCAATAAGAAGTCTTGTAAGTCAATAAGAAGGTTATTTTAGCATATTGTCTGTTTAGCAGAATAATTTATCTAGGGATGCAGGGGACATATCACATTACAACAAAGGCAATACAGAGAATCTCAGAGTCAAAGTTTTGCTAATTGGAAATAGAAAACAACTCAACGCATTTCCACTGATGTCAGGAATAGGAAATGTGTGCCATTTTCCAACTCTGACATCTTAGTAAGACAAGTGTAAGACAAGTGAAGGAGAGAGACTCAATTGTGCCTTTTTTTGTTCTGAGGCTCATAGTTTAGTGCAGCAATTTCCAATTCTTATTCCTTCTCACCCAAAACTCTAGATTCTCTAAAAATTCTCTAAAAATTCTCCCACATAATAATTAATGCTATTCTAAGTCACTGACACTATAAGGTTTCTTAAGTAAATTTTGAGAAAAAAAAAGGAAGTAGAAAAAATGGGTAACACCTCTTAACCTGCAAATGGAGCAAAATGGTAGATTTGCGTCTTTCGATTATTATCATGAAACTTGATAAAGAAAGCAGTGTTTTAAATTTAACCACAATGTTAAAGTTTATAGAACAAGATTGGATTTGGGGCTGAACCAAGGAGTTTTTCTTTGCCTGGTTAAATCTGAGAGATGACAGTACTGTTGCTTGAAGACTAACAACTCTATGTTCTAAGAAGAACTGAGGCGATCACACCACTCTTAGAAGTAGCAATGTAGATCAGGGTGATAGGTATCCTGCATACTCCTAACAGCACTCCTTCCTGTATGGCCTGTTTCCTATGCCTAACATTGGAAAGCTGTTTCTATATCTGCTAGCCATGCATAAAACAAAATTGAAGTAAAAACTTCTCTGGCGCCAGTAGGAAGCTCACACTCCCACTGCATGATAACCAAGAAGTCAAACTGTTGGGACCCCAAGCAGAGGAGGCAAAGTCACAACACTCCTACTACTCCCTGTGGCTTAAATAAAACATGAGGAACCACACATGCTATAAATCACGTATAAGCAGATATTAGTTTAAAAATATAGGATAAACTTACTAAAATCTATACTCCTAAAGAACCTAAAAAAGGAGGACCCTAGAGAAGTTGCTCAATCCTTACTCAGAAAACAAATGGGATAGACATCAGAAGAGGGAGAAAACAGGGAGTAGGGCAGGAGCCTACCACAGAGGGCCTCTGAAAGACTCTACCCAGCAGGGTATCAAAGCAGATGATGAGACTCAGCCAAACTTTGAGCAGAGTGCAGAGTGCAGAGAATCTTATGGAAGAAAGGGGAGAGAAAAAGACTTGGAGGGGACAGAGGTTCCAAAAGGAGAACAACAGAACCAAAAAATCTGGACCCATTGGATCTTTGCAAAGCCTGATACTTCAACCAAGGACCATGAATGGAGATAACCTACACCCTTTGCTCAGATGTAGCCCATGGTAGCTCAGCCTCTAAGTAGGTATCCCTGGGCTATTTCTGACATGAACTCAGTGGTTGGCTCTTTGATCACTTCCCTCTTTGTGGAGTATAGCTGTATACCAGGCCACAGAGGAGAACAATGCAGCCAGCCTTAATGAAACCTGATAGGCTAGGGTCAGATGGAAGGGGAGGAGGACCTCCTCTATCAGTGAACTGGGGGCGGGGCATGAGAAGAGAAGAGGAAAGGAGGGTGGTTTTGAGAGAAGAGGAAGGGACTACAGCTGGAATACAAAGTAAATGAATTATAATAATCAAGATAATATTAAAAAATTAAGAAAAAAGAACATGTGAGGAAACTCCTTACAAAACAGGCTTGGGGCTACAGGATTTAATCTTAGCAATTTAGCCAAATTCAGGCTGATATTTGTGAGTTAGAGGGCAGACTGATCCGTAGAGCAAGTCACAGACCACCCAGGCTATATGGTGACTAGTTGTCTTAAAAAAAATCAACAAACAAAAGTATCTCCTCCATTGCTGGTGGGAATGTAAACTTGTACAACCACTTTGGAAATCAATCTTGTGCTTTCTCAGACAATTAAGAATAATACTACCTCAAAATCCAGCTATACTACTCCTAAGCATATATCCAAAAAAATGCTCAAGTATATAAGGACATTTGCTCAGCTAAGTTTGTAGCAGCTTTATTTGTAATAGCCAGAAACTGGAAACAACCCAGATGCCCCCCAACAGAGGAATGGATACAGAAATTGTGGTGTATTTACACAATGGAATACTACTCAGTAATTAAAAACAAGGAAATCATGAAATTTGCAGGTAAATGGTGGGAACTGGAAAAGATCATCCTGAGTGAGGTATCCCAGAAGCAGAAAGACACACATGGTATATACTCACTTATAATAGGATATTAGACATATAATATAGGATAGTCATACTAAAATCTGTACAACTAAAGAAGCTAAGCAAGAAGGAAGACCCTGGGTAAGATGATCAATCCTCATTTTTTGTAAGGCAAATGGGATGGACATCAGAAGAAGGAGAAAACATGGAACAGGACAACAGCCTACCACAGAGGGACTCTGAGAAACTCTATTCTCATCTAAGTAGAGGCTGAGACTCAGACAAACTTTGGGCAAAGTGCAGGAAATCTTATAAAAGAAGAGACAGATAGAAAGATCTGGAGGGGCTAGGAGCTTCACAAGGAGAGAAGAAAAAATCTGGGCCCAGGGCTATTTTCTGAGATTGATACTCCAACCAAGGACTATCCATGTAGATAACCTAGAACCCCTGCACAGATGTAGCAGCTCAGTGTTCTAGTGGGTTCCTTAGTAATGGGAACAAGGACTGCTTCTGACATAAACACATTGGTCTGCTCTTTGATAACCTACCCCTGAAGGGTGTGCAACCTTACCAGGCCACAGAGGAGACAATGTAGTCAATCCTGATGTGACCTGATAGGCTAGGTTCAGATGGAAGAGGAGGAGGACCTCTCCTATCCATGGACTGGGGGAGGGGCATAGGAGAATAAGAGGAAGGGATGGTAGTATTAGGAGGTAACCAGGGATGGGGCTACAGCTGGGATACAAAGTGAATACACTGTAATTAATAAAACTAAAAATAAATTTTAAAAGAGAATCTCAAAATACTTCCAGCATTCTTTTTTTATTATTTTGTTTTGTTTTGTTTTTGTGGACAGTTTTAGCAAAGATGTACTATAGGAGAGTGTCACTATGGAATGAAACAGCACTGAACAGAAAATCCAACATTTATGGTCTTTTAACCTGACACAGATGTAAAGAGAGCAACCAGTTAGTTAGTGAGATAGAATACTAGAAACAGTTTCAGAGATCTGCTTTAGGTTATAAGAGCTGATTCAAGGCACACATCAGGTATGAAAATGGCAATTTAAGTAGGCCTTATCAGGCATGGGGCCTGACAAATCTTCAGTTCCTCATCTGTCACTCTCATGACGTGCAGATGTCACTGTACCCCAGTGGATTTATGACTATATGATCCTGGTAAAACGTTATATCACTCGTCAGTCTGGTGGGTTAGATAAGTTCACAGGCCTTTTAAAAAAGTATTTCAGTATGCACATAGGTTAGTGTTCTACCTTAATTTTGTTGGTTCACCAATGGTGATATTTTATTTGCACACAGAAGTTATTTGTCAGTGTACACCTCGTGGTTTGTAGGAGACAGATGATGTTTACTTACCCTCACAAGATATAGATTAATTCTGTCTCATTTCTAATAGAGAATGACTTTTGGTTAGATGTTACCTGAAAGCTACTTTTTAGTGTAATGGGCAGTTAAATAGATCAGGTATTTTCCACAATAGGCCCCTACTCAGTCTCCAGCAGGGTGACTGTGGATATTGTCAAATGTTCCCTGGAAGCAATCACTCCCAGGAAAGGAACAGTGATTGACCATTGTCCTATATCATTGCCTTAGACAGATACTGTTAAGAGAGAACTACATATTGTTTTATTCTCACATTCTACACTGTTTATGATACTGCAAATAGGCAATGATAAGACTATTCTCAACTTTACATTTCTTTGAAAGGCTGATTAATTTCAATGGTTACATTTTGCCCAGGTAGTGCCTACTGTGTAGGTATCATATGATGTAGAAATAAATAAGAATAAGCTTAAACATCTAGAGTCATTTCCAAACTGGGCAATCTTTAGATTACGCTGAAAACATACGGGTAAAAGCAAACCCATATATACAACTCTCTCAAACATCCACATATGTTGTACTACTGTTCATATGGAAAACTCTTTCTCTTCTTTGAATAATTTTCCGTGTTCTATCATTTATTTCATCCTCTAAAGGACATATTCCATTGCCAAAAATAAAAATTCTCAGAAACCAATCCTTAATCCCCTCTATCTGGATATTTGGTTTTCAATAAATAATTCAACTAACAATTTTAATATTCAGATTCTTCTTGGCTTTCTAGGTATTTATGAAGTTTTTCAATATTTGTTTCTCATCTGAAGGAAGTATTTTCAAGACTTTCAAACTGAGTCAAACATTTCTTTAAAATTTCATATTATAGAAGGAGCAACATGGCGTTGCCGGGAGGACTCTCATTCTGAGCAGCAGCAGCAGGATCAGCACAGTGACCAGTAATCAGAACTCGCGGCCATAAAACACAGTCATTGTGTTTCCCAGGTGAGAGGATACCCCACGGTGGGGGATTCAATCAGCTTTTAACTCACCCTGCTAAACCACGGAAGAGATCCCGGTTCCACCAGACACTTGGCTGCTGGCCACCAGCCCCAGCCCCAGCCCAGAGCCACAAGCCAGTGTCTCTGGTCACGATCCCAGACTGAACTGTGGGCACCACACTATCAGAGACTGGAATTTTCAGTCGAAAGATAACCCCAGGGTACAGGAAACCACTGGGACCAGCCTTAGGTCACCCAGACATCTCCTGGAAAAGACTCGGGTTCCACGGGCACCCCAGGAGCCAGCGCGGAGCCAGAGACTGAGACCCAGGCTCCATCACTGAGCCCTGCCTGCCTGAGCCCCTGATTCGCCACCTATGATAGAACTGTGGGCACCAGGGCACCAGCGAATGAGTTTCACTGTCCGGTGCAAACACACAGGGAGGGAAACGGCTGGTCTGATCTCAGAGCACTAAGCCGACACCCCCAGCCTGAAAATGTCCCCAGAAAATTACTCAGCTTAGGGAGGCACCCAGGCTCCCAAAGGCCGCAAAGGCAGACACAGGAAGTTTCTGTGCACCAGAGAGCTGGCAGAGACTGAGCCGCCATCACACAGCTGTACTCCAGGCACAGGCAGTTTCTGCGGCCAGCCAGCGGGCAGACACTGAGCAGTGTGCAACAGGGCAAAAAAAGACACTGGAAGTCAGTGTCTCCAGAGAATCCACAGGGAAGGAAGGAAACTGTACTGACTTAAATCACCCAATCCTTCCCTAGAAAAAGTCTAGCAGACCAGTGGGGCCGAGGCACCATCACTCAGCTGTGCTCCAGACACAGGCACAAACAGTTGCTGCTCGCCTGATGTCCAACTGGGTCATAGCAGCTGATCATTAAATTTACAACAAGAAACCCAGAAACAGGGCAGCTGCCCTCAGGACTTCCCTGGGTGAGAGGAGAACCCTCTCGACTAACAAAGACCACAGTTACCACTCAGGTCTATATCCCTGAGGTGAGCAACTCCTGAAAAAACACCAGCCATCCAGGGACTATACACAAAAAGCTGAGAAGACATCCTTCAGGAAAAACCAGCTTTCTGCAAAGGGGATTCTCTCCACCACAGGATGCCCAGGAACCACCAGAAAATAACCCCAAACACCTAAGATAGCACAATGGGTAGAGGCCAGCATAAAAGCTCAAGCAACAAAAGACAGAGCAATATGGCATCTCCAGAACCCAGTTACCCAGGGGCAAGTAGCCCTGGACACCCCACCATAACTGAAGTCCAAGAAGATGACCTAACAAGTATGCTCATGAAGATGATAACAGAGGAAACAAATAAGATTCGTAAAGACATAAAGGAAGATAAACTCAAACAGAATATTGCCATCTGTAAAGAAATAGAGGAAGCTGCAGCCAAACAGTTTATGGCCTTTAGAAAGGAAATGCTTAAAGCACTGAATGAAATAAAAGAAACAGAGTTGAAGGAACTAAAAGAAAAACAGGAAAGTACAATCAGAAAGGTGAAGGAAGTAAACAAAACAACTCAAGACCTGAAGATAAAATTGGAAAAATTAAAGAAAACACAAATGGAGGAAATAATGGAAAGGAAGAATCTAGGGAAGAAAACAGGAACTACAGAGGTAAGCATAACCAACAGACTACAAGAGATGGAAGAAAGAATCTCAGGTGTAAAAGATACAAGGGAAGAAATCGATGTATCTGTCCAAGAAAATGTTAAACCCGAAAAATTCCTGACACAGACCGTCCAAGAAATCCAAGACAATATGAAAAGACAAAAACTAAGAATAATAGGTATAGAAGAAAAAGAAGACTCCCTTCTTCAAGGCCCAGAAAGTATTTTCAACAAAATCATTGAAGAAAATTTCCCCAAGCTAAAGGAGAGGCCAATTAGAATACATGAGGCCTACAGAACACCCAACAAATTTGACCAGAAAAGAAAATCCTCCCGCCACATAATAATCAAAACAGTAAGTATACAGAACAAAGAAAAAATACTAAAAGCTGAAAGAGAAAAAGGCCAAGTAACATATAATGGCAAACCCATTAGAATCACACCTGAGTTTTCAACAGAGACTATGAAAGCCAGAAGGGCCTGGACGGATATCATGCAGACCCTAAGAGAACGCAGATGTCAGCCCAGGCTACTATACCCCACAAAACTCTCAGTCCTCATAGATGGAGAAAACAAGATATTCAATGACAAAAACAAATTTCAACAATACCTACAAACAAATCCAGTATTACAGAAGACACTAGAAGGGAAAATACAACCCAGGAAAACCAGCTACATTCAAGAAAACACAGGAAATAAATAACCTCACTTCAGTAAAACAAAAAGCAACCAAGCACACAACCTGATGACCACAGCCAATATCAAAATCAAGGGATCTAACAGCCACTGGTCATTAATCTCTCTCAACATCAATGGACTCAAATCTCCAATAAAAAGACACAGATTAACAGAATGGATACGTAAACTAGACCCAGCAATCTGTTGCATACAAGGAACACACCTAAGACACAAAGATAGACATTACCTGAGGGTAAAGGGTTGGAAGACGACTTTCCAAGCAAATGGACACAAGAAGCAAGCAGGAGTAGCCATTCTAATATCTGATAAAATAAACTTTCAACCAAAATTAATAAAAAGAGATGGGGAAGGACACTTCATACTCATCAAGGGAAAATTCCACCAGGAAGACATCACAATCCTGAACATCTATGCCCCAAATACAAGGGCACACACATTTGTGAAAGAAACATTGATAAAATTTAAAGCACATATAGATCCCCACACATTAATAGTGGGAGACTTCAACACCCCACTCTCAACAAAGGTCAGGTCAACAAAACAGAAATTAAACAAAGAAACAATGTCTCTGACAGAGGTCATGAATCAAATGGACTTAACAGACATTTACAGAACTTTACACCCAAACACAAAAGAATTTACCTTCTTCTCAGCACCTCATGGAACTTTCTCCAAAATAGACCATATAGTTGGTCACAAAGCAAGCCTCAACAGATACAAGAAGATTGAAATAATCCCTTCTATCTTGTCTGATCACCATGGAATAAAGCTGGACCTCAACCATAACAGAAATAGCAAAAAGCCTATACACACATGGAAACTGAACAACTTGTTACTAAATGACAGCTGGGTCAGGGAAGAAATAAAGAAAAAATTAAAGTCTTTCCAGAAATCAATGAAAATGAAGACACAACATACCCAAACTGGTGGGACACAATGAAAGCAGTGCTAAGAGGAAAGTTCATAGCACTAATTGCCTTCAAGAAGAAATTGGAGACAGTTCATTCAAGCACCTTAATGACTCACTTAAAAACCCTAGAAAAACAAGAAGCAGACACACCAAGAAGGAGTAGACGGCTGGAAATAATCAAACTCAGGGCTGAAATCAATCAACTGGAAACAAATAAAACAATTCAAAGAATCAATGAAACCAAGAGCTGGTTCTTTGAGAAAATCAACAAGATAGACAAACCCTTAGCCAAGCTAACTAAAAGGCAGAGAGACACCACCCAAATCAACAAAATCAGAAATGAAAAGGGGGATATAACTACAGACACTGAGGAAATCCAAACAATCATTAGGACTTACTTCAAAAGTCTATATGCCACAAAATTTGAAAATCTAAATGAAATGGACAATTTTCTTGATCGATTTGACTTACCAAAGCTGAATCAGGACCAGGTAAATCAACTAAATAGACCTATATATCCGAAAGAAATAGAAGCGGTCATCAAAAGTCTCCCATCTAAAAAAAGCCCAGGACCAGATCGCTTCAGTGCAGAATTCTACCAGACCTTCAAAGAAGAGCTAACACCAATTCTCTTCAAAGTATTCCACAAAATAGAAACAGAAGCAACATTACCAAACTCATTCTATGAAGCCACAGTCACCTTGGTACCTAAACCTCACAAAGACTCAACAAAGAAAGAGAATTTCAGGCCAATCTCCCTTATGAACATTGATGCAAAAATACTCAACAAAATACTCACAAACCGAATCCAAGAACACATCAAAGATATCATCCACCATGACCAAGTAGGCTTCATGCCAGGTATGCAGGGGTAGTTCAATATATGGAAATCCATCAATGTGATCCACCATATTAACAAACTGAAAGAAAAAAAAAACACATGATAATCTCCCTAGATGCTGAGAAAGCATTTGACAAAATCCAACATCCATTCATGTTTAAAGTATTGGAGAGATCAGGGATACAAGGTACATATCTAAATATAGTAAAGGCGATATACAGCAAGCCTATAGCCAACATCAAACTGAATGGAGAGAAACTTAAAGCAATCCCACTGAAGTCAGGGACAAGACAAGGCTGCCCACTCTCTCCATATCTCTTCAACATAGTGCTGGAAGTCCTTGCTAGAGCAATATGACAGTTGAAGGAGATCAAGGGGATACAAATTGGAAAGGAAGAAGTCAAATTATCACTATTTGCAGATGATATGATAGTATATGTGAGTGACCCCAAAAACTCTACCAGGGAACTCCTACAGCTGATAAACACCTTAAGCAAAGTGGCCGGATACAAAATTAACTCAAAAAACTCAGTAGCCCTCCTGTATACAAAAGACACAAGGGCTGAGAAAGAAATTAGGGAAACAACACCCTTCACAATAACCACAAATGACATAAGGTACCGCAGAGTAACCCTAACCAAGGAAGTCAAAGACTTGTATGAAAAAAATTTCAAATCTCTGAAGAAAGAACTAGAAGAAGATATGAGAAGATGGAAAGAACTCCCATACTCATGGCTTGGTAGGATTAACATAGTAAAAATGGCCATCTTACCAAAAGCAATCTACAGATTCAATGCAATGCCCATCAAATTACCAACACAATTCCTTACAGACCTGGAAAGAAAAATTCTCAACTTCATATGGAATAACAAGAAACCCAGAATTGCTAAAACAATCCAATCCTCTACAATAAAATATCTTCTGGAGGTATCTCCATCCCTGATCTTAAGTTGTACTATAGAGCAACAGTTTTAAAAACTGCATGGTACTGGCATAGAAACAGAATGGTGGATCAATGGAACTGAACAGAGGACCCAGAAATAAACCCACACACTTATGGACACCTGATCTTTGACAAAGATGCCAAAACCATTCAGTGGAAAAATGATAGCATTTTCAACAAATGGTGCTGGTTCAACTGGATGTCTACATGTAGAAAAATGAAAATAGATCCATACTTATCATCCTGCACAAAACTGAATTCCAAGTGGATCAAAGACCTCAACATAAAACCAGACACATTAAATCGGCTTGAAAAAAAGTAGGAAATACCCTAGAACTCATGGGAACAGGAGAAAACTTCCTGAACAGAACACCAACAGCACAAGCTCTAAGAGCAACAATCAATAAATGGGACCTCATGAAACTGAACAGCTTCTGCAAAGCAAAGGACACTGTCATCAAAATAAAGCGACTGCTTTATTGGGAAAGAATCTTCACCAACCCTTTATCTGACAGAGGACTTATATCCAGTATATATAAAGAACTAAAGAAGCTGAAAAGCAGCAAACTAAGTATTCCACTTAAAAAATGGGGAACAGAGCTAAACAGAGAATTCTCGACACAGGAATATCGAATGGCAGAGAAGCACTTAAAGAAATGCTCAACCTCACTAGCCATTAGGGAAATGCAAATCAAAACAACCCTGAGATTTCACCTTACACCCATGAGAATGGCCAAGATCAAAAACTCAAGTGACAACACATGCTGGAGAGGTTGTGGAGAAAGGGGAACCCTTCTCCACTGCTGGTGGGAATGTAAACTTGTACACCCACTCTGGAAATCAATCTGGCGCTTTCTCAGACAACTAGGAATAGTGCTTCCTCAAGATCCAGCCATACCACTACTGGGCATATATCCAAAAGAGGCTCAAGTACACAAAAAGGACATTTGCTCAACCATGTTTGTAGCAGCTTTATTTGTAATAGCCAGAAGCTGGAAACAACCCAGATGCCCCTCACCTGAAGAATCGATGCAGAAATTGTGCTACATCTACACAATGAAATATTACTCAGCAATGAAAAATAAGGAAATCATGAAATTTGCAGGTAAATGGTGGGACCTGGAAAGGATCATCCTGGGTGAGTTGTCCCAGAAGCAAAAAGACACACATGGTATATACTCACTCATATAAACATACAACATAGGACAAACCCACTAAAACCTGTGCATCTAAAGAAACTAAGCAAGAGAGAGGACCCTAACTAAAATGTCCAATCCCCATCCGGAAAGGCAAAGAGGAGGGACATCAGAAGAAGAAGAAAACAGGAAACAACCTAGGAACCTACCACAGAGGGCCTCTGAAAGCCTCTGCCCTACAGACTATCAATGCACATGCTGAGCCTGATGGGCAACTGTTGGGCAGAGTGAAGGGAATTTTATGTAAGAACTGGGGAATAGTAAGAGCTGGAGAGGACAGGCTCTCCACAAGGAGAGCAACAGAACCAGAAAATTTGAACACAGGGAACTTCCCAGAGATTCATACTCCAACCAAGGACTATTCATAGAGATAACCCAGAACCCCTGCTCAGATGTAGCCCAGGGCAGTTCAGAGTCCAATTGGGTTACATAGTAATGTGAAGAGGGAATGCCTCTGACATAATCTGATTGGCCTGTTCTTTGATCACCTCCCCCTGGGGGGGGAGCAGCCTTACCAGGCCATAGTAGAGGACAATGCAGCCACTTTTGATGTGAACTGATAGACTAAGATCAGAAAGGAGAGGAGAACCTCCCCTATCAGTGGACTTGGGGAGTGGCATGCATGCAGAGGAAGGAGGGAGAGTGGGGTTGGGAGGGGAGGAGGGATGAGCTTATGGGGGGATGCAGAATGAATAAAGTGTAATTGATGAAAAAAATAAAATAAAATAAAATAAAAATTAAAAAAATTCATATTATAACTATAGATGTTGGTAGAAAAGGACTACGTCAGACAAGTGTTAATTCCCCAGGCTTTTGACACAGCATTCTGTATACTGAGTTTGATGCTCTCAAAATTTTGATTGTGTGCTCATAATTAACTTCAGTAGTACTTTCAAGTTATTTTAATCCCATTTGAATGTATATTTTCATCATCTATATTAATAATATCACATATAGTGATAATTTTCAAATTACTACTGTCTATGGTTTAACATATTAAGTAGCATTCTCCTTAGTTACTAGAATTCATTGTGTGGTGAAGACCAACAGGCAATCAATGGCTGCTGGGAAAGAGAAAATCAGTCTTCTTTCTTTTGATAGGTTATCCAATTCCAAGTGGTTATCCAAACATACACACACACACACACACACACGCAAGTAATACAAATGAAGTCATCAGGTTTTATTTATATACATATGTTTGTATATATAAGAATGTAACCATGTGTTACACACACAAAAACACACACATCAACAAAAATTAAAGGAGATTTGGTCATGAATTTGAAAGGAAGTTGAGGAGTATAGGAGGAGTCTGAAATGGGAGAGGATAGTGGAATGATATAAAGCAATATTTCTTTATTAAATTCTCAAAACGAATTAAAATTAAAAGGTAATTGCTCAAGTACAACAGGCCTGGATCTCTTCAATAAACTGTCCTCTTGATATAATGTCAGATGCTTAGATGTCTCAGACTGCTGGGGATTTTAAATTTTTACATTCTGTTTTCAAATTTAGATTCATTTTATAATATTTACTGTCTAATGCATCTCCTTTGCTTAATTTAATGTTTGTGGTATGTGCTTTCAACTGATCCTCAACATATTTATTTAGTTATCATGTAATTATCACTCTGACTTTTACCTGCACACAAACATACATGCATGTGAGAGTGCACACATATACACTCTCCTTTAATGTATGTATAAACATATAGGTACAAATTTGTTTAAAATATAAAATGAAGATATTTATTTCAAATTCAATTTGTTTTTTTTATTACTAAACAAATTGATATCTCTCAGGCAAAGCTATTTATTTCTGATGTGATTTAAAGCCACAATTCTCACTGACATTAACAATTATTTTCATTTATTCTTATTTTTATCAGAATACTTAAGGGAACAACATATTTCAATTACTATGCTTACACTGGTAATTCCAATCTTTTCATTCTCTGCTGTGGTGTGGGGCGAGTTTACGATAAGCCTGCTCCATCACTTTGTCATTTGTCATTTCTAAACATCATCAGCAGCTCACATTTCCATACATTTGTTCTCACGCAAGTTCTTCGTTTTCAACTTTAATTTTCTTATGGGAGACGATCTAATAATTTTAAAGAATAATGTCAACATGGTTGCTTCATATTACGTTTTTTTAACCCTTCCAATCCAATTTAATTTAAACATTACCCCTCTGTGATTCCATCATTTGTCTACATACATTTGTCCTATATTATTAAACTATATTATTTTATTCACTTCCTGATAACAAGCAGGTATTAATATCTTATTTTGTGTGTGGGATTTTAGCAGTATCTTTGTCTGTGTAGTACTTGAGGCCAGAGAGGCTTTGGATCCCCAGGACTTCCTGAAAGACACACTGAAAGCTATTGTTTTGAGCATTAAAATTTCCACTATACACAAACATTCAAACATAGTAATACATTACCAGAGATGTTCAATATATATTTTCCAGCTCTAAAAGTTCTGTGATTCTTAGGTACTTGGCTAAGGAGGCCTTCTTTGGCCTTTCTGATAAATTAAATTTATTTTCACCCTCTTCAGATTTCCTTCTCTGTCCCATTACAACTTCATCAGTTAGGCCAATTAAGGAAGTGAAACACTAAATTGGTTATCTCAAGATGTTTTGGTTTAGGCAATACTAAGTAAGACATGAGAAAACATTAGCTGCCATTTACTGCAAAACTGGATGCAACATTTATTTCTGTTCTATATTGACATGCTAAAAACAGAAAAATAAATAAATAAAAGGTGACCATAAATCCATCAAGATTGAATAGATGCATTGTTCTTTTCCAGCAAATGATCTGAGCTATCTATCAAAATGTCCCCAAGCTAAACTACAGAGCTTTAGTATAAAACCTTGAATCTTTAAAATGTTATTTATCACATTTTTAAGATTTTTTTTTCTGGAATAGAGCAATATGCTATTCATCTTTCTTGAGAAGTTTCTTGAATTAGCTTTAAAATAAATGACAAATGATAATTTTAACATGCTACAAAGAAGATTGATTAACAAATGCTAATAAATGGACTGACATACATTATTTATCCTCTATGGAACATGAAATAAAGTCAGATATATACAGATATGTTTAATATAAAGTATTGTCTTTCAAGTATACTTTGCTATTTTAATTATATATTTTATTCTTTTCTCAAAGTTGCATTTTTTTGTGTGTGTTGTCTTTGGAGCTCATTATTTACATTCTAATTTACTTTCTATTTTAGTTGTTTCTCCTTATTATGTTTGTAAATGTAACTTTAAATAAAAATTAAAATAAAATAATTAAAAATAAAAATAGTAAAATAATTTAAATAAAATACAATTTTAAAATATTTAAGATGAAATTAAAGCTTAAATTAAAATTTTGATAGTTAAATGACTTTATAACTACATTTTATCAGCATTTCATTTTTAAGCCATTTATACTTGTAATTATTGATGTACTTATGAGTAAATAAATTTCTTTCATTGTGGTTTTGTTTGTTTCATTTTCCATCTTGATTTTACTTATCTGACAAAACAATTATTCAAGTTTCTTATTAATATCCCAAATTTTCATTCCTTTAATATTGTATAGTAATATCATAGAAATAACAACACACCTCATCTAAAAATTCAATTCCTAAATTAGTTCATGACTACCTTAGGATTTTAAATCATTTGATGTTACTTGTTAATTTTTTAGCTGTATTTCTAATTTGAGCACAAAAAAATCAAATAATTTGAAAACTACTTTTTAATGTCCATTTATATTCCCTCAAGTATTTATTTATTTATTTATTTATTTATTTATTTATTTTTTTGTTTGTGTGTGCGTGTGTGCATGCATGTGTGTGTATGCATAAAAGCCTAAAAACATACTGCTAGGTCAACAACATTCTTCTCAAGTTACAAAAGTGTAATTATTTTTGGTTCTTTGGCCTTTTTCCTAGTTTTTTGTATCATTTTCATTGCCACTACATTTCTTGTGAAAGCAAAATCAGGTCAATGTGTGTATAGACATGTAAGTATTCTTTTTTTTTTTTTACCTTTTAAAAGCATTTATTATAGAACAATATAGTTCTTTTTTTTTTATGCAGTTTATTCAGGAACCTTGAACAATCTTCTGACCCTGGGGAAAGCCAGCCCACAGCTTAAATAGCCTCTGGGTAGCCAACCCAGGCGTGCCACGTGGGCAATGCAGATAGGTCCACATACATGGAAGCAAGCCAGATCCTCAGCCTTAGCCAAATGTGGAATTGTTCGTGACAGAGAGCACTCACCATCAGGAAGGTGGAAGGCGGAAACCAGCTCCATCTTTAAGGCATAGCATTCCGCAGCTCTCTCCAGTTCCCCCTTTTTGTTTTAGACGCATCAGGCAAGAGTAGAGGTCTGATCTCTGATATTAGAAATAAATTGGGACTTTGTATCGATGTTCATTTAGGTGTCATCCCTGATCTTAAGTTGTACTATAGAGTAAGAGTTATAAAAACTGTATGGTACTGGCATAGAAACAGAATGGTGGATCAATGGAACCGAACAGAGGACCCAGAAATAAACCCACACACTTATGGACACCTGATCTTTGACAAAGACGCCAAAACCATACAATGGAAAAAAGATAGCATCTTCAACAAATGGTGCTGGTCTAACTGGATGTCTACATGTAGAAAAATGAAAATAGAGCCATACTTATCACCCTGCACAAAACTGAAGTCCAAGTGGATCAAAGACCTCAACATAAAACCAGACACATTAAATCGGCTTGAAAAAAAAGTGAGAAATACCTTAGAACTCATTGGTACAGGGAAAAACTTCCTGAACAGAACACCAACAGCACAGGCTCTAAGAGCAACAGTCAATAAATGGGACTTCATGAAACTGAAAAGCTTCTGCAAAGCAAAGGACACTGTCATCAAAGTATTTATTTTTTTAAAAATTTTTATCACCCCTAGTAATACTATCATTTATACTTTTACCCATTAGTTTTCCTTTGCTTTAGAATGCAGTTTAGATAAACAGGAGAACATTATGAGAGAATGTGAAGTAATTCCTTCAAGGCTGAGTGAGAAAATATATACATCTATGAAATACAAATACATTCTAAATCTCTGTGGGTAGTGGATTCTATGACCTTTTGTTTGCATAAAATTAAATCTGTTTTATGTCCATTTTTTGAGATTATGTTTTTAATTTTTTATTAATTACATTTTATTCACTTTGTATCCCCCCATAAACCTTTCTCTTTTCCTCTTCCAATTCCACCTTCACCCCCTTCTCCACACATGCCCCTCCCTAAGTCCGCTGATATGGAAGGTCTTCCTCCCCTTCCTTCTGAGCCTAGTCTATCAGATCTCACCAGGAATGCTTGCATTGTCATCTTCTGTGGCCTTGTAAGGCTGATCCACCCTCAGTGGGAGGTGATCAAAGAGCAGGCCAATCAGTACATGTCAGAGACAGTCCCTGTTCCCATTACTATTGAACTCACTTGGACATTGAACTGCAGGGGTTCTAGGTTATCTACATGAATGGTACTTGGTTGGAGTATGAGTCTCAGGAAAAGCCCCTGTGCTCGCTTTTTTTGGTTCTGTTACTCTCCTGGTGGAGCTTCTGTCTTCTCCAGATCTTACTATTTCCCACTTCTTTCAGAAGATTCCATGCACTCTGACCAACAGTTGGCCATAAGTCTCAGCATCTGCTTTGATAGTGTGCAGGTCAGAGCCTTTCAGAGACCTTCTGTGGGAGGCTCCTAGCTTGTTTCCTGTTTTCTTCTTCCGATGTCCATCCTATTTGTCTTTCTGGATGGGGATTGAACATT
Organism: Meriones unguiculatus; assembly: GCF_030254825.1. Lineage (NCBI taxonomy): Eukaryota > Metazoa > Chordata > Mammalia > Rodentia > Muridae > Meriones > Meriones unguiculatus. The sequence goes on along the minus strand of NC_083367.1, from coordinate 18,292,103 downwards.
TTAGCAAGAGTCCGCCCTCTTGATTAGTTTCTTTAGGTGTACAGATTTTAGTAGGTTTATCTTATATGTCTATATGAGTGAGTATATACCATGTGTGTCTTTCTGCTTCTGGGATAGCTCACTCAGGATGATCCTTTCCAGTTCCCACCATTTACAAGCAAATTTCATGATTTCCTTGTTTTTCATTGCTGAGTAAATACTCCATTGTGTATCACAATTTCTGTATCCATTCTTCAGTTGAGGGGCATCACGGGTGTTTCCAGCTTCTGGCTATTACAAATAATGCTGCTACAAACATGGTTGAGCAAATGTCTTTATTGTGTACTTGAGCCTCTTTTGGATATATGTCTAGGAGTGGTATAGCTGGATCTTTAGGAAGCGCTATTCCTAATTGTCTGAGAAAGCACCAGATTGATTTCCAGAGTGGTTGTACAAGTAATTCTTGTACAACCACATTCTCACCAGCAGTGGAGGAGGGTTCCCCTTTCTCCACAACCTCTCCAGCATGTGTTGTCACTTGAGTTTTTGATCTTGGCCATTCTGATGGGTGTAAGGTGAAATCTCAGGGTCATTTTGATTTGCTTTTCCCTGATGGCTAATAAGGTTGAGCATTGTTTTAAGTCTTTCTCTGCTATTCGATATTCCTTTCTTGAGAATTCTCTGTTTAGCACTGTTCCCCATTTTTCAATTGGATTACTTGATTTGTTGCTTTTCAACTTCTTTAGTTCTTTATATATACTGGATATTAGCCCACTGTCAGATATAGAGTTGGTGAAGATTCTTTCCCAATTTGTAGGAATTCATTTTATTTTGATGATGGTGTCCTTTGCTTTACAGAAGCTTTTCAGTTTCATGAGGTCCCATTTATTGATTGTTGCTCTTAGAGCCTGTGTTGTTGGTGTTCTGTTCAGGAAGTTGTCTCCTGTACCAATGAGTTCAAGTCTCTTCCCCACTTTTTCTTCTAACCGATTTAATGTATCTGGTTTTATGTTGATGTCTTTGATCGACTTGGACTTTAGTTTTATGCAGAGTGATAAGTCTGGATCTATTTGCATTTTTCTACATTTAGACATCCAGTTGAACCAGCACCATTTGTTGAAGATACTATGTTTTTTTCCATTGTATGGTTTTGGCATCTTTGTCAAAAATCAGGTGTCCATAAGAGTGTGGGTTTATTTGTGGGTCTTCCATTCGGTTCCACTGAACCACCATTCTGTGGATCCACCATAGATCCATCAGTTTCTATGTCAGTACCATGCAGTTTTTATGTCCATTTTTAACTATATTTTCACTTGGCATAGCATATAAGATAGCGATATATTTTATGATGTCAAATTTTCTTTCTATATTTTGTCTTTCTAGAAATGTTTCATGCGAGGGGCGGAGCCAAGATGGTGACTAGTACACACAGTTTTTGAGCTGTGGAAGAGCTAAAAGTCTGAGTTGGTGAGTGGAAGGACCTCTAACCCAGGAAAACAAAGGTGAGGCTTTCTAAACAACAGGGAACATCTCTGGAGGTGAAAACTTTGGTCTTGGGTCACCAGGGGACTTGTTTGGGGAGGTGAGAAATGATCCTTTGATCTCCGGGCACTCCCCTCCCCCAGACCTCCTTCCTCCTCAGCACAGCCACACAGGGGACTCATCTTTTCAGCACAGAACAAACTACCTGGGGTCTGCAGCCTCTGAGGCGGAGCTCCAAGCCCTTTAGTGGCAAATGCCAGCAGTACCCGTCTCAGAGTCCCAGATTCGCGCAGCAGCTGCACCATTCTCCCAGGGCCCAAGTCTGCTAGATGTCATACTAGCTCCGCAGGATCGAGATCACTAATGCTTCAGCAGGACCTCATAACCTGGCAGTGACAGCAGCATGGAGCTGGTGGAGCACATCAAAGAAGCAGGGCCAAACCAGAGAGCAGAGAGCCCAGATACCCAATCTCTGCCAAGTGACATGCCTGCAAGTCAGTGCACCCTTGAGAATCTGCAGATCCCCAGATCCTGGGTCCTTCTAAAACAGAAGCCAGGCATCAAACCCCCTCCCACCCACATACCCACTTTGGGAAACAGAGGGGCACTTGAGACATTGAAGTTCCTGCTCTGTGGGTATAATTGAGGAGTTAAGGCCGTTAATGCCAGAAATTGCGCTGTGATCATCACTAGCACCTGTGACATATACAGTTCAGAGCCCCTCCTACACACTCAAGGGTTAAACATTATCCATCACTCTGTCCTTCGAGACACATGTCCACACGCACTTACACACACACACACACACACACACACACACACACACACATACACACACATACACATGCCTGCATTTGCCCCGTTTGTGCCTGCGTACTTTTCTCCCACAGGTACAGGGACCTCTCTCAGCTTCCTGAAGAACTCTCCAGATGCCAGAAAGAGACAATACCAGTCTGATCTGCAGAATCCAAAAATAAACAGGGAAGGTATCAGATAAGCCAATGGCTAGGGATAGGTGAAAGAACACTTCCAACATAAATCAGGACATCATGACTTCACCAGCAAACCCCAAAATTGATGGATACTCCAATTCAGCAGAAGCACATGAAAATGACTTTAAAGCCATGCTTACCCAATTATTTGAGGCTTGTAAGGAGGAAATGAACAAATCTTTCAAAGAGTTGGCCAGTCAGTTGGAGGTAAAGAAAGAAGAAATAGACAAAATCCTTAAAGAAACACAGGTAAACATAGCCAAACAAAGAGAGGCACAAGTAGAGTTAAAATTAGTGGCATATAAAAAGGAAATGAACAAAGAAATAGAGAGCATCATAGAGAGACAGGAATCCAAATTCAAACACATGAAAGAAATGGTGCAAGGCATGAAAACAGAATTAGAATCAATAAAGAAAATACAAACTGAGAAAACCCTTGAGCTGGAGAACTTGGAGAAAAGATCAGGAACCACAAAAGTAAGCATCACCAATAGAATACAAGAGATGGAAGAGAGAATCTCTGGAGCTGAAGACACATTTGCAGAAATTGATACTTCTCTCAAAGAAAAAGTAAAATCAGAAAAGTTCGAATCACAAAATATCCAAGAAATCATGGACACCATGAAAAGACAAAATCTAAGAATAATAGGAATTGATGAAAAAGAAGACTCCAGGCTCCAAGGTCCAGAAAATATTTTCAAGAAAATCATAGAAGAAAATTTTCCCAACTTAAAGAAAGAGATGTCCATAGATATACAAGAGGCCTACAGAACACCAAATAGAGTAGACCAGAAAAGAAACACATCACGTCACATCATAGTCAAAACACTAAATCTACAGAACAAAGAAAAGATATTAAAAGCAGCAAGGGAAAAAGGCCAAGTAACATATGAAGGTAGACCTATCAGAATCACACCGGACTTCTCATCAGAAACTATGAAAGCCAGAAAGGCCTGGGCAAGTATCATGGAAACTCTAAGAGATCACAAATGTCAACCCAGACTACTATACCCTGCATAGTATATCAACATAGATATGTTGATACTATATCAACATAGATGGAGAAAACAAAATATTCCATTACAAAACTAAATTTACACAATATCTACACAGCAAACCAACCCTACAGAAGATACTAGAAGGAAAACTCCAATCCAATGAAAACAACTTCACGCAAGAAAACAGAGGATACAGATAATATCCCAGTAAAAATGAAAAGAAAACAAGCAATGAAACAAGGTAAGATCACTGACTCCATTACAAAAGGAACTAGCATGCATTGGTCACTATTTTCTATCAGTATCAATGGACTCAACTTCCAATAAAAAGACACAGGCTAACAAAATGGTTGCGGAAACAGGATCCAACATTCTGTTGCATCCAAGAAACACACCTATGCAACAAAGATAATCACTACCTCTGAGTAAAGGGCTAGAAAAATGTTTTTCAAGCAAATGGTTCCAGAAAAAAAGCTGGAATAGCCATCCTAATATCTAATAGAATAGACTTTCATCCAAAGTTAATAAAAAAAAAAAATAAGGAGGGCCACTATATTCTCATCAAAGGAAAAATCCACCAAGAGGACATCACAATCTTGAATATCTATGCCCCAAATAAAAGGGTACCTGCATTCCTAAATGAAACATTATTAAATCTTAAATCATACATTGATCCTAATACCTTAATAGTGGGAGATTTCAACACTCCACTCTCATCAAGGGACAGATCAACTAGACAGACACCAAATAGGAAAATAAAAGCACTCACAGAATCCCTAAATCAAATGGACCTAATAGACGTCTACAGATCTTTTCAGCCAAACTGAAAAGAGTATACCTTCTTTTCAGCACCACATCGAACCTTCTCCAAAATAAACCATATAGTGGGTCACAAAGCAAGCCTCAACAGATACAAAAGGATTGAAATAATCCCTTGTATTCTATCTGACCACCATGGACTAAAGCTGGACATCAACAACAACAGAAACAACAAAAAGCCAACAGGCACATGGAAACTGAAAAACACTCAATGACAGCTGGGTTAAGGAAGAAATAAAGAAAGAAATTAAAGACTTCCTAGAATTCAAAGAAAATGAAGGCACAACATACCCAAATTTATGGGAAACATTGAAAGCAGTGCTCAGAGGAAAATTTATAGCACTAAGTGCCTGCAGAAGAAATTTGTAACATCACATACAAACAACTTAATGGCCTAACTGAAAAAAACCCTAGAAAATAAAGAAATAGATACACCCAAGAGGAGCAGATGGCTGGAAATAATCAAATTCAGGGCTGAAATCAATCAATTAAAAACAAATAAAACTATTCAAAGAATCAATGAAACAAAAAGCTGGTTCTTTGAGAAAGTAAACAAGATAGACAAACCCTTATCCAAACTAACAAAAAAGCAGAGAGAATCTATCCAAATCAGCAAAATCAGAAATGAAAATGAGGACATAACTACAGACACTGAGGAAATCCAAACAATTATGAGGTCATACTACAAAAGCCTATATGCCACAAAATTTGAAAATCTAAATGAAACGGATAATTTTCTTGACATATTGGCAGATTTGGTCTACCAATTTTAGATTCCATCTACCAAACGTCAAGATCAGGTAGATAGACTGAATAGCCCTATATCTCCCAAGGAAACTGAAGTAGTAATTAACAGTCTTCCCTCCAACAAAAGCCCTGGGCCAGATGGCTTCAACACAGAATTCTACAAGACCTTCAAAGAAGTACTAAGACCAATTCTCCTCAAACTATTCCACAAAATAGAAACAGGAGGAACACTACCAAACTCATTCTATGAAGCCACAGTCACCTTGGTACCTAAACCGCATAAAGATCCAATGAAAAAAGAGAACTTCAGACCTATCTCTCTTATGAACATTGATGCAAAAATACTGAATAAAATACTTGCAAACTGAATCCAAGAACATATCAAAGATATCATCCACCATGATCAAGTAGGCTTCATCCCAGGCATGCAAAGGTGGTTCAACATACAGAAATCCATCAATGTAATCCACCACATAAACAAACTGATGGAGAAAAACCACATGATCATCTCCTTAGATGCCGAAAAAGCATTTGGCAAAGTCCAACACCCATTCATGTTTAAAGTCTTGGAGAGACCAGGGATACAAGGCACATACCTAAACATAGTAAAGGCAATATACAGCAAGCCTATAGCCAACATCAAACTGAATGGAGAGAAACTTAAATCAATCCCACTGAAATCAGGGACAAGACAAGGCTGCCCATTGTTTCCATATCTCTTCGACATAGTACTTGAAGTCCTAGCCAGAGCAATACGACAACTAAAAGAGATCAAGGGGATATAAATCAGAAAGGAAGAGGTCAAAGTGTCACTATTCACAGAAGATATGATAGTATACATGAGAGACCCCAAAAATTCAACCAGAGAACTCCTTCATCTGATCAACACCTTCAGCAAAATGGCAGGATACAAAATCAAATCAAAAAAATCAGAAGCCCTCCTGTATACCAAAGACAAAAGGGCTGAGAAAGAAGTTAGGGAAACAACACCCTTCACAATAACCACTAATAATATAAAGTACCTTGGTGTAACTCTAACCAAGCAAGTGAAAGACCTGTTTGAAAAAAACTTCAAGTCTCTGAAGAAAAAAATCGAAGAAGATATCAGAAGATGGAAAGATCTCCAGTGCTCATGGATTGGTGTGAATAACATTGTGAAAATGGCCATCCTGTCAAAAGCAATCTACAGATTCAAGGCATTTCCCATCAAAATACCAAGTCAATTCTGTACAGACCTTGAAAAGAAGATTCTCAGCTTCATATGGAGAAACAAAAAAACCCAGAATCTCCAAAACGATCCTGTACGAAAACAGATCATCTGGAGGTATCTCCATTCCTGATCTCAAGCTGTACTACAGGGCAATAGATGTAAAAACTGCATGGTCTTGGCATAGAAACAGAAAGGAGGATCAATGGAACCACATAGAAGACCCAGAAATAAACCCACACACCTATGAATACTCGATATTTGACAAAGAAGCCAAAACCATTCAATAGAAAAAAGACAGCATCTTCAACAAATGGTGCTGGACCAACTGGATGTCTTCATGCAGAAAAATGAAAATAGTTCCATATTTATCACCCTGCACAAAACTAAAGTCAGAGTGGATCAAGGACCTCAACATAAAACCAGATACTCTAAATCAGCTGGAAAAAATAGTGGGGAACAGCCTAGAACTCATTGGCACAGTAGACAACTTCCTGAACAGAACACCAACAGCACAGGCTCTAAGAGCAACAATCAATAAATGGGACCTCATGAAACTGAAAAGCTTCTGTAAAGCAAAGGACACCGTCATCAAAACAAAACGACTGCCTAAAGATTGGGAAACAATCTTCACCAACTCTTTATCTGACAGAGGGCTAAAATCCAGTGTATATAAAGAACAATAGAAGCAGAAAAGCAAAAAAACAAGTAATCCAATTAAAAAATGGGGAACAGAGCTAAGCAGAGAATTCTTGATAGAAGAACATTGAATGGCAGTGAAACACTTAAAGAAGTGCTCAACCTCATTAGCCATTAGGGAAATGAAAATCAAAACGATCCTGAGATTTCACCTTACACCCATCAGAATGGCCATGATCAAAATCTCAAGTGACAACACATGCTGGAGAGGTTGTGGAGAAAGGGGAACCCTTCTCCATTGCTGGTGGTAATGTAAACTCGTACAACCACTTTGGAGGTCAATCTGCGCTTTCTCAGACAATTAGGAGTAGTGCTACCTCAAGACCCAGCTATACCACTCCTAGGTATATACCCAAAATTTTCTCAAGTACCCAACAAAGGCATTTGTTCAAACATGTTTGTACCAGTTTTATTTGTAATAGCCAGAACCTAGAAACAACACAGATGTCCATCAATGGAGCAATGGATACAGAAATTGTGGTATTTTTACACAATGGAATACTACTCAGCAATCAAAAAGGAGGAAATCATGAAATTTGTAGGCAAATGTTGGGATCTAGAAAAGATCATTCTGAGTGAGGTATCCCAGAAGGAGAAAGACAAACATGGTATATACTCACTTATATAGACCTACAGGATATGATAAACACAATGAAATCTACACACCTAAAGAAGATAATCAAGAAAGTGGACAAGGGTGAAGATGATCAATCCTCATTTAGAAAGACAAATGGGATGTTCATTGAATGTATGACAGGAGTCTACAGCAAAAGGCATCTGAAAGACTTTACCTAGCAGTGTTTCAAAGCAGACACTAAGACTCATAACCAAACCCTCGGCAGAGTACAGGGGATCATATGAAAGAAGGGGAGTTAGTATGATATGGAAAGGATAGGAGCTCTACAAGGACCAAATATATCTGGGCACAGGGTCTTTTCTGATACTGACACTCAACCAAGGACCATCTATGGATATAACCTAGAACTTCTGCTTGGATGTGGCCCGTGGTAGCTCAGTAACCAAGTAGTTTTCCAAAGTAAGGGGAAAAAGGACTATTTCTAACAGGATCTCAAGGGCAGGGTCTTTGACCTCCCCAACCCCCGGCCCAGGGGAGGAGCAATCCGGTTAGGCCACAGAGGAGGACTTTGCAGCCAGCCCTGAAGATACCTGATAAAACAGGGTCAAATGAAAGGAGAGGAGGTCCTCCCCTATCAGCGGACTTGGAAAGGGGCAGGGAGGAGACCAGGGAGGGAGTGTGGGGTTGGGGAGGGAATGAGGGAGCAGGATACAGCTGGGACACAGAGTTAACAAAATGTAACTAATAAGAAAAATAAAAGTAAAAAAAAAATAAAAAAAGAAATGTTTTATGCACACTCAAGCCAGATTTTAGTTTGTGTACTCTTGATATTGTTGTACATTGAGACATCTCAGTGAATGTTTGTTTATATCATAAGCATCTTATGTGTTAAGCTGCTTAAGAGTATTCTGTGAACTCTGATTATACACTATGGATTTCAGAGGGGAGTCATTAGGGTATACAGCTGCTCTTCAGTAAACTTAAGCACATCTCATGTTTTCATGATTGTTAAAGTGTTTTTCTGAGCAGCTTAACTTGCATAAAATTTATTAATTTACTCAATCATTTCTTCAATAGTGTTGCTTTATTCACCTTTATTTTATGTGTGTTTGCTTCATTGCATATATCTGAGTAGTATGTACATGCAGTTCTCAAAGTCTACTATTGGGTGATGGATCCCTAGGAATTGGAGTTACAGGAGGTTGTTAGCAATTATATGGCTGCTGGGAACCAAACACAGGTAGTCAGCAAGAGGAAGTGCTCTTAACCTCTAAGCCATCTATCCAATGTCCCTTTGTCTTTATTTGACAAATAGTTTGGATTATGTTTCATCACGTATGATCAGATAACTACCAGTTTCTTATTTCAGTGCTACATTATCTTTCATGTGAGAAAAGAGTAAATTTTAAAACTAGCTCCCTTTTAGTCAAATCCAAACCTCACAAAATCATAATTTTGATTTTGTTATAACATAAGTGAAGAAATAGAATTCATCAATCAAAAGAATACATAAAATAGAGCATTGCATGTTAAATCAAAAGAGCAACATCAAATCAAGTGTAGAAAATGTGCAACAACCAGTGGAAGAGCCATGATTATAATGGTGTGGTTCATATAGTTCGAGTGAAGCTAAATTGAATTTTGAAATCTCTAGAGGTATCCTGCTACCATTAAAATAACAGCACTTGTGGTTTCTAATGTGGAGAGCAAGGTTAAACACAATATGTTCTCATAACCTGATTTGAAACTGTTGGCTAATAAAACTGTATTCAGTGATGGTTAAATGCTACAGATGGAATTTTACCGATACATGGAAGCTATTATTTCCCAAACTTTGTCAGTCATTACAGATAAACGGACATCTTAAAACTTCTTACTTGGTTACATTAGTTGATCTGTAAATAATTTGGAAAAGGCAGCCTCCCCATTAATGAAAAATGAAATTCACAACACCACTGAGATGACAAGACGTTCGCAGAGGTATTAACTGAGGAAGAACTAATCCCTAATCCATCAACGCTGCCTGGTCCTGGCCCTTCCAGACTCAGACTGACTAAATCTGTGAACTTATCTTATCTGTCCCTTCATTCTGATGAGAGTCTTCTACAACCGAAGCTACATTCTTGGTAGCCCAGGGCAGTTCAGAGTCCAATTGGGTTACATAGTAATGTGAAGAGGGACTGCCTCTGACATAATCTGATTGGCCTGCTCTTTGATCACCTCCCTCTGCGGGGGAGCAGCCTTACCAGGCCATAGTAGAGGACAATGCAGCCACTTTTGATGTGAACTGACAGACTAAGATCAGAAAGGAGAGGAGAACCTCCCCTATTAGTGGACTTGGGGAGTGGCATGCAAGCAGAGGGAGGAGGGAGGGTGGAATTGGGAGGGGAGGAGGGCGGGGCTTATGGGGGGGATGCAGAATGAATAAAGTGTAATTGATGAAAAATTTAAAAAAAGTTGTTTTTTCCAGAAGAAAAACAAATTTAAAAAAATTTAGTGAATAAAACTTTGTAAACACTAGTCAGTGGACAGTATGACAGTATTTCTCACCATGTTTATTTTGAGTATAAATTGTATTCATAGTCTGTAAGTGTATATCCTCACTCAGCCTTCAGGGAATTTCTCTACATTCTACCATCATTTTTTTTCCTGCTGGTCCTAAATATTTTCTAACAGTAAATTGCTTATATTTATTTATTTATTAGAACAGTTATTTACTGAATGCCATGCTGAAGGGCTGAAAGCCAGAATTCTCTGTTCCTCTTTGTCTCGACTCACTTAGGAAAATTACTGCTTATTGGTGATGAATTCACCTCAAAAATCTTTTGATTTACATTCTCTTTGTGATGTCTGAAAATAAGCTCATATATTTTTCATATGACACAGAGAATTGGATATGATGTCTCCAAAGTTCACAGATTTTCCTATGTCAGTTATACATTTTCAGATATTCCCAGAAATATTAGTTGAAGTAAATTTGATGGCAATAAAAAAAAAGCAATCTCACTTAATTCTGATGGAATTCAGTGCTTTAAGTAACATTGTTAGTCTCGTTTAAATGGAGGTTAAGGGAGTTAAAAAAAACATGCTATGGACAGTAGGTCATTTTTCACTCCTCCTCATAGAATTAATCAATGGCTATTTCCAGATTTTTGTCCAGCAATGCGGTTTAAGATAACAATTGTGAACATTTTGTGTTGGTAAATTTAAAAAAGAAGGTTTTAATCTCCATGTTTTTTGCAGCCTCCTGTACACTACTTTAGGAAAACAAACTTGGCTAGTGGAAGTGACATTTGTAGGTATGTAAAGACTACAAATGCATTCTGCCAGTGTAAAGCATGCCCCCTGTAGAAAGAAGATTTAGCTCTGGAAGGAGACAATTCCTGGAAACAGGTATGGTACCGTAACTCCATAGAGTGAAATTTACAAAGAATGGCAATGTACTTAATGAAATACCTGAAATAGTAAAAATGTATTAAACAGTACTGGAAAGAAGGAAGGATAGATAGATAGATAGATAAATAGATAGATAGATAGATAGACAGATAGATAATAAATAAATACATATAGATACATAGATGATAAATTCAAAGTGATAAAATTCACAATATTTGTATCACTAAGATAGTAATTTACTGCAATATCACCACATTTGAATTTCCAAATTTAAACAGAGCTTTAATTATTAAATTATAGCAACAATATTATTTTGAGCATATAAATTGAAATTTTGGCATTCTGTTAGTTTTTCTTTTCCTATTTGCTTTTGTGTTCCCAAATAAAATCCTCAGTAAAGTAGATAATGCAAGATGTTATTTGAAAATAGAATTTTTCAATTAATTTATTTATTTTTATTAATTATGGTTCGTTCACTTTGTATCCCTGCTGTACCCCCCTCTCTCCCTCCCTCTCTCATCTATTTCCATGCCCACCCCCTAGGTCCACTGATGGGGGGGTCTTCCTCCCCTTCCCTCTGACCCTAGCCTATCAGGTCTCATCAGGACTGGCTGCACTGCACTGTCTTCCTCTGTGGCCTGGTAAGGCTGCTACCCCTCAGGGGGAGGTGATCACAGAGCAGGCCACTGACTTCATGTCAGGGACAGTCCCACTTCCCATTACTAGATTTTAAGATGTATAGGGAGATGATTAGTTTAATTTCCCAATTAAACTTGAATCTCCTGGTATGTGAGCCTGCTGCATAACTGTCCAGATCAAATTCAACTATAGACATGTTTGTGAGGCGTTGTTTGGGTTGTCAATACACATGGGAAGTTGCAGGATGGATGTGGGCAGCACCATTCTCATGACTTGGACTCTAAGCTGTAAAAATACTAACAGCATAAGCAGGCAACATCCTCCTCATCCTCTATTCAATGTGGATATGATATGACTAGCTTGGATTACTGTCATGCCTGTTCTGAAATGATGGAATGTAGCCTGGGCTTGTAGGTAAAATATTTTTTTTTCCTCAAATTGCTGCTCATCAGGATATTTTACCACAGCAACAAAAGTAAAACCAACACACACCTTTTGCAGTTTCATTTGAAAATAATCTCTTTTTAAAGATTTTTTAAAATTATTATCATTTATTACAGTTGATTCAATTTTTGTCCTGGCTGTGGCACCCTGCTTTATCTCCACCCAATCCCACCCTCCTTCCCTCTTCTCTCCCTATGTCCCTCCCCTACCCCACTGATAAGGGAGGTTCTTCTTCCCTTCTATATGACCCTAGCCTATCAGGTCTCATCAGGACTGGTTGCATTATCTTCCTCTTTGGACTTGTAAGGCTTCATCCACCCTCCAGAAGAAGGTGATCAATGAGTCTGTAACCGAATTCCTGCCAGAGAAATTCCCTGCTCCCCTTACTAGGGATTCCACTTGGAGACTGAGTCTTTGTACTACATCTGAGCTGGGGTTTTAGGTCCTCTCCATACATTGTTTTTGGTTGGGGATATCATTCTATTCAGGGACCTCGGGGCTCAGATTTATGGCTGTTTGTCTCCATTTGGAGCTCCTGTCCCCTCCAGGTCTTTCTATCTTCCCCTTCTTTCTTAAGATTCCCTGCACTCTGCCCAAGGTTTGACTATGAGTCTCAGGCTCTGCTTCAATACCTCAATCAGCAGAGTCTTTCAGTCTGTGGTAGGTACTGACTAAATTGTCAGAACAACTGAACTTGAACAAATGAAATGTCAAGTATTAAATAACCACTAAAGTTTGAAATTTGACATAATTCTTATTAGGTTTTTAAGAAATTAATCTCTTTGACTGATTGAAGAAATGGCTCCAGATAGAAATCAATATTAGTTTATAATATTTTGATATGGTTTACAACATTAAAATAATTTCAAAATTCTGATCACAAAATTTAAATAAATTTATAACATAAATTAAATATTAGTTATCAAGAAACCAACAAGTAAAACCAACAAGTTCATAGGAACTATAACAATGAAACTAATTTATGTCCACAACTACTAACCAATATATTATGATTTATAAAAGGCTGACCAATATAAAGATAAGAATATACTCTTATTATGTGACACGCTAGTGCCACATATTGATGCCATGAATTAAGTAAACTGATGAAGTCTTCACAGAAACTCTCATGAAGAGTAAGTACTAATGCATATTCTCTGAATATATAGACAGGCAGAGAGGAAAGGTGACAGTAGGTACATGAATTGATATCTATATTTAGATGATAAATAGATATAAGATAAATTGTGAATAGATAGGTGATAGGTAGATGGCAGACAGACAGATACATAGATGATAGATAAGCACAAATAATAGAATTTTTTTAAATTTTTAACTTTTCTTGGGCATTGTGTTTCTACATTCATGTATTTTCTCTTCTTTTCCCTTTATTTCTTTTACCTTTTCTCCCTCAAAAGATGCTCAATACCCATTCAGAAAGAAAAAGAGGATGGACATCGGAGGAGGTAGAAAACAGGGAACAGGACAGGAGCCTGCCACAGAGGGCCTCTGAAAGGCTCTACCCTACAGGGTATCCAGGCAGATGCTGAGACTCACAGCCAAACTTTGGGCAGAGTGCAGGGAATATTATGAAAGAATGGGGAGATAGTAAGACCTGGAGAGGACAGGAGCTCCACAGGACAGCAAGAGATCCAAAAGGTCAGGGGTCTTTTCTGAAACTGATACTTCAACCAAGGACCACTCATGGAGATGGCCTGGAACCCCTGTACAGAGGTAGCTCATGACAGTTCAGTGTCCAAGTGGGTTCCATAATAATGGGGACAAGGACTATCTCTGACAGGAACTGCTCTTTGATCATCTCCCCCTGAGGAGAAGCAGCCTTACCAGGCCACAGAGGAAAATAATTCGAGCACTCCCGATGAGACCTGGCAGACTAGGATCAGAGGGAAGGGGAGGAAGACCTCCCTTATCAGTGGACTGGGGGAGGGATCTGTCTGAAAAAGAGAGAGAGACAGAGGGTGGGCTTAGGAGGGGAGGAGAGAGGGGGTACAAAGGGGATACAAAGTGAATAAACTGTAACTAATAAAAAATAATTAAAAAAAGAACTGTCCCCAGAGACACACACAGAAAAAAGTAACACAGTTGAATAGTTTATTTCTTTATTTCCCTTCTGTAATATTGCTACTTGTGGAACTGATAGTAGATTTTAATGGAAAGTCTATCAGGAAATACACACATCCCCAGAAACATAATTTTACCCACTAGTTTTTTGAGTGAGCAATTTTTAGGTTTCTATGTTTTCATCAAACTTAAAAAATTGGGTTTCTAAAAAAATGTAGTGACTCCTCACCACTACACAAATATTCTAATACTTCCAAAATATGTTTCTGTTTGAATTCTTTGATTATTAATCCTCACTATTAACTTGGTGAGATTTAAAGTCACTGAGGAGACTGAACATTTCTGTAAGGATCATTCCAGAGACACTTAATGAGGAGGAAGCCACCATGAATAGGATCAGAAAAAATTTCTTCAGCAGGAAGTGAAGTTGGAATAATGAAAAAAAAAAGAGCTGATAATCAGAGTATTTTATATCCTATCTCCTTATTATAGACAGAGTAAGCAACCACTTCATTCTTCTAAGCCCATGCATTTCCACAGTGATGGTCTGTGTAGTCCTAAAATGCAACCAAGTAAATCTTCGTTTCTGAAACTGCTTTTGTCATAACAGCAACAAAATAATGGAAGCAAACTCCCTATATATGATGAATGGGGTTTGTGGAAAGATTAGCCATATCGTTTGCTGTGGGTCCCATCATTAGAAACAATGAATTATCAGTTTACCAGCAAAGGATACTATTGGTGTTGGGAGGCTCTACAATCTGTGCTTAAGAGCTTTTGTCATGATCCCCATTATATCTCTTAACTAAATTGTCGTTAATTAGATCATATCTTATGAACATCAAGTGCTTCTGAAAACACTGTGTCAGTGTCAGTCACTAGGTCTGTCAAGTTTGGGTGAAATCCCAGGAAGTACCAGGTAAATTATTTACTCTCATCATTATGTTTGTCTCTTATTTGAGTATTAGGGTTAGGATTAATTTTGACCATCATTATTGATAGTTATACAGAATATATACCTTATATTTTATACCTTATACAGAACATTTGTTTTATTGTTGCAAGTGCAAATGGATACAATAATCCAGTAGAATAATGTCTGCTGGCTTTTGTGTATTTTATTATGTACATTATGTATTGTACTATTGCAAAAAATATATGTTGAATAAAAGACAACTTGCCTGAAATGACCAAATACCAACAAAAGCAACCATCTGGAAATAATCTTTGACTATTAACTAGAGATAACATTGTTAATGGATTAATCATTTCCAGAGTGGCAGGTGAAAGAACAGAAATTGGAGGTGGGAGCATTACTGGGATTTGCCAGAGATAATAGGGGTGGCCCCAGGAAATCTATGGCGTCACCCTACCTTAGACTCCTAGCAGCCGAGGATGTAGAGCCTAAAGTGGCCACCTCCTATACCCAGGCAGGACTTCCAGTGGAGGGATAATGTCATCAACCCACCTATAAAACCTTCAACCCAAAATTTGTCCTTCCTACAATATGTGCAGGGATGAAGATGGAACAAACATTGAGGGAATGGCAAACCAAAGACTGGCCCTACTTGAGACCCATACCATGGGAGATAACCAATCCCTGACAAATTAATGTTTTTCTGCTATGGTTTTAGACTCCTCTGAGTGGCTTCCACCCCGGGGCTGATGGAAACAGATGCAGAGATTCACAACCAAACATTAGACAGAACTTGGGAAGTCCTTTGGGAGACTTGAGGGAAGGATTGAGTGAGCTGGAGGGGTCAAGGAATCCACAAGAAGACCTACAGAGTCAACTAACCTGGGCCCATGAACGCTCACAGAGACTGAAGCACCAAAAAGCATGCATGGTCCGAGGATCTTGCACATGTGTAGCAGATGTGCAGGTTGGCCTTAACATGGATGCCCCAACAAATGGTTCCTCTCTGACTGTGTTGCCTCCCTTTGGATCCCATTCCCCTAATTAGGCTGCCTTGTCTGGCTTTAGCAGGAGTTGATGTGCCTAATACTGCAGCAACTTGATGTGCCAGGC
The DNA here is from genome assembly GCF_030254825.1 of Meriones unguiculatus. Taxonomy (NCBI): domain Eukaryota; kingdom Metazoa; phylum Chordata; class Mammalia; order Rodentia; family Muridae; genus Meriones; species Meriones unguiculatus. The sequence continues at coordinate 18,276,013 of NC_083367.1, read as the reverse complement.
AAGTTGGTACCCATCAGGGACCTTCTGCTTCTCTTGGGAGAAGGAGGTGTGAGAATGGAGGAATGGGGTCTGCAAGGGTGGGTATTGGGAGGAGAAAAAAAGGGCTGCAATAAGGATGTAATATGAATAAATAAATAAATTTAAAAATATAAAATATAATTTCTGCATGATACTGTCTCCCTAGTGTTGATCTTTGCAAGTTCCTACTTCATGTATTTATCATCTCTTTTGGTCTCTCCGCAGAACGCAAGATTATGCATCACTCAATGGAATTGTTCTCATTCATTTGCCATCATCATGATAGAGGACATGCAATAAAACAAGTTGGAAAGTGTGTGAACATAGGTTGACACATGCTGGGACTGTTTGCAACAAAGCTGTTTTGTTGCTAGTGTCTGGCATTCAGAAGCAAAGGCTAGGTTGAAACACAGGCTGCTGGAAACCTGGCCCTGTATCCTGTACTGAGCTAATGATTGAGGGACACTCGGTGTTTTTCAGCGCTTGGTGTCTGCTAGTGTTGTGTTTTTCTCACCTTTCCATGTCAGTAAAGACAGGTATAATTATATATGTCTTCTTTTCTTTCTGTTCCTCTGTATTGCTAATTACTTTTTGGCTTTGAACTAATTGGTAATTATGCTATTCATCTTAAATAATTGGACACCTATTCAATGCTAGAATACTATTAAGGTGTTTTTTTAAAAAAACATGTTCACAAGTTCATGTTTTACTTTCACAAATGTATATGCTTATATCACTTGAAAATACCGTTATTAGAGTAATGACCATGGCAGGTTGTATTTCAGGCTGGGGATTTAAAGACTATCTGTAAGCATATAATAAGTTCTCTGACAGGAATAAAGCTAGCCTGTTGTTGCTTTTGAAATCTGATATGTCACCATTCCAAGATCAGTACAGCCCACCTGTCATACAACTGGCCAAAAGCTTTTCTTTACAATTATCAAAGCAACATAACAATAATAAAATTAACTATAATTGCTAACTCAAGAATGCAAAGTCCCCTTTTATCATTTTGGGGAATTTTCAGTGTAATACATAAGAAAAAATGTTGTTAACCAAAGTATTCAGGAATATGAAGAGTAGAAAAATCAATAGCCTTATATTAATGAGTGCTTTGTAAAAGAGAAAATGTTGATATGTTAGTAGGCAAATGATGAAAGTGTGCGCGCTAAGTGAAAAGAAACTATGAGACACAACAATTATTTCACAGGATAACAAGAAATGCAAATTTACAGGCAAGATAAATAATTTTCATATCAATACATATTTTTGAGTTTGAACATGTCTATTATGATAAGATTCACTTGATACTTTACATTTAAATTTAATTTAAACACAGTAAAATTTTTTAAAAAGCAGAGGAAAAACTAAGAGTGCACAAATTTGAAATAGCTACATAAAATTATAATTTGGTTCATATTATCATTCATGAAGTCATAACATATTATTATTATCACTATATAGAGATCACTGAAAATAGGTTCATGATGAATATGCATATGTGGAGTACACTAAGCAGGATGGGGTTATCAGAAATAGGTATAGATGACTGTTTAGTTTTAGAAAGTCCTATGAAAAATGGAAATACAATGAAGTATTCACATTTGAATTTGATGGCTGTCAAGACTTTCTTATATTTTATACATTACAAGACTTTTAAAAAAAGTAAAACCTACATGAATGCCTGTGTTTCTTGTTCAGCTCATTTTTTTTTTTTTTGTTCTGTTGCTCATTTACAAGAAATGAAGATTTAATTTAAGTAATACTGAACACTTCAGTGACTGCAGATATGATTCTGTGCCTCATTGAAGATGACAGGAGGCTTAATATAGAATGGCATCACATGCTGCCTGCACTGGCAGGGGGCAATCTGGGCCAGCATTTGACTGGTAGCCTTGGGATTTTCACTATGTACCAAGATTAAAGGTACTCCTTATTCTGAATGTAAAAAGGTCAAGTTTGAAATTAAACTGGACAAGTGGTTGATTTCAGTAGAGAATGCTGTCTATGTGACTTTGTTAAGCCAATTATTTTGTTAAATGTTCTCTGAATTCTTATAGCACACACTCTATCACAATGTTAAACATTTCCGAATCAACTGTTATTTATTTTTGTTTTGTATTTTAAGTGATTATAATCTTAATGTAATTCTAATCTTATTCATCTCCCATCCACACCTTATTCATCCAAATTTTGTGTCATTTTTCCAAAACACACCCAGTTCAAATAGTGCTGCCTGTAAATTTTTAGCTGTGTGGCCATCCATTAAGCACATTAGACCTACCAAGGGCCACATTGTAAGAAAAACTCTTTCAAACTACAAACATCTCTCAATTATCAGCAATTCCTTCGGCTAACATTGGACTTCATTTCTACCTTGAGTATGGCTAGAGCTTGCACATAGGTCTGATTTAACACTGTCACAAACCACTGTAAGATCATAAGTTCAAACACCATACTTTGCACAAAAAATACTGTTTCCTGCTTTATGGAAGGAGAGGGAGTCCTGGAGGGGACAGGAACTCCACAAGGAGACAAACAGAGCCAAAAATCCTGGGTCCAGGCAGGCCTGCAGATACAGATGCTCCAACCAAGGACCATGCATGGAGAAGAGTTAGACCCTCTGAACAGATGTAGCCCACATGCTGCTCAGTTTCCAATGGGTTCCCTAGTAAGTGGAACAGGGGCTGTCTCAGACATGAACTTAGTGGCTGGCTATTTGATCATCTTCCCCTGGGAGTTCCAGCTTTGCCAAGCCACAGATGAAGAAATGCATCCACCCCTGATGAGACCTGATAGGCTAGGGTCAGATGGAAGGGGAGGAAGTGCTCCCCTATCAGTGGATTAGGGGAGGGACTGGGAGGGGAAGAGGAAGGGAGGATGGGTCTGGGAGGAGATGGGGGGTACAGCTGGGGTATAAAGTGAACAAATTGTAATAAATAAGTAGATAAAATAAAACATGAAAAGAAAATCCTGTTTCCTTATTGTTATCCACTACCACAGCCTCTTTCAGTGTTTCCTGACTATATTATACAATGAAACATGATCCGTGGATGGAGAGGATGTGGCATCCATGTCCCATTAAGATCTGAGCCTTCACAGCTACTTTTCTCTGTATCAGGGGGAGTATGAGTTTCTATTTTAATCATCATCTTCAGCAAAAAGAAGCTTCTCTACTGAGTTTTGAGTGATTCACTGATGTATGGGTATAATAAGAATTCATTAGGATTCAGTTTACTACTATATGTCATGAATTGGCTACCAAAAGGAAGCTGCTGACAAGGGTCTCTGACACCCGTCCTTGGTCTGAGTGTTTCAATGTTTCCATTCTGCACATGTTTCCTTTTTGTTCCCATCTGCTTCAGAAGGAAGCTTCTTTGATGATAGCTGAACAATATTCTGAGCTAGGAGAATAGCTGAGTGTGGTTAAGAGCCATTTGATTGCTATTTTCCTTTGGCAGAACAGTAGTATTTGGGTTGCCCCTAGGCCCCTTGCCAATCTAGACTCAACAGTGTTAGGGATAGATTCCACCACATGGAGTGGGCCTTAAATCTAGGCTGATATTGGATTGTTCTCCCACAACATTTTTGTCACTATTTGTGTTTTGGGTTCTTAAAATGATATTTTTCTAGCTAAATCGATTTACCAACAAACTTCATGATTTTATTTTTTAATGGCTGAGCAATATTTTATTGTGTAAATATGCCACACTTTTCTTATGCATTTTTATATTAATAGACATTTAGGCAGCTTTCAGTTCCTAACTTTTAGAAATAGTGCAGCTATGAATGCAATTGAGCAAATGTCTCTGTGGTAGAATGAAGTATCCTTTGTGTAAATGTGCAAAAGCAATTTAACTAGATCTTTAGGCAGATCTATTCCCAGATTTCTGGGGCACTCCAACATGATTTTCATAGTCGTACAAATTTTCATTCTTTTTTTTTTTTCAATGCTGTTTATTCAGGAACATTGAACAATCCTCGGACCCCGGAGAAAGCCAGCCCACAGCTTAAATAGCCTCTGGGTAGCCAACCCAGGCGTGCCATGGGGGCAATGCAGATAGGTCCACATACATGGAAGCAAGCCTGATCCTCGGCCTTAGCCAAATGTGGAGTTGTTCGTGACAGAGAGCACTCACCATCGGGAAGGTGGAAGGCGGAAACCAGCTCCATCTTTAAGGCATAGCATTCCGCAGCTCTCTACAGTTCCCCCTTTTTGTTTTAGACGCATCAGGCAAGAGTAGAGGTCTGATCTAACAGCAGTGGATAAGTGTTCTGTTATTCTACTTCCTAGCCGGCCTGGCTTGTCATCTATTTTATTGATCTTGGTCATTTTCTGATTGATGTAAGATGAAATCTCAAAATAATTTTTATTTTCCATTTCCCTGGTAACTAAGAATGCTGAACATTTCTTTAAGTGCTTCTCAGTCATAAAATACAATTTTTAGAGAAATAAAGAACAATTGACTTGATCCTGATGCTATCATTTACATTTGTATTTTAGATGGTTATGATGATCTAGTAATTCATATTCATAGAAAATTCACTCAAAAATTGTTCTCATTAAATCCCTATGGATTATTACACAGATGTGTATAATACACACACACACATACACACACACGAGACTGAGAGAGAGGGAAATGTAAAACAATGATATAATCTATAGGGATTTAATGAAATTGCTTATTTTAAGGTGCCACATTTTTCAGAATAATACATTTTTACTACATAGTCAACATTTGCCAGTAAATTTGTTCTTTCTTATGTAAAGACAAAAAAATTAAGTAGCTTTGATATCTAAAATCTTTTCAAATCTCTGTGCTAACTAACTTCCACAAGTTCCATTCTGTAAAACTTGTCACTAGTCCATGGCTATTCTGTATGTTCTGCCAGATCTTTGCCAAGTGAGAGAATAATAATGATGATAATGATGATGATGACATCTTGTCCATTAATACTTTCATTCTTAGCTTAACAAAACTCTTGATATCCATGAGAAAGATGATTTGAAGATCTTTGCAGCTTCTTTGTGAGACATTTCTGAAATATCTTTTCTCAAGACACTTTTAGTAATATTCAAGCTTGAGTTGTATATCTATGGTCTTAGGGAAAGTATTAAAACTGAAGCCAAGTCTTTCTCTGTCATTTGATGGTCCTCTATTGAGAATTCTCTATTTAGCACTGTACCCCATTTTTTAATTTGTTGCTGTTAAACTTCTTAAGTTCTTTGTGTGTTCTGAATATCAGCCTTCTGTCAGACATAGGGTTGGTGAAGTTCCTTTCCCAATCTGTAGGCTGTTGTTTTGTTCTGATGACAGTGTCCTTTGCTTTACAGAAGGTTCATAAGGTCAGTTTCATGAGGTCCCAGTTATTGATTGTTGACCTTAGAGCCTGTGCTGTTGGTGTTCTGTTCAGGAAGTTATCTCCTGTGCTAATGAGTTCAAGGCTCTTCCCCACTTTTTCTTCCAACAGGTTTAGTGTGTCTGGTTTTATATTGAGGTCTTTGATCCACTTGGATTTTAGGTTTGTGTAGGGTGATAAGTATGGATCTACTTGCATTTTTCTGCATTCAGATATCCAGTTAGTCCAGCACCATTTACTGAAGATGCTATCTTTTTTCCATTGTATGGTTTTGGCATCTTTATAAAAAATCAGGTGTCCATAAGTGTGTGGTTTTATTTCTGGGTCTTCTATTCGGTTCCATTGATCTACAATTCTGTTTTGAGGCCAGTACCATGCAGTTTTTATAACTGTTGCTCTACAGGGAACAGGACAGAAGCCTCTCACAGATGGCTTCTGAAAAACTTCACCCAGCAGGGTATCAAAACATATTCTGAGATCATAGCCAAACTTTGGGAAGAGCACAGTGAATCTTATGAAAGAAGGGAGAGATAGAAAGACCTGGAAGGAACAGGAGCTCCACAAAGGGAGCAACAGAACCAAAAAACCTGGGACAGGGGTCTTTTCTGAGACAGATACTCCAAACAAGGACCATGTGTGGAGATAACTTAGGACCCTTGCACAGAAGTAGCCCAAAGCAGCTCAGTATCCAAGAGGGTTCCCCAATAATAAGATCAGGGACCATTTCTGACATGAATTCATGTACTGGCTCTTAGATCACCTCCACCTGAGTGGGAAGCAGCCTTACCAGGCCACAGAGGAAGACAAGGAAACCAGTCCTGAAGAGACCTAATAGAATATGTTCAGATTGAAGGGGAGGAGGACCTCCCCTATCAATGTACTGGGGGAGGGGCATAGTAGAAGAAGAGGGAGGGAGAATGGGATTGGGAGGGATGGATGAGGGGGCTACAGCCTGGATACAAAGTGAATAAACTCTAAAGAAAAATTTTAAAAAATAAAAACAAACAAACAAAAAAGCTAAAGCTAAATAGAATGCACCCAGGGAGCTATAAGCATTTGTTTCAGGAACTAAATGGATGATGAACTTTGACTTCCATTCTGAGCTCCCTTTCATGGCTTTTCCATATTTACATACCAGAACTGAGAAGAGACAGAGGCTGTGCTATCAAAAGAGCATTTGCATTTTCTAGTGTGTCAACTGTGCTGAGAACAAAATATCCTTCACATAATAGCTAAAGTCAGGGCCCAGAACAGTAGCCTCACTTAGTTCATTTCTATTTTGTGTTCTGTGAATTGTGAGATATTTAATGAAAGGTGGCTTATGTTTATATTTATCAGAAATTCTTTGAGTGACTGTTAATCACTGCACTTAGTAAATGCTGTTGAACATAACTATAGGTGTTTCTTACATATTGCAAATATAAATATTTATTCAAAGTGGATTCTAGCATAGCAGCATATTTTAGTAAACTGCTATCTGATTCACACCTTGCAGGAGTACTCTGGAAAGCCATCTTTTCACTTTCTAGGGTTAAAAACTTCCACATTTTACATGAGTATCTAAAATAATATGTTAATGGACTCCATGTTACCATTTTAAAGTGAACATTAAATGTGACTTTGAATGCGAAAAAGTTATACCTTTTAGTTTCAGAAAGAAAAGAAAAAGAGGTTGCATTTTTATTTTTTTTCTCCAGCCTGAGTATAAAGTGAAGGAAGAATAAAAGACAGTATTTGCCCTATGATAAAAGACAGGCTAAGAAATATGATAGGTTGTAAAGAGGATCAAAAGCTTGATTCATCCAACTCTTGTATTATGATCAAGAATAAACAGAAGCCTACATTTAAACATCTGTTCAAAGACAGAAGCAACTGGGGTGAGTTCACAATGTATTATTCACTTTACCATTATTCTTATATTTATGGTATCCTAGTCTTCTTATAGCCTACAAAATTCATGTATAAAAAATAAAATAAAAACTATAACAATCTCATAATATTTTAAGTAAGTTTGTGTTAAGCCACATAGATATCCTTAACTGGCCACAAATAGCCTGTGGACTCTATATGTACTTTAGCAACTATGAAACAGCTTTGCAAACTCATCTTCAAACAGAAAACTACCTAAAATATATATTTTAAGTTACTGCTTACAAATCTATGTTCCTTCATTACTTTGAAAACTATTTAATTGTGAAGCTTTGCAATATACCAATAATATTTGCTCTAAAAAAAATGCCTAAGGGAACAGCACATTTAACGTTAGAGAAGATGTTGGGACCAGCTAAAAATTTAAATGTATGTTTGTATAACTGATTTTCTCTTACTGTGTAACATAATATTTCTAGTTATGTAAAGGCAAAAGTGCTGCTTCGCACACTCATGCTCATTACATTTAAAAAGGAAAGTAGAAGCTTACTGCTCAGCAAATGAAGATTATTAGTATAGTCATCCACAGTGTGTGTGTTAAATGTGGTAAACCACAAATTACTGATTTCAACCTTTTCCCCTTGAAACTTCCCCTGTAGGAAAGTTGGGCTGTTGCCATAATTTCAGCAAATGAATCCATAGGTAAAGTGCTTCATACATTTGTTACTGCAGAAGGTGATTATAAATGACAGAAAAACATGTTTCAGTAATAACCCATTTGCATTTATGTGTATAATTCTGTATTCCTTATACATAAAATCTACTGGTAAGTATTGTGTTTAATGATTTTAACCATTCTGATAGGTGTAAGATGTAATCTCAAAGTAGTTTTGATTTCCATTTTTCAGATGGCTAAGAATGTTCTACATTTGTTTAAGTGTTTCTCAGCCACTGGTGATTCCTCTATTATAAACTCAGTGGCTGGCTCTTTGCCCCCTCTCCCCCCACCATACCTATGGAGAGCAGAATTGCCAGGCCACAGAGGAAGATAGTGCAGCTTATGAGACCTGATAAGCTAGGGTTAGATGGAAGGGGAGGAGGACCTCCCCTAACAGTGGACTTGGAGAGGCGCATGGGAGGAGATGAGAGAGGGAGGGTGATATTGGGAGGGAATGAGGGAAGGGGGCTACAGCTGGGATACAAAGTGAATAGACTGTAATTAATATAAAAAATAAAAATTTAATTAAAAAGAGTTCTCTGCTTTGATCTGTTCCCCTTTTTAATGGGATTCTTTAGTTTTTTTTTTTAAATATCTAGTTTATTGAGTTCTTTTTATATTTTAGATTTAGTCCTCTATTGGATGTGGAGGTGGTAAAGATCTTTTGCATTCTGTAGGCTGCCATTTCATCCAATTGTCAGTGTCCTTTATGTTACAGAATGTTTCATATGGTCCAGTTTATAAATTGTTCTATGCAGACCAGAAGCAGTACACCATTGATGAGGCCAGCCTCAACAGAACTCATTGAATACAAAGAAGTCACACTTGGGCTTCCATGGATCTTTTATTTCCATCTGCCCATAGCTTGTAAAGTCTCATTAGGACTGTCTGGATCCTCTTCCTCCGTGGACTGGCAAAGCAGTGTCATCAGAGGTGAGTGATCAAAGAGCAGTTAACTGAGTTTGTGATAGAGACAGGTGCTGATCTGATCACTCTCACTCAGAGATCCTCCTGGAGAATGAGCTGCCAATCGGCCGCGTCTGAACAAGGGGTCTAAGTCCTCTCCATACATGGTCCTCAGTTGGTGCATCAATCTCTGCAGGAACCCCTGGGTTCAGATCTTTTACTTTGGTGGTCTCCTTGTAGGGCTCCTGTCCCCTCTATATCCCTTTAATCCCACCCATCTCTTCCTCTGTAAGACTCCCTGGGCTCTGCCCAAAGTTTGGCCCTGAGTCTCAGTATATGTTTGATCCCCTTTTGGGTGAATCCTCTATAGTAGACAACCATTCTGTTTTCTCTCTTACACTGTTTCTGGTGTCTAGCCTGTTTGCTATTTGAATGAGATTTAAGCATCCTCCCTAGGATCCTCCTTGGTGTCTAGCTTCCATGGATCTTTAGCCACCCTATTCTCGTTGGTGCAGGAAGATACTCTGCAGGCATCCCAAAAGAAACATGGACAGCAATCCAGCCAGAAATCTGACCTATGATCTGTCCAGAGCACAAAATACAGTAGGGCAAGGGTGGCACATAAGTAGCCTGAGTAGCTAACCAATGTTTACAATGACTTAAGTCTCACACCCGAAGAGGGAACCCATGTCCTTTATTTGTTTTCTTGCCCCCCCCTTTATATATAATTCAATAGAGAATTTTTCCGTTTCCATTTCATTAAGCTTTCTGTTGTTTTATGCTTGATATACAGCTTTAATCTGTAGTGGTTATGCAGTGAGTTATTTCTAATTTTTTGTATATATTCAGACTTGATTTATGCTTGAACATAGGATCAAATTTGGAGAAAGTCTCACGAGGTGCAGAGAAGGAGGTATGTTCTTTCGTATGGAAATGTTGCGTGAATATCTGTTAGCAACCCCTGGTTTATAATGCCTCTTTTGTCTCCATAACGTATCCACTGGTACGATTGCGGTATTGAAGTCTCCCACTTTCAATGTATGAGAGTAAACGTGGTTTAAGCTGTAGCAGCGCTCTTTTACAAACATGTATGCCCTTGTGTTTGAGGCATAGATTTAAAAGCTTTAATGTAATCTTGGTGGATATTTTTTGATGAATATGTAGTATTCTTCCCCATGTCTTTTAATTAGTTTTAGTTTGAAGACCATTGTGTTAGAAATTAAAATGGACACACCGGCTTACTTCTCAGGTCCATTTGCTTTGAATATATTTGTGGAACCCTTTAACCTAAGGTTACATCTATCCTTGATATTGATTTGTGTTTTTAGTATGCAGAAGGATAGATGCTGTTTTTACATCTATTCTGTTAGTCTGTGTCTTTTTATTGGAGATGAGACAACTGATATTGAAAGACAGCAGTGACTAGTGACTGTTGATTTCTCTTATTTTGTTGTTAGTGTGGTAGTATGTGTGCATGTGTGTGTTTCTTCTTTTTTAGGTTATTATTATTTTATATTACAATTTATTCATTTTGTATCCCTGCTGTAGCCCTCTCCCTCATCTTCTTCTAGTCCCCACCCTCTCTCCCTCTTCTCCCAATATTTCTTCCCTCTAGTCCACTAAAAGAGGAGGTCCTTATCCCCTAACTGTCTGACCCTAGCCTATCAGGTTTCATTAGGATTGTCTGGATCCTCTTTTTCTGTGGCCTAGCAAGGCCACCTCCCTAGGGGGTGGTGATCAAAGAGCTGGCAACAGAGTTCATGCCTGAGACAGCCTTGCTCCCCTTACTAGGGAATTTCCATGAGAACTGAGCTGCCCCTGGGCTATATCTGAGCAGAGGTCTAGGTCCTCTCTATCTGTGGACCTCTTGGGCCCAGAATTTTTGGCTCTGTTGGTCTCTTTGTGAAACTCCTGAGTGAGGTAACCAAGAAGCAGAAAGACACACATGGTATAGACTCACTTATAAGTGGATATTAGATATATAATATAGGATAGTCATACTAAAATCTATATTCCTAAAGAAGTTAAACAACAAGGGGGACCTTAGGGAATATGCTTAATCCTCATTCAGAAGGGCAAACAGGATAGACATAGCAAGTGGGAGAAGACAGGGGACAGGGCAGGAGCCATCACAGAGAGCTTCTGAAAGACACTACCCATCAGGGTACTGGAGCTGATTGTGAGGTTAATAGCCAAGCTTCAGGTACAGTGCAGGGAATCTTATGGAAGAAGGGGAAGATAGAAAGACATGGAGGAGATTCTCCTGTTTTGATTTTGCTGGTCTGCGGTTATTCATTCCCTTTGTTTACTAGTTGTAGTTAACCTTCTTAAGTTGGAGTTACCTACTAGCACCTACAATAAGGATGGATTTGTAGATAAATATTGTTTAAATTTGGCTTTATAATGAATTTTATTTCATCTATCCATGGTTATTGAAAGTTTTGGAAGGTTTTGTAATCTGGACTGGCACCCATTGTGTCTTAGTATCTGCAGGACATCTGTTCAGGCCCTTCTACCTTTTAGAATCTCCACTGAGACATCAGGCATAATTCTAATAGGTCTGCCTTTATAAGTTTCTTGTTATTTTTCCCCGTGGAATTTTCAATATTTTTTCTTTATACTATAAATTTAGTGTTTTGACTATTATATGCTGAAGATATTTTCTTTTTTGGTCCAATTTATTAGGTGTTCTGTATGTCTCTTGTGCATTTATAGGTATCTCCCTTAAGTTAGAAAATTTTCTTCGATGACTTTGTGGAAAATATTTTCTGAGCTTTTGAGCTGGTACTTTTCTTCTTCCTCTATCTGTGTTATTCTTAGGCTTGGCCTTCTCATAGTGTTCCTTCTCATTGTGTCAGAAAGTTTTTTTTTATATTTAATGTTTTCTTTGACTATCCATCTCTTTTTTAATTAAATTTTTATTTTTTACATCAATTACATTTTATTCGCTTGTATCCCAGCTGTAGCCCCCTCCTTCATTCCCTCCTAATCCCATCCTCCCTCTCTCATCTCCTCCCATGACCCTCTCCATGTCCACAGTTAGGGGAGGTCCTCCTCCCCTTCCATCTGACCCTGACCTGTCAGGTCTCATCAGGACTGGCTGAAATGTCCTCCTCTATGGCCTAGCAACCCTGCTCCCCCCTCACAGGGGGTTTTGTGGTGGTCAAAGAGCCAGCCACTGAGTTCATGTCAGAGACAGGCCCTGTTCCTCTTACTAGGGTATCCACTTGGATATTGAGCTGCCATGGGCTATATCTGAACAGGAGTTCTAGGTTATATCCATGTATGGTCTTGGTTGGAGTATCAGTCTAAGAAAGTACCATTGTGTCCAGATATTTTGGTTCTGTTGCTTTCCTTGTGGAGCTTCTGTCCTCTCTAGGTCTTACTATCTCCCCCTTCTTTCATAAGATTCCCTACACTCTGCCCAAAGTTGAGTTATGAGTCTTAGCATCTCCTTTAGTACCTTGCTGGATAAAGAAAAAAAGACAGCGTCTTCAACAATTAACACAAGGCATCCCTGCTGGTGTGAAAAGTTATAATACAGGGATGAACTGGGGAAGGAAATTCAGAAGATATCTTTGTGATTCAATGAGAATGAGGTGAAAGCAGAAAGGGGGACCATAGCAGGTTTTTGTTACAGAACTAGAGATAAGACTGGTAAGACTGGATCTGGAAGAGCAGAAGAAGAGGTGTGAATTCAACTGTCAGCCTGATTCTTACTCGGCATGATTAGTCCTTTGATTAAGAGGACATGCTTGCTGGGTTTTGAGGATTGGGACAAAACAACAATGGGGAAGGCTAGAAGAGGATGGTTTGTGGAACCCACATGAGATGGGAACTGATAAACGAACAGGGAAGGCTGTCACCAGTGTTCTGCTGCAGAGCTAGGGATGAGACTGGGGGATTGGCTTTGGGGGAATTTGGAGTTTGAAAAAGAAAAGATCATCAGGCAGCCTCTGGTTTTCCTGCAGGTTGCACCTGCCTGTGGTTTAGCAGGAGGTGCTTTTTGGAGATGGAGCCTAAAGAGATAGAGATAAAGTGATGAGTTGAGGGAGATTTTTTTTTACCTTTATTAATTATACTTTATTCACTTTGTAACCCCCCATAAGCCCTTCCCTCCTCCCCTCCGAATCCCACCTTCCCTTCCCTTTCTTCAGGCATGCCCTTCCTCAAGTCCACTGAAAGGGGAGGTCCCCCTCTCCTTCCTTCTGATCTTAGTCTATCAGATCTCATCAGGAGTGGTTACATTGTCATCCTCTGTGGCCTGGTAAGGCTGCTTCCTCCTCAGGGGGAGGTGATCAAAGAGCAGGCCAATCAGGTCATGTCAGAGGCAGTCCCTTTTCCCATTACTATGGAAGCCACATGGACACTGAACTGCCATGGGCTAGGTTAGGGGTTCTAGGTTATCTCCATGCATGGTACTTGGTTGGAGTACGAGACTCTGAAAAGACCCCTGTGTTCAAATTTTCTGGTTCTGTTGCTCTCCTTGTGGAGTTCCTGTCCTCTGTAGATCTTACTATTTCCCACTTTTTCCATAAGATTCTATATATTCTGCCCAACAGTTGGCCATAAGTCTCAGCGTCTGCTTTAATAGTCTGCAGGGCAGAGCCTTTTAGAGGCCCTCTGTGGCAGGTTCCTTACTTGTTTCCTCTTTTCTTCTTCTGATGTCCATCCTCTTTGCCTTTCAGGATGGGGATTGAGCATTTTAGTCAGGGTCCTCCCTATTGATTAGTTTCTTTAGATGTACAGATTTTAGTAGGTTTATCATATATTATATGTCTATATGAGAGTATATACTGTGTGTATCTTTCTGCTTCTGGGACAACTTACTCCAAATGATTCTTTGCAGTCCCACCATTTACCTGCAAATTTTATGATTTGGAGATTTGGAGGGTATGATCTAGGGGACCCACAGGCGCTATGAGGCTTGGTTGATTCTTTATACCTTTATTTTCAAGGTATTTTGTTGAGATAATATATTATTCTGTGAGCCTGGTGTGGTGGTGAATGCCTGTAATCTCAGCACTCAGGGAGGCAGTAGCTGGTGAATATGAGGCCAGCATGGTCTACAAAGCTAGTCAAGGAGTGGCTATAGAATATTTGCTAGCCTCACACTCATCTCAATCCACCAGTGTGAAATATTATAGCATTACAATCATGAGCTCCTTCAAACATCTCTGATTTCTACATTTTGTTTTGTGAAACAGTGTTTTTTTTAATTTTTTATTAATTACACTTTATTCATTTTGTATCCCCCCATAAGCCCCTCCCTTCTCCCCTCCTGATCCCACTCTCCCCCCCCTTTCTGCATGCATGCCTCTCCCCAAGTCCACTGATAGGGGAGGTTCTCCTCTCCTTTCTAATCTTAGTCTATCAGTTCTCATCAAAAGTGGCTGCATTGTCTTCTACTGTGGCCTGGTAAGGCTGCTCCCCCCTCAGGGGAAGGTGATCAAAGAGCAGGCCAATCAGATTATGTCAGAGGCAGTCCCTCTTCCCATTACTATGTAACCCACTTGGACACTGAACTGCCATGGGCCACATCTGTGCAGGGGTTCTAGGTTATCTCTATGAATAGTCCTTGGTTGGAGTATGAGTCTCTGGGAAGTTCCCTGTGTTCAAATTTTCTGGTTCTGTTGCTCTCCTTGTAGAGACCCTATCCTCTCCAGCTCTTACTATTTCCCAGTTCTTACATAAAATGCCCTTCACTCTGCCCAACAGTTGCCCATCAGGCTCAGCATCTGCTTTGATAGTCTGCAGGGCAGAGGCTTTCAGAGGCCCTCTGTAATAGGTTCCTAGTTTGTTTCCTGTTTTATTCTTCTGGCTTTCAGAGGCCCTCTGTAGAACCCTAACTAAAACGCTCAATCCCCATCCTGAAAGGCAAAAAGGATGGACATCAGAAGAAGAAGAAAACAGGAAACAACCTAGAAACACTGTTTTTTGATGATGTATCTATTGACCGTTGACTTGATCATTCGATTTCAACTTGCCAGAAAATAAGATAATACCTTTCACAATTTTAAGCCAAATTCAAGTTTAGATTTCTTGTCAAACTTTATGGAACCTTGAAAAACCTTAATAATATGAAGAAGAAAATACTGACACATAAGGGCTATCAGCTGATAAACTCAAAAATATTTACCAAGAAGAAAGAAAAACACTGTTGTTTATAACTAGCAACCCAGTAAATGTCTTAAAATAAATTATAATTATTTGTAGCTGCTATGGTATTTATGAAAATCCTGAGTATTATGTGCTGAGTACATTCTATTTTATTGAAACAAAGCTTACTCTTTCTTGTATTGTTTCTTAAGACTGATACAATTGTAGGATAAACATACTAAAATCTGTACATCCAAAGAAGCTAAACAAGAAGGAGGTCCCAGGGTAAGATGATCAATCCTCACTTAGAAAGACAAATGGGATGGACATTGGAAGTAGGAAATAACAAGAAACAGGACAGATGCCTACTATAGAGGGCCTCTGAAAGACTCTAGCCAGCACTGTATCACAGCAGATGCTGAGACTCGTAACCAAACTTTGGTTATGAGAAGTGGGAGTTAGTAAGACCTGGAGAGGACAGGGGCTCCACAAGAACCAAATATATCTGGGCACAGGAGTCTTTTCTTAGACTGATTTTCCAACCAAGGATCATGTTTGGATATAATGTAGGGCCCTGTTTGGATGTAGCCCATGGCAGCTCAGTATCCAAGAGGATTCCCTAGTAAGGGGAACAGGGACTGTCTCTGATATGAACTCAGTGGCTGGCTCTTTAACCCCCTCCGCGCATCCTGAGGGAGGAACAGCCTTGCTAGGCCACAGAGGAGGACATTGTAGCCAGTCCTGATGAGTCCTGATCATCTAGGGTCAGATGGAAGGTGAGGAGGAACTCCCCTATTAGTGGACTTAGAGAGGGGCAGGGAGGAGAAAAGGGAAGAAGGGTGGGATTGGGAGGGATTGAGGGAGGGGGCTACAGCTGGAATGCAAAGTGAATAAACTGTAATTAATATAAACAAATTTTAAAAATTAATAAAAAAGTGACACAATTGTCAAACTTTATCTCATTTGATAATCACAGAATCACTGAGAGAAAGGTAAGAGGAAATAAGTTAAGTTAACTTTATATATTCTTTCATGTACCCTGGGCATAGTCATCTCTTCTGCGCCCACCTTAAACCGTGCTACTCTATTTTTAATACATTTATAAGTTATAATTAATTTTTTGCACAAAAACTACTTGCTTCAGTGATGGTTTATTCATTTTACTTCTCATATGATAATGACAGAGATAGAACATTTTATATTTTGGTCCTCTAATGAGGATTCTGGACTTCACTTGATTCAGTTTTCTTCATGTCACTTAATAAAAATATCTAAAATTTTGTTTATACTGTTCTAACAGTGTCATTGTATTACATTTAATAACTATCTTATTTAAAAGCATAAATCATCACAAAAATTTTGCCATCCTTTGGCAGATGATCTATAGTTTTCAGCTCACTAATATAGAAATTTGGACAAGTAAAGGGATTGAGCAGCATTTTCTAGAATCGCTGGGGGAAGTACATTGCATATTGCTTTGCTACAGATCACATTTGAGTGGTTGAGATTTCACTGCCCTGAAGCAAGTTATATTACGGGCCATTTATTTGTCAGAGTAGGGTTTTATTAGCAACCAGTTGCAATGCCTTGCATGGAAATGAATCTTCTCCCAGCCTGAGCACACAAGACTAATGGAGTTCAAAATCACCCTCCATCTGGGAGCCTTAGCCCAGGATCAGGGAGGTGAGAGGAGTGAAGTTAATGTCCTGCCCTGCTGCTCAGACACAGCTGACAGCAAACAGTGCCTTTGAGGATGTGGTTTCATCTCGGGCTTCTGCTACTGAGTATCAGCCTCCTATGTCTTTTAGCTTATTCACATATTTGTGGTGATAGTAAATCAAAGTTCTAGACACACATGATAGGGAAATTGTGACTTATGCCATTTCAAAACAGGAGAAAATAATGTTATAGGACATTTATTATGGAACACAGACATAAATACTTAAAACTAATTCAATTACAATGGGCATCGGAGGGTCATTTGATGCAATAAACATTTGTGTAAAATAAGATTAATTTTTCAGTAACAGTATCCTCCATCTCTAATAATTGATGTTCTGCTTTCTGTGCTTATGAATGTAATGGGTGTCTTATTTAAATGCCATTGTTAGGTGGAAATAAGACCATTGTAAAGTGACTATATAAATAATACATTTAACTACATCTTATACCGTGTGACTATCACAGAATATCTAGGAATATTCCAGTAGCTGATGTGATAGAGCATCCAGTCAACCTGATATGAAAAAATGAAAATACCATTCAGATTTAATCCAGCACACATAATAGACAGACTTTATATTTTATCCTAGGGGTAAAGAAGTGGACGATAGTATCCAGAAAAACAAAGACAAGTAGATGCCTTGTAATGAGTGATGTTTTTAAAGGGCCACCAGACTCAAAGCCACTGTGCGGGTTGTAGAACTGTAGTTATGCCTATAGAATAAAGAGCTTTCCCTCCAATGACAACCTTTTCCCAAACATCTGCATTTTCTGAAGAAGAAAGGAATACATAATTAAAAATGGAGAAAACAAGTGGAGCACTTGCCAAGCAAGTCCCTGGAATCATTTCCTACCACACACATAAAGGGAATGAGGGAGGGGGCTACAGCTGAGATACAAAGTAAATAACCTCTAACTAATATAAAAAAATAAAAATTTAATTAAAACAAACAGACAAAAAATGAAACAAACAGAGAAGGGTCCTTCTAAGTGTCACCATCTTGTCTCTTCCAAAGCTATACAAAACCAGAGATGCTTTCTTTAGGACACAACCATGTCTCTGTCCACTGTCTATAGTGGAGAGCACACAATTGGGTGTGAAAATCTTTTGATAGTATGTATCTTACTATTTATTATTTATTGAATTCACATTACATTGGAATGATTTCCCTGTATCACTTAGGTGCATGTACCTCATGATATTTTCACAACAATGAAGCCACTCAAGAGCATTCCTCACAGTTTATGATTAATGAACATGTACCATATGCTTACATGCCAGGTACTGAATCTAGATTTTCAGAATATTCATAACTGCACACTGTACTGTTTTTGTGCTTACAACCCTTTACATCAGCCCTTTCATTATTTTTCTTAATTGTAATTTTCAATGTCTTTGAAGAGAGATAGCTGACAATGATTTTCACCAATGCCAAGTGAAAAAAGAAAAAGATGGCTCTTGTGGTTATTTGTTATAACCAAAAATTTACCCCATTCTTTCATAATCTTGGAGAATTATAAAGTAGGTAAGGAGTAAGGATTACTTCCTGATCTTTGAGGGCTACTAATGCATATTATCTGTGTCTAAATCATGAATGTGGTTTTTCTTCTAACCCCCAGACTGTTAGATTTTTGTCCCTCGAGATGGTAGTTCAGCCTTTACAAACAGGATTTTTGTTGTTGTTTGGGTTATTTGTTGTTATTTTGTTTGTTGTTTATTTTTGTATATCATAGCAATAGCAGATCATTCTGGATACTTGACGTCATTGTGAAAGAACCTAACTTGAAAGTCTTGATACTTTTAATATGAAAAGTAGATTAGAATCCTCTCACACTGGCTTTTTTCATATACACTACAACTTGCACTTAGTGTATATCCTGGAAAATCATACTTTTTCATTTTCCTCTACTTCAAACTTCTTCTCTACAGGTTTCTATAGGCTCATTGTATTATAGAACATAGCACTCCCATGAAGAATTACTTCTTTGTCAAAGATCTGGTATCCATAGTGTGTGGGTTTATTTCAGGGTGTTCTATTTGATTCTATTGATCCACCAGTCAGTTTCTATGCCAGTACCATACAGTTTTTAGTATTGTTGCCCTATAGTATAGTTTGAGATCAGGGATGGAGATACCTCCAGAAGACTTTTTATTGTAGAGGATTGTTTTGGCAATTCTGGGTTTCTTGTTATACCATATGAAGTTGAGAATTTTTTTTTCAAGGTATGTGAAGAATTGTGTTGGTATTTTGATGGGAATTGCATTGAATCTGTAGATTGCTTTTGGTAAAATGGCCATTTTTACTATGTTAATCCTACCAAGCCATGAACATGGGACATCTTTCCATTTTCTGATATCTTCTTCTACCTGATCTTTGACAAAGATGCCAAAACAGAAAAAAATGGGAAAAAGATAGCAACAAATGGTGCTGGTCTAACTGGATATATACATGTAGAAAAATGCAAATAGATTCATAATTATCACCCTGCACAAAACTAAAGTTTAAGTGAATCAAAGACCTCCATATAAAGCTAGACACACTAAACCTGTTAGAAGAAAAAGTGGGAGGAGCCTTGAGCTCATTGGCACAGGAGATAACATCCTAAAACAAGCAACTGAATAGCTTCTATAAAACAAAGGACACTGTAGTCAGAACAAAAAGACTGCCTACAGATTTGGAAAGGATCTTCACCAACCTTATATGTGACAGAAGACTAATATTCACTATGTATAAAGAACACAACAATTTAAACAGCAACAAATCAAGTAATCCAATTAAAAATGGGGTACAGAACTAAACAGAGAATTCTCGATAGAAGACTATTGAATGGCAGAGAAACACTTAAAGAAATGCTCAATGCCATTAGTCATCAGGGCAATGCAAATCAAAACGACTTTACACCCATCAGAATGGCTAAGATCAAAAACTCAAGTGACAACACAGGCTGGAGAGGATGTGGAGAAAGAGAAATCCTCCTCCACTGCTGGTGGGAATGTAAACTTGTACAACCACTCTGGAAATCAATCTGGCGCTTCCTCAGACAACTAGGAATAGCTATTCCTCAAGATCCAACTATACCACTCCTAGGCATATACCCAAAAGAGGCTCAAGTGCACAGTAAGGACATTTGCTCAACCGTATTTGTAGCAGTTTTACTTGTAATATCCAGAAACTGGAAAAAACCCAGATGCCCCTCAACTGAGGAATGGAAATTGTGGTACATCTACACAATGGAATATTACTCAGCAATAACAATCAAGGAAATTATGAAATTTACAGGTAAATGATGGGAACTGGAAAAGATCATCCAGAGTGAGGTGTCCCAGAAGTACAAAGACAGACATGGTATATACTCACTCATAAGTGGATATTAGACATATAACATAGGATAAGCCTACTAAAATCTGTACACCTAAAGAAACTAATCAAGAAGGAGGACTCTAGCTAAGATGCTTAATCCCCATTCAGAAAGGCAAAGAAGCTGGACATCAGAAGAAGGAGAAAACAGAGAACAAATCAGGAACCTGCCACAGAGAGACTCTGAAAGGCTCTGCCCTGCAGACTATCAAAGCAGATGCTGAGAATTATTGCCAACCTTTGGGCAGACTGCAGGGTATCTTATGAAAGAAAGGGGAGATAGAAATACCTGGAGTGGACAGGAGCTCCACAAGGAGAGCATAAAAACCAAAATATCTGGACACAGGGGTCTTTTCTGAGACTGATACTCCAACCGAGGACAATTCATGGAGATAACCTAGAACTCCTGCACAGATATAGCCCATGGCATTTCAATGTCCAAGTGGGTCCTATAGTAATGGAAACAGGGCCTGTCTCTGACATGAACTGATTGGCCTGCTCTTTGATTACCTCCCCCTGAGGAGGGAGTGGCCTTACCAGGTCACAGAGGAAGACAATGCAGCCACTCCTGATGAGACCTAATGGACTAGGATGAGAAGGAAGGAAAGGAAGATCTTCCCTATCAGTGGACTTGGGGAGGGGCATGCATGGAGTAGAGGAAGGGAGGGAGGGATTGGGAAGAGAGGAGAGAGAGAGCTACTGGGGGATTACAAAGTGAATAAAGTATAATTAATAAAAAATGTACAGTTAAAAAAAAGGAATTACTTCTTCCCACAGCCTCTCTTACATAATCAGCTGTGTATTGACAATGCTTAGAATTCAGTTAGAAGACAGGACTTTCCTCACTCCACACAGCCCTTGTACCATAACAATGTCTAGACTTTTTTTAAATTCTTTTTTTTAAATTTTTTTATCAGTTACATTTTATTAACTCTGTATTCCAGCTGTATCCCGCTCCCTCATTCTCTCCCAATCCCATCCTCCCTCCCTCATCTCCACTGTGCCCCTTTCCAAGTCCACTGATAGGGGGGACCTCCTCCCCATTCATCCAATCCTATTTTATCAGTTATCTTCAGGACTGGCTGCAAAGCCCTCCTCTGTGGCCTAACAGGACTGCTCCTCCCTTCGGGGGTGGGGAGGTCAAAGAGCCAGTCATTGAGTTCCTGTTAGAAATAGTCCTTCTTCCCCTCACTATGGGAAACCAATTGGTTACTGAGCTACCACAGGCAATATCTGAGCAGAGGTTCTAGGTTATATCCATACATGCTCCTTCGTTGAATGTCAGTCTCAGAAAATACCCTGTGCTCAGATATATTTGGTCCTTGTGGAGCTCCTATCCTTTTCCCATCATACTAACTCCCCTTCTTTCATATGATTCCCTGTACTCTGCCAAAGGTTTGGTCATGAGTCTTTGCTTTGAAAACACTGCCAGTTAGAGTCTTTCAGATGTGCTCAGTAGACTCCTGTCATATGTTCAATGCACATCCCATCTGTATTTCTAAATGTGGATTGATCATCTTACCCCATGTCTGCTCTCTTGAAATCTATCTGGCATTTTCTAAGACAATTAGGAATAAATAGTGCCTCCTCAAGATCCATCTATACCACTGCTAGGTATATACCCAAACTTTGCTCAAGTACACAAAAGGGATACTTGCTCAACCATGTTTATAACAGCTTTATTTGTAATAACCAGAACCTGGAAACAACACAGATGTCCATCAACTTAGGAATGGGTACAGGAATTGTGGTATTTTTACACAATGGAATACTACTCAGCAATCATGAAATTTGCAGGCAAATGGTGGGATCTAGAAAAGATCATTCTGAATGAAATATCCCACAAGAAGAAAGACAAACACGGTATAGACTCACTTATATAGACATATAAGATATGATAAACATAATGAAATCTATACACCTAAAAATAGACTTTTAAAATTCTTAATGCTTGACTTATTAATACCTTACTCCTCTATTTATCCTGCCATCTATTAAGGCCCAGTCATTCCAGAGGAGGTAAAAAACAGTTTGTGTTCCTGGCTTACACTGTTTCTCTGCACAAAACCTGAAAACACTTTGGAAATTTTGATGTATTTAATTTAATGTGTAAGTGAAGACATTCATGACTTCTCCATTTCCAAAGAAGCTTATACTCTCAATACCGCCTGTCATTTTCTTATTTAGGTCTGTTTCTCATGTGTACAGGTTTCTGTTTAATTTCCTAAAAATATTTCTGTCCACCTTTCCATCTTTGATAGT
Organism: Meriones unguiculatus; assembly: GCF_030254825.1. NCBI lineage: Eukaryota > Metazoa > Chordata > Mammalia > Rodentia > Muridae > Meriones > Meriones unguiculatus. The sequence continues at coordinate 18,253,696 of NC_083367.1, read as the reverse complement.
TTTTTTCTTTTCAATTTACTTGTCCGATTGTTCTCACCATCACTTCACAGCTATGCTGACATATCCTGCCTAATATCACTGTATTTTTCCTAAGTGCTTTGGTCTAGGCTGTCTTGTTTCTAATCCTATACATCATATATCTTATCATATTCTATTTTTCACAACTTCAGTACATAATACAGTATTAATACAGAATTTCAACTATGAAGCCATATCAGCTTGAGGTCCCAACTCCAAGCTTTCCTTAATGACTATCGTCTGCATAAACTCTTGGTCTTTCATTTTCTCCAGTGTTGCAATAATTTCTTAAACCTACCTTCAAACAATAAGAACAGGCAAATTCAGAATTATCCTTAAATTTCTTAGGTATTTGGTACAAATTATGCTCAAATCCATGGTCAATAAATTCAAGCCATCATAATTCTCTAGCCACGCTGTGGTTTTTCTTTCCAATCTCCTTCCCAAATTCTTACTGCCTTGAGTATCCCTATGTATTTTAGCCACCTGATGCCAATTTCTCTACATAAAACATGTGTAACAGCAAATTGCCACTAGGTATGAATTCTATTATTGTCTGTCTGCTAAATCAACTTCTAATTGTGTTTGCAATTGTGCATCAGATTACACTGTGTCTCCTCTCATAAGTTAAAGGTGACATTATCACTCTCTAAGCTTTCTCCTGGCATTTATAATCTTATATATCTTTCAGAGCACCCTTTAGAAATACATACTTTTTGTGATTACTTGTGTGCTTGTTAACGTGCTTCTCAAATGATTTCTGTGTACTTCATATTTATTTCTACATTAGTAAACAAGAAGGAAACATCCCAACTTTGACCTCCAGATACTCATTTCATCTCTTATGACGATTTCATTAAAGAAATTCTCTCCTTTTTCATTACTTCCCCTCCGCAGGTTAATTCATTTCACCTTAGCTTCCCACACTCGATGTTTGCATGAAAGTCGTTACAAGTATATACTCTGTCTTACAAATTCTTGAAAGTATTTTTCTCTGCTTAGAATAACTTACTTCACTGACATAACACCCTCATACTCTCTATTCTTTCTTATTTTCTTAATAGAATAATTCTTATCAACTCATTTCTTACAATCTCATCCGGAGTCTCTTTTCAATTGATAACCTCCTTCCCCCCCAAATTATATTACACTTTCATTAGCAATAGACACTCAATGATTGTTTGGTTTTATGTCTTTGGTTTGCATGTTCTTGAAATTAAACCTTTACATGTACTTAGAATCCATTCTTTGTAGCTTCAATGCTGACTTGGACCGAATATGTGCAATGAACTCTCATGATCATGTCCCACTACATGGGGATTTTTATTTTCTGCACCTCATTTCCATTTTATGTGAAGCTTCACTCATCTCATTTTGCAATTTGCAATTTGAATCTGGAAGTCTTCTCTACTCCAGCTTCTGTTTTTGTTAAACTTCATATTGATTTAAATAATCGAGAATGTATCTTGATTTTATTTTATTCTCTACATTTCTCCTTATTATTCTATATTCTTAGTCTTTATTGTCTCTCACAGTGTTTTATTAATATGACATCTCAGCCAATTTCTTTGCATGAACTTTTGTTTTTGTTCAATTAATTCTCCATAAGACTGTTATTTTGATTGTTATTCATTAAAAAATAAATTGTATCATATTAGTAGGTTCTTTCTCCTACTAAAATTTTTCTATTGTTATATAAATGATCTAAAAATACATTTAAAACTTTATACTATTGCCTAGAGATGAAACAGTGTGAAACAATGATTTTCTCTGGGTTAGGTATCTAAAATATTATATATTATTTCAAATATTACTTTACTTTTTTTTCCTGGACACATCACTTTTCAAGCTCATTAGTTTGTCACTAGTCCACTACAGGACAGGCAGGTTGAACAGTGCATATGCCTGACAATTTTATTTTTTATTTTGGCCCTATGTTGACTTAAATAGTTTCAGGATGATTTTCAAATAATTTTTCTTCCATTATGTCTACTTCAGCTACAGAAGAACTTCCTTAAAATGATTGGCCTGCTTGGTCTATTTTATTGACCTGTAGCTTGCTTTCTTATAAACACTGGGCTCAGACATCCACACATAGCACTGGGCATAGTGCTCTGTGTCTCCTTCATCTATTAGCAGTTAAGAAAATGCTGTCAGAAACACTGCCCCAGGCCAGTCTAAAAAAGGCAACTCCTAAACTGAGGCTCCCTTTTCCTAGTTATGCCAAATAACAAGAAAAACAGGGTTGTATTTTATTCTTATAATCTTATTTTGTTAACCCTCTTTAGTTAGTAGCAATCATCATAGTTATACTTCTATATTTGTTGGCATAAAAGTAAATGAAAGCTGCCTCCATGCAGGAAAGGATCCTCTTTTTGGAAACATACTTTCATCCCCTTTTAAAACTGTTTGAGAGCTTCTTTTTACATTGTAGTTATGATCTGTTTTGGTGAAACGAACTGTTGAATTCAATCTAGCAATAATCTGATGTTGATTCACTGTCATGGTTTATCAGGAAGCTTTGAATAAATATTTACTCACTTCATGAGCATCTGTAAAGAGTCAGGCTATGAATGCAGCCACTGAAGAATGGTCCTGAAATATGCCACATATGTTATTATGTTTACGAAGATAGGCAAGACTTGCACTCATTCAACAAATAGTTTTGATCATTGTGATCTAAGATAAGTGCATGTTTACAAACAAAACGGTAAAAACACTCTCTTCTGACAAACATTTTGAGAAATATTAAAAGGGATATTAAATATTAATTATAATATTTAATAATTAATAATATTAAAAATAATAAATATTAAAAATCCCCTCTCCTAATCAGTCATTACATTTATCACCAACCCTTCACCTTAATGTCATGGTAATTACTGTCTTCTGTTTCTCTGTTGAAACATAGTTGCCAACACATGTGACAGCACTGACATACAGAAATGCTGACTAAAAGAATAAAAGAACTACTGACTACACTACACTGTTATCACACAAGCTGCATAAAGTTCAGAATGTATGCAATATGGCTGGAAAGGTTGAGAGGTTTTGCTGGAGGATGTGGTTATTACCTTGGGACTGCTTCCAGCACCTGCTTTGTCAATTGAGACCTCATGCCCTAGAAAAAGTGGGGAAGAGCCTTGTAGTCATTGGCACAGCAGACAACTTCCTGAACAGAACACCAACAGCACAAGCTCTAAGAGCAACAATCAATAAATGGGACCTCATGAAATCGAAAAACTTCTGTAAAGCAAAGGACGCTGTTATCAAAACAAAGCTACTGCTTACAGATTGGGAAAGGATCTTCACCAACCCTACATCTGACAGAGGGGTAATATTCAGAATATATAAAGAACTCAAGAAATTAAACACCATCATACTAAATAATCTTATTTAAAAGTGGGGTACAGAGCTGAGCAGAATTCTCCCAGAACAATGAACTCTTGCAGTTTTAAGGGACTGTCTACTTTCCAGCTTCATTCCATGGGGTCTGAAACATTTGTGTTCTTTCATTGATTGCCTCATCTAGCTGACAGCAATAAAATTCATCTTTTTACATAAAACATTCAACTTTTAAAAATAAAATCAATAGCCAGAATTTTTTTATAATGTCAGAAGCATAGCATATATTATTTCTGGCAACTGAGTAAAGCAGTCTATTTTTTTAATCTACTCTAGGCAAATGTGTGATCTCCAATATATAATTATTAATCCTATTAATCCTGCTTGCTGATTTAAAGTGACCTGGTATGAGGTCTTAGAATTATGTGAAATATCTGTGTTGCCTGAGAGATTTCCTTTCTTTGTTTGTTGTTTGGTCAATTATTTTTTGTCCTCTTTTAAGAAGTAATTCTTTTATTGTTTTCACTGAGATTATTATAATATAATATAATATAATCATATCATTTTCATGTTTTCCTTTCTCCTTCCAATCCTTATTATGTAAAGCCTTGGTGGGGAGCAATAAGAGCAACAGAAATAGTCTGCAGTGCTCTGGGGAAAAGAATTATTTAAAAACAGGAAAAAGTAACATGTCTATATATTGATACATTATATTAAATTAGAGTCATTGTCATCAATTTTTTTTCATTCAGTGGACAATCTCTGTCCAATTAAAATGTATAGTAGCATTTTGAGTTATGCGTGGATAAAATTATTTGGAGGAATCAGCCATGCACATCCTCACAGCAGATGAAACTCACATGGATATCTACAATGGATGAGCAATGCTCTCCCTATAATTCAGCTATAGAGAGCTCATAATTCTCCTAGTGTTAAGCCCTCATGCCATTAAATGGTTATTCATTGATCATGCTGACAAGGGCAGCAAGGCAGTGACATTTTACACTCTAAAATAAATAAATTAAGTTCAAAGTCTTTTTCTAGCGAATTGTATAAACTTTGTGCCAATTGTTCGGTATTCATATATTCCCCTCCCTTCTTTTTCTTTCACTTCTGAAATTAATAACCACAAAATGAGATAAATATAAATTTTTATGTGTTTTCCATCAATGGTATCTTACCGAAACTAGTGTATGAGACAGAAGAAAATCCAGTGACTAATATCATAAAGGTAACAAATATTGTTTTCTTTATTAGTTTGATGATACTTTTAAAGAAAAAAAAATAAATGTAGGAAAATGGAAGTGTTAAAATGATATCTTTGCTTCTTACTTGTTTTGCTTTTTATTCCTACATTCTGCATCTCCTTTGTTCCATAATTATAAGCGCTCTGCAGTCCTATTGTCAGTAAGCTGTAAGCAAATACAAAACCTGATCTGGAATGTGTAGCACAGGAAGAGAGTAGTCCAGCGAAGGGGTAACTCTCTCAGATATGTTCACCAGACTGGTTTGATCAATGAGGTTACAAAACATAAATATTACTTCATAGAAATAAGAAGAAAAAAAAACGACTACCTACATTTTTACTGAGTTCTCTCACAGTTATAAATGTCGAACTGTTATACAATAGCAATTTTAATATTCTTTTTTTTTACAATATTCCAACTCCAGTTTCAACATATGTGACTCCCTTTTGTGAACTTCTAAAGCACAGGAGAGGCAAATGGTACAAACACAAACATGAATACAGGCAACAATACTTACTCACATAAAATAAAATAAATGTAAAACAAATTTAACAAAACAACTCTATCTATTCAAACAAGGCCATTGTGCTAATCGGCTTTCTGCTGCTGTGCTGAACTGGGCAATCAGTGTAATTAAGTTCAGAGAAGACTGCTTTTCCTGAGGTCGCTTCTGTTTCCGAAATTTCAGGGCAATCCTGTGCTTTTGGGACAATGGCAAGACAGGAACATAGCGGGAGGAAGTAGAAGATGATAATGACCTTATGGAAGTGAATAGAAAGAGAGAAAAAGAAGGACAACTATCAATTTTTCAGATGGGAGTCTGCCTTCAATGATATTACTCACTTCTAAAAAAATCCCACCATCTACAGTTTCTACCATCTCCATGTATCATCCAAAATCCTCAATAATTAAAAAAAAACAACGGAATAAAAATATGTGAAATTTTAGGGACCAACAATACATTTCTTTGAGATAGAAATTATGAGATAATAACAACTAAAACATTATTGCTAACTTCAAATGCCACAGACATGAATTTTGAGAGTGGCTAAGTCTCAGTGCAGCTCACTTAGAAAGCAGTGGCTGGAGCTAGCGTGCTGTAAGCAAGGACCCAGACTCTTTATAGACACAGTGAAAGTGGTAAACAGACACCTTGTAATAAATTATTAAAATTAGTACGGTCTTATAATTCAAGTTAGATATATTTGTGACATGAATATAAAATGAATGTAATTTTAATGATACGGAACATGGTTCACAAGATACTTTAATATATGTGAGCACAAGAATATAACAAAGAGGTGACAGATACATAGAAAGATGCATGGATGGAAAGATAAACAAAGTTAAATAAATCATTTTCTCATTTTTGAATGTATGAAACACAATTCCTCTTAAAACATATATTTATGTGTTTTATGCATGTGTGTGTGTAGCTGAGTATCTTTATGTCTGTGTAGCTCCAGGCATCCTTAAAGGTTGGGAGAGGTGATCAGATCCTTGGGTGCGGGCTTTACAGATGGTTGTTAACCAGTATATTATGGTGCTGAGAAATGAACCCAGTGCAAACCCAGTCAATTTTTCTTAACTAGTGACTCATCTCTCTACCATCCAGATTTGTTGATTGAATGCAAAAATCAATGAATGAATATTATTACATTTCTAATTTATTTGTATTAATAGTGAAGGAAGGTTGGCACATGTATTTTTATGGCTGTGTTCTTTTATCTTCACATTTTAAATTTTGTATTATAAGTGTTGAGTTGTACTCCTGTGTGTGTGTGTGTGTGTGTGTGTGTGTGTGTGCACATGCTCCATGGTGTGAGTGGGACTCCAAGATGACTGTAGAGTTCAGCACACTCCTTCCTCTGGGAGTCCTAAGAGGGAACTCAGAGTAACAGGCTTATATAGCATGTGCTTTTGCCTGCTGATCTATTACATTTGTCCCTCTTAACATTTTTTCCTTGAAAATCTATAGGGAAATTACAGTGATGGATAATGCTAAAGAGAATATTTTACATATGTAAATCATTTTAAATCTGTCATTTTTTTCTTTATTATCATGTAAGAAATGCACTGTTAATAAAACTAAGCTATAAAAGAAAGTCATTTTAAAATATGGCTTGGAAAGACCTCCACAATATTATGGGATCTCAATTTCAATTGAGATCTCAAAAATGAGAAAATTTGAGATGCTGCTAGCTGAATAGTACCAGCAAGTGTCAAAACATTGGCTTGGAGGAAAATGTATGAAAAGGTGTTTGAAACATTAGTTGCTTTTCAATTTAATTGATTCAAAGAATGAATAGAAGTCAAAATATTTATATTTAGGAAAAGAAAATAACTGCCACTTTGGTTCAATTTATTTCATTTCAAGGGAAGCCTCCTACTTCTGAGTAGGTTGCATTCTAAATAGTGATGCCCAAATCAATTATCTGAAAAGTGAAATGTATTTGGTATTGCACTAGTATAAAAAATGGCTATAATACTTACAGGAAAAACAACAGAGATGCATGTCAGTCTTACACATTTTCTTACTAATTTCAAGGACAATATTCAACTTTATAAACATCAACACCACTGTAGAGCCAAAAAAAAAAAAAAAAAAAAAAAAAAAAAAAAAAAAAAAGTGAAGGTGAAGAACAGCATTTCTTAGTTACATACCTGGCAAACAGGTCCCGCCTCTGAGAAAAAGGTATCAGACGGGTCTGATGCTCTTTGGGTGGATGACACCTAAATGAACATCGGTACAAAGTCCCAATTTATTTCTAATATCAGAGATCAGACCTCTACTCTTGCCTGATGCGTCTAAAACAAAAAGGGGGAACTGTAGAGAGCTGCATAATGCCGCGCCTGCCTTAAAGATGGAGCTGGTTTCCGCCTTCCACCTTCCCGATGGTGAGTGCTCTCTGTCACAAACAGCTCCACATTTGGCTAAGGCTGAGGATCTGGCTTGCTTCCATGTATGTGGACCTATCTGCATTGCCCATGTGGCACGCTGGGGTTGGCTACCCAGAGGCTATTTAAGCTGTGGGCTGGCTTTCCCCAGGGTCAGATGATTGTTCAAGGTTCCTGAATAAACTGCATTGAAAAAAAAAAGAGCTTGAAAAAAACATCCAGTTAAACGAGCACTGTTTGTTGAAGAGTCTGTCTTTTTCTCAATGTATGGTTTTGACTTCTTTATCAAAAGTCAAGTATCAATAGATGTGTGGGTTTATTTCTGGGTCTTCAATTTGATTCCATTGATCCAACATAGCCAGACCTGGAAACAACCCAGATGTCCATCAACAGAGGAATAGATACAGAAATTGTGGTAAAATCACACAATGGAATACTACTCAGCAATTAAAAACAAATCATGAAATTTGCAGGCAAATAGTGGGAGATAGAAAAGATCATCCTAAGTGAGGTATCCCAGAAGCAGAAAGACACACATGGTATATACTCACTTATAAATGGGTACTAGACATATAATATAGAATAAACATACTAAAATCTGTACACCTAAAGAAGCAAAGGAGGTCCCTGGGTAAAATGATCAATCCTCACTTAGAAAGACAAATGGGATGGACATTGGAAGAAGAAGAAAACAGGAAACAGGTCAGGAGCCTAACACAAGGGGCCTCTGAAAGACTACCTAGCAGTGTATCAAAGCAGATGCTGAGACTCAAAAACAAACTTTGGGCAGAGTGCCAGGAATGATAGGAAAGAAGGGGGAGGTAGTAAGACCTGGAAAGGACAGGAGCTCCACAAGGAGAGCAACAGAACAAAAATATCTGGGCCGGGGTCTTTTCTGAAACTGATACTCCAATCAAGTACCATTCATGGATATAACCTAGAACCCCTGCTCAGATGTAGCCCACGACATCTCAGTCCCCAAGTGGGTACCCTAGTAAGGGGAAAAGGTACTCTCTCTGACATGAACTCAGTGGCTAGCTCTTTGACTGCCTCACCCTGAGGAGGCAGCAGCCTTGCCAGGCCACAGAGGAGGACAATGCAGCCATTTCTGATGAGACCTGATAAGCTAGGTTCAGATGGAAGGGGAGGAGGACCTCCCTTATCTGAGGACTTGGAGAGGGGTATAGGAGGAGATGAGGTAAGGAGGGGAGGAGGGAGGAGGGAGGAGGCTACAGCTGGGATACAAAGTGAATAAACTGTAATTAATATAAAAAATAAAAAATTAATTAAAAAATAGAGCATGAAAAGAGTATTTTCATATTCAAAATGGTCGAGGTTAGCCTTGTACTAGAAAACACTCTTAACACATGCAAGGACCTGGCAATAACTCAAAGGTAAAACAGTACATTTTGAAAAGTAAGCTATTAACTCAGAAGATTTAATTTAACATAGTTGTATATCCTTCAGACAGAAGTCATCTGTGAGGCTGTAGAGATATCTCTGCTGTTAACAGCACTTGTTGCTCTTCCAGAGGTCATGCCCTTGACTTCTTGCACTCCAGTTTCAGAGGAATCAACACCCAATTCTCCCGTTTGCAGGAAGTGTATAATCATGATAAGCTGACATATGTAGTCAAAACACCCATCTATGTGTAAAATGAAACTAAAATAATAACACAAAATAAATCTTCCATTTAAAAAAATAATCTGTATATTTTCTCTAATATATAAAATGTCTTTATTGACATCATAACTACAAAAAATGATTTTCTGTTATGACTGTTTTGGACTTATCAGTGTGTAACTGACAAAACTATTCATTTCCAAATCTCAACAAATTTCAGTTTCTTAGTTTGATGCAGAAAATTAAAACTCAGATGCCCTAATCCAAGCATTGAATCACTGAAGATTGATCTTAAGACACAGTATACACTTTTTGAGAAAAATTTTGATGGTAGGTCTTTTATTTTAATGTGTGAATATAATGGATTCAGGTAACACTGTTCTTCTGGAGGCTGCCACAGCATGCTATGCTTCTCTGGTTCTCATACAAGTCTGTAAGTCTTGATAGGTCAACATGGAATTATGAAATTCTAAGTCTTTTAGCATCTAAGTATTCACAGACCTGCATTCACCAGCTTATCAACAAATGAGAGTTCCTTTAACTTTAACCAATATTTGCATATATTAAATCAGAATAACATTTACATTCTTTATCTACCATCTATTGATTTAGTCAGATAAAGAGAATGTGATCAGTGTTGTTACCCATAAAAAGAGGACAACTTCTTTCTAAGAGATACCCAATGCTATTAGTTGATTTTAAAGTGCTGTTTATTACTCTAGAAATTTTATTCTTCTTTCAATGTCATTTAAATTCATAAGTGTGATGAAGACTATTACTTTGATAGTTTTATATCACTAATAAATCCAGAAAATTAAATAAGTTGATAATAAACAGAGTTCTTTGAGAGAAATAAATAATTATAGTATAGAAAACTTATAACCTAATTATATTTCAATATATTGGATTGAATAAAGATCTAGAATGCTATAAATTCAGATCACTTGAAAAAAATTTAGAAAATTTACATATCTAGGAATAGTTAATATTTTGCTAAATAATGAGTGCCTAGAGAATATTTTAAGAAAATAGTTCTGTGTGTTTAAAAGGAATCTAAGAATATGTCTTTAACTTGGTTGTTTAACCATCCATGTTCTACTAGTCTTAATTTAAAATAACAAAATGTATCAGGTAAGTCAAACAAAGTAAATATACCAGGAGATATATTTATAAAGGTGAAACTTTGTGAATTAACTAGGCCCATGCTTCCTTACAACATTGAAAATCTTTGCTTTTTCCAGATCATTACTCTACACATGTGATAATTTTTTATCTTAAACCATCTGTTTCTCTTCACTTACTTCATAGATAGGGATAAAACAGTGCGTGCACACACACACACACACACACACACACACACACACTATTATACACATTCTGTGGTAGTTTGAAAGAAAATGGAGCACACAGGCTCATACGGAATGACTCTATTAGGAAGTGTTTCCTTCTGGGAGGAAGTGGGCCACTGTGGTGGATTTTGAGGTTTCAAGTGCTCAAATCAGGCTGTCTTTCTCTTTGCTTGTAGCCTGTCAATCCCGAGGTAAAACTCTAGAATATATCTGGCTAAGGATAAATGACAGAATCCATTTGCATTTAGTATCTGAGGCTAGATTCGGACCTGTGTTGGACTGTGCCTGATTGACTGTAGATAAGTACAGAGGTTATGTGCCACCCCAGTCTTGTAGTAAAGCAGTAACTGCACTGTCTAATGCCTTGAGTCCCTGGATTTGCCAAACTTTTGTGCACGGTGCACTCCTAGAATAACTGCTCAAACTGGAAACAAATGTAAAGGGTCACTTGGAATTAGTTTTGTCTTCAGTCTGAGTAGTGCATATTTGTCACTCCTGGCTTCTCCCTCCTATTTTAATTTTAATTTTTATATTAATTACAGTCTATTCACTTTGTATCCCAGCTGTGGCTCCTTTCCTCATTCCCTCCCTATCCCACCCTCCTTACCTCATCTCCTCCCATGCCACTCTCCAAGTCCACTGATAGGGGAGGACTTCCTACCCTTCCCTCTGACCCTAGCCTATCAAGACTGGCTGAATTGCCTTCCTCTGTATCCTGGTAAGGCTGTTCCCCCCTCAGGTAGATGGAGGTGATCAAAGAGCCAGCCACTGAGTTCATGTCAGAGACAGTCCCTGTTCTCCTTACTAGGGAACCCACTTGGAGACTGAGCTGCCACTGAGGAAATCCTATTTTCAATGCTTAGTTCCATGTAGCCCTCCTGCCCCCCAAGTCCTGTTACTTGGATTTGTCTTTGCAGTAATGTGATCTTCATATCTTTGTTCAGTACTATCTGACTCCTTTTCACTATTATTCATAGTGTAAATGATGGAGAAGCTGATGTGACTTCTAGGTTTGGTCTTTTCCTAGACCATTGTGTTAACTGACTGTGGCTCTTTAAATGCAAATGGTGTGCAAATTTCATGATTTCCTTGTTTTTAATTGCTGAGTAGTATTCCATTGTGTAAATGTACCACAATTTCTGCATCCATTCCTCCTTTGATGGACATCTGATTTGTTTCCATGTTTCCATGTTCTGGCTATTACAAATTGAAAGGGTTAGGCTAACTTTGTAACCTATATGTCCTCTAAAGCCTATAGTTTTGAGTTTTAGGTCCAGGTTAAGCTAAAGCCTCTTAGTACCTTTCCAGAGAGTGAAGGAATGTGACCCTATCTGTGAGGACAGATATAAAAAAAGGGGCAAGCAAGCAATGACCTTCACTCAGCAAAAGAAGGACCAGACCCTTGTCCTTGAGATAGTATTTTTTAGCAACAAACCTAGACTTCTTCTGAGTAGCTTTTGACCTCCAGCCAAGAGCCCGCAGCCCTAATCTTCAAGGATGAGCTAACCACCCCCACCTTAAATTGCAGCTTCATCCACACTTGGCAGGACTGGCCAAGCTTGAGCACCTAAGCCTAACCAATTATTTTACTTTATAGCTTCCTCATCCAATCCTAAATTGCCAAAACTAAAACTTCAAATGTCCCGCAATTTTTCTTTTAAAAACCTAAAGGCCTTTGTCTCCCGGTGTCACTCTTTGCTGACCAGCAAGGGTGACCCCGTTGTACAATGGTTAATAAACCTCTTGCTTTTACAACGAGTCTTGGTCTGGGGGAGTTTCTGGAAAGGGCGCGATTGAACTCCTGAACTGTGAGACCCCAGGTCTTACAAAATAAAGCTGCTATAAACATGGTCGAACAAATGTCCTTGTTATGTACTTGAGCATCTTTTGGATATATGCATAGGAGTGGTATAGCTGTATCTTGAGGAAGCTCTATTCCTAGTTGTCTGAGAAAGGGCCAGATTGATTTCCAGAGTGGTTGTACAAGTTTACATTCCCACCAGCAATGGAGGAGTGTTCCCCTTTTCCACTATCTCTCCAGTATGTGCTGTCACTTGAGATTTTGATCTTAGCCATTCTGAGGGGTATAAGGTGAAATCTCAGTGTAGTTTTGATTTGCTTCTCCCTAACGGAGGATGGGATTGGGAGGGAATGAGGGAGGAAACTACAGATGGTATACAAAGTAAATAAACTGTAATTAATATAAAAAGTAAAAATTTAATTAAAATAAATAAATAAAACTAATACAGACCTGGAAAAAAATGAGAATGGTCTTTTACTACTCTCAGGGATTTGAACACTTAATTCCCAGCAGGTGGTGCTGTTTGGGGAATGTTATAAACCCTTGGGTGGGAGGGGAGGTAATACAAATTTCAAGTCCCAAGAGGGAGAAAAAATTAACATGCCATTTTTTTTTAGCTCCATGATCATTACAACAATGATACTTATTGAACAGGTATTAATAAATATTAAATTAAGAGCACTTTTTAAGAATAAAACAGCTATACTAATGTAGAACACAAAGTCCATAATAGACAACTAAGAAGATGTCTCCATCACTGTCACCCTATCATATTATCTTTTCAATTAGCTTGCACTGCACCTCTGCATCCCACCCCCTCAGACTCCAACACACATGAGAGATGTCAGCCAGCAGCTTCCTTTGTTTCTAAATCTCTCTCCTCACAATCTCTCCTATTGTAGTAAGCATTACTCTTCTATTACCTTTTTTTCTGCTCCACATTTATTCAAATGTGAAATATGTAATATGAAGATATGCTGACTATAAGTGCTAGGCAATGTCTGTGAAGTCATTTTTAGATTCAAAAGAAAGTGCAATCCACAACTGATCACTGAGGACAAGATATTGTCCATTCTTAAATGCTTCTAACCATTTGTCCTCTCAGAGACTTTCTAGGTATTCCTTTTCCCATCTGTTTAGCTTCATTCTTTTTTTTTTTTTTTTTTTTAGAGCTCAACACAGGCCTTTAAACCAAGTAAAAATGGTGCTGTTTCAGAAGTCATCCATATCCACTGGTCATTTTCCTAAACAAGGTAGTTGTATTACTTTGAAGGAAATATAATGGTTTCATATAGTTTTTTTTTTTTCTTGATAGCCTGTAAGGACTGTCTTAGTTAAGATCCATACTTAAAATATGGATTAACAGTTAAGAGCATTTGCTGCTCTTCCAGAGGACCTGGTCTCAGGGCAGCTCACAAGTGTAACTCCAGTTCCAGGGGATCCAGGACAATTATACAGACATGACACCAAAGTACATTTTATAAAGTTGATTTTAATAATTTATGCTTAATATTATGATTCATTTAATAATAGTTGCATCATAGAATACTCATAATTGTGATGTACTACACTAACAAATGTCTGAACAATATCAAGCAATAGGAGAGTGCAGAAAGAATATTCACAGAAAGGAATTCTCACTCAGCACCAACAGTAAATACACAGCCAATACTTACTTTCCACCTACTATATGTCAGGAAGTATGAGCTCATCATGTACTTCACGGGCTTTCACCCTTGTAGCCACCCTCTCAGCCTTGCTTATTTTCTTCGTTAACATAATTGTGAAACCCACATCACTTGCCTGGCTCTCTATGCTTAGAAAATGACAAGGCTAATCAAAGAGAAATGGATGTAATTAAGGTGTTCACACTTCTATCCACAAATGAGAATGCTTAATGTTGTTTTGTCAGACTACTTCATTAATAAGATGGTGAAAAAATTAAAACTGTGCTTCACCCTTCCCCAAAATAACTACTAAAAATCTAAATAAGAATAAGAAGTTATCATTTACATTTTTAAAGTTGGATTTTTGGTAAAAAAATAAAAAAATAAAAAAAGTTCTCCCCTAGTTTAAAACATTAATATTTTGCCTCTCCCTATTCTATTTGTTATTATAGGTCTTCTTCATGTGTGTATGGTACATGCATGTCAGTGTGCAGGTGTGTTTGCTGGAGGCCTTAGAAGAACACTAACTTCCTTTATTGCTCTCTCCCTTATTAGCTAGAGATAAGGTTTCTCCTTGCATCCAAAGTTTCCTCTTTCATCAAGCTGGCTGGCCAGCATGAGTCTAAGGTCTCCATCCTTCAATGCTAGGTTCATAAACGGCAGAACCCATAGCTCTCTTTTTTTACATGGGTGCTATTCACCCAATCTCAAATTTTTCTTTAAATTTATATAATTTAAATTTTATATTAAAGTTAATTATTAGATTTAATTTTAATTGATTAAAAATTGTAGTTTAATTTAATTTTTTATAATTTAACTAATTTCTTTTAATTAAATTTAATTTAAAGCCACTGGCTTTCTTCCTATGATGTTAATGAGCTGATACTGCCCAGACCCTTGGCTGGGTGCAGCCATCTTGGAGAACTAGTAAGCCCAGAAGTGTGGTCAGTTTCCCTAACAAGCCAAGTTGAGCTTTGGGACTGTGTCTCTGTGTGGATCTGTGCCTCCCAGGGATCAGGATGTGAGAAGTTGGAGTTGTGTGCCCTGGTCACCTCCACTCCCCAACTAAGAAGGTATTCACTGACAGGCGAGTGCAGCATGAAGGCTTGTGGCTAGATGCTGGAGATCCAGCCCTGGCAGGAACCCAGGAACTTTTCCAGGGATTAGCAGGGTGGCCCAAGGCTGAACCCCCTTGTTTCTGTCACTGTGGGGTTTCTTCTTACCTGGGCAACACATTCACTGGTATTTCGGTCCCACAGTTCGGTCTGTCAATGCATGTGCAGTCACTGCTGTCTTGCTGATTAGACAGAGTGTGCGCCATCTTGGATCCCCTCCCCAAATTAAAATCTTCTGTTTGCAAAGCAAGCACTCTTATTCACTGATCCATGTTCCCCTTTCTTTCCTAGTAAAATACACAAAATCTTCAATCAGCTATCTGGTGTCAAAGGAAGAAATGAATGTTTGGTGATAAGAAACATGCTGGCAATTAAGAATGTCTTTCACTTTAAGAATTTGTATTCCGACTCGGATTTCACTTTACCACTTCTCCTCCAGCTGTTAGGCCCAGGGAGGGCATAATTGCCAGAGAAGCAACTGAGAGAAACTCAGAGAGGGATAGATGAAAAAGCAAAAGGTTTATTCAGACCATCCCAAAATGGAGCCTCCTTGCAAGTCAGCAAGGAACAGCAGCAGGGAGCAAAAGCCTTGGGTTATTAAAGGAAAAATTATGGGGAGGAGTGGGGATGCAAGCTTGTCAGTACAGAATTGGTTCATTTTACGCGCCCAAATCACCAAAAGTCTAAAGGATATCTGATCTTTAAGTTACACAAGGGATGTCTTATGACGTGCAGATTCGGTCTTAGTTGGGGAGCGGAGGTGACCATTACATCCTGTGACTTCCCCGAAAAGCAGAGTGAAGAGCTATCTGAGTGAGGGGGTTGTGACCTTCTGGACCAGTAGCCAGGAAACTCTTGTACTACCAGTTTGGACGGTTCTTTGCAATAGGGAGGAGACGTGGGGGCAATCTCCTGTAACAGGGAGAAGACCTTGGGCACCGCTGGCCTAGTTTGATTTTTTTTACAGCAGTGTGGATCTTGTCCCAGTTATCTGCTTCTTCTGTCTGCATCCTTCTGCTTTCTGGAAAAGTGCTGAGAGAACTCAGTTTAACATGGAGTATAAAATTCATATAAAGAGCCCTGTAAAATTATCTTGTTCCTCCCACAGCATCTAAATCAGATTGGTTGGCTCTTGGAGGCAGGGGCCTAAGTGCAGATTGTGAGAAGTCTTTGTGGGTCACAGTATGTAATAAATCAAACAACAGGCAAGTGTTTCAGAAACCCGACTTCACAATTCATGGAATATAAAGGAAAATAACTAAAGTACTTTCTATTATTCAATAACAACAATAGGACTCAAATCTTTTATGACATACACAATAAAAATATGAAAGTCACCGTTTTATGAATTTTAACATATTTGTGGTAAGATGTAATTGTAATCAATGCAACAGCTACACTTGAAAGTAATGCATGTTATTCAATATTTCAATATAAATATCACTAACAAGTATAAGAAACAAAATATGTCACTATATCAAAGGATGGAAATTAACAGATGTTCATGAGAATTCAAAGGAGATAATATGAATATGCTCTTATGATTATTTAAATGTACAGGATGCTCAGGGAAAGTGTTTGCCATATTCAAACTACAATTTTGTGGTTCACAGAATATCGATGTATATATCTATATCTATATGTCTATATCTATCATCTATCTATCTATCTATATACACATTTATCAGTATGGGTATGATTTCTCTTTTTATGATACTGACAAAAACCAAGCATGCTAATTACTTATCTCTCAGTATCCAGTTTCTGTTTCTCTAAATAATAATAATTTCTTGTATTTTATTTTGTTCATGTATTACTCTCTCCAAGGCACTAAAATCAGCGCTTAGAATGCAGTGAGTAAAGGGGGCATTTGCAGTTTTAACAACAAAGTTCATGTTATATGTGAATTTACACACTACAAATGTTTTAGTCATTTTCAACTTAGCATGTCTAAAGAGAGGGAGTCTCAGTTCAGAAATTGCCTGCATCAAATTGGCTTTTGGGGAGTGTCTTGAGACATTTTTTTTTATTATTGTTATTCCTAAATGATGGAAGAAAGTTTCATCAACTCTGAGCAGTAAAAATCAAGGGCAGGTGAGTGAATCTGAGCTACATAAAAAGATGACCTAACATGAAGGAGGGAGTAAGCCAGTTAGCAAGCTCCCCACTAGTTTCTGTCTAATGCTCTTGCCTTATATTTCTGACTTGGCTTCTCTTGATGATAAACTGTGATTTTTGGTCATGGTGTTTATCATAACAATATGAACTATACTAAAATATTAATTTATGGGAAAGCCATTTATAATAGTGAACTACATAATGCCTTAACATCTCCATCAAACATTTAATCAAGGCATAACAATAAGAAAAATATTTCCTAACAACCCAAACTGATTTTCCAACTAAAACTAACAAGAAAAGTTGTCTACAAGTCATAATTAATCAAAAGAGAAGGGGAGAGACACTTAATTCTCATCAAAGGAAAAAAATTCACCATGAGAACATCATAATCATGAAGATCTATGCCACAAATACGAGAGCACCTGCATTCGTAAATGAAATATTTTTTTTTCTTTTTCTTTTTTTCTTTTTCTTTTTTTTTTTTTCATTGCAGTTTATTCAGGAACCTTGAACAATCACCTGACCCTGGGGAAAGCCAGCCCACAGCTTAAATAGCCTCTGGGTAGCCAACCCCAGCGTGACTCCTGAGCAATGCAGATAGGTCCACATACATGGAAGCAAGCCAGATCCTCGGCCTTAGCCAAATGTGGAATTGTTCATGACAGAGAGCACTCATCATCGGGAAGGTAGAAGGCAGAAACCAGCTCCATCTTTAAGGCAGGCGCGGCATTATGCAGCTCTCTACAGTTCCCCCTTTTTGTTTTAGACGCATCAGGCAAGAGTAGAGGTCTGATCTCTGATATTAGAAATAAATTGGGACTTTGCACTGATGTTCATTTAGGTGTCATCCACCCAAAGAGCATCAGACCCGTCTGATACCTTTTTCTCAGAGGCGGGACCTGGGGCATCAACCCGCATTCAATCAGACATGCTCTTCTCTGGGTCCAAAGCGGCTGACCCTGAGTGCAGTGCTTAGCCTCGCATCCTGAGCATAACATTTTAGCTTTTTATGGTAGCCAACCATGCTTGGGGAGACTGTTCTGCTTCAATGGCTGTAAAGGCCTGAATGCTCATGGCTGCATTACGCTGTTGTGAGATGCTAATCTTGCATATACACCATAGGCAAACCAAGGAGACCAACACCAGAAGGCCTGCTAACGCTCCCATGCCCGCCCATTCCTTCAGATGATTCATGGCTGCAGCAATCCATGATGATAATCCTGTGGCTAGTCCTGCGTCCACTCTGGGAGAATTTACTGT
The DNA here is from genome assembly GCF_030254825.1 of Meriones unguiculatus. Classification (NCBI taxonomy): domain Eukaryota; kingdom Metazoa; phylum Chordata; class Mammalia; order Rodentia; family Muridae; genus Meriones; species Meriones unguiculatus. Next base: position 18,235,252 of record NC_083367.1, on the reverse strand, counting down.
GACAATGGCCACTCTCAGCTGCTCCATCATAGTATCGAATTCTCCAGTCCAATTACCTAAAATATAGCTAGACAATTGTTTAGACAGATTTGCAGCACAGGAAAACTTCTCATGTTATATGCTAGTGACTCAAAGTCCAGCATATTTTCATTGACAGCCAAGTTGAGCGATTTGCCATAGGGTATCAATTTGCTCCTGCACGAGGTCAATCCTCTGATTGAACACCATCAAGCTTCCTTTTAGTTGAGCATTAATTCCTTTTTGTACAACTAAGGCATGAGCTACATTGGCTAAATGATTATTCAGGGTCTGAGCAGTCTGCCCAGTATGACTCATGGCTAATGCCGTGGTGGTAGCTCCAACAGCCACCAATGAGATGGCAGTAACAATGGTGACTGTAGTTCCAAGATCCCTTTTCTGTCTGAAGAGAGTCATAGCGTGAGGGGCATCAACCGGCACAGGCACCCAGCAAGGCATGCGATTAACCAGCGCATACCTAAATTTACTAGCATTCCAGCATTGGGCAAAAAAGCAAGTATCATTACCACACTTACTTGGCTCTATCTGGCTAATAATGATAAAAATGGGGGATATAAACAAACAGGTGTGGGCTTATAGGAAATATTATGAGAAGCCTTAACCCCTCGTTGGAACATCCTGCATCAGTTCTAGAACTAGCAGTGGTGGTGTCTGAGGTCTGAGTAGGTTCAGGAGACCATTGCCCCCAGGGGCGAGACGTGCTCTATGCCAATTGACTAACTCCATGTTTTCCTCCACTTTTGAAAGTCATTTAAGGTTCTTGAATTATTTTTTCCCTTTTTTTAAAAATTTTTCATCAATTATACTTTATTCATTCTGCATCGCCCCATAAGCCCCTCCCTCCTCCCCTCCCAATCCCACCCTCCCTCCTCCCTCTGCTTGCATGCCACTCCCCAAGTCCACTGATAGGGGAGGTTCTCCTATCCTTTCTGATCTTTGTCCATCAGTTCACATCAAAAGTGGCTGCATTGTCCTCTACTATGGCCTGGTAAGGCTGCTCCCCCCCAGGGGGAGGTGATCAACGAGCAGGCCAATCTGCTTATGTCAGAGGCAGTCTCTCTTCCCATTACTATGTAACCCAATTGAACTCTGAACTGCCCTGGGCTACATCTGTGCAGGGGTTCTGAGTTATCTCCATGAATAGTCCTTGATTGGAGTATGAGTCTCTGGGAAGTTCCCTGTGTTCAAATTTTCTTGTTCTGTTGCTCTCCTTGTGGAGACCCTGTCCTCTCCAGCTCTTACTATTTCCCAGTTCTTACCTAAAATTCCATTCACTCTGCCCAACAGTTGCCCATCAGGCTCAGCATCTGCTTTGATAGTCTGAAGGGCAGAGGCTTTCAAAGGCCCTCTGTGGTAGGTTCCTAGGTTGTTTCCTGTTTTCTTCTTCTTCTGATGTCCATCCTCTTTGCCTTTCTGGATGGAGATTGGACATTTTTGTTAGTGTCCTCTCTCTTGCTTAGTTTCTTTAGATGCACAGGTTTTAGTGGGGTTTGTCCTATGTTCTATGTCTATATGAGTGAGTATATACCATGTGTGTCTTTTTGCTTCTGGGACAACTCACTCAGGATGATCCTTTCAAGATCCTACCATTTACCTGCAAATTTCATGATTTCCTTATTTTTCATTGCTGAGTAATATTCCATTGTGTAGATGTACCACAATTTCTGCATTCATTCTTCAGTTGAGGGGCATCTGGGTTGTTTCCAGTTTCTGGCTATTACAAATAAAGCTGCTACAAACATGGTTGAGCAAATGTCCTTTTTGTGTACTTGAGCCTCTTTTGGATATATGCCCAGTAGTGGTATGGCTAGATCTTGAGGAAGAGCTATTCCTAGTTGTCTGAGAAAGCACCAGATTGATTTCCAGAGTGGTTGTACAAGTTTACATTCCCACCAGCAGTGCAGAAGGGTTCCCCTTTCTCCACAACCTCTCCAGCATGTGTTGTCACTTGAGTTTTTGATCTTGGCCATTCTCATGGGTGTAAGGTGAAATCTCAGGGTTGTTTTGATTTGCATTTCCCTAATGGCTAGTGAAGTTGAGCATTTCTTTAAGTGCTTCTCTGCCATTCGATATTCCTCTAAAGAGAATTCTCTGTTTAGCTCTGTTCCCCATTTTTTAAGTGGATTACTTGGTTTGCTGCTTTTCAGCTTCTTTAGTTCTTTATATATACTGGATATGAGTCCTCTGTCAAATAAAGGGTTGGTGAAGATTCTTTCCCAATCTGTAGGCAGTTGCTTTGTTTTGATTACGGTGTCCTTTGCTTTACAGAAGCTTTTCAGTTTCATGAGGTCCCATTTATTGATTGTTGCTCTTAGAGCCTGTGCTGTTGGTGTTCTGCTCAGGAAGTTTTCCCCTGTACCAATGAGTTCTAGGGTATTTCCCACTTTTTTTTTTTCAAGCCGATTTAATGTGTCTGGTATTATGTTGAGGTCTTTGATCCACTTGGACTTCAGTTTTGTGCAGGGTGACAAGTATGAATCTATTTTCATTTTTCTACATGTAGACATCCAGTTGGAACAGCACCATTTGTTGAAGATGCTATCTTTTTTTCCATTGTATGGTTTTGGCATCTTTGTCAAAGATCAGGTGTCCATATGTGTGTGGGTTTATTTCTGGGTCCTCTGTTCGGTTCCATTGATCCACCATTCTGTTTCTATGCCAGTACCATGCAGTTTTTAAAACTGTTGCTCTATAGTTCAACTTAAGATCAGGGATGGAGATACCTCCAGAAGATCTTTTATTGTACAGGATTGTTTTAGCAATTCTGGGTTTCTTGTTATTCCATATGAAGTTGAGAATTTTTCTGTCCAGGTCTGTAAAGAATTGTGTTAGTAATTTGATGGGCATTGCATTGAATCTGTAGATTGCTTTTGGTAAGATGGCCATTTTTACTATGTTAATCTTGCCAAGCCATGAGCATGGGAGATCTTTCCATCTTCTCATATCTTCTTCTAATTCTTCCTTCAGAGATTTGAAATTATTTTCATACAAGTCTTTGACTTCCTTGGTTAGGGTTACTCCGAGGTACCTTATGTCATTTGTGGCTATTGTGAAGTGTGTTGTTTCCGTAATTTCTTTCTCAGCCCTTTTGTCTTTTGTATACAGGAGGGCTACTGATTTTTTTGAGTTAATTTTGTATCCAGCCACTTTGCTGAAGGTGTTTATCAGCTGTAGGAGATCCCTGGCAGAGTTTTTGGGGTCACTCACGTATACTATCATATCATCTGCAAATAGTGATAATTTGACTTCTTCCTTTCCAATTTGTACCCCCTTGATCTCCTTCAACTGTCTTATTGCTCTAGCAAGGACTTCCAGCACTATGTTGAAGAGATATGGAGAGAGTGGGCAGCCTTGTCTTGTCACTGATTTCAGTGGGATTGCTTTAAGTTTATCTCCATTCAGTTTGATGTTGGCTATAGGCTTGCTGTATATCACCTTTACTATGTTTAGGTATGTGCCTTGTATCCCTGATCTCTCCAATACTTTGAACATGAATGGATGTTGGATTTTGTCAAATGCTTTTTCAGCATCTGGGGAGATTATCATGTGTTTTTTTTTTCTTTCAGTTTTTTAATATGGTGGATCATATTGATGGATTTCCGTATATTGAACTACCCCTGCATACCTGGGATGAAGCCTACTTGGTCATGGTGAATAATATCTTTGATGTGTTCTTGGAATCGATTTGCAAGCATTTTATTAAGTAATTTGCATCAATGTTCATAAGGGAGATTGGCCGGAAATTCATTTTCTTTGGTGGGTCTTTGTGAGGTTTAGGTAACAAGGTAACTGTGGCTTCATAGAATGAATTTGGTAATATTCCTTCTGTTTCTATATTGTGGAATAGTTTGAAGAGAATTGGTGTTAGCTCTTCTTTGAAGGTCTGGTAGAATTCTGTGCTGAAGCCATCATGTCCTGGGCTTTTTTTGGATGGGAGACTTTTGATGATTGCTTCTATTTCTTTGGGAGATATAGGACTATTTAATTGATTTACCTGGTCCTGATTCAGCTTTGGTAAGTCAAATCGATCAAGAAAATTGTCCATTTCATTTAGATTTTCAAATTTTGTGGCATATAGACTTTTGAAGTAAGTCCTAATGATTGTTTGGATTTCCTCAGTGTCTGTAGTTATATCCCCCTTTTCATTTCTGATTTTGTTGATTTGGGTGGTGTCTCTCTGCCTTTTAGTTAGCCTGGCTAAGGGTTTGTCTATCTTGTTGATTTTCTCAAAGAACCAGCTCTTGGTTTCATTGATTCTTTGAATTGTTTTATTTGTTTCCAATTGATTGATTTCAGCCATGAGTTTGATTATTTCCAGCTGTCTACTCCTTCTTGGTGTGTCTGCTTCTTCTTTTTCTAGGGTTTTTAAGTGAGCCATTAGGGTGCTTGAATGAGCTGTCTTGAATTTCTTCTTGAAGGCACTTAGTGCTATGAACTTTCCTCTTAGCACTGCTTTCATTTTGTCCCTCAAGTTTGGGTATGTTGTGTCTTCATTTTCATTGATTTCTAGAAAGACTTTAATTTCTTTCTTTGTTTCTTCCCTGACCCAGCTGTCATTTAGTAACAAGTTGTTCAGTTTCCATGTGTGTGTAGGCTTTTTGTTATGTCTGTTATTGTTGAGGTCCAGCTTTATTCCATGGTGATCAGACAAGTTACATGGGATTATTTCAATCTTCTTGTATCTGTTGAGGCTTGCTTTGTGACCCACTATATGGTCTTTTTGGAGAAGGTTCCATGAGGTGCTGAGAAGAAGGTAAATTCTTTTGTGTTTGGGTGTAAAGTTCTGTAAATGTCTGTTAGGTCCATTTGATTCATGACCTCTGTCAGAGACATTGTTTCTTTGTTTAATTTCTGTTTTGTTGACCTGTCCTTTGTTGAGAGTGGGGTGTTGAAGTCTCCCACTATTAATGTGTGGAGATCTATATGTGCTTTAAATTTTATCAATGTTTCTTTCACAAATGTGGGTGTCCTTGTATTTGGGGCATAGATGTTCAGGATTGTGATGTCTTCCTGGTGGAATTTTCCCTTGATGAGTATGAAGTGTCCTTCCCCATCTCTTTTTATTAATTTTGGTTGAAAGTCTATTTTATCAGATATTAGAATGGCTACTCCTGCTTGCTTCTTGGGTCCGTTTGCTTGGAAAGTCATCTTCCAACCCTTTACCCTCAGGTAATGTCTATCTTTGTGTCTTAGGTGTGTTTCTTGTATGCAACAGATTGCTGGGTTTTGTTTACGTATCCATTCTGTTAATCTGTGTCTTTTTATTGGAGAGTTGAGTCCATTGATGTTGAGAGAGATTGATGACCAGTGGCTGTTAGATCTCTTGATTTTGATGTTGGCTGTGGTCATCGGGTTGTGTGCTTGGTTGCTTTTTGTTTTACTGAAGTGAGGATATTTATTTCCTGTGTTTTCTTGAATGTAGCTAGCTTTCTTGGGTTGTATTTTCCCTTCCAATGTCTTCTGTAATGCTGGATTTGTTTGTAGGTATTGTTGAAATTTGTTTTTGTCATTGAATATCTTGTTTTCTCCATCTATGAGGACTGATAGCTTTGCAGGGTATAGTAGCCTGGGCTGACATCTGTGTTCTCTTAGGGTCTGCATGATATCTGTCCAAGCCCTTCTGGCTTTCATAGTCTCTGTTGAAAAGTCAGGTGTGATTCTAACGGGTTTGCCATTATATGTTACTTGGCCTTTTCCCTTGCAGGTCTTAGTATTTTTTCTTTGTTCTGTATACTTACTGTTTTGATTATTATGTGGTGGAAGGATTTTCTTTTCTGGTCAAATTTGTTGGGTATTCTGTAGGCCTCATGTATTCTTATTGGCCTCTCCTTTAACTTGGGGAAATTTTTTTCAATGATTTTGTTGAAAATATTTTTTGGGCCTTGGAGAAGGGAGTCTTCTTTTTCCTCTATACCTATTATTCTTAGGTTTTGTCTTTTCATATTGTCTTGGATTTCTTGGACGGTCTGTGTCAGGAATTTTTCGGATTTAACATTTTCTTTGACAGATACATCGATTTCTTCCATTGTATCTTCTACACCTGAGATTCTTTCTTCCATCTCTTGTAGTCTGTTGGTTATGCTTACCTCTGTAGTTCCTGTTTTCTTCCCTAGATTCTTCCTTTCCATTATTTCTTCCATTTGTGTTTTCTTTAATTTTTCCAATTCTATCTTCAGGTCTTGAGTTGTTTTGTTTACTTCCTTCACCTGTCTGATTGTACTTTCCTGTTTTTCTTTTAGTTCCTTCAACTCTGTTTCTATCATTTCATTCAGTGTTTTAAGCATTTCCTTTCTAAAGGCCATAAACTGTTTGGCTGCAGCTTCCTCTATTTCTTTATGGCAATTTTTATTCTTTATTCTTTTATTCTTTATTCTTTATGGCAATATTCTGTTTGAGTTTATCTTCCTTTATGTCTTTACGAATCTTATTTGTTTCCTCTGTTATCATCTTCATGAGCATACTTGTTAGGTCATCTTCTTGGATTTTAGTTATGGTGGGGTGTCCAGGGCTACTTGCCCCTGGGTAACTGGGTTCTGGAGATGCCATATTGCTCTGTCTTTTGTTGCTTGAGCTTTTACGCTGGCCTCTACCCATTGTGCTATATTAGGTGTTTGGGGTTATTTTCTGGTGGTTCCTGGGGATCCTGTGGTGGAGAGAATCCCCTTTGCAGAAAGCTGGTTTTTCCTGAAGGATGTCTTCTCAGCTTTTTGTGTATAGTCCCTGGATGGCTGGTGTTTTTTCAGGAGTTGCTCACCTCAGGGATATAGACCTGAGTGGTAACTGTGGTCTTTGTTAGTCGAGAGGGTTCTCCTCTCACCCAGGGAAGTCCTGAGGGCAGCTGCCCTGTTTCTGGGTTTCTTGTTGTAAATTTAATGATCAGCTGCTGTGACCCAGTTGGACATCAGGCACGCATCAACTGTTTGTGCCTGTGTCTGGAGCACAGCTGAGTGCTGGCGCCTCGGCCCCACTAGTCTGCTAGACTTTTTCTAGGGAAGGATTGGGTGATTTAGGTCAGTACATTTTCCTTCCTTCCCTGTGGATTCTCTGGAGACACGGACTCCCAGTGTCTTTTATTGCCCTGGTGCACACTGCTCAGTGTCTGCCAGCTGGCTGGCCGCAGAAACTGCCTGTGCCTGGAGCACAGCTGTGTGATGGCGGCTCAGTCTCTGCCAGCTGTCTGGTGTGCAGAAACTGCCTGTGTCTGCCTTTGCGGCCTTTGGGAGCCTGGGTGCCTCCCTAAGCTGGGTAATTTTCCGGGGACCTTTTCAGGCTGGGGGTGTCGGTTGAATGCTCTGAGATCAGACCAGCCGTTTTCCTCCCTGTGTGTTTTCATCCGATAGTGAAATTCATTCGCTGGTGCCCTGGTGCCCACAATTCTATCTCAGGCGGCGAATCAGGCGTGCAGGCAGGCCTCAGGGTGGAACCTGGGTCCCCGGCTCTGGCTTCGGGCTGGCTCCTGGGGTGCCCGTGGACCCCGAGTCTTTTTCAGGGGATGTCTGGGTGACCTAAGGCTGGTACCAGTGGTTTCCTGTACCCTGGGGTTATCTCTCGACTGAAAATTCCAGTCTCTGATAGTGTGGTGCTGCAAGGTTCAGTCTGGGACCTTGACCAGAGACACTGGTTTGTGGCTCTGGGCTGAGGCTGGGGCTGGCGGCCAGCAGCCAAGTGTCTGGCGAACCGGGATCTCTTCCGCGGTTTAGCAGGGTGAATTAAAAGCTGATTGAATCCCCCACCGTGGGGTATCCTCTCACCTGGGAAACACAATGACTGTGTTTTATGGCCGCGAGTTCTGATTACTGGTCACTGTGCTGATCCTGCTGCTGCTGCTCAGAATGAGAGTCCTCCCGGCGCCGCCATCTTGCCCCTCCTCCCAAATGAAATATTTTTAAAGCTAAAATCACACATCAATCGCAACACCTTAATAGTGGGAAACTTCATCACCGCACTCTCGCCAAGGGACAGTTCATCTAGACAGAAGCGAAATAAGGAAATAATGACACATACAGAGGTCCTGAATCAAATGGACCTAATAGATGTCTACAGAACTTTTCACCCAAACATTAAAAGTGTGAAACTTCTTCTCAGCACCTCACAGAACCTTCTCTAAAAGTGACCATACATTTGGGCACAAAGCAAGCCTCAATAGATACAAGAAGATTTTTGTAGTCCCTTGTATCCTATCAGACCATGATGGTCTAAAATTAGACCTCAACAAAATAACAAAAAAACATACATACACGTGGAAACTAAACAACTCTCTACTCAATGACAGCTTGGTCAGGGAAGAAATGAAAAATAAATTAGAGACTTCCTAAATTTCAATGAAAATGAAAACACACGAAGTCAAACTTATGAGAAACAATGAAAGTAGTGCTAAGAGGACTTTTGTAAAAGACCTTTGTTTTGAGCTGAAGAGTTAATTTGTCTGCAAAAATTACTTGTTTGCAAATAATTGTAGAAAAAATCTATTAAAATGTCTAATGATTTGGGTACAGTATCAGGAAGAAAGGCTCTGTTATCATTTCATATGATCTTGGCATGGTATTTGAACAAAAATTTGAATATGATAAATTAACATCTTTTTATTAGTCACTAATAAAATTTAGTTTGATCATACTTGGGAAAAAATAAGAAGCAAAACCAATTATGAGACTAATGTTTAAATATAACTGCAGGTATATTTTCCAAACTTTGTCCTATTTTTTACCCTGGTCATTTTTCCATGGATCTCAAATGTATTATTTGAAAAGAATCAAGAAAATTAGGAACCTAAAATAATTTATTTGAACAGAAAAAAAAATCAGTGCAAGATCCATGTGTGTGCTACCCATCCCAAAATCAGCCTCCTAGTTTAAATGATTGGATCCCCAGCTTTTCCATCATTTATAGTGATGTAAGTTTAGACTGTATTTGATTATGACTTTACTTTTAAGCTTTTTAGTTCTCATTAAATAAACATGACATCTTCCACTTTTTCCTGCTCTACATTTGTTAATCATAAGTTCACAAGTTATGTTTCAGAATAAATGCTTTTTTCCTCTTACAAGATTTCATCTCTTCAGTACACAAATCTCTCTTTCTGTGAGGATTCTAATTAGTTACAATTTGGGAAGCTTGAACTGGTCCCAGAGTTCACTATAATTGTTTATACACTAAAATCACATTTTTAACATTTGAATTCCTCAGATGACTACCTGAAATCATGGATAAATTATATACAGTATAGATGACTGACAGACAGACAGATAGGTATATAGATAGATAGATAGATAGATAGTATATATGTTTATAAATCTACATATGATACATTATTTTTTTAAAACTTACAATGAAATATTAAAATAGTTACTAATAGTATATATGAGAGTAAAAATGCAGCAGAGCAAATGCATGTTTGTGATCTGTCCAAAAAGTTTCATAATATTCACTCTTACTTTTGAGGATGTGAAATGATACAAATCCTATTTGATGGTATGAAATAAATTAAATGACCTAAGCATTATGATACAGATTAAAGCTATTATTAATTTCTAAAATATGTAAAAAAAAGTCCATAAAACCCTCCTAGTATATGTGATCCTGTGCAGCTAAGATTATCTCAGAAACAAAGCATGTCCAAGATTCTGAGCTGGTTCTGGGAATGGCATGATTATATCCGCAGCTATGTCAGAGAAGGATGACACAGGGTTATCTGTTATTGCCATGCCTTGGAAGTTCTATTAACTTCTTCTATGGGAACTTATCTGCCATTCAAACTTCCCTGTTTGCAATTTAATTTAAGAATCCCCATTTTTACCTAGAGAAATTCAACTTAGATCTCTTCTTATTCATTAGCTCTATTGTTTTGAGTAATTGGATCACAGTTTCATGAGTGCTTTAATGCCTTTCATTAATACAGTTGACTATTATCTTCTTCAAAATGGGTCTGTATTTCTCTTCATCTGCATGCAACAATTTCCATATGTGGGTTTCAGACTATGAATTTTTCTATATTGAATGGTTTCATTTTTCTTCACTCACAGATATTTTAAATTTTTATCTGTGATTATGTGTATATATATATACATATGTGATATATATTGATTAATAAATATATGTGATATATATATATACATACACACATTGTGTGTATATATATTAGATATACTTCACTTTGAAACGCAAGTATCCCTTTGGTTTATGCAGCTATGCCTTGTTAGAAAAGAGTGATTATAATAGTCTTTGTCCACTGCTGATGTCTAAGCTTCTTGAGAACTCTTCAGTGTCACTAGGACTGTTTTTGTATTAAATTTATATTGTGAAATGGCTCACTGGTAGTTTGAAAACAATTTAGTTTTTAGTATCTTAAGATTGTTACTGTTCTGCATTTGAAGTATTATGTTGCACGGATTGTTGGTTGCATATAAGAAAAGAACAGTAGGTTATCATCTCTGTCTATGGAATGGTCTCATGTCTCAGATTTTATTCTTACTATTATAGGTCTCATTTTGTTTTTAAGGATGCTTTGCTGCCTCTATATAAGGAGTGTTCCAAGTTGTAGTTTGAATAAGAATGGCCCACAAAGGCTCATATGTTTGAATGCTTGGTCTCCAGTTGGAGGAACTATGTTGGGGAGGAATTGTAATTTTGTTGGAGAAGGTCGACGTGGGCTTTCAGATTTCAAAGCCATAGAAGTATTCCTAGGTGTGTGGGTTTATTTTTGGGTCACTGAGACTCATAACCAAACCTTGGGCAGAGTGCATGGAATCATGTCAAAGAAGGGGAAGTTATTATGACCTGGAGAGGAAGGAGCACCACAAGAACCTTATAGCTGGGCACAGGGGTCTTTTCTGAGACTGATTCCCAACCAAGGACCATGCATGAATATAACCTAGAACCCCTGCTCTGATGTAGCCCATGGCTGCTTAACATTCAAGTGAGTTTCCTAGTAAGGGGACAGAGACTGTCTCTGACACGAACTCAGTGGCAGGCTCTTTGACCTCTTTCCCTCCACCCCCGAGGGAGGAGCAGCCTTGCTAGGCAACAGATGAGGACATTGTGGCCATTCCTGATGAGACCTGATAAACTAGGGTCAAATGGAAGGGGAGGAGGATCTCCCCTATCAGGAGACTTGGAGAGGGGCAGGGAGGAGACGAGGGAGGGAAGGTGGGATTGGAAAGAGATGAGGGAGGAGCTACAGCTGGGATACAAAGTGAATAAACTGAATTAATATAAAAATAAAAATTAAAAATTAAAAAAAAAGATTTAAAAAACATCATAGAAGACCCAGCTCTTCTTCTTTTCTCTCTCTGCCTAATGGTTGTTGTCTCAATACGCAAGCTCTTGCAACTGCTCCAGTGCCTGCCTGCCTGCCTGCCTGCTTGCCTGCTTGCCTGCTGTAATACAGCCCCTCATGATGGACTGGACATGATGGTCATGGACTCACACTCTGATTTTTAACCATGCCTACAATTAAATATTTTCTTTTCTAAGTTGCCTTGGCCATGAGGTCAAATCACAGTAACCAAAAAGTAACTAAGACAAAGGATATCCATGATACCCTCTCAGTCTTGTACTCACTGTTCCTTTAAATTATAATGAATACTGAGAACATTCTTCCATCCTATAATATTGCATAAAGTTGTTGTCAGTTGTTTCCTGACCCTCCGGTTTTGTTGCTAAATGTCAGTTGCTTAGAACAATACTTTAAGCATGATAACTAAAGAAAAAAATAGGCAGAAGAGCATGCATACTTACTTTGGTTCTATATTTTTTAACCAGAGATATAAGCCTTCTCTCTGCATTACTCATTTAACTTCTAACCAATTAGCATTGGCATAGCAGCCTATAAAAGAAAAATGTATTCCTTAAGAAATATAAGCGTGGGAAGAATGAAATAAAGGTGTTGTGAGATCTGATGTCTACAGAAGGCTCTTCTCATCGGACAATGGTTGTTCTCTGTGTTTGATCTCACACTGTCCAAGCACCTCATCACATCTCGGAGTACTCATTGATATATTATGTCATTTGCACATGTGCAGTTACACCTTTCAATTTTAGCATAGCATATTTTATTACACAAAGCTTTAAAAAGAACAGTGGAATGACCACAGTATTTTCCTAATCCCCTGTAATCATGTCTCTCAGTTATTTTATCATAGCATCTTCACTGTGGTCTATCAATTATCAGTATTCCCAGAGTTAAAAAAATGAATACTAAAAATAGAAATTGCTTTTAATTAAGTATTATTAATGAAGAATTTCAAATTGTGAAGGTAGTTTTAAGATTCCTATGTGTGGGATTGAGTAATTTTTAAGTTATATTTTATTTTTATTAATTACAGTTTATTTACTTTGTATCCCACCTGTAGATCCCTACCTCTTCCCCTCCCACTCCCACTCTTCCTCCATCTTCTCCACCCATGCTCTTCTCTCAGTCCACTGATAGGTCCTTAACCCCTTAACCCTTGAAACTTCTATCAAGTTTCATCAGGAGTGGCTGCATTGTCTTCCTCTGTGGCCTGGCAAGGCTGTACCCTCCTGAGGGGGAGGTGATCAAAGAGCAGGCCACTGAGTTCATGTAAGAGACAGTCCCTGTCCCCATTACTAGGGAACCCACTTGGATGCTGTGCTGCCATGGTGTACATCTGTGCAGGAGTTCTAGGTTATCTCCATGCATGGTCCTTGGTTGGAGTATCAGTCTCAGAAAATACCCCTTTGTCCAGATATTTTGCTTTTTTTTTTTTTTTTTTTTTTTCTCTCCTTGTAGAGCTCCTATCCACGCCAGGTATTTCTATCTCCCCCTTCTTTCGTAAGATTCCCTGCACTGTGCCCAAAGTTTGGCTATGAGTCTCAGCATCTGCTTTGATACTCTGCAGGGTAGAGTCGTTCAGAGGCCCTCTGTAGTAGGCTCCTGTCCTGTTCCCTGTTTTCTCCCTCATCTAATGTCAATCCCCTTTGCCTTTCTGAATGAGGATTGAGTAATATTTTTTATAAAATTTAAAAATAAAACCTGCAGGAAAACTTTTACTGATCTGAAAAATAAAGATTATATATACTTTTAGAAAACCATACAACTGAATATAAAAATTAGCTTTGGGTTCCACAAACAATATAATAGGAAATCGTTACTATAGAGAAAATATGTCTTATAAGAAAAGAGATGATGAATATTTGATAGTTTTATTGAGGTTTTCTAAAAAATGTTAATTTAAAAACCTGTTTAGATAAAAAAAAACAGCAACTCATCCTTGTTATAGAGAAATGTTACACATTTCAAATTATTACAAAAAAGCAAGTGAGATAACTAATCTATTACCAAGTAGAAAATATTTTTTAATAATTAAATCCACATGTATTATGCAACAAATAAATTTGAGTAGCCCTCAGGGAAATTCACATTCAGGAAAACTGAAAATGAATTTGCCATTATCAATTGTAATGCTGGTTCACAATTTAGTAAAGAGCCATCTGAACTAGAAAATCTGACTTAAGAGGATGAGGTATTGCCTTACTGCCTCTCCAAGGAAGGACACTATAAGACTGGTGCATAAATTACAAGAAGATACAGTGAATTGTATGAATATAGTGTCTTCAGCTCATATCGCCCTGGTAGAGTGACTGTTTTGTACATTAGAAAGTGACCCACCCAGTTTAGGCAGGGCCCAGCTACTCCTTATAGCTTTCAGTTGTACCACTGAATAGTGTTTGAGATTCCTGGCAATATAAAAGTGAGAGAACTTTGTGCAAGAGTATTTTCTACCGGAGGCTAGGAAATTTATTTGCAGTTCAAGATGAGCTCTTTTCCTGAATGGCATCAAGAAACCTGGGCCCTTAGAATTTAAAGCCATGCACATACCTCCCATGGAGGGGCTCTGTACTTCTGTGGCTTGTCCATTACCGGAGACTCAGCAGGTATTTTTCTTCTTGACATGCCTCAACATCAGTACTTGTATACCTTTATAATTCTTATTTCTAACATTTCTTTATTTTATTTTATTTTATTATTATTAGTTACATTTTATTAACTCTGTATCCCAGTTGTATCCCTGTCCCTCATTCTGTCCCAAACCCTCTCTCCCTCTCTCATCTCTTCCCTGCCCTTTCCAAGTCCACTGATTGGAGAGGACCTCCTCCCCTTTCATCTGACCCTGTTTTATCAGGTATCTTCAGGACTGGCTGAAAAGTTCTCCTCTGTGGCGTAGCAGGACTGCTTCTCTCTTGGGGAGTGGGGAGGTCAAAGAGCCTGCCACTGAGTTCCTGTCAGAAATAGTCCCTTTTCCCCTTATTATGGGAAACCAATTGGTTACTGAGCTACCATGTGCTACATCTTAGCAGAGGTTCTAGGTTATATCCATACATGGCCCTTGGTGGAGTGTCAGTCTCAGAAAAGACCCCTGTACCCATATATATTTGGTCCTTGTGAAGCTCCTATCCTTTCCACATCATGCTAACTCCCCCTTCTTTCATATGATTCCCTGCACTCTGCCCAAGGTTTGGTTATGAGTCTCAGTATCTGTTTTGATACACTGCTAGGTAGAGTCATTCAGGGGCCCTCTGCAGTAGGCTCCTGTCCTGTTACTTGTTTTCTCCTATGTCCAATGCACCTCCCCTTTGTCTTTCTAAGTGAGGATTGATCATTTTACCCCAAGTCCTCTTTCTTGTTTATCTTCTTTAGATGTATAGATTTCATTATGTTTATCATATCTTATAGGTCTATATGAGTGAGTATATACCATGTTTGTCTTTCTCCTGGGATACCTCACTCAGAATGATGTTTTCTAGATCCCACCATTTGCAAATTTCATGATTTCTTTGTTTTTAATTGCTGAGTAGTATTCCATTGTGTAAATGCACCACAATTTCTGTATCCATTCCTTCATTGAGGGACATCTCTAACATTTCTATAATAAACATTTTGAAGTGTTCTTTATTTGCATATATAATATATCTAAATACAGTTTTACTATAAAAATTCAGTTGTCTATTGACAGAATTACTACATTAATGATACCAATGCTAGTTTAAAACCTTCAAACTACTTAGGAATAGTAATAAAATTATAGTATATTTCACATATTAACAATAGCAACTGAGTAAATCTGACTAATACATACATGTATATAATAAAAATAGTTTGTTTATAAATTTATTTTGTGGGATAGAGAGCAAAGTCTTACTGCATAACTTTGGCTGACCCAGATCTCATTATTTCAACCAGACTAGCCTAAAATTATTTTCTTAAATCCACCTGCCTTTGCCTACTTAGTGCTGAGATTAAATTATAGTAGAGTTCCTTCTTAAATTTTTATAAAAGTCAGTTAAATATCTTCATTTTTGACTTTTAAGTATTCATAAAAGTCTAGTCTCTCTATTTCTGATTATTAATTATCTTATGTGTTTACTTTAGTATGGACTAGCCGTAGAATCTCTCATTTAGATATGACAATCCGAGTTGGTCTACACTATACCTGCTGAGATATGAATAAACTTCTACACTGAGATAAAGATGTCATGAAACCCCAACTTTGTGAATAAATGATTTGAGGAATGTATATGTGTGTGTGTGTGTGTGTGTGTGTGTGTGTGTGTGTGTGTGTGAGGAGTTACTTACAGAAGCAGAAATGACATAAAGAGACCTGAATACTGAAAGGCCACTCTTGCAGGGGTGACAACTTATGAAAGCTAGAATCCTTGAATCCAGCACATAATGTGCAGGAGCAATGCAGCCTAGAGGTTACCCTTAGTTGATAACTCAGTTGATCTGAGCTGCTTCCAGTTTGTTCAGCTTGTCTGATATTATTATATCTGAGCAGTCTTTATTGCTTATATATGGGGTGAACTGTTACAGAAGCTGAATCAATGAATCCTGGATCCAGTTGAAGAGCCAGATTCAGTCAATGATTGAGATAAACATCTGATGTCAGCCTCTGATCTCCTTATAGATGCTTATTTACAGATGCGTGGCCTCATGATCACAGTAACATACAAGCATATACATATACCATACATAAAAATGCATGCCAAAAAGAGACATTTAAGTTTTACAGCATCAGTAAGTGTCTCTCTCTCACTATTTGCCCCTATTTCCTTCCCTTTCTTTTTATTACTGTACAGTATAGATTTACTTCAGTTGACAATGTACCCACAGAAATCTACATGAGTTGCTGCTGTTTTTTGATTGTATAAATATGCTAACATACAGAAACATGACTGTGGGGACCTAAGTTGTCATTCACTATATAAATGAACAGGACTATAAATATTGAGTTGGTTTTATGAAAGACTATTGCCCTCATTCCAGTAGATTGTAACATTTTACATTCTCACAAATGATAAATTAAAGATCCAGTTTTGTCTCATTTTCTTTAGTATAGAATATTTCTGTTTTCTACATTTGATACACTTAATAGGTGCTTAATAATAGCTTAACATGTTTATCAATGACTAATAATATGCTTCTTTTTTCTGGCTTTGGATAACTTCTTAGGGTAAACTGTTCTCTCTCTCTCACCCTCTGTCTTACTGTCTCTGTCTCTCTCGCCCTCTCTCTGTCAAATGTAATCTTATATAAACCTATGCAGACAACCAAAACTTCCTTGAGTGGTGATTTGAATGAAAATGGCCCTCATATGCTCATAGGGAGTTTTCCTATTAGGAAGTTTGGCCTAGTTGGAGTAGGTGTGAGCTTGTTGGAGGAATTGTGTGATTGAGGATGGTCTTTCAGGACTCAGAAGCTCAAATTAGGCACAATGTCACTTACTCTTTTCCTGTTGCCTGCTGATCTAGAACTCTCATCTACTTCATCACCATGTCTGCCTGCCTGCCACCATGTTTTCTCCCATGACAATAATGGACTAAACCTCTGAAACTGTAAAGCCAATCCCAGTTAAAGGTTTTGCTTTATTAGAATTGCTGTGGGCATTGTGACTCTTAACAACAATATGAACCCTGACTAAGATGTGTCAAGAATTGAGAATTTCACAGCACTCTTCCCCAAAGCTTGTACAATATAAATCTGTTTTATTTTCTCAGATAATGACATAAGATGAGAGCTATGATCAGGCTTTAGGGATACATGTCTTAGGATGAGCCCAGAGCATGTCTAACCATCCCTAGGCATAGTGATGGAAGCTTCTAGTCTCCATACAATCTAAACTTCTGCAAGCAGGGATCCTGAATGTTTCAGCTTCCAGCCTCTGTTTCTAACCTAGGCCTAGAATATTTTCAGCTTCCAAGACTTCCTGCTGAACAAACTCACCTTTTCTAGTTTTTCTGAGTTCCGACTGGCTGATTCATCATCTCAGCTGTTCTGGCTCAAAACTCCTCTCCAAGATGACTGATTCAAACTGGCTTTTTGATCTTGGACTTTACCAAGGGTGTAAGGTAAAATCTCAGAGTCATTTTGATTTACATTTCCACAATGACTAAGATCAAAAAGTCAAGTGACAACACATGCTGAAGATGATGTGGAGAAAGGGGAACTCTCCTCCATTGCTAGTGGGAATGTAAATTTGTACAACCTCTTTGGAATTCAATCTGGCACTTTCTCAGACTATTACAAATAGTGTTTCCTCAAGATCCAATATACCACTCCTAAGCATATAACCAAAATATGCTCAATCATATAATAAAGACATTTGCTCAGCCACGATTGTGGCAGCTTTATTCATAATAGCCAGAACCAGGAAACAACCCAGATATCCCTCAACTGTGAAAGGATACAGAAATCGTGGTATATTTACACAATGGAATACTACTCAGCAATTTAAAACAAGAAAATCATAAAATTTGCAGGCAAATGATGGGAACTAGAAAAGATCATCCTGAGTGAGTTATCTCAGAAGCAGAAAGACACACATGGCATATACTCACTTATAAGTGGCCATTAGACATATAATACAGGATAAACATACTAAAACCAATACACCTAGAGAACATAAGCAAAAAGGGGGACCCTGGGTAATATGGTCAGTCCTCCCTCAGAAAGGCATACATGACGGATATCAGAAAAGTGAGAAAGCAGAGAATAGGACAGGAGTCACCCACAGAGGGCCTCTGAAAAACTCTACCCAGCAAAGTATCAAAGCAGATGCTGAGACTCTTAGCCAAACCTTGGGCAGAGTGTATGGAATCTTATGAAAGAAGGGGTAAATAGAAAGACCTAGAGGGGACAGGAGCTCCATAAGGAAAACAAAATGAATGAATGAATAAATAAATAAGTAAATAAGTAAATAAATCTGTGCCAATGGGTTTTTTCTGAGACTGATAATCCAGCCAAGAACCATGCATGGAATTACCTAGAACCCCTGAATAGATGTAGCCCATGGCAGCTCAATGTCCAAGTGGGTTCCCTAGAAAGGGGAATAGGGCCTGTCTCTGACATGAACTCAGTGGCCTGCTCTATGATCACCTGCCCCTGATGGGGGAGCAGCCTTAACAGGCCACAGAGGAAGACAATGCAGCCAGTCCTGATGAGACCTGATAAGCTAGGGTCAGAGGGAAGGGGAGGAGGACCTAACCTATCACTAGACTTGGAGAAGGTCAAGGGAGGAGAAGAGGGAAGGAGAGTGATATTTGGGCAGGGACAAGAGAAGGGGCTACAGCTGGGATACAAAGTGAATAAACTGTAATTAATGTAAATGATTAATTAAAAAACAAAACAAATAAAAACTGGCTTTTTTCAGCTTCTCACTGAATTGTTCTGCTTAAAAAATTGTCCCTAACTCCACAAACTGAACTTGCATACTCAATTGCATTCAAGTGAATGCCCAGAACTGCCCTGAACTGTACTATACCCTTTGACTCTACTGTACTGTCCCCACAAGCTCTGCACTCTCTTCCCCCACTCCGCCCCCTTTCTCTTTGTTTGTGTCTGTTTGTATGCTGCTCTTAAGTAGCTTCTCTCTCCTGTCTGTTCTCTTGAGAGTTATGCCTATCCTATCTATGGCTCATTTTGTTAATTTTTTTCTCTGATTCAACACTTTGTCTGTATGTCAATTAGACTTCATTTTTTTTTGGGACTGAAGTTGCCTAGCAAAGGTATGTCTATATTCTAGCCAGAGAGCTTAAAGGTATATACTAAGAATATGTCTGTATTCTCACTGGCTCATACAGAACTAGATTATTGATTGTGCTACATTTTCAGTCTCTTCTTGCACTGTTCCATGAGTCTTCTCCAGGGGATGGAGGATGGGGATGTAGGAATAGAAGAAAATTTCCATAGGTGCTCCATCTACAGCTAACCATTCACAGATGCTTTTATTCAGCACTATCAGTCTCTGCATTCCATACTATTCTCTAGAATAAGAAACTTCTACCACACTGGGCCTCTGAAAGTCTCTATCCTGCAGGGTATCAAAGCAGATGCTGAGACTTATAGCCTAACTTTGGACAGAGTGCAGGGAATCCTATGAAAGAAGGGGGAGATAGTAAGACATGGAGAGGAGAGGAGCTCCAAAAGGAGAACAAGAGAACCAAAATATCTGGGCACAGGAGTCTTTCTGAGACTGATATTCCAAGCAAGGACCGTGCATGAAGATAACCTAGAACCCCTGCACAGATGTAGCCCATGGCAACTCAGTCTCCAAGTGGATACCCTAGTAATGGGAACAGGGTCTGTCTCTGACATTAACTCAGTGGCTGGCCTTTGATCACAATTTTCTGAGGAGGCAGCAGCCTTACCAGACCACAAAGGAGAGAATGTAACCAGTCCTGATGAGACCTGATGGGCTAGGGTCATAGGGAAAGGGAGGACAACCTCCTGTCAGTGGACTGGGGGAGGGACATGGGAGGAGATGAGGGAGGGAGGGACTGGTAAGGGACAAGGGAGGGAGGGGGTCTCAGCTGTGATACAAAGTGAATAAACTCTAATTAAGAAAAAAAATAATAAATTAAAAAATGAGAGCAAAACATGACAAAATAAAATGTAATAAGACCTGAGAGACTAAGATCAGAAGGAACGAGTGGAAGACTTCCCCTATCAATGCACTTGGGGAGGGACATGGGTGGAGAGTGGGATTGGGAAGGGAGAAAGGAGGGAGCTACATGGGGGGAAAGAAAGTGAATAAACTGTAATTAATAAAAATAAAAAAAATACAAAAGAAACTTCTCTGAGTAAGGTTGAGTGGAACACAAATCTGTCTGTGCTGGGAGCTAAGGAACCTTCATCATTTATTTTTAATTGCAATGTTTATGTTTATCTACAGCGTTCTGAAAAAAATTCCACCAAGGCTGTAATTTTGTTTCAAGAGTTTTCTGATGCTTGTTTTTCATAAAGAAATAATATTGAACACTTTTGTACAAACATACCCAAGAAAGTTTAAAAATGAGTTTACCCTGTGCCTTCAATTACAACATATTTCACAATTTCTAGACTTGCTAAGGTTTGGCATTGGTCTGAAAATTCATTTAATCTTTGCTAAAAACATTAAAGATTTGTGCAGATTAAGAGTTCATTGTTAATTTTATCCAGTATACAGTTATAGAAAATCTTAATATTTCTGATTTCAATTCTTGTATTTATTCCATATTCCTCTGTCTTAGATATTAAATCTACATGTTAGAGGCAGTAGGAATGCCGCCATGTTTGAAAACTCAAAAATAATACCGTACTGTATTTGTGACTAAAATACAAAATGCCTTTAATATGTACCTGCGTCTTTAATGCAATGTTATGATTCCCTTTAAAATATTCCTAGAAAATCTAAGTGAATGCTAAAGCCCTTACTTACAGATTTCAATCTGTATTTGCTTTGCAGTCTAACAAGTTTATGTATGTAAAGTAAGTCTATCTTTCTGTATGCATAATTAAGATTTAATGCTAACACTGCACTGACTATTTAATTAAAGTAATTAAGGCCACTGTGGATGATGGCATGACTTACTACAAGAGACATGAACAGAATCTTATATCAGGCATGGGAGTGTTAGCAGGCCTTCTGGTGTTGGTCTCCTTGGTTTGCCTGTGGTATATATGCAAGATTAGAGTCTCACAACAGTGTGATGCAGCCATGATCATTCAGGCCTTTACAGCCATTGAAGCAGGACATTCTCCCCAAGCATGGTTGGATACCATAAAAAGCTAAAATGATACGCTCAGGATGCGAGGCTAAGCACTGCACTCAGGGTCAGCCGCTTTGGACCCAGAGAAGAGCATGTCTGATTGCATGCGGGTTGATGCCCCAGGTCCCGCCTCTGAGAAAAAGGTATCGGACGGGTCTGATGCTCTTTGGGTGGATGACACCTAAATGAACATCGGTACAAAGTCCCAATTTATTTCTAATATCAGAGATCAGACCTCTACTCTTGCCTGATGCGTCTAAAACAAAAAGGGGGAACTGTAGAGAGCTGCGGAATGCTATGCCTTAAAGATGGAGCTGGTTTCTGCCTTCCACCTTCCCGATGGTGAGGGCTCTCTGTCACGAACAACTCCACATTTGGCTAAGGCCGAGGATCTGGCTTGCTTCCATGTATGTGGACCTATCTGCATTGCCCCCGTGGCACGCCTGGGTTGGCTACCCAGAGGCTATTTAAGCTGTGGGTTGGCTTTCCCCAGGGTCCGAGGATTGTTCAATGTTCCTGAATAAACTGCATTGAAAAAAAAAAAAAAAAAAAAAAAAAAAAAAAAAAAAAAAACCACACTGAAATAAATAACTGTGTTCAAAGTATAGTCTAAATGAAATCACAGAGAAAACAATATCACTTCAGAGTAAATTTTATTCTTAAAAGTGACCTTTGTATAGGTGCAAGTAAGGGAAAATAGGCCAGTATAAATACTGCACGGCTAAACATGCTGAAGGCCTTCTAGACACTGAATTAGAAGCGGACATTGGTAGCACAGCACAGCTATGAAAAAAGGACACTTTGAATAGGATTGCATTTGCCCAGAACCAAGGAATTAAATCCAGCAAATTAAACTATCATGCTTTATATCATGAAACTAAAATACTTTTGGAAAGCGAAGAAAATAATCATATGAATAAGCTCACAGAGTGGGTGGGAATCTTTCATCTATCTATCTATCTACCTATCTATCTATCTATCTATCTATCTATCTATCTATCTATCTATCTATCTACCTATCTATCTATCTATATGAGAAAGACTTAATATCTATAAAAAGAACCAGAAAAGTAGAGTCAAGAAAACACACGACCCTTTTAAAAATTTAAGATATGAACAGACAGTTCTCAAAAGAAGAAAAAAATAATAAAAAGTGTCTGAAAAATCACTCATCATTTGCAATGAGGAAAATACAAATGAAAACATTTTAGATTTCATTTACCTATGGTCAAGTGACTGAGATCAACATGATAGCAGATGTTAGTGAGGATGTAGGGAAAGGGGAATCCTCATTCACTGTTGGTGAGATTGCAAACTGGCACAGTCACTCTGGAAATCAGTGTGAAAAATTCACAAAAAGTAAAAATGAAATTCCATGCTATTGATCAAGTAATACCATTCTTTTACATTTGCCTACAGGACTTAACTTCTACTTCCCCAACACTTGCTCATTTAGGATTTTTGCTACTCAATGTACAGTGTCAATTATCTTTAATAAATAGCTTCAAAATTTGATCCACTGACTGAATCTCATGTACAGAGGTATCAAACTTCAAGCTAAGTTTCAGTTGAAAAAATGTGTTACTATCCAGGTTTACTGGGATAATCTGTTTTTGTATTTCCAGAGTTGAGACAGCTTCTGCATTTCTGAGGCCTTTGTGCTTTAGTTGGCCAGTTTCTAGCTTTCTTGATCTCTGTAACTGCCTCTCGGAGTTATTCCACTCGTTGGGTGTGTAGCCAGCCAAAGCGTGTCACCTCTTCCTGGTGATGTTTCTTGATCTCAGGTCTTCAGGGTCACTCTGCTTTCAAGAATAGATTTTCTCTCAAATGATACCTAGATGCTGCCACCTGAGGCATGTTGTATGATGGAGGTGTATTTCTTTCCAGCAGTGTCAGAGAGGGAATACCTACTGTTTTATCATATCCTGGAAATAAAACCCTATGTTCATATTCAGAGCACAGCACCTACAATGGAAATGTCAGAAAAATCAGATGTATTAGTGAGTCATTTCCATCCTGTAAACTATGAAAATACAGTGAGGAACACATGGAAAATGTGTGGAATTACGTGTTTGCCATTATTCCCTTATTGCATCTAATCATAAATACAGAAAATATTCTTTCATAGGAAGAAGTATTATATATTTAGATAGCCTGTCTAAATGTTAAGTAGCCAGAACAGATTACAGATAATACTTATAAGACTTATTACAGATAACACTTATGACTTACTGTGTGTTTTTATCTGCGTCTCTCTTTGTGTAATGTTTTTTATGCTAATTATCACATTGCATACAAGAGATCACATTTTAATACTAAATATGATGCTCTTAAAGAACAAAATTAATAATAAAAAATTATAGATGTAACTTCTGTGTACCATTAAACCAACGTTTTGTGAAAGGGTATTTGTATCACATAGCCCAACTTTATGCTACCTAAGAATTATTGATATAACAAGCTTTAATGAGAATAAAATACTCAAAAGACTGATGAGAGTTTCTTTATAGAATTGCTTCATCCATTTGAATATTCACCTTTCACGGGGCCACTGTCCAGACAATCAGGTGAGGGTTTGGAATAATAAAGTTATGCAATGCTCACCGAGGGCAGAAATTCTATGCTACCTAACATGCACTCTCAAACAGTTTCCAAGTACAAGGTCTCTATGTTTTAGGGTCCTTCCCATTTTCCTTCTCTTGTTATTTGAGCAAGACTAGACTTTTTCTTCAGGTCAGCCAGGTATACCTTGTAAACTATCTGCTTACAAGGGTATGAGGAATACCAGGCATCATGTTTGTCATCATATAAATGACAAACAGCAGTGCCATAAATAAGTCAGCTATGGATTGTAGCATCCGGATGTCTCTTCTCCAATCTGTGTGTTCTGTGTAAGACTTTGGGGACTGTTCTGTTTCCCAAACCAGCAGCAACTGACAAGTATGGCTCTCCTTCGCAGGCAAACAGGAAAACCCACTAAAGGAGAATGGCACTGCCAGACTCTTGTGATAAGAATTCCTGCTTGGTGAACCTTTAAAGGCCCATAAATCCAGAATTATATTGCCTTTGATACATTTCTCTTCCAAGGGATTGGTCTCCTTTCTCAGCCCGTTAAGTATTGTATTAACCATTAGAGATAGTTTATACCTCAGTAGAATTGATTGAACTTTGGTAAAATTCTGACATGCAAATAGCTCCGTCATTGCCGCTGATGTTCATACTTACTTCTCAAACATTCTCTTCATCTGAAATTGGCCAAACACATTGTGATTTCAAATGATATTTCAAAATGACTCACAAGACCCAGTGTATAAATATTGCTGTACTCTGTTTTTTTTTATTTTATTTTAAAAAGCATTAAAACTGTATAAAAATTAAACCTGCACTAGTTTAATTTTTAGAAAGATACTGTATTTGTATGTACATAGACACTTAAGCACAATATTTTTGCTGACTAGAGGAATGATTCTTTTTTTCTATGTGTGGAATTAGATATCCTTCTTCTCACAACATATCACTTTAATTCATTTTGTTAAAGATCACATGTGTAACTGTGAAACCATTTTCTTTTAAAAGCTGTGAATAAATGTCTTTTCAACTGAGAGAGGGCACTAAGGGAAAAAACAAAAAACAAAACAGTGACTCCATCCAAGACTATGTCAATAAAGCAATGACTTAGCTTTGTCAATTTCAGGATCAGAGGAGACTCAAAATCAAACACATCAAGGAAAGCCCTGTCATACCCTGGGCAGAAACTTGCTCCAGGACATCCCTGAAGTTCAGTTCATCTGCCAGGATAATCTGGATCTTGCAATTGTTACTGCTTATGTAATCCTAGGTCCCCCTTGTGACTATTTAAAGTTTCCCTTCTCTCATGTTAGTTTTGTTTGACACTCCATCTGGGTTTGCCTCCTTGTCTCCTCCATGGAGGGAAGGTTTAAACTTGGTGGGAATAGCTACACAATAGCACATAAGACACACCATTGATACAGATTATTTTATTTATGTAAACATGGCACCACCTTGAGTTTTAGTGAATTGTGAATCTTAGGTAAAGATTTTAAAACAGTAAATCCCCCTTTTTTGGTATTGAACATAGACAGACAAGCAGTGTGGGTGATGACAACCGGTGTATCTTTGTATAAAAAGAAATTGGGGTTTACCAAGAGAGAATTCCTGTGTTCTAAGAGAAGGAAAAGTCCAGAGGGTAAGCTGGAATTAGCATTAATACCTGCGTATTATAGTGCTTTTTCTGATAAAGTTACTATGGTTGTTTCTAGAGTTCATGCTGAATTGGTTAGTGTATTCTAGTGCCCCCCTGTGTATGTGTGTGTGTGTGCCTGTGTGTGTGTGTGTTCGTTTATTGCCTTATCATGATAGAATATGTCTTTTTTATGCAACAACTAATTTTCAAAATTTTTAATTTAAATAGAACTATATTGCCTTACACTCTGTTTCTTCACTCCATTCCATCCTATGCCTCTGTCTTTCAAATTAATGACATATTTTTATTTTATTACTTCTGTTGCACATATAAATGAATGTATGAATAAACATATAAATACAACCATCTCTGATACTTCAACTATTATCTCAAATAACACAGTAAGGGTCTATGTATATTCTTTAGAATTTAAGTGTATCTATTCTACATTACCAATTCAGTCACTGCAGGAATTTTAAGGATACATTCTATCTTCTTTAAAAATGCATGAATGCAAACACTTCAAAAACTGTGGAATAGTTTGATAAATCACAAGGAAAACTAGGTGCCTTCAGAAAGAAAGTGAAGCTTTCAAAAGGCCAACTCATTTTTATTCCTTGCTGTAAGACAGATTGGAGCCAGTTGTGAGCACTGAACTATTTGAAACTATCATCAAATTCTATGACAAGGAAAAAAATGGGCTAAGCATTATCCATGTCACATTTCTCTTTTCTCCAGCTGACTTAGGGCAACATAGATAATCTTTGGGAATTTTCCTTGTGTGAAGTTTACTGACACCACTGTCATGCAACAGAGGCAACTGGACTATTCATTGATGCTTGGTGCCTTTAAATGATTCCCCTTCTTATATACAAGCTTATAAATCACAAAAGGTGGATTTGTCATATGCTTGCTGTCTTACAGTGTTATCAAGGTATGGGTTTCAAGTATGCAGGACTTGAATTTGAATGAATACTATTTCAACCATATTATACTTTAACTTCTCAATACACCTGTTTATTGTCTGCAAAGTGGGTTGAAAGTATCGTGACTGCAAATATGTCATAAGACATAAGCAGAGCAATGATGATACGCCAGTGGGATTTATGCTGTGTGTTAAAGAGTGTGAATATTTGAGATAAGAAAAACGCATTCCATAGAAAGATTCTAAACTGAATATCCTGCAGATGGGAACTTTATTATTATTATGTGGAGATAGACAAACCAAGAAAACAGTGTGAAACAGTTGCAAGTCAACCCAAGAAAGAACAGAGCTATGCTTCCAAGGCTCTGTGCAACAGAAAAGTTCCCAAGTTGCTTGCTGCAGTCTTTGTATTATACATGATTCCCAGAAGAGTAATGGAAATGTATAGGGTGGAGTCTTTAATGATTTCTTGGTTCTTAACAAAACAAATTGTCTTGGCCACACAGTACATCATTATAGGGTGTTGGAATTTTATACAGCGAAATCGATCACTATGAAGACTGTTTGTGTTTATTTATCATGTTCCTTTGTTTTATAAAAATAGATAAATCTTTGAATTCATGCATTATATTAAAATCTTATTAGTAGTAGTAATTTTACTTTGAATGTGATTGTAAAACTATCCTTCTTCCAGCTCTTTATATCTAGGTTATATCTGAAGGCACCATCGCATTTGACTGAGTCTTCCCACAAGTAAGACAGTCAAGAAAATCTCACACAGACATATCCTCGGGTCACGTGATATAGAAAGTCCATCATTCACACTGTGTCCAGATAATTCTCAGCGGTATGTTGGCAATTAAGTTAACCATCACATCAACTTAATGTCAATTTTGCAATAGTCTTTTAATTTGTATAAAATATGTGTGTTTCTATATATTAAGTCTTTAAAATATGAAGATAAGAATAAAATGTGAAGCAAGTTTTTGGAAGTAATTTAATAAACCTTTAAAAATAGAAAGATTATTCAAAGTAATAAGTGCATTAGCTAAAATGCAGTTTCAAGATATTTACATTAATGCTTTTTGAAAAGCTAACAATTTAACTGCGGGACCTATTATTTTTATTCGTTTTAATGTTTTTCCAAAATAAAAAAAAAAAATGTATGTTTAAGAGGAAACATTATTGCTTTTCCAGGTGACCAGAGTGCCATGAAGTTGTTGGTGTAGGTGATGTGTGAAAATGAACCTGACATGGTTTGTCACAGAATCAGTGGAATAGGTTCATGTAGGTTATAAGAAAAACTTCGGGTATATGCCAACATTGCAGGAAGAATTTATATGAAGGAAAGGCCAAGCACTCCCTTGTGAGATACATACTGTTATCTATTTTTGGAACAAGATGTCTCAGCTATAAGCTATTGGCAACAAAGAAAACAAAACAATTTATCCATGGCTTCATATAGATGATTTCTGTTTATGCAAAGCAAAATTGCATCTTCAATTCTACAAATATGTTAATATTTTCAAATAGCAAAAATGAATAAAACTATATGCAATGGAATATTTTTGTGTTTAGGTAGTTCAGCATTTCCTTGTAGCATCCAGGAGGTTCCTATCTTGTGATTGAATTCACACATGGATTATGAATCAAATAGCACAATTAATTTTTGTTTTATTTTCTATAAACTGATATAAGTATGTACGTAGGGAGAAAAGGTAGAAAACACCACACATTCATTGTAGAAAAATATAAGAATTCAAAGTTAATTCTTGAGATATAAGTAAATGGCTTCACATGTCATCAGCATTAACAAATACCTTAACTCCAGAATCAGGATATGGTAACTGTAATGTATGTTGCTGTATTTCTCCTTGCCTCATGTAAAACTTGTGTTGAGTGAGAATCTCTTTCTTAGAGTTTTGTTCTTCACTTAGACAGATGTTGTTCTACTGGGGAAAAGGAGACATTTCATAAGGGATGGCCTGAGCTCAACACTCAGTAACATATTATAAAGCCTTTAGTCGAAAAAGAATTACTAATGATTTTCCTTTGAGAAACTAAAATATGCCTCATAGATGTGGCACTAGGTAAGAAAACAAATATAATAAAAATTGAAATCCTCTGTCATTGTGTTTAGCAAATAGTATATCAATAGGATACTTAATTGACTTAAGAAAAACATTTTTTATATACACATGTAAAAAGATATATGCATTTCGGTGGTTTTCGCTCAGCAAATAAAAGAAAAACACAGTTACATTCTTTGAATTGTCTAATCTTCCTTAACTGAGTACTTACATGGTGATGGCTCTATTTGTCATTCCCAAGAGGACTTCATCCAGGGCATCCTGAAGTACAGCCAGTGCATGATAGACATGTTATTTATATGTAATCTAATGCATTTTTTCCAAGTAAAAAATATAAACTTTTTTCCAATTAACACATGGCCTATTACATATTCACAATACAGATAAAGTGCTTATATACATTGAGTGACAATAATCAAATATTTGAATATCATATTTATTTTTCATTCCTCCATGTAGTTCAGAGTGTATATAGTGTATAATTGTTCTACTTTACCTAGTTGCTATTAAAAAACTACATACACAAATTAATGTTTTGGATGTGGTACTTTTATATGAATATTAGAGAAAAAAAAACTAAAAATATGCTTTCCATGCACAATATCCTAAAGAAGCCCTGTTACAGAGACTGTTGTCAAATGTGCTCATTCATGACACTGCTGGTTCTTGTTCTTCCATGAAGGAGGCACTGAGCAACTTACATTTAACCTAGTAAACAATGGAGGCAGAACTGATCTGAATGAAAATTCAGAAAGGGCAGATTGTGATTCAGTCTCTTAAAGTAGGCAGCCAGGATGATCAGTTGTTGGTGTTACTAATAAGATTACAGAAATATAAAATGTAGGATTTATAAGACATAAATTTAATCAACCTACAGTTCAGTCATCACCATTTAGCTCTTGGTTCTTATATCACATAGAAAATACACCATGCTTCAGACCTGACCTTTCAATCAAGGACACGAGAGGAAAACTGTTTTGCAGAGAGTTCAAAGTGAGTTGGAAAAAATGTTTTAAAGGGAAATAAAGCAGCTGAAAAAAAATGTGGCCTCTCATGTCAAATTCAATCTTTTAACTGCAAATTTGATAGATATGATTGAGTGAGATAGAGTAATAGATAGAGCAAGGAGGTCTTCAGAGCCATTACAGAACTAAGAGATTGGGAAAAAAAAGGCTTCATTTGAAGATGAGAATTACAAGTTTACTTTCAGGGTCCCTTGAAAGGAAACAAAAAGTATATCTTAATATAAAAAAATAAAAGCTTAATAAATAAATATAGATACATACCTATATACATACATACCAGATTAGTTCTTTCCCTTTTTCTCTTTAAAGATCTCTCTTAATTAAGAACAAGTAATTCTTATAGGCTCCAGAATATTTCACTAGTGTTTCTCTGTTTGATTAAATAACTATAATCACAAATAAAGTCTCACTGTAACTAGAAGACAATGTAATAGAATTTCCATTGTTGAAACCACTTTTGTGTTTTTGCTTTATATCACAAAATGCAGCTTTGCCTTACACTAATGTCCTCAAATATATTAAAAATTTCATAACAAAAATTGAGTCCATATAGAAATTATTTTAACATGAAAAGTATATGCCCACATAGCTGAAAATGTAAAAAGGTAATCATTGTTTCAAATACCTGGTGAGACTAGATGCCATTAGAGAAAAATTGTAAGAACCTTCAAGGGGGAAATAGAAAGACCTGGAAGCAGATGAGAGCTCCACAAGGAGAGCAACAGAACCAAAATATCTGGGCACAGGGGTCTTTTCTAAGACCGATACTCCAACCAAGGACCATGCATGGAGATAACCTAGAACCCCTGCACACTTGTAGCCCATGGCAGCTCAGTCTCCAAGTGGATACCCTAATAATGGAAACAGGGTCTGTCTCTGACATGAACTCGGTGGCTGACCCTTTCATCACAATTTCTTGGGAGGGCAGCAGCCTTACCAGGCCACAAAGGAAGACAATGTAACTAGTCCTGATAAGACCTGATAGGCTAGGGTCAGAGGGAAGGGAAGGAGGACTCACCTCTTAGTGTAATGGGGGAAGGGCACGGAAGAAGAAGAGGGAGGGAGGGTAAGATTGTGAGGGGGCTATGGCTGGGATACAAAGTGAATAAACTGTATTTAAAAATAAGAACCTTCAAGGAAGAATAGCATTTTGCCAAAGTACAACACCTTGCACAAATCATGTGAAGTTTGTGAGGTCACAAAGATGGTTACAAAGTTTTCAGTTGCAGAAGGAGTCAGTTTTATTTGACCTAAGTGAAAAAAAAAATCTCAAACATTTTTATAGGGCAAATGTAATTCTAAAAACTGTGTGTACAGTACCATATAACACTTAAATCTTTTGACTGGTAGAGGGTAGTTTCAGTGGAGAATAAAAGGAAGTAAGCAGTTTTATCTTTTTCTTTTTCATTTTATGGATTTTGACCAGTAGAGCCCCAACTCTTGAAACTACAGCTTTGTGAAATTTTAGTTTTGCTTGGTTCGGTTGGTGTTACACAAGATTATTTTTCTGAAATAACTAAAGTTTGATAAGTGGCAAAAGTAGCTAAATAAAAACATTTGTTGAATATTTGAACAATCTAACTAAACAAACAAACAAAATTACCAAATATGGATACTGTACTCTAGTAAATTTATGAGGTAGTTCATGCATGAAGATACCAATGAAGTAAAAGAAAAAAAAAACATCCCATGGAAATATTAGTTACAGTATGTCCTCACCAAATACTTTATCCTCATCTTCTACCTGTTGACTTGAAAGGAGTATACATCTGAAAAATGAAGGGAGGATATTAGCAAGAGTTATATACGACAAACAACCCTCTACAATAAAGATCTTCTGGAGTAGTCTCCCTTCCTGATCTCAAGCTGTACTCTAAGGCAACAATAATAAAAATTGCATAGTACTGGAATACAAACAGACTGGCATATCAATGGAATTGAATTAAAGACCCAGAAATACATCCAAACACCTACAGATAGTTGATTTTTGACCAAGAAGCCAAAAGAATACAGCATTTTCAACAAAGAATGCTGGTCTGGATGTCTACATGAAGAAAAATACAAATAGATCCATATTTATCACCCTACACAAAACTAAAGTCCAAATGGATCAAAGACCTCAACATAAAACCAGTCACACTAAGTCTGTTAGAAGGAAAATTGAGGAAGAGCCTTGAACTCATTGGCACAGGAGACAACTTCCTGAACAGAACAGCAATAGCACAGGCTCTAAGATCAACTATCAGTAAATGGGACCTCATGAAATTTAAGTCTATCTAAAGCAAAGGACACTGTCTTCTGAACAAAATGAGAGCTTATAGACTGGGAAAATATCTTCACCAACCCTATATCTGACAGAGGGCTTATATTCCCTATATATATATATAAAGAACTCAAGAAGTTAAACACCAACTAATGCAATTAAAAAATAGAGTGCAGAGCTAAACAGAGATTTCTCAACAGAATAGTATCAAATAGTAGAGAAACACTTAAAACTTACCAAAAGCAATATACAGATTCACTGCAATTCCCATCAAATTACCAACACAATTCTTTACAGACCTGGAAAGAAAAAATTCTCAGCTTCATATGGAATAACAAGAAACCCAGAATTGCTAAAACAATCCTCTACAATAAAAGATCTTCTGGAGTTATCCCCATTCATGATCTTAAGTTGTACTTAAAAACTTTAAAAACTGCATGGTACTGGCATAGAAAGAGAATGGTGGATCAATGGAATCGAATAGAAGACCCTGAAATAAATCCACACACTTATGGACACCTGATCTTTGACAAAGATGCCAAAACAATAAATGGGAAAAAAGATAGCATCTTCAACAAATGGTGCTGGTCCAACTGGATGTCTACATGTAGAAAAATGAAAATAGATCCATACTTATCACCCTGCACAAAACTGAAGTCCAAGTGGATCAAAGACCTCAACATAAAGCCAGACACATTAAATCGGCTAGAAAAAAAGTGGGGAATACCCTAGAAATCATTGGTACAGGAGAAAAGTTCCTGAATAGAACACCAACAGCACAGGCTCTAAGAGCAACAATCAATAAATGGGACCTCATGAAACTCAAAAGCTTCTGTAAGCAAAGGACACAATCATCAAAACAAAGCGACTGCCTACAGATTGGGAAAGAATCGTCACCAACCCTTATCTGACAGAGGTCTCCTATCCAGCATATATAAAGAAAAAAAGAAGCTGAAAGGCAACAAACCAAGTAATCCACTTAAAAAAATGGGGAACAGAGCTAAACAGAGAACTCTCTGTAGAGGAATATCGAATGGCAGAGAAGCACTTAAAGAAATGTTCAACCTCATTAGCCATTAGGAAAATGCAAATCAAAACAACCCTGAGATTTCACCTTACACCCATGAGAATGGCCAAGATCAAAAAACACAAGTGACAACACATGCTGGAGAGGTTGTGGAGAAAGGGGAACCCTTCTCCACTGCTGGTGGGAATGTAAACTTATACAACCACTCTGGAAATCAATCTGGCGCTTTCTCAGACAACTAGGAATAGCGCTTACTCAAGATCCAGCCATACCACTCCTGGGCATATATCCAAAAGAGGCTCAAGTACACATAAAGGACATTTGCTCTACCATGTTTGTAGCAGCTTTATTTGTAATAGCAAAAAGCTGGAAACAACCCAGATGCCCCTCAACTGAAGAATGGATGCAGAAATTGTGGTACATCTATACAATGGAGTATTACTCAGCAATGAAAAATAAGGAAATCATGAAATTTGCAGGTAAATGGTGGGACCTGGAAAGGATCATCCTGAGTGAGTTGTCCTAGACTCAAAAAGACACACACAGTATATACTCACTCATATAGACATTCAACACAGGAGAAACCCACTAAAATCTGTGCATCTAAAGAAACTAAGCAAGAGAGAGGACCCTGACTAAAACGGTCAATTCCCATCCTGAAAGGCAAAGAGGATGGACATCAGAAGAAGAAGAAAACAGGAAACAACCTAGGAACCTGCCACAGAGGACCTCTGAAAGCCTCTGCCCTGCTGACTATCAAAGCAGATGCTGAGCCTGATGGCCAACTGTCAGGCGGAGTGAATGGAATTTTATGTAAAAAGTAGGAAGTAGTAAGAGCTGGAGAGGACAGAAATCCACAAGGAGAGCAACAGGACAAGAAAATTTGAACACAGGGAACTTCCCAGAGACTCATTCTCCAACTAAGGACTACTCATGGAGATAACCTAGAACCCCTGCACAAATGTAGCCCATGGCAGTTCATAGTCCAAGTGAGTTACATAGTAATGGGAAGAGGGACTGCCTCTGACATAATCTGATTGGCCTGCTCTTTGATCACCTCCCCCTGAGTGGGGAGCAGCCTTACCAGGCCACAGAAAATGACAATGCAGCCTCTCCTGAGGGGAAATGATAGAGTAAGATCAGATGGAAGGAGAAGAGGACCTCCCCTATCAATGGACTTGGGGAGGGGAATGTGTGAAGAAGAGGGAGGGAGAGTGGAATCAGGAGGGGAGGAGGGAGGGGCTTATGGGGGGATTCAAAATGAATAAAGTGTAATTAATAAAAGTTAAATTAAAAAAAACTATCTCTATAATAGAGACAGGAGTTTTAAAAAAAGAACCTAAATTTTTTTTTTCGACATTCTTAGTCATCAGGGAAATGCAAATCAAAACCCTGAGATACTACCTCACACCTATTAGAATGGTTAAGATCAAAAGCTCAAGGGATGACATGCTAGAGAGGTTGTGGAGAAAGGGAAACCCTCCTCCATTGCAGATGGGAATGTAGACTTGTACAACCACTTTGGAAATCAATTTGTTGCCTTCTCACAAAATTAGGAATAGTGCAACCTCAAGATCCCAATATACCGTTCTTTGGCATATATTCGAAAGATGCTGAACAAGGCATTTGCTCAACTAATTTCATATCAGCTTTATTCATAACAGCCATTATCTGGAAACAACCAAGATGTTCCTCAAGTGAGGAATGGATACAGAAATTGTGGTACATTCAAACAATGGACTACTCCGTTATTAAAAACAAGGATATCATGACATTTGTGGACAAATGGATAGAAGTAGAAAAGATCATCCTGAGTGAGGTAACTGAGAAGCAGAAAGACACACATGTTGTATACTCACTTCTAAGTGGATATTAGCCATAAAATATAGGATAAACATTCTAAAATTTATACTCCTAAGGAAGCTAAACAACAAGGAACCCCCTAGGGAAATGAGCTTAATACTCATTCAGAATGGTAGGGGAAGACAGACATAGACATCCGGAACAGGAAAGGAGCCATCCACAGAGGGCCTCTGAAAGACTCCACCCAACATGGTATGGAAGGAGATACTGTGATTCATAGCCAAACTTTGGGCAGGGTGCAGGGTATCTTAAGGCAGAATGGGGAGAAAGACCTGGAGGGGACAAGAGCACCACAAGAAGACCAATAGAGTAAAAAAATCTGGGCCTAGGGGTTCCTGCAGAGACTGATGAATCAAAGATCATGCATGGAGAGGACCTAGACTACTTGCTCAGATGTAGTAACTCAGATGGGTAACTCAGTGTACAAGGGGGTTCCCTAGTAAAGGAAGCAGGGGCAGTCACCCCCCATGAACTTGTTTGTCTACTCCTTAATCACCTCCCCATTAGTAGTCCACAGATAAAGAGGATCCAGACAGTCCTGATGAGACCTGATAGTCTAGGATCAGACAGTAGGAGAAGCAGACATCCCCTATCAATGGACTAGGGAACAGATATGGGGGGAGGAAAGGGAGGGTGGAACCAGGAGAAGATGAGAGAGAGGGTTAGAGCTGGGATACAAAGTGAACAAAATCATCATCATCATTATTATTTAATTATTATTAAAGGAAAAATTTAGGAAGTGGGGAGAGTCAAAGAGGGATTCAAAGAAGTGAATTTTTGCAAAATACATGAACTTTCAAGAGACATTTACATAAATTGTGACACTATAAATAAATAAATAAAATCTAAGCCCTTAAAAATAAAGCTGAAAACAATAAAGACTGAAAGACTTAGTCTGCAAACCTCTTACTGATTCATCTCATTATCGGCCCCCTTGGCCTCTCTCCTCTGTTTTGGAGATCCTATTTATCTTTAATTGTTTATCCTGGATATCTTACTACTTTAGTACTAATTTTCATTTAGGGAGGAAAATGTGCCTGAGTCATAATGGATTATAAAACTAGATCCAAATTTCTTCCTAGCCAAATTATATTCAAAGGGCTCAAAAAAAAAAAAAAAAAAAAAAAAAAAAAAGAAGGGAAAATCATCAATTTGTCTCCATACATAAAAAAACCCAAGATCTGTTTCCCAGTTTTACCATAATTTCACTTTGCCCACTTTTAAATCTATTACTCTCTGTTCTTAAAGGAATTATGATAATGGTATACATTAAAAACTTTGACATTGAACATGAATATCAATACAGTAACTTAAATTTCCAAGATAAAAATCAAAGTTAGAGAGTGTATCTATTCATAGGATGTTATCTAATGTTTGTTGATCTATTCAATTTTATTGACATTGTCTCTGCTCACACATAGTCATGGCAAGGTTAAAATTTTACTTCATTTATCATGAATAGGCTGGAGAGAAGTGCTTTCAGCAATAATTCTATAAATCTCCACTTACAGAGAAATGCCAGCTTAGGTTAAGTTCTGTGTACATCTTGGAGACATCAGTGTGGCTAAAGAAATTCAGTGATCTGATAGAAGATGTTTCTGATAGGAAAGGTGAAAGAAGTGGCAAGTTAAAGTACACATACTACAATCTAAGTGAGCGGAGTTGATGGTGGTGAAGTTATGTTGTTGTTTTGTTTTGTTGTTTTTTTTTTTCTATCATGAAAGGTAGCATCTGCTGTTTAAATGCAGAATAAAAGAAGAAAGATCAGATTTAGATTTTCCCCACATAGAAAAGAAAATACTTGTACACTTCTGTCTTTGTAACTGAACACCCACTTCTCACCACCGTCCACAGTATTACTATGATAATTACTGATAAGATCTTGTATATTTCAAGGTTGATCTTTTCTCATTGAAGACTTCCTACCACAAATTCCCTTAACATTTATCATAAAGCTATCAAATACTTTAACACTAAACCTTAATTTTGAAGAATTACAATTTGCAAAATTATATATATGTATTTTTTAATAAATGTTAAATTATATATAATGGAAACTATTATTCGTAAGTCAAACTTTGTGGATATCTAACAAAATGTTTTATACTGAAATGACCTTTCTTTAAACACTATCATATCAAACAAGAAATCATCAATCAATCATTCATGTTTTATTTCTGTGCTTATGAAATTTACAGACTATTTCAGGAAAGAAGAGAGGTCTTCAATATGACCACTAAATTGTGTTAATGGCATCCTTCTACAACAGAAACATTCAAATATGCATTTTTCTATTCTTGATAAAAGAAACAATATATATACCATTAAAAGTAGAATGTTTTATTGAAATATCAAATAATTCTAATAATTTCTAAATGCTGATAGATATATTTCAGAATATATCTTAAATATATTATATATATGTTTATTACTTCATTGAAACTTTATATTTGATCATACTCATCTCCTTCTCAATACCTTCCAAATATATAGCCCCTCTTCCCTCCCAATTAGCATGAGGTCCTTTGTAAATTTTTCACACATAAAGTATAATTTGTGCTTGTTCACTCATTCTTAGATAGGAACATCAGTGGCTTATCAGACTTTATATTCTTTGCAAAAACTGAGCCTTCTTCACTCAGCAGTTTACAGAGTCTCATACTCCAACCAAGGACCATGCATGGAGATAACCTAGAACTCCTAAACAGATTTGGCCCATGGAAGCTCAGTGTCCAAGTGGGTTCCACAGTAATGGGAACAGGGACTGCCTCTGACATGAACTGATTGGCCTGCTCTTTGATCACCTCCCCCTGAGGGAGGAGCAGTCTTACAAGGCCACAGAAGACGACAATGCAGCCAATCCTGATGAGATCTGATAAACTAGGATAAGAAGGAAGAAGAGGAAGACCTCCCCTATCAGCGGACTTGGGGAGGGAGATGTGTGGAGAAGGGGGAGGGAAGGTGGGATTAGGAGGGGAGGAGCGAGGGGTTTATGGAGGGATATAAAGTGAATAAAGTGTAATTAATAAAAGTTTAAAAAGGGAAAAATATACATAATTGCTATAAAATTCTGAATTAAAAAAATTATAAATAAATCCTTAACTGCTGGTAGGGATTCCTGAGTATATCCTTTCTCACGTTTGGTATTAGAGTGGCATGGACTTGAGCAAGTCTTTTTTATTCTTATTTTTTTTATTTAAATTTTATTTTAAAATTTATTACAATTTGTTCACTTTGTATTCCAGCTATAGTTCCCTCACTCATACCCTCACAATCCCTCCATTCCTCCTTCTTCTGCTCCCATTCCCTACCCCTAGTGTACTGACAGGGGAGGTCCTCCTCCCCTTCCATCTGACTGTGGATTTTCAAGACTCATCAGGACTGTCTGCATTGTCCTCCTCTGTGGCCTGGTAAGTCCTGATCCTCAACCCCCTCAGGGGCAAGTGATCAAAGAGCCAGCCACTGAATTCATGTCAGAGACAGCCCTTGTTCCCCTTACTAGGGTAACCCACTTGGACACTGAGCTGTCATGAGCTACATCTAAGCAGGGGTTCTAGGTTATCTCCATGCATTGTCCTTGGTTGGAATATAATTCCAGAAAAGACCCCTGGGCCCAGATATTTTAGTTCTGTTGCTCTCCTTGTGGAGCTCCTGTTCCATCCAGGTCTTTCTTTTTTATTAATATTTTTTATTTTTATATTAATTGCAGTTTATTCCATTGAATTCTAGCTGTAGCCCCCTTACTCCTCCCTTCCCAACCCCATTGTTAATCCCTCATCTCCTCTGGAAGAGGAGGAGGACTTCTCCTATCCATCCAGGTCTTTCTATCTCCCTCTTCTTTCATAAGATTCCCAATCAATAAATGGGACCTCATGAAACTGAAAACCTTCTATAAAGGAAAAGACACTGTCATCAGAACAAAACTACAGCCTAGAGACTAGGAAAGGATCTTCACCAACCCTGTATCTGACAGAGGACTAATATCCAGAATGTATAAAGAAATCAATAAGTTAAATAGCAACAAACCAAGTAATCCAATTAAAAATTGGGAACAGAATTAAACAGAATTCTCAACAGATGAATATCCAATGGCAGAGAAACACTTAAAGAGATGCTCAGCATCATTAGTCATCAGGGAAATGCAAATCAAAACGACCCTGAGATTTTACCTTACACCCAACAGAATGGCTAAGATCAAAAACTCAAGTGACAACACATGTTGGAGAGGATGTGGAGAAAGTGGAACCATCCTCCATTGCTGGTGGGAATGAAAACTTTTACAACCACTTTGGAATTCAATTTGGCGCTTTCTCAGACAATTAGGAATCGTGCTTCCTCAAGATCCAGCTGTACCACTCCTAGATATATATCCAAAATATGCTCAAGTATATAGCAAGAACATTTGTTCAACTATTTGTAGCATCTTTACTCGTAATAGCCAGAATCTGGAAAACAAAACAAAACAGATATCCCTCAGCTGAGGAATGAATACAGAAATTGTGGTACATTTACACAATGAAATACTACCCAGCAATTAAAAACAAGGAAATCATGAAATTTGCACGCAGAAAGACACACATGATATATGGATCTTGTTATTCAGCATCTACTACAAATGGATGAGAATTTAGTGACTATTGAGAGGTATATTATTCTGTAATTTTAATAATAGGATACTCAGAGTCAGTTTAATACCACCTATTCTTCTATGCCACAAACTCATTATGTAGGATGGAACCCATACCTGACAGTATTGATTACATTTTCAAAAACCTTGAATGAGCCATATAAATGGTAAAAAAAAGGAAGTTCCACTCATTTATATAACACACTAAACTGCATGTGTAAATAAGAAGAAAGGAATTTTTGATAGTTTACATACAGAAATGCACTAATCTGAGAGTATACTTCTACAACTATTTGATAATAATCTGTTTGAAAATTCTGTTTGTGTTACAATATATTATATGTTAAATTTTTCTCCTTTGATTGTATTATAAAAATGATATTTTTATATTTCCAGTTTCTTTAACTTTATGAGAGATGATAAATTATATTCAGTCAGACTTTACAGCTTTAGGACAAAGATTAATGTTACCAGAAATATTTAATTTAAAAATGTTGAATTTCTTTTTTTTTTTCTTTTTTTTTTATTTTTTTATTGTTTTTATCAGTTACATTTTATTAACTCTGTATCCCAGCCATGTCCCGATCCCTCATTCCCTCCCAGTCCCTCCCTCCCTCCCTCATTTCACACTTAATATAATTTTGTATGTTACTTAAGATCATATACTACATTATATTTTATTTTATTTGTGGTTATTATTTAAATACAGCATTTCTCTCTTCCTTTTACTCCTTCTGAACATTCCATCCCCTTGCTCATTAAAATTCACAGCCTCCTGAGCGAGGGAACTGAGCTTTTATTGGAAGGGAGACTAGTGATGATATGTGTGCATATCAGTATAAATAAATATTCATAAAAATAACATGATCATTCCATATAGTGACACTTGAAAGTGCGTTTTCAGGGATACGTATTTCCCACTAGACAAGCAGTTGGTGAGCAGACCACTTCTCCAGGTCCTAGGTCTCCTCAGCTGCTTATACTTATTTGAGAAAAAGGCTTGAGGCTTTAAGGACTTTTCTCTGAATTATAATTATTAAAGTTTGCCATTCTATATTCTTCTTCTGAGAATTCTCTGTTTGGCACCTTACACCTTTTTAAAATTAGATTGCTTGATTTATTGCCTTTTAACTTCTTTATTTCTTTACATATTCTGGATATCAGCCCTCTGTCAGATACAGGGTCGGTGAAGATCCTTTTCCAGTCTGGAGGCTGTTGTTTTGTTCTGACGACAATGTCCTTTGCATCACAGCAGCTTTTCAGTTACATGAGGTCCCATTTATCAATTGTTGCTCTTAAAGCCTGTGCTGTTGTGTTCTATTCAGGAAATTGACTCCTGTGCCAATGAGTTATAGGCTTTTCCCCACTTTTTCTTCTAACCAATTTAGTGTATCTGGTTTTATGTTGAGATCTTTGATCCACTTGGACTGCAGTTTTGTGCATGGTGGTAAATATGGCCCTATTTTCATTTTTCTGCATGGAGACATCTAGTTGGACCAGCACCATTTGTTGAAGATGCTGTCTTTTTTCCATTGAATGGTTTTGGCTTCTTTGTCAAAAATCAAAGATGTGTGTGTGGGTTTATTTTTGGGTCTTCTATTCAGTTCCATTGATCCTCCTTTCTGTTTATATGCCAAAACCATACAGTTTTTATTACTATTGCTCTGAGTGCAGTTTGAGATCAGGGATTGAGAAACCTCCAGATGATCTGTTGTTGTACAGGATCATTTTGGAAATTCTGGATTTTTTGTTCTCCATATGAAGTTGAAAATTTTTCTTTCAAATTCTGTAAAGAATTCTGTTAATATTTTGATAGGAATTGCATTGAATCTGTAGATAGCTTTTGGCAAAATGGCCATTTTCACTATGTTAATCCTACTGATCCATGAACACCAGAGATATTTTCATCTTCTGATATCTTCTTGAATTTCTATCTTCAGAGATATGAAGTTTTTTCAAACAGGTCTTTCACCTGCTTGGTTAGAATCACCCCAAGGTTCTTTATGTTGTTAGTGGTTATTGTGAAGGGTGTTGTTTCCCTAATTTCTTTCTTGTCCGTTTTATCTTGGGTATACAGGAGGGCTTCTGATTTTTTTTTAGTTGATTTTGTATCCAGCCATTTTGCTGAAGGTGTTGATCAGCTGAAGGAGTTCACTGGTTGAATTTTTGGGGTCGCTCATGTATACTATCATATCATCTGCAAATAGTGACACTTTGACCTCTTCCTTTCTGATTTGTATCCCCTTGATCTTCTTTACTTGTCTTACTGCTCTAGCTAGGACTTCAAGTACTAAATTGAAGAGATATGGCATGAATGGGCAGCCTTGTCTTTTCCCTGATTTCTGGAGGATTGATTTAATTTTTTTCTACATTGAGTTTGATGTTGGATGTAGGATTGCTGTATATTGCCTTTACTATGTTTTGGTATATGCCTTGTATCCCTGATCTGTCCAAGACTTTAAACATGAATGGGTGTAGGTCAAGTCATTTCTCAGCATCTTAAGGAGATGATCATGTGTTTTATTTTTCTTCTGTTTTTTT
Organism: Meriones unguiculatus; assembly: GCF_030254825.1. Lineage (NCBI taxonomy): Eukaryota > Metazoa > Chordata > Mammalia > Rodentia > Muridae > Meriones > Meriones unguiculatus. The sequence continues at coordinate 18,193,606 of NC_083367.1, read as the reverse complement.
TTTATATATGGTGAATGACATTGATGGATTTCCATATATTGAACCATTCTTGCATGCCTAGGATGATTCATACTTAGTCATGGTGGATGATATCTTTGACATGTTCTTGGATTCTGTTTGCAAGTATTTTATAGAGGATTTTTGTATCAATGTTCATAAGAGAGATAAGTCTGAAGATTTCCTTTTTTTTTGTTGGGACTTTGTGTGGTTTAGGTATCAGGGTGACTGTGGCTTCATAGAATGAGTTGGTAATGTTCCTTCTGTTTCTACTTTGTAGAATAGTTTGGAGAGAATTGGATAGCACTTATTTGACAGTCTGGTAGAATTCTGTGCTGAAACCATCTGACCCTGAGCTTTTATTGGAAGGGAGACTAGTGATGACTTCTTTAAATTTTTTGGAGGATATAGGACTCTTCTAGGTTGTTTCTGGGTCCATTTGCTTAAGAAAAATCTTTCCAGCACTTTACTCTGAGGCAGAGTTTATTTATTTATTTATTTACTTATTTTTCAGCAGAATGTTGGATCCTGTTTCTGCATCCATTCTGTTAGTCTGTGTCCATTTATTGGAGAGTTTGAGTCTATTGATGTTGATAGAAAATAGTGACCAATGAACGTTGGTTCCTTTTATTGTGGAGTTGGTGGTCTTACTGTGATTTATTGCTTGTTTCCTTTTGATTTTTGTTGGGAAATTATCTATATTCTATGTTTTCTTGGGTATAGTTGTTTTCATTGGATTGGAGTTTTCCTTCTAGTATCTTCTGAAGGACTTGTTTGCTGTGTAGATATTGCTTAAATTTAGTTTTATCATAGAATATTTTGTTTTCTCCATCTATGTTGATTGAGAGCTGCAGGGTATATTAATCTGGGTTGGCATCTGTGGTCCTTTAAAGTCTGCCTGACATATGCCCAGGCCCTTCTGGCTTTCATAGTTTCTGATGAGAAGTCCAGTGTGATTCTGATAGGTCTACCTTTATATGTTACTTGGCCTTTTTACCTTGCTGCTTTTAATATCTTTTATTTTTTTTCTGTGTATTTACTGTTTTGACTATGATGTGACATGAGGAATTTCTTTCCTGGTCTAGTCTATTTAGTGTTCTGTAGGCTTCTTGTATGTTTATGGACATATCTTTTTTTAGGTTGCGAAAATTTTCTTCTGTGATTTTCTTGAAAATATTCTCTGGACCTTGGAGCCTGGAATCTTCTTTTTCATCAATTCTTATTATTCTTAGATTTTTGTCTTTTTTTGGTGTCTTTGATTTCTTGGATGTTTTGTGTTTGGGACTTTTCTGATTTTACTTTTTCTTTGAGAGATGTATCAGTTTTTGCCAGTGTATCTTCAACACCAGAGATTCTCTCTTCCATCTCTTGTATTCTATTGGTGATGCTTACCTTTGTGATTTCTGATCTTTTCTCTAAGTTCTCCAGCTCCAGGATTTCTCAATTTGTGTTTTCTTTTTTTATTCTAATTCTGTGTTCATGTCTTGCCCCATTTCCTTCATCTGTTTGAATGTGGATTCCTGTCTCTGTATGATGGTCTCAATTTTTTGTTTGTTTCTTCTCTATATGCCACTAATTGTGCCTCCATTTGTTGGGCTTAATTTGCCTGTGTTTCTTTGAGAGCTCTGTTGATTTCCTCTTTCTTTGTCTCTATTTGTGTAGCCAATTCTTTGAGCGATTTGGTTGTTTCCTCTTTAACTGTCTGCATTTATATGACTATTTCTCTGAAAGATTTGTTTGTTTCCTCTTTATGTGTCTAATAGCTGGATAAGCATAGCTTTAAAGTCATTTTTCTGTGTTTCTGATGAATTGGAGTATCCATTGATTTGGGGGGTTGCTGGTGAAGCCATGATGTCCTGATTTTTGTTGGATGTGTTCTTTCACTCACCCCTGGCCATATGCTTCTCTGTAACCTTCACTGTTTGTTCCTGGATTTTGAAGATCAGACTGGTACCATCTTTCTGTAATGTCTGGAGAATTCTTCAGGAAGATGATAGACGTCCATTGGTCTCAACGTGTGAGTTGGTATTTCAGCTGTACCTGTGGGAGGAACATGTGCCTGTGCCTGTGCAGATGGACAAACCCAAACAAGCATGTGCATTTGCATGTGAGTGGAAGTGTGTCCTGAGGGACAGGTGCTTGAGAATGTAGAGGCCTTCAGTGTGAGGGAAGGGCTCCTTGCAGGTACCAAAGGGGTTTCAGGTACTAAAGGTATCCAAAGCCCTGGTGATGATTGCAGGCACAAATTTTCTGACTATGTTAGGCTACTGGTATTCATCTCTAAGTGAGCTCCAGGAGTTATTTGCCTAAACTCCACCACTAGATCCACAGAGCAAGGGATTCAATGTCCCAAGAAACACTCTGTTGCAGGTTTGGACTTGCTGAGTCAAATGTGGCAGGTTGAGCTCAGTCATCTCAGTGGTGCTACACTGGTTGTACTGGGGAATCTTGATGAAGCTGCAGAACTGGAGTGTCCAGGTTCCTGCTCAGAAGTCCTGGGGAGCCACAAAACTGGTCCACAGACCTAGGTGACCCGGTGCCTAGTATAGTGCTCTAAGTCACTGGTGCTGTATGACGGCTCTCCCGAGGGGGAGGAAGACCAAAACAAGAGAAGTGTCTCTCTCAATTCCCAGAGAATTCCGTGCCTGACCTGAATCTAAATGTTCTCTGCTCCTGTGATGTCCCCTCTCTTTCTGAGTTCAGTTGCCCTTCTACTCACTAATTTCAGAGTTTCAAATCCTCTGCTTCTCAGAAACACTATGAGCTGAGCTGGTCTCTGCCACCTTGGAACACCTTTGCTTTCCTCAAACCTTTGTTTTTGGAAAGCAACAGATAAGTATAGTTTTCATCCCACATTAAGTAAACTTCTCTTTGCAACAGAGAACTCTACAGGAAACCACACCCAATCTAAATCCAGAGTGTGGATAGAGACCAGTCCCAATGTATGCATATACAAAACACTCCTACACCAGAGATTCAGGGAATATTGCAGAAAAGATGGTGAGAAGATTCTAAAAGCTAGACTAGCAGGGACTTTTCTGTAAGAGCGTGTATCCTAGTAACTTAGAAACCTATACCTATAAAGTCTGACTACCCAAACATGATACCACCTAAATGCCAAACTGCATGGAGAAAAAATTATGAGGTCCCAACCTTACAAAACAAACAAACAAAACAACAACAACAACAACAAAACAAACAAACAAAAAAAAACCCTATAGGCAACTAGATAAAGCTGGGAGTAGGAGAAGCAGTATTCCTGAGGGAGCAGCACACTAACATACATACAAGTAACATTCTATGGAAGGAATAAGTTGTATTTATTGTTTGGAAGGTATATGTATGAGAAATATATGAGAGATGAAAGGGAAAACTATTACGATTATATTATAATCTCAAAACATAACAAAATAAGAAAGAAAGAAAATCTAGTTTTTACCACAGAACTTCTAATAAACATGCATAAAGAATTAAAGGTTTATTGGTTTGTTATGGCCACAGTAAGAAGGTGCTCCGCACTGCATGGCTACAAACAGCATAAATTTACTCTCTTACATTTATGGAGTCTCAGTGTAGAAAATCAAGTTTACAATGATACCACTCACCTTCTGAGACTCCTAAACTTATCCTTGTAAGCCTCAGTTCTAGATAATTTCCAGTGTGCCTGTAAGTGACTGATGCTGCATGACCTCAAGCAGCAGCAATACAGTCTCCTCATCAATCTCACAAATGTTGGCATCACTCCTCCCTTTGACTGTGTGTTATTATATACAAATACGTGTGTGTGTGTGTGTGTGTATACAGTCATATTGTGATGTGACCTATTTTAATATGTATTACACTGGCTACTTCAACCATCTGAAAGATGATTAGAACATAAAACAGAAATCTCATAGTTGAGATAATGTCACAATAAAAGAGACACCAAAAAGGGTAGCTAGCTCCTTTTGCCATGGGAATGTGGTTCGGGTGTAATATTGATGACACCAACATAATTCTAGACTCCAACAGCTTACCTCCTTAAATGTGGTAAATAAATGAATATATTCAAATTATCTGGGTTTTGGTATTTTGTTACAGTAACCCAAATAGATTAATGCATTAGTATTCTCAAAGGCTGGATATTAGGACTACATATTTCCTTTTTAGTTATGATAAATTTATAACAAAGACTAGCATAGGGATATATTTCATTATTATATTATTAAAAATGACTAGAGAAAAAAGTCTTTGAACAGCACTGCAGCTGGAAAATAATGAAACACTATCCTAAACCTACGATTTTATTTTTCTTTTAAAATAAGAAAAGAATAGAATTTATGAAAACTCCTCAGTGTAAATGAAGGAAAGACTTGTCTAATCAATACTGGATATTTATATTGTATGAAGATAACATCAAAATAATCAATGATAAAATATGTTATTTTAAATGAAATGTTTTAGAATTTGTTAAGTTAGTAATGTATATTTGTCAGTAAGATAAGCAAATTTATCTAAATATCTTGATTATACTTTAGCTGCTCAAAAGAACTTAAGCTGTACGTGGAGGTGTACCTTATGGGGTATATGTGGAGACCTTAAATTGTATCACTCAGGAAGCAGAGACAAGTAGATCTATGAGTTTATGGCTAGCCTGATATACACAGCAAAGTTTTAGACCCTCATAGGATATCTAGTGAATAAAAAACAAGCAAATCATGAAATTTGCAGGTAAATGGTGGGATCTGGAGAAGATCATCCTGAGTGAGCTATCACAGAAGCATAAAGACGCACACAGTATATACTCACTCATATAGACATATAATATAGGATAAACCGACTAAAATCTGTACACCTAAAGAAACTAACCAAGAGGGAGGACTCTTGCTAAAATGCTCAATTCCTATCCAGGAAGGTAAAGAGGATGGACACCAGAAGAAGGAGAAAAGTCCTGACGCAGAGGACATCTGAAAAGCTCTGCCCTGCAGACTATCAGTGCAGATGCTGAGACTTATGGGCAAGCTTTGGGCAGAGTGCAGGGAATCTTAGGAAAGAAGTGGGAAACAGTAAGATCTGGAGAGGACAGGAACTCCACAAGGAGAGCAACAGAACCAAAAAATCTGAGCACAGGAGTCTTTCCTGAGACTGATACTCCAAACAAGGACTATGCATGGAGATAACCTAAGACCCCTGCACAGATGTAGCCCATGGAAGTATCCAAGAGGGTTCCATTGTAATAGGAACAGAGACTGTCTCTGACTTGAATTGATTGGCCTGCTCTTTAATTACCTCCCCCTGAGGGGGAAGCAGCATTACCAGGCCACAGAAGAAGACAATGCAGCCACTCCTGATGAGACCTAACAGACTAGGATCAGAAGGAAGGAAAAGAAGTCCTCCCCTATCAGTGGACTTGGGGAGGGGCTGGCATGCAGAGGGTGGAGGAAGGGAGAGATTGGGACGGGAGGAGGGAGGGAACCACAGGGGGGATATAAAGTGAATAAAGTGTAATTAATAAGGAAAAAAAAAAAAGAAAACAAAAATACCCTATCCCCAAAAGAAAATAATCCACTAACAACCTTATTACATCACTTCTCATTGATAAACATTTTTCGTGATTCATTTAAAATTTTTATTTTAATGTTACAATATGAAATTTCTTTATTGCTAACTTTAAAGAAACATGAAGTTATTATCTATTAGTAATGAGAAAAATATAAGTACATGAAGAAAAGTAAAATTTAAATTTATCTAATATTGGAAAGTGTTCACAAAATTGCCCTATGACATTAGTAAACATAGTATCAAAGCAATGTTTCAGTTTTAGAATAAATGTATTTATTCCTATGAAGGGGAGAGGGATAGAGAAAATGAGAGAGAGAGAGGAACATACATCAGGCATTGACACACACACTCTCACACAGTGAACGCTTGTTCAATAGATGATAGAGAACAGGTTTTTTGGTTTTTTTTTGTTTTTTGTTTTTGTTTTTGTTTGTTTGTTTGTTTTGTTTTTTGCTGTTGTTGTTTCGATTGTTTTTTTTTTTTTTTTATCGAGTCGATTCCTGTGCTAATACCAAACTCAGGTTGACAGGCATGCCCATGGCAAGGTCTTGTACGTGTCGAGGCATATTGCAAGTCTTATAAAACAATTCTTTGAATAAAATTTTCTATTTATTCTTGAGAGTTTAATTTGTCTATACAATGAATTTTAATCCTGTCCACTCCAAGTTACCTTGTTTCAGATCACCTCTAAGGCCCCTAATCCTAATAGCTTCCCTGATCTCTAAAGCAGATATCCTCTTCTAACCTGAAATTAAAATAATCCCCAGAGTACAACCGGTCGTGTCCATGTGAATGTGACTGCAGTGTCATCCACTGAAGGACTTGTAACCAACCGTTGGTGTCATTCCCAAAGGGAGGTGATCTAATCCCCAGGAGCTGTCAACTTCTAGTATCTCCTGAGCATGGGCTTAGGTGTTTTGGAACTTTCCTGATTCCTGCTATAATTTTCAGTTATTTGATCCTTTTCAGGGTGTCTGTAGATAATCACCACTGCTATGAACTCATGAAAGCAGCAACCATGCCAAGCTCAGAAGAGAACATTTCTCACTACTACTTCCAATTCTAGGCTCTTCTGTTCCTTCAGTTCCATATTATGCTACCTTCTCTGATCTTTGGGTAGGAGGAAAGGTTGCTGTAGCTATCCTATTTAGGGTTTAGAACATAAAATATTCTCATCACTCTGATGACTTATGTATCTCTGTGTTGCCACTGCACACTGCACAAAGCAAATTGTCTAACAAAAGATATACAATTGTGGGTGTAAATATAAATATTTAGAAGACAAAACATTTGGCAAAATGTAATGTTTGCCCTTAGTGCCTGTGGCTTCTCCAATCTTTTCCCAGGTTTACAGGAGGAGGCATAAATTGCATTATACAGAGTAGGCCTAAAATCTCATGAAAAGCAACTCCTTGCTACTGTAACAGGAACTCCATAATCGTACGAGTAATACAATCTTGCCTGGATGACACCTTGCATTCAGTGTCTATCACTGATTGAGACCATTGATATGTTCATTAAAGCCCTAGAGGTTATCGCAGCACATTCAAAATCACAGAAGACGACAAACAAGGAAAAAAAAATCACAGCACTATTAAGTTGGTTTGTCTGTATCTTGCAATCAAAACTTATGATGTCTTCATCTATATAGTACTGTCATCTAGTTGTGGTGGACAATCATGAACAATAGTAATGTGTTTTCCTAATCAACAGGAAGATGTCCTATGATTGACCATTCCTTCCATGAAAATTATTGTGCAAGATACTTTATAAATTCCCTTTTATAAAATTATTTATTTTATAATTAGCTTAAGAGATAGTTTTTCCTTATTCTTCTTAGTGTTTATCATTAATTTTGGTGCATTCGCACAAAGCTCTACTCCCCCCTCTTCCATGTACACAAGGCCTCACTCCTGCTTAAAATTTTAGGCACCAGTATTTCTTCTTTTAAAATCACCTGGATTTCACTCTCCACTTCATGTATATTTGAATGAGTTGTAAGATAGGTTTCAACATGTTTTTCTTAAATATATACCATTTATTTTGGCTAACCATACTGCTGTCTCATGTACCCTATCTATCCACCCATGCTCTACATAAACATTTCTGCTTTGGTATTTTCTCTTTGGTAGTTACTTTCCTTCTACATATATTCTATATTCCAACCTTTAATGAATCCACCCAAATGGCCCATTTTTAGTTTCTGGCATCTGCACATAATGAATATCCAATGCACAAAACCAAAACCAAAAATAGTGTGAACACTAATTTTAATTCATCAAGGAAGGAAACCTGTCTCTGAACTCCATGAACTGAACTGCACCTACTGGCCTGACTAGGCAAACTGACCAGAAACACATGAACTCTTTTGAACTCAGCTGCACTCAACCTAACTGCACCAAACTGAATTCTCCTTCCTGTCCTGTTGATGTATCCTATCTCTGACTCATTCTGTTACCTCTTTCTCTGATTCATCCCTTTCTCTGATCCCTCAATTGTATGTCACTTTCAAACATGCCTGCTTCTATACACTGGCTTTTTTCATTGTTTAGGATTCGAGTGTGTAGTAAGGCTGTGTCTATATTCCAGACAAATCATACTGTATTCTGGAGAGTGTCTTCATTCCAGCCAGATCACATAGACCTTAGATCTACATGGTCTTTAAATGTGATCCCTTCTGAGAGCAGTCATGTTCCTGGATTAAAATTCCTCTACAAGATAGTATTCACATATGAGAAAGAAAACATACTGTTTGTCTGATATGGGCTTGGTTATCACACTCAATATTTTTTTTTCCAATTGTACTCATTTAACTCATTAAACATTTTCATGATTTCATGTTTCATTTTTACTGAATAATATTCCATTATAGATATGAAACACATTTTTCCCTATTCATTCACTTGCTGAAGAAACTCTAGTTTGTTTAGTCCATGAGCACGGGAGGGCTATGCATCATCTAATGTCTTCCTCAGTTCCCTTCTTTGGTGTTTCAGCATTTTACTGTTGCTGTCCTTTAATTCCTTGATTGTATTTATGCTCAGGTATTTTATCATTTTGTGACTATTGGGAATGATATGTTTCCTGATATCTTTTTCTTTGGTATATAGAGATTCTACTGATTTTTCTATTTCTTCACTTTGCTGGAAATGTTTCTCAACTCTAAGATTTAATGGAGCCTGTATCCAGTCATACCAAATGCAAATGGGAATAAACTGAGTTCTTCTCATAACTGAAATCCCTCTTTATATTTCTTTTATCCTCTTTTAATAAAAAGATTTTAATCACTATGATGAACATATATGCAAAGAGTAGGTACTCTTATCTTCATCCTCATGTAAGTGGAAATGGTTTGAGTTATTCTTCAATTAGCATATTACCCATAGACTTATTTTGTATGCTTCTTGCATCACTGGGCTTTCCCTGCTTTTCATCTTGATCAGATGCTGTATTTAATAAAAAAAAGAAATTCTATGTCTATTGATTTGATCGTTTGATCTTTATTTTTGAATGAATTTATCTTATGAAGTACATTTTCTTTTTTATATAAGTTAAAGCATCTCTGATACTCTGAATGATGACTTTCAGTCATGCAGAATGCTCTTCTTGAAAGGACCTTTCATTGGTTTGTGAGCATTTTAATATGTGCTTTTAAGTTTATGAAGGAGATTGAGCTCTAATTTTGATTTTTTTGTTGCTAATTTGGTATTATGGACACACTGTTTTCTTTAAAAAGAGTTTAGAATTTTTATATTTCAATTTCACCAGATAGTTGGAGTTTTGTTTGGTTTACTCCTTTTTTAATGTTCTGGTATAATTTGGCATTGATATAATTTATTCCTGACCCTTTCTCACTGGGAGGTCTTTTTTTTCCCACTGGGAGGTCTTATTACAGCTTTAACAGGTTTCTGATTACAGATATGTACAAGTTATATCATTTTGGTTAAGTTTTTGCATGTCATTTCAATCTACAAATTTATTTTCTTTTAGGTATTTATGTTTAAAAACATATAAGATTTTTAAAAGCTATGTATGTACAATATTTATTATATAATACAGTCTTCCATTTTCTCAATCATTACCTGAGACACAGAAGATTGTTTAAAATCAGAGTACCATCTTTTTCAGATTGAAAATTTTAAACACCTTATTCTCTTCAAATAGAATAAGAAAATCCAACTGTTTCTTTAAATTTAAATTTCTTTAAAAATTTCAATTTTTAAAATCTTTTCTTAAATATAATTTCTCCAGAAGATTGGAGATGTTATGCAAGATTTCCATAGACTTATACTTACATATTTCCTAGCATGCTGCATTTGTTATAATATGCACTTTATGAAAGTTGCACTTGACTAAATCTTGTGATTTTCTTTAAGTTAGCAATTGACAGATGTACATATATCATATTTTCTCCCTGTAATCTAAGCACTTTGATAAACAGATTGAAAGCAACAAATCTATGCATGCTTTAATGTCCATATCATTTACAAATTTCTGAACTAAATAATTTTCAAAGACAACTATTACTGTTTCAAAGGCTTCCATATAGGCTGAATTGTAAGATATTTCATCTAGAGTCATTCATAACATTTATTAAAAAATAAAGTCTTTTCTCATACAATACATCTTAATGATAATGCCGTCCCACTCATCTCAGTTTCTCTCCCATTTCAATTCCCCTCTGGATCTACTCCATTTCTGTCTTTCATTAGAAAAGAATGGTCTACTAAGTCATCACAGAAATGCAAAGAAAGGCAACCCTGAGATTTCACCTTACACTCATCAGAATGGCTGAGATAAAAAACTCAAGTGACAATAAATGCTGGAGAGGATGTGGAAAAAGGGGAACCCTCCTCTCGGGAATGTACACTTGCACAACATTGGAAATCAACTTGGCACCTTCTCAGACAATTAGGAATAGTGCTTACTCAAGATCCAGCTCTACCACTCCTAGAGATATATCCAAAATATGTTCAAGTATACAGCAAGGACATTTGCTCAAACATATTCATAGAAGCTTTATTCATAATAGCCAGAACCTGGAAACAAACCAGATGGACCTCGGCTGAGGAATGGATACAGAAATTGTGGTAGATTTACATAATGGAATACTACTCAACAATTAAAAACAAGGCAATCATGAAATTTTCAGGCAAATGGTGGGAAATAGAAAAGATCATAGTGAGTGATGTATCCCAGAAGCAGAAAGACACACATGGTATATGCTCACTTACAAGTGGATATTAGTAGATAATATAGCATGAACGTACTAAAACTTGTACACTTAATGAAGCTAAGCAATAAGGAGGACCTGAGGTAAGATGATTAATCCTCACTCAGAAAGGTAGACGGAATGGACATTAGAAGAGGGAGAAAACAGGGAACAAGACAGAAGTCTACCACAGAGGGTTTCTGAAAAACTCCACCCAGCAGGGTATCAAAGCAGATGCTGAAGCTTATGGCCAACCTTTGGGCAGAGTACAGAATCTTATGAAATAAGGGCAAGATGAAAGGCCAGGAGGAAACAGGAGCTCCACAAGGAGAGCAACAGAACCAAAATATCTGGGCACAGGGGTCTTTTCTGAGACTGATACTCCAACCAAAGACCATGCATGGAGATAACCTAGAACCCCTGCACAGATGTAGCCCATGGCAGCTCAGTCTCCAAGTGGATTCCCTAGTAATGGGAATGGGGTCTGTCTCTAACCTGAATTCAGTTGCTGGCCCTTTGATCACAATTCCCTGATGGGGCAGTAGCCTAACCAGTCCACAAAGAAAGACAACATAAACAATCCTGATGAGACCTGATAGGCTAGGGTCAGAGGGAAGGGGAGGACGACCTCCCCTGTTATTGGACTGGGGGAGGGACATGGGAGGAGATGAGGGAGGGAAGGACTGGGAGGGGACAAATGAGGGGGGTCTCAGCTGTGATTCAAAATGAATAAACTAATTAAGAAAAAATTAATAAATTAAAAAAGAAATAAGAGCAAAACATGACAAAATAAAATGTAATAATATAAAGCAAAAACCATGATATAAAAGCTAGCAAGACAATCTAACAGAAAACATCCTAAAAGCAGGCACAAGGGCCATGTCTCACAAGTGTCACATAAAATACTAGGCTAAAAGCTATAATATTTACACAAAGGACTTGATGCAGACCCATGTATTTGCTGTACTTGGTGCTTCAGTCTCTCCTAGGTTATGCCTACCTGGCTTAGTTGATTGAGAGGGCCTTCTCCTTCTGGTGTGCTCCTCCCTTCTGACTCTTACCCACCTTCTACCACCCCTCCCTCAGAGCTCAGTGAACTCTGAGTGGAAGGAGTTCCAACATAGTTGTTTCTTTTGGGGGTGGTGGTGGTGGCTAGGATTCAGATATAGACATGGCTTTACCTTTTATTTATTCCTTATTTACATTTTGAGCAACTTAAAATATTATTTACAAAGAAAGTTTAAAATGTGGTGAATACATATTTACTTGACATTTAACTGCTAGCATGTAATTTACTATTTTTTATACCTACCTATGCATTTAAATAGTCATGTGTTAACTACAATGCTAAAACATTCTGAAGAGAATCCTGAAACTTTGTGTATTTCAAAGTTAAAACTACATAATATAACTCAATAAAGAACATAATATATAAATGTATATTTACCAGATACCTAGCTCATGTAAATCTCTTTCTTATCAACTTGTAGCTAGAACACAAGATAAATGGCACACAGCACACAGTGTTAAACACTCAATCCTGTATAAGATCTACATCCAGTCCTTGATGTAGTATTATGAAATCCACACTCACAATCAGATTTTTTTGCATAAGGACTTTATTTATTGATAATAAACTACAAAGCAATTTATAGATTCAATGCAATTCCATCAAAATGCCACCACAAGTTTTTATAGAATGTAAATGAATAATTCTCATCTTTATATGAAAAAATACCCCAAAAAATCTGCATAATAAAAGAACTTCTGAAGGTTTCCTCATCCCTGATTTCAAGGTGTACTAAAGGACAATCAGATATTCTTAAGATGATATATGGAAAAGCCTTTAATGATTGTTGGAAAGAAGATATACAAATACTTTTTTGTCAGTCAGAATATTAGACAATGGTAATAAAAATAATGTTCATCCCTACAGAAAAGCTAAAAATAATAAAAGTAGATACTGAATTCTACAGGAGAAAATACAATCAAGTAATTAGATGAGAATTTCTTCACAAAAGAGTGGCATAGCATAATATGGGGTCTTTGATAATAGACAGTGATGTCCATAAAATGTGTGCCCAATAACGTTGAATCTTATGGTTTTATTTTCTTAAATTCTGCTCTGCAGTACTAGAACCTGTTATAAGAAGTCTGTCTTGCATGGATAGGGGAAGTGGCACAAGTAACAATCCCCTTGATGAAAGACTACAGGCTGCTGAAAGAATAAAAATCAAGCTTCTTTAGACTATCATTGAGCTCAATGATAGTTTCCAGTTCTAACTGAGGAACCATAAACACATGTATGTAAAAGGAAAACCAAATGGGCTCATTAGGATGTGTGTGTGTGGTGTGAGAGAGAAAGAGAGAGACAAAGAGAGAGTAGATACCATACATACATACACATATCTTTTATATTTATGTACATAAATTTACAAAGATATATGTATGTGTAACTATAAAAATTACAGAATTTTAAGAATGTCATGAAATTTGAGAGAGATGGAAAAAAACTGATAGAGGAGAGACAGGGACATAAATGATGTAAATAGGGTACTTTTGTGTTAAATTCTAAAACAATCAAAACATTTAAATAAAAGAACTGGCTGTTTATTAGTCTATCCAATCCAATGCCTAGGAGTTGTCTTTCATGCAGTGTTGAAACTGGAAAAGTGAAGGTTAGACTCTAAGTTAGTTTCCCTAAAGTTAACCTCACAGTGATACATCAGTGAATGTAAAACACTAAGTAACAGAAAGGATAGAGATGTAGTGAGAGTTGAAGACAGAATAGGGGCTCTCAAAGCAATTTCAACATACATAGTTTCATTTGGCTCATGTTTAAGAAAGTATTCTTTTGCCTCAGCACAGGGCAGCATGGTAGAATGTCTTACATGCTGCTGGATGTGGTTGTGCGTGGTGATGGCGGCTGATGTATTACACTAATACTTTTTAGAGTGACAGCGCTCTTTATGATGTATTACACTAATATTGTAGTTTATCACATGAGCAGAATTCTGATGATGCATTGCAGCAATATATCATCAAAGCAGTTGTGCTTATTTTCTTTCTCACTAATCTAAGTCAAGACCAACATTTTTCTTTTAAAAAAAGTAAACATATTGCTTTTCAGTATGTTAGGTTAGAAAAAAGAGCTTTGACAAAAGATATGACACTTGTTACTTTAAATATACTAATGACTATAACCACTTAATATTTTAGATACTTAAAATTCACATTTTTAAAACTTGTCTTAAATGATAGCATTCAGTGGAATGTTGTTTTACATGAAAAATATATCTACTATATGTTCAATGAATGCCATGCTTATCTAGGAATCACCATAGCAAGATGAGGACAAAACCAGTCTTTATCATGAAATGTGTGAACTGTGATAAGTCAAATGAGGTGATATACATTAATCATATTAAGAAATATGAAAGCTGGGTGTAACCTGTAATTCCAGCACTTGGGGAGGCGAAGGCAGGTGGATTTCTGTGGACTTGAGGCTAATCTGAGCTATAAAAGCAAGTCCAGGAGAGCCAAGGCTACACAGAGAAACCCTGTCTCGAAAAAAACAAACAAAAATGTGATAACAGGCATTTTGTAAAGTTTTCAATTCTAAATCTCAGTTTTTCCAGGCATGGTGGTATACTTCTTTAATCCCCAGAGTTCAAGAGGCTGAGATAGATGTATCTCTGTGAGTGCCAGGATACCATAACCTATATTGTGACTTATAGGACAAGGGCTATAGAGAGAGAACTTGTGTCCAGAAAAGTGCTTAATTTTTTTATAAATGAGAAACTGTGTTTATTATATGATCATGTGACTATATGATTAAGAGAACTGAAAATAGTTAATAATTATAGATACTGGAGGAAATATATGTTATAGTTGAGGCATAAGAAGATAGAGGAAAAAAATAAGCAAAATTAAATTATGGAAGACTCCCAAGTCTCTGAAATTAGGAAATTTAGGTCCATTCAAAAAAAATAAAGGTATAATTTTATTGATCACTATCCAAATGTCACTGGGCAAAGAACCAGAAAATGTACTGGAATTCTCTCTTTCTCTCTTTCTCTCTACTTTTCTCTCCCTTCTACATTACCAAAAACTACACTTGAACTGTCGGTGTAGTTGAACCTGGTCTCAAACTCCCAGACTTCCTGCATTCACTTGCAAGTTTTGTTTTCATTTGGAAAAACCATCATGCCTTATATTCATTGATGTTTACATAGACAAATTACAAATGAGAATTTAAAATATACTTACATTACTTAAAATTGACAATAGAAAATCCATTACGTGCTATCATAAATAACACATATTTTTAGAAAACATCTGTGCTTTCTAAGAAATTAGAGAGATGCCATTTGACACTTTTGCACACCTCTTTAATGTCTGGCTTAATAGGAGACAACTGAATTTGCATGCTTTTATGTTCAGACTAGTGCAATGTGCTCTTTTGGTTGGAAAGTTGATGTCAAGGGGAATAGTTGGAAGTTGCATGGTATCATAGAACCCCTGAAAATACTCGAAGAAAATACTCATGGAACTCTGTGAACTATGGATCCATGGAAAGCCCCGCCTTCATAGACAACTAGTTTCCCAGCCTCACTTGTGGCTTTGGTGACCAAGCAGCATACCTTGTGCTAACCAATAAATTCATAAAATATGATTATCTCTATGAGGTTCATTTCTGAAACTAGAATGATAATAATAATGCCTAACATTTGCAAATATTGAATAAGTTGCATACATGAAACACTTGTTTTAGTATATGGATGATACACATAAGCTGTGATGAGGATGAGAGCTGATTAGAATTCACAGATGTCTGCTTGGGTAATGTTTTCTTTCTTAATAAAAGGGATGATTCCCAAAGTGTGGGCACATCCCTTTCCAGTTCCTTTTGACACTATACTGTGGAAACAATGTGATGTCCAAGAGGGATTACAACAGGGAAGAAAAAGAAGATAAAGATGAACATTCAGCACCATCATCCCGAAAAATCTGTTGCTCAAATGCAGTCATACAGATGTTGCTTATGGTTATCTCTCTCCATTCTTTAGATCTCAGTGGTCACCATGTTCCTAGGCTCCCCATTTTATCTTCTTAATCAGCATTTCTCAACCCAAAAGGCCATTGGAAAACATAGAATTCACATTATGATTTATAACATTATAAATTACATTACAGCAGCATTACAGTTATGAAACAGCAATATTAATAATTTTATGGCTGGGTCACCACAACATGAGAAACTATATTAAAGAGTCAGAGCATTTGGAAGATTGAGAACCACTGGCTTAATGGGGATTTGGGCTAAATGTCATCAAAGGCTGAAATGCTTGTTCTAGAACTGGATGGTACTGGATTCTGCCAATGACCCAAATGAGTCAAGATGCAGATTTCCACCCAGAGCTTCTGGTAATGAAGTTCTGCCAACATCTTGGTTTCCTTTACTAGATCTTGTGGGACATCTGACTTGAAAAAGATGAAAATATTAAATATATGTTATTTTAGCAGGAAGTCTGGGGCAAGATTTCACAGTAATGACAGGAAACCAATTAATCTTCACATCCAGCTTTTGCATTTGATCTGACATACCTATGAATTATATGTCTATAAAATTTTGAAATAGAAAATTAATCACAAATTTCAGATTTAGTAATTTTACCTTCTATGTGTTTATTATCAAATCTAATATCATAATCTTGATGAGATTAAATTTGTTTCTGCTTTTACAGATAATTTTCACTCCCTTTTAAATATACATATTTTGCTGGAAATAAAAAGCAAAATACATTTCGAATGGCATTGATTATATTGAATTTTTTAGCAAATAACTTATTTCAAGTTTAATTTAATTTCAAGAAATTTTAGAGTAGCTTAATCCACAACGGTTTTTCTTCATTCATTTGATGGTATTAAAACAAATAACATCTGATTATGTAGTGATTTCAGTGAATAGAAAGGAATTCATTATATACAAATATTCAAACTTAGGTATAGACAAGGAAGAGGTAGCACAAGTAGGATTAATGGTTTATAGAGTTAATATAATTAAAATTTAGTTGGCGAGACAAGCCTTGTAGTGTTTTGTTATATATACTTCCACACTATGCACCATGCTCTACAGTTAGAATCCCCCAAGTTCTACCTCTTCCATTTATCATAAAAGAGAGGATTGATATTAAATGTATTAATCTCTTGAGGTCTCTGACTCTCAATTTTATCACCTGAAGAAATGACAGTAGGAAATCATATAGATATAGGATTTACATGGAATAAGGTTTAAGATGTTTCTTAAAGATTATTCCATAATTGAAGGTACCAAACACATTTAATTAGCAGAAACCAGAGGAGGCACAGGACACGTTGTGATTCTTATTGGCTTTTCCTGATACATAATTCTGTCTTGTGTGTAATGTTTTATCATCAGTGTTAGTCCCTGTTTTCTTTTTTGTTTCTTTTTTCCTAAAATTTGTTTACAATTCCATGAATCATTGCTATATTACTTAGTGAAATCTTACTTTGATAGTGATATTGAGATAATAATTAAAATATAGTTAAAATATATTCTGAGTATTGTCAAAAATAAGACAGCCACTTAGAAATAGTCATTTATGACAAAAATCAATTTGTATCATTTTCCTTATGGGAAAAAAGAAAAAAAAAAACTTCAAATTGACCAAAGATACAAATTCTATAAGACCTGAAATTATATAATTGTTTGAAGGAAAAGTATTGTAAAGAGGTCACAGACATTTTCTGGATTGGTCTCCAACCACTCAAAAAACTAAATGTACTAAAGTTATGTCATGAAATTAAAAGCTTCTTCATACCATAGGAATCAATTAGTTAGGAATAAGAAGGATATAGGATAAAAATGTTTAGGAGCTATGCATCTTCTTGAGGTTTATTATCAAAAGCATGCATGGAAGTAAAATCTAAATAACAATAAATCCAAAAGGGAATAATTTTGCTAATTAAATGACCAGAGATTTCTAAAGTGATAAATGAAAAATGGCTGATAAATATAGAAAATATTTTGAGTATCACATTCCATCAAATAAGAACATTCCCCCATTGATGGTGAGAATGCTAACTTGTACAACCACTCTGGAAATTAATATGGAGGTTTCTCAGAAAACTGGTAATAGATCTACCTCAATATACAATGATACCACTCATTAGTACATACCCAAAAGAGGTTCCAGAATACCACAAGAGCACTTGGTCAGTTTTGCGCATAGCAGCTTTATTAGTAATAGTCAGAAACTGGAAACAACCTAGATCTCCATCAACTGAAGAATGGATAAAGAAAATGTGGGCCTGGAGATCAAAGATGGTGACCAGTGCTCACCATATCTAAGGTGCACAGGATCTGAAACTCTGAAATTGGCCCAAGTTTGAGAAGTAGAGAATGGCTTGAATCCCTGTGCTTTCCAATTAGGCCTGCAAGCAAGTGAGTGTGACTTCAAGTGAGTGCGTGCAGAATCCCAGACCCAGGATCCTTCTAAACCAGCAGCCAGACATCAAACCCCTCCTGCCAAAACACCCACTATGGGCAAAATAGGGGTTCTTGGGACAGTATTCTCAACATTGAAACCTAGGTTCTGAGGGTCTACCAGTGGAGTCAAGGCAAACAATTCCTGGAGCACAGACAGACCTGAATACCAGGAGGACAGTACAACAGGCCTGTAGGCCACTGAAGTATTCAGGACATCAGTGCATGCACATTGTGCCCACAAAGAGCACTGGAACCCACACCCCCTCCTGTGTTTAAACCGCACATTACAGGCGTCTACACCCTCAACCACCCTGTCCTTCAAGGCACACTTTCACACACATGCCCACTCTGCTTTGCTCGCACTTGTGCACCTGCACCTACAATCTTCCTTCCTTAGCTACAGCTGAACTACCAACATCCACTCTCATACTGGTGGACCTCTCTCATCTTCCTGTAGAATACTTCAAACACCAGAAAAAGATGGACCCAGTTTGGAGGGTGGGCTCCAAGAACAAACAGCAAAGGTTACAAATAAGAAGAGAGCTAGAGGTCTGTGTAAGAAAATATCAAATAAAAATCAGGACGTAATGGCTTCACCAGCAAAGCTAAAAATTAATGGACATGCTAATTCTCAACTCTAGGTTATCAAGATATTAGAGGCACATAAAGATGAAACAAACAAAGCTCTCAAAGAAATACAGGCAAATACAACCAAAGAGAGGCACAAGTAGAGCCACACTTAGTGGCACATAGAGAGGAAACAAACTAAAAAATAGATGTCATGATGGAAATACAGGAATCCACATTCAGACAGATGAAGGAAATGTCGCAAGATATGAATTAGAATTAGAATCAATAACAACAACAAAAAATAGAGAAAACCCTGGAGCTGGAGAACTTAGAGAAAATATCAGAAATCACAAAGATAAGTAAGCATCACCAATAGAATACAAGAGATGGAAGAGAGATTCTCAGCTGCTGAAGACACACTTGCAAAAATTGATACATCTCTCAAAGAAAAAGCAAAATCAGAAAAGATCCAAATACAAAACATCAAAGAAATCAAGGACACCATGAAAAGATAAAATCTAAGAATAATAAGAATAGATGAAAAAGAAGATTCCAGGATCTAAGGTCCAGAAAATATTTTTAAGGAAATCACTAAAGAAAATTTTCTCAACTTAAAGAAAGAGATGTCCATAAATATAAAAGAAGCCTACAGAACACCAAATAGAATAGACCATAAAAGAAATTCCTCATATCATGTAATGGTCAAAACACTAATTATACAGAACAAATAATAAAACATTAAATGCAGCATGAAATAAGTCAAGTAATCTATAAAGATAGACCTAGTAGACCTATTAAAATCACACCAGACATTTTTTGTTTTGTTTTTCAAGGGGACTGTTTATTTTCGAAAAAAAAATCTCATATACTACACTTGGGACAATAACAAAAAACATATTCCCATGACACAACTGAGTTCCCAAAGAAACCAGAAACTTCCACTTCACCCACGCTTCAAATCTGGCAAAGCACTCTTTTTTTTTTTTTAATTTTTCATCAATTACACTTTATTCATTCTGCATCCCCCCACAAGACTCTCCCTCCTCCCCTCCCAATCCCACCTTTCCTCCTCCCTCTGCTTGCATGCCACTCCCCAAGTCCACTGATAGGGGAGGTTCTCCTCTCCTTTCTGATCTTAGTCTATCAGTTCACATCAAAAGTGGCTGCATTGTCCTCTACTATGGCCTGGTAAGGCTGCTCCCCCCCAGGGGGAGGTGATCAAAGAGCAGGGCAATCAGATTATGTCAGAGGCAATCCCTCTTCACATTACTATGTAGCCCAATTGGACTCTGAACTGCCCTGGGCTACATCTGTACAGGGCTTCTGGGTTATCTCCATGAATAGTCCTTGGTTGGAGTACACAAAAAGGACATTTGCTCAACCATGTTTGTAGCAGCTTTATTTGTAATAGCCAGAAGCTGGAAACAACCCAGATGCCCCTCAACTGAAGAATCGATGCAGAAATTGTGGTACATCTACACAATGGAATATTACTCAGCAATGAAAAATAAGGAAATCATGAAATTTGCAGGTAAATGGTGGGATCTGGAAAGGATCATCCTGAGTGAGTTGTCCCAGAAGCAAAAAGACACACATGGTATATACTCACTCATATAGACATACAACATAGGACAAACCCACTAAAACCTGTGCATCTAAAGAAACTAAGCAAGAGAGAGGACCCCAAAAAAATGTCCAATCCCCATCCTGAAAGGCAAAGAGGATGGACATCAGAAGAAGAAGAAAACAGGAAACAACATAGGAACCTACCACAGAGGGCCTTTGAAAGCCTCTGCCCTTCAGACTATCAAAGCAGATGCTGAGCCTGATGGGCAACTGTTGGGCAGAGTGAATGGAATTTTAGGTAAGAACTGGGAAATAGTAAGAGCTGGAGAGGATAGGGTCTCCACAAGGAGAGCAACAGAACAAGAAAATTTGAACACAGGGAACTTCCCAGAGACTCATACTCCAACCAAGGACTATTCATGGAGATAACCCAGACTTCTTAATAGAAACTGTGAAAGCCAGAAGGGCCTGGGCAGATGTCATGCAGATTCTACGGAGCCACAGATGCCAACCCAGACTACTATATCCAGCAATGCTTTCAATCAATATAGATGGAAAAAATAAAGTATTCCATGAAAAAAAACTAAAAAACAATATCTACATGACAACCCAATGTTACAAAAGATACTAGAAGGAAAACTCTAGTCCACCGAAACCAATATAACCAGGAAATCAGAGATTATAAAGAACTTCACAAAAACATTAGTAGAAAACAATCACTGAAACACAGTAACACCAACAACTCTACAATAAAAGGAACTAACATTCATTAGTAACTGTTATCTATTAACATCAATGGACTCAACTCTCCAATAAAAAGACCCAGACTAACAGAATGGATGCTGAAACAGGAACCAACATTCTGCTGCATCCAAGAAACACACCTCTACAACAAAGATAAACACTACCTCAGAATAAAAGGCTGTAAAAATGTTTTTCAATCTAACAATCCCAGAAAACAGGCTTGGGTAGCTAATCTAATATCTAATAAAATAGGCTTTCAACCAAAATTAATAAAAAAATTAATCATCAAAGGAAAAACCTACCAAGGGGAATCACAATGTGAATATTTATGCCCTAAATAAAAGAGCACTTACATTTGTAAATGAAACATTATTACTTTTTATTAAATTTTTATATTTTATATTAATTACAGTTTATTCACTTTGTATCCCAGCTGTAGCTCCCTCCCTCATTCCAGCCCAATTACACCCTCCCTCCCATATCTTCTCCCATGCACCTCTCCACTGATGTCCACTGATGGGTGGAATCTTCCTCCCCTTCCATCAGACCCTATCTTATCAGTTCTCATCAGCACTGGCTGCATTGTCCTTCTCTGTGACCTTGCAAGGCTGTTTCCCTCTCAGGGAGAGTTGAACAAACAGCCAGCCACTGAGTTCTTGTCAGAGACAGTCCCTTTTCCCCTTACTAGGAACCCACTTGCATACTGAACTACCATGGGCTACATCTGAGCAGGGGTTCTAGGTTATATCCATGAATGGTCCTTGGCTGAAACATTATTAAAGCTTAAATCACACTTTGATCCCAAAACCTTAAGAGTGGGAGACTTAAACACTCCACTCTCACCAAAGGACAGATAATCTAGACAGAACCTAAATAGGGAAATAATGACACTTACAGAAGTCCTAAATCAAATGGACCTATTAGAAGTCTACAGAACTTTTCATCCAAATTAAAAGAGTATACCTTCTTTTCAGTACTTCATGGAACCTACTCAAAAACTGACCCTATAGTCTGGTGAAAAACAAGCTTCAACAAATATAAGAAGATGGAAATAATCCCTTGTACACTATCAGACCACCATAGCCTAACATTAGACCTCAATAACAACAGAAATAACAAAAAGCCTACATAAACATGGAAACTAAACAACTTGCTACTCAATGACAGCTTGGTCAGGGAAGAAATGAAAAAAGAAATCAGAGACTTCCCAAAATTCAATGAAAATGAAGGCACAACTTACCCAAACTTATGGGACACAACGAAAAAAGTGCTAAGAGGAAAGTTCATAGCACTAATTGCCTCCAGAAAGAAGTTTGAGACATCTAATACAAGCAATTTTACAGCATACCTAAAATCCCTAGAGCTATAATCGAATCATGAAGATAGTAATTTTACTTGGGTTCACAAATCACACAACACAACCCCACTGGTTCCACGTGGGAGGTTTATTAGGGGAAAGGGTCATAGAGACCATCTCTGGATGAGGCAGGAGAGAAAAGAGAGAGAGAGGAGGAGCTTTGAGTTCTCTTATATGGCGACACAGAGCATGTGCAGGTAGTTTCTGGTGGTCAGCGGGTGATCTGGTGGCCTGACAGATGCTGGATAACAGTTTGTCAGGTCTCTTGGGGCTAGAAGAGATGCCTGCTTAAGGATCCCAACATTCCTCCCTTTTTGTTTTATTAAAAAGTGAGGAACTAGGAAGGGGTGATAGTGGGGGAGGGCATAGGGGTGACTTTTGCTCTTCAAACTACTTCCTACTGATTAGGGGCACTGCCATTCTTGGGGTACAACTGGTCTCCACCATCAGGGTCATTATCATCTGGTTCTGTAGGCAGAGGTTGATAATATGGTAGGAGTAACTGGTTAATGTTTTGGTTAGAGAATTTTTGCATTTGTTGTTGGAGGAATGTAGAGAGGAAGTTAATTAAGCAGGGTGCAGAAAGCAAAATCAGAAAGATGAGCAGGAGAGGTATGACAAAGGGCAGAATCTATTTCCATACGGGATTCTCAAAGGCCCAAGAGCTAGAGCCCACAAGCTGTTCCCTTCATTTTTTGTAAATCTGTCTGGAGTTGTTGGATTTTGTTTTTTGCTATACCTGACTGGTTGACATAAAAACAGCATTCCTCCTGGAGGAAGAGGCAGAGGCCACCTTCTTCAGCTGTGAGGAGATCCAGTCTGCATTGGTTTAAAGTACTACTGCTGCCAGCAAGTCAATCTGTCCTTGGAGGGTGAGACACTTGCTGAAGGTCCTGGATAAACTGGGAAGAAAGCTGATAATGCAAAGTTAGGGAAGTGGCTAGTCTTGCTGTCCTGGTCCCTACAGCTGCCTTGATTCCTGCAACAGCCAGGAAGGGCAGAATTTGAATTGCCCTCTTATCCTGCTGGGCAGCTATTGAGTCCACGACCATGATTGGTAGGGGATCCCTTTTGTCTATCACCCCCAGTTCAGGGAAGAGGAGAACCAGTGTGCAAACTCCTGACCAACGAGCAGGCAGTGTGTCCCAGATGCCTTGAAACATCTTGCCATGCCAAAGAGGGTGATATGAAAAATGTAGGGGGTGGTGGCAACTTCATAGTCAGGGCAGTTAGTAAATGGTGAAGACAGAGGCACGAGAGAAGCTGTCAGCGGTACTTCTGAAGTGGTCCCAGCTGATACACACAGCCAGCAAGCTTTAAAATGGCCTGGTTGAGTCACATTAAGGAGCTTGTAGGCCAAGGTCAGGGTCTGAAGTAGGAGATGAAATGACAGGTTTGTATTATTTAGGAGAAGGGATGTTAGAGAGGTAATGACTTTAGAAGAGTTTTTATTTCCTTCTTTAATTCTCCCATCCCCAGGGATTGGGTAAATGGGACATATTTTCTCTGGATAAGGATAGTACTTATAGGCAAATCAGGTGTGTAGCAGTGGTAGAGTTTTCCAAGGATGCCTGATAACCATCTGGGATCCCACGGATCTGGAATGTATAAGTAGAGAGTCTTTCTGTACAGGTGAAGGAGCTTCTTCTGTGCTGGTGCGTGGATTTGTCAAGACCAGTACGGGCAGCCTCCATACCTGTCTGGCCATTTTTTGCAATGATACTTTGTTTGTTCAAAGAGGAAGCTAACAAAAATTCTATCAAATAAGAGAGGAGGGATAGATGTAGTGGTGATGGCTATTCCAATTGGCTCCTGGCAGCCTCCTGGTCGAGCAATTTCCCAACCCTATTTGGAGAGACTACTTATTATCAATGACTGTTTCTTGAACCTCAAATTTTCGTATGTAGGGATTACCTTGGACAGAAATAGGCAAGAGGGTGAAGAGGAAAAATACATATCAAATCCAACAGGGTCGAACACAGCTCCTACGGTGAGGCCTCATTTCTCTGGAACTGGAGACAAGGTGGTTGATCCTGGCATTTTCTGGAGCTTGAGGGAGCAGGGTCCTGTTGGAGTTGATATGTAAGAGGGAGCATTATCCTGAGGAGAGAGGGTGAAAATCTTGAGGTGGGATAGATGAATCCAGTGAGGGAAGCCCTCAAGTTTAGCAGCTGTGAGGGTTACAAGAATCACTTTAAGGGGCCCTGCCATTTAGGAGAAAGAGAGGGGGGATGTTGGTTTGGAGGAGAAAGAAGGACCTGGTCCCCAATGTTAATGGGAGATGGACAGGGTTTAGTGTATGGGTCAGTAAAGACCCATAGAAGAGAAAGAAGATGACAGAGTAAGGGAGTAAGTAGGTGGTCAGGGGAAGGCAAGGCATTCGCTGAAAGACCAGGAGTTAGGACCGGTCTCCCATATGATGAGATAGATAGAGGGTTTTGGGGGAGAGCTCACAGCCTGAAAAGGGCCAGGGAGAAGAGTTTTATCCAATCTAGGTGAAGCTCTTGTGATAGTTTAACAAGAGTGTTTTTTAAGGATCAGTTAGTTCATTCTATCTTTCCTGAAGACTGGGTATAGTATGGGATATGAAATACCAAGAAATGTTAAGGGCTTTAGATAAGGTCTGGGAAATCTGAGAAGTGAACTCAGGGCTATTATCTGACTGGAGGAAGGTAGGTATTCCAAAATGTGGGATAATCTCGAGGAGAAGGAGATCAGAAACTGTCTGAGCAATTTTATTAGTAGTGGGGAAAGCCTCCACCCATCCCAAGAATGTGTCCACCAAGGCCAGGAGGTGCCAGACACGTTTGACTGCTGGCATGTGGGTAAAATCAAGTTGCCTGTCAGTTCTAAGGAGAAAGCCTTTAGCCTGGTAGGGAAAGGAGGGCTATGATATCCTGAGTTAGGTTCTGAGGTCTGGCAAATCTAACAAGAGGCAGTAGTGGTTTTTAGGAAATGCAAGTCCTCAGGGGTAGGCTGCAGGTGAGCCCTGACAAACTTAGACAAGGCTTGACTGTTAGGGTGAAAGAGCTACTGTATATAGGACAGAATCTGATGAGTGTCTAGGAGAGGGCAGTGGAGATATGGGTTGTAGTGTAAGGATGTTCTATGGTGAGTGGGACGAGCCTAGGCCTTTAAGGGCTGCAGCCTTAGCTGCCTCATCAGACCAGTTATTTCCTTTGGAAACTATGGAATTGTCCATCTGGTGGGACTGGCGGTGGACTATTCCGATGGCTGTGGGAAGGTGGGAGGCTTTTAGCATGGCCATAATTTGGCTTGCATTGGTTACTGATCCTCCCTTTGCTGTAAGTAACCCACACTCTCTCCAGATGGAGCACGGGAGAGAAGAATATGAAAGGCATATTTAGAGTCTGTGTGGATATTAAGGGATTGTCCCTAGGCCAATTGGAAGGTTTGGGTAAGAGCTATTAGTTCAGCCTGTTGATTAGTGGTCTGGGCAGGGAGGGCTTATGCCTCAACCACCTCAGTATCTGATACTATGGCATAGACTGCTTTTTGAGCTCTTTTGTGAACATAGGAGCTGCCATCTGTATGCCAGCTATAGACAGCCTGAGGTAATGTGCCCTTCTGTATGCGTGAGAGGTGGGGCAATAGTTTCCCTAAAGTTTCAGTACAAGTGTGATATGGGGAATAGTCAGAGTTAGGTCAAGGAAGAAGGCTTGAAAAGGCTTGAAATATTAAGAAGTGGGTGTGGCTGGAAAGTAAGGGTAGAATTTTCTATTAGTGCCACCTGAAGGGAAAGGACCCTGGAAGGAGGTAAAGTTTATAAGCCTTTATATGTTAAAAGGCCAGGCAGATTGTGAGAAGAGAAGTTGGTAATAGGTGACCCAAAAGTCAGTTTTTCGACTCTCGAATAAAGAGCTCGGCAGCTGCTAGAGCACGAATGCAGGGGGTCCATCCTTGGATTGTCAGGTCTAATTTTTTTTGATAGGTGTGCTACAGGTGCAAAGGAGGATCTCAATTGGTGACCCAGGGCTCCAAGGGCATATCCCTCTTTTCCTTTTACATAAAGGGAGAAAGTACGGGTTAGGTCTGGAAAATGTAGGGCTGAAGCTTCAAGAAGAGCCTGTTGGAGCCTCCAAAACAGTTTAGTAACGAGCTTAAGAAGGGGTTCATGCAAAGGGCCTAAGGCTGCCTCACATAAGGGGTGGGCAAGAATGGAAAAGGAGGGGACTCAGGACAGTAAGAAACCAGCCATTTCCAGAAATGATAAAATTTATTCTTTATTAGAAGGAACTGCCAGAGACAGTATTAGTTCTTTTCTATCTAGGAGGATGTCCTTGTAGGCTGGAGTTATTTTACTCCCAGGTAAGTGACCTCAGAGGTGGATAACTGGACCTTGGAGGGTGAGACCCAATAACCCCTGCTGGATAGGAAATTTAGAAGAGCAGAAGTGTTCCTTTGGTTAACTTGTAGGGATGGACTGCAGAGGAGAAGGTCATATACATACTGTATAAATTTAGATTTAGGGAGAGATAAGGAGAGTAGATCAGAAGCTAGGTCTTGTCCAAAAAGGTGTGGGCTGTCCCAGAATACCTGGGGCAGAACAGTCCAGGTAAGCTGAGTAGAAACAAGGGTATCAAGGTCAGTACAGGTAAAGGCAAAGATATTTTGTGACTGGGTGTCTAAAGGAATAGAGAAAAATGCATCCTTAAGATCCAGAACTGATAAATGGGAAGTGCCTGAGGGGATAGTGGGGAGGAGAGTATAGGGATTGTCTGCAACAAGGTGAAGCTGGACAGCTGCAGAGTTGAGAAGGCGGAGCTCTTGAACCAGGTGATAGTTTCCATTTGGGCTTTTTAACCACAGGTGTAGGGGTGTTAAAAGGAGAGGAAGTGGGGCAAAGGAGTTTTTTTTTCTTAGAAGGTTAGCAATAATAGGCTTAAGTCCCTTGAGGCCCTTGAGAGGAAGTGGGTATTGATCCTGGGTAATATACTGGGTGAGTCCTGTAGCTGAATGACTACAGGGGAATGATGTCTCATCACAGAGGGGTTTTGGACATCCCAGACTTGAGGGTACATTTGAAAGGCTGGAAAAGGAAGTGACATGTCACAAGTTGTAGGTAGGGTAGCTAGGAGGAGGAGGAGAGAGGATGCTGGCCAGCTTGGGGTCAGGCGAATGGGTGGAGTAAAGGAGATAGAGGCTCCCATTTTGGCTAAAAAGTCCCTTCCTGTTAAGGGAACTGGACAGGCTGGCATTACTAAAAAGGAATGAGTCAAGGGGACACCCCTGAAAATACAATTTAGTGGTGGAGTCCAGCAAGGCTGGCAAGGTGTCCCCCTACCCCAACAATAGAGGAACTACAAGGAGAGGTTGGTCCCAAGCACTCCTTTTGGACTGAGTAAGTGGCTGCAGTGTCCACAAGGAAGGAGATGGCCCGCCCTGATACCATGATGATTACCTGTGGCTGCCTGTTAGTGATGGCAGTAGTAGGGTCAAGGGAACACAGGCACCCTCAGTTGTCTGTAGCCAGGCCTAGGATATCAGCCAGAGGGCAATCTGGGAGTGCTGCCTCCATATCATGAGAGAAACAATGGAACTCAACACCCTAATGTCCCTCTTGATCCTATTTTGGACATGGCCCCAGTTGTTTATGGGGGTTAGGACAAGCCAGGATCCAGTGATCCTCTTGACATTTGAGACAGGGACCCAGTGGTCCTCATGCTTTAGAAGGCAAGGGAGTCTGTGTAGTGGCTGAGGTTGGTAGGGTGACCTTGTCCAGCATTTGGTATTTTTGCTTGCAGGCTTTTTCATCTCTCCTGTGGTACACCTTAAAGGCCACCACTAAGACTTCTGACTGTGGAGTAAGTCCCTTCTCCAAGGATTTAAGCTTAGCCCTGATGTCTGGCTGTCTTTGGAAGAAAAAATAGGTGAGTAGGTGTTGTCTGCCCTCTGTACTTTTGGGGTCTAGATTAGTGTGTTGTAAGAGGGCCTTTGTAGGGCACCCTAGGAATTGAGACTGGTTTTCCTTTCTGTCCAGAATGACCTCCTGGAGCTTTTCATAATTAACTGGCTTAATGGCCCCCTTGCAGAGGCCAGCCAGCAGACAGGTCATGAACTGATCTCTGGCTAAAATGTCTTCCAGAGCATTATAATCTCATTGTGGATCCTGGTTGGGTACAACCTCAGCCCCAATGGGGTGTGAAGCATTTGTTTGGTGAACCTCATCTGCATGCTTTATAGCCTGGTCCCAAAATTGCCTGCATTGCTCAGGTAATAGGTTATTGGTAAGAATCATATATATATAATGGAAGGTGAGACTATAAGATTGAGTGAGATGTTAAAATTCTTCAATGAAAGTAGAAGGATTAAAAGTATAGCATCCTAATCTCTTTTCTACTTGAGAAAGTTCAGTTAATGAGAAGGGAAGATGTACTCTAATTAAGCTGTCTACACCAACAACCTCCCACAAGGGAGGAATTGATGCTGGCTTCTGCTAAGTAGAGGAAGCGGGCTTTGTTATAGAGTGAGAACAGGTAGCAGGGGGGGGCTAATAGTTGTCAGTGGGGTGAAAGTGGGTACCAGAGTAAGACGATTGAGACAGCCTATTGCTGTGGAGGGGGGTGAGGATTTTGGAGAAGCCAAAGGGGAAAAGGAGGGGGTAGAAGAGGAGGGGGAAGACACCAGAGGTTGTGAGTATTTTAGTGAAGCCAAAGAGGGAGAAGATGGAGTAGAAGAGGAAGAAGCTGGAGGTTGAGATCAGTGAAGTGGAGGTTCATCTGCAGGGTCAAAGGTAGAGAATTTTTAAGGTTGAGACTTTATAGCTAGAAGAAGTTGGGTAGGAGGACAGAAAGAGCAGAGAGAAGGTTTAGAGCAGAGAAGAGAGAAAGCTTGAACATAGGGTACTTCCTTCCATTTACCAGATCACGGACAGTAATTAAGATCCTGTAAAATACTGGGATTTAATTTGCTGTTAATCATCCAATTTGAACCCTTATCTAAAGAATATTTAGGCCAAGTTTTATTAAAAAGCAGTATGAGTTTAGAGGCCTTTAATTCAGGCTCCATGTGTAATGTTTTAAAATTCTCCAAAAGACATCCCAGTGGGGACACTGGACGAACGGATGGATGGATGTCTGGACTTTCCCCATTGGGAGGCAGAGAAGTCAGTGACCTTCCAAAGGCATCCCAAAGGCAAGGGGTGACTCAGTGGAGATGGTCCTACCCTATCCAATAGCTCATCAGCTTTTGGCCAGAGATCAGGGGCACAGTTGCCCAAGAGAGCACCTAGCACTAAGATTTTCCTGTGTGAGTGAGAGGGGAGGGAGAAGAGACTATGTGTGGGAAGCTCTCCCAAGGGAAAAGAAGACTTAAATGTAGGTCCAGCAAAGAGTGTCTACCGTAGCTAGTGAAAACCATGGTTGGGGATTGCTCCACCTCAAAGAGTATTGGGAAGTTGCTGGACTCTCAACAGTCAATCTTCCCTTACCCAGAGAAAATTTTATGTCAACCAATGGGGGGAAAAGCAGGTGTTGTATTTTGCGGTAGTTGTCTGGTTGCCAGAAAGTGGGGGTCATGGGCAGATTTGGAACAAAATAAGTCTCTAGTAGCCCCAGTGGAATGCCTGCACTTCCCACATGGTGTGAACATTGGAGAAGTCTATTCCCAGCCAATTGCACCAATGCTAGAATCTTGCAGACAAGAGTTACATGGCAGGTTCACAAATCACACAATGTGACAGGCTCCACATGTGAGGTTTATTAGGGGAAGGGGTCACAGAGACCATCTCTGGATGAGGCAGGAGAGAAAAGAGAGAGGAGGAGCTCCAAGCTCTTGCATACAGCGACCCAGAGCATGCGCAGGTAGTTTCCAGTGGTCAGTGGGTGGTCTAGTGGCCTGACAGATGCTGGATAACCAGTTTTTCAGGTACCTTGGGGCTGGCTGTAGAGATACCTGCTTAAAGATCCCAACACCTGGGGGGGGGATAAAGCAGACACAACCAAAAAGATTAGAGGAGTGGAAATAATCAAGCTGAAATCAATGAATTGGAAACAAAGAAAACAATTCAAAGAATAAATGAGACCAAGTGCTGGTTCTTTGAGAAAAACAACAAAACAGGCAAACCCTTAGCCAAACTAACTAAAAGGCAGAGAGCAACCATCTAACTCTGCAAAAACAGAAATGAAAAGAGGGACATAAAAAAAGACACTGAGGAAATCCAAACAATCATTAGGACTTTCTTCAAATACCTATATGCCACAAAATATGAAAATCTAAATGAATTAGACAGTTTTTTTATATATTCCATTTATCAAAATTAAATCAAGATCAGGAAAATAGATTGAATAGTCCTATATCTCCCAAGGAAATAGAAGCAGACATCAATAATCTAGTTTCCAATAAAAAGCCCATGGCCAAATGGTTTCAGTGCAGATCTATTAGACCTTCAAAGAAGAGTTAACTCCAATCATCTTCAAACTATTCCACAAAACAGAAACAGAAGGAACATTATCAAACTTATTCTATGAAGCCACAATCACCTTGATTACTTAAATCACACAAAGTTCCAACAAAAAAGAGAACTAACTTGAGACCTATCTCTCTTATAAATATTGATGCTAAAATACTCAATAAAATGCATGCAAACTGAATCCAAAAACACAGAAGAGATACCATCCACCATCATTAAGTAGGCTTCATCTCACACATTCAGGGGTGGTTCAATATGTGGAAATCCATCAATGTAATCTGCCATAGAAACACACTGAAGGAGAAAAACCACATGATCATCTCCTTAGATACCCAAAAAGCATTTGACAAAATCCAACACCCATTCCTGTTTAAAATCTTGGAGAGATCAGGGATACCAGGCACATACCTAAACATAGTAAAGACAATATACAGCAAACCTATAGCCAACAATAAACTAAATGGAAAGAAACTTAAATCTATTCCACCATAATCAGAGACAAGGATACTCTCTCCATATCTCTTCAGCATGGTGACTGAAGTCCTAGCTAGAGCAATAAGACTACTGAAGAAGATCAAGGAGATACAAATCGGAAAGGAAGAAATCAAAGTAATGAAAAACACCTCCAGGAAAGCAGCCGAATACAAAATTAGCTCCAAAAATCAGTAGCATTCCTGTGCAGGAAAGACAAAAGGGCTGAGAAAGAAATTAGGGAAAAAACACCCTTCAGGATAGCTCCTAAAAACATAAAGACCCTTGGGGTGTCTCTAACTAAGCAGGTAAAAGACCTGTTTGAAAAACAAAACAAAACAAAACAAACAAACAAAACAAAACAAAACAAAACAAAAACCCTCCAAGTCTCTGCAGAAAGAGATTGAAGAAGATATCAGAAAATGGAAAGATCACCCATGTTCATGGATTGGTAGGATTAACATAGTGAAAATGGCCATTTTGCCAAAAGCAACCTAAAGATTCAATGCAATTCCTATCAAAATACCAACACAGTTCTTTACAGACCTTGAAAGAAAAAAATATCAACTTCATATGGAAGAACTAGAATTGCCAAAATGACACTGTACAACAGATAATCTGGAGGTATCTCCATCACTGATCTCAAGCTGTACTACAGATTAATGGTAATAAAAACTGTATGGTACTGGCATATAATCAGGCTAGTGGTCAGTGAAATGGAATAGAAGAACCCAGAAATAAACCCACACATATGGACCCTTGTTTTTTGACAAAGAAGCCAAAACCACACAATGGAAGAAAGATAGTATCTTCAACAAATGGTGCTGGTGTAACTGGATGTCCACATGCGGAAAAATGCAAATTGATCTGATCCATTTTTATCACTCTGCATAAAACTAAAGTCCAAATGGATCAAAGACCTGAACATAAATCCCAACATGCTAAATCGGTTAGAAGAAAAGTGGGGAAGAGCCTAGAATACATTTGTACAGGAGACAATTTGCTGAAAAGAACACCAACAACACAGGCTCTAAGATCAACAAATAATAAATGGGACTTCAAGAAACTGAAATCCTTCTGTAAAGCAAGGCACACTGTCGTCAGAACAAAAGGACAGCCTACAGACTGGGAAAGGATCTTCACCAACCCTATATCTGACAGAGCGATAATATCCAAAATGTATAAAGAACTAAAAAATTTAAACACCAAAAAAACAAGAATCCAATTGAAAAATGTGGTACAGAACTAAACAGAGAATTTTCTGTAGTGGAATTTAGAATGGCAGAGAAACAAAGAAATGCTCAAATTCCTTAGTCATCAGGGAAATGCAAATCAAACTGACCCTGAGATTTCACCTTACACATATCAGAATGGCTAAGATCAAAACTCAAGTGACAACATATGCTAGAGAGGTTGTGGAGAAAGGGGAACCCTCCTCCATTGCTGGTGGGAATGTAAATTTTTACAACCACTCTGGAAATCAATTTGGCACTTTTTCAGACAATTAGGTATAGTGTTACCTCAAGACCCAGCTATACCACTGCTAGGCATATATCCAAAAGATATTCAAGTACACAACAAGGACTTTAACATTTTAAAAAGTGTTGTGACTGGGAAAAACTTTCAGAGCAGTTCTCAACCTGATGGTTTTGACTCTTTGGGGGTCGCATATCAGATATTGTGAGTATCAGATGACAGTGGCAAAATTAATGTCATGTAGTCACAACAAAATGATTTTTAGAGTTGAGAGTCATAACAGCTTTAGAAATTGTATTATATTGTTGCAGCTTTAGAAATGTTGAGAACCATTAGTCTATGGTGACTTTTGAAGACAGAGTGATTGATTATTATTATTGTTATTATTATTATTATTATTATTATTATTACACATTAGGATAAAAACCTATGGGGGCCAGGCAGCAGAAAGTGGTTTTTTGAGTAAGAATGGCCCCATAGGCTCATATATTTGAATGCTGTAATCATTAATGAGTGGGATTTTTTTATACAATTAAAGAGATTAGTAGGTATGGTCTTGTTGGAGGAAATTTATCTACACTCAGAAACTCAAATTTTTTAATTATTATAGCTGAAGAAGAGGAGGCACCCCACAGTGCACACAGCTTGCCTGAACACAGTGCTGCCTGCCCCAAGCACAGACCTCCCTCCTTGATATTTGAGACTGAGAACACTAAAAACCCTGTCATTTCCCCCAGGACCTCCTATTTCCAGCCTTGCCTGAGGGGGAAGCAGCAGAGGAAGCACATAGCTCTTCCCAACTCAGAGAGCAGAGCCCAGCCTGCAGTGCTCACAGCTTCTAGCACAGAGCACAGGGCTGGACACACAAAACCCACAACAGAGTACTTGTCCTGCCTGCAGCATCAGCCACAGACCTCAAAGTCCAGCTTGCTGAGCCCACTGCAGACTGGAGACCATGGGTATTCAGGAAACCTGTGCAGGCACTTTGTGCCCACAATCAGCAATTGCTAACTGTGCCAGCATCCATATCCCTTCCTGTGCTTGCTCCCAACCCCCATATCCCAAGCACCTACAGTCTCTAGCCCTTCCCTTCAATATGCATCACACACACACACACACACACACACACACACACACACGCTTACACCCCCGCAATAACGAATCTGTGCCAGCGGTTTTCCTCCCTTAGATACAATTTAAGCAACAACACACACCCTCAGACCACTGTACCTTCCTGATTTTCCTGAAGAATACTCCAGAGACCAGAGAAACACAGTTCCAGTCTGAAGTTCAGACTCAAGGAAAAAAAAAGTTAAGATCTCATATAAGCAAACGGCCAAAGGTAGGCTTAAGAACTCACCCAACAAATATCCGGACAACATGGACCCACCAGCAACCCCCAAAATCAATGGATATTTTAATTCAGTAGAAACACAGGAAAATGACTTTAAAGCTATGCTTATGCAGTTATTAGAGGAACAAAAAGATGAAATGAACAGAGCTCTCAAAGAAATACAGAAGACTATAACTGCCCACATACAGGAACAATTAGAGAAGAAACAAACAAAAAAATAGGAGCCACATTCACTCAGATGAACGAAATGGTGCAAAGCATGAAACATAATTAGAATCTATAAAGAAAACACAAATTGAGAAAACTCTGGAACTGGAGAACTTAAAGATCAGGAATCACAAAGGTAAGCATCACCAATAAAATACAAGAGATGGAAGAGAGAATCTCAGGTGCTGAAGATACACTGGCTGAAATTGATTCCTCCCTCAAAGGAAAGGTAAAATCACAAAAGTTCCAAACACAAAACATACAAGAAATCAAGGATGCCATGAAAAGACGAAACCTAAGAATAATAGGAATAGATGAAAGAGAAGACTCCAGGCTCCAAGGACCAGAAAATATTTTTTTTTTCAATGCAGTTTATTCAGGAACATTGAACAATCCTCGGACCACGGGGAAAGCCAGCCCACAGCTTAAATAGCCTCTGGGTAGCCAACCCAGGCGTGCCACGGGGGCAATGCAGATAGGTCCACATACATGGAAGCAAGCCAGATCCTCGGCCTTAGCCAAATGTGGAGTTGTTCGTGACAGAGCGCACTCACCATCGGGAAGGTGGAAGGCGGAAACCAGCTCCATCTTTAAGGCATAGCATTCCGCAGCTCTCTACAGTTCCCCCTTTTTGTTTTAGACGCATCAGGCAAGAGTAGAGGTCTGATCTCTGATATTAGAAATAAATTGGGACTTTGTACAGATGTTCATTTAGGTGTCATCCACCCAAAGAGCATCAGACCCGTCCGATACCTTTTTCTCAGAGGCGGGACCTGGAGCATCAACCCGCATGCAATCAGACATGCTCTTCTCTGGGTCCAAAGCAGCTGACCCTGAGTGCAGTGCTTAGCCTCGCATCCTGAGCGTATCATTTTAGCTTTTTATGGTATCCAACCATGCTTGGGGAGAATGTCCTGCTTCAATGGCTGTAAAGGCCTGAATGATCATGGCTGCATCACACTGTTGTGAGACTCTAATCTTGCATATATACCACAGGCAAACCAAGGAGACCAACACCAGAAGGCCTGCTAACATTCCCATGCCCGCCCATTCCTTCAGATGATTCATGGCTGCAGCAATCCATGTTGATAATCCTATGGCTAGTCCTGCGTCCACTCTGGTAGAATTTACTGTGACAATGGCCACTCTCAGCTGCTCCATCGTAGTATCAAATTCTCCAGTCCAATTACCTAAAATATAGCTCGACAATTGTTTAGACAGATTTGCAGCACAGGAAAAATTCTCATGTTGTATGCTAGTGACACAAAGTCCAGCATACTTTCATTGACAGCCAGGTTGAGCGATTTGCCATAGGGTATCAATTTGCTCCTGCAAGAGGTCAATCCTCTGATTGAACACCATCAAGCTTCCTTTTAGTTGAGCATTAATTCCTTTATGTACAACTAAGGCATGAGCTACATTGGCTAAATGATTATTCAGGGTCTGAGCAGT
Organism: Meriones unguiculatus; assembly: GCF_030254825.1. Classification (NCBI taxonomy): domain Eukaryota; kingdom Metazoa; phylum Chordata; class Mammalia; order Rodentia; family Muridae; genus Meriones; species Meriones unguiculatus. The sequence continues at coordinate 18,157,715 of NC_083367.1, read as the reverse complement.
CTGCCCAGTATGACTCATGGCTAATGCCCTGGTGGTAGCTCCAACAGCCGTCAATGAGATGGTAGTAACAATGGTGGCTGTAGTTCCAAGATCCCTTTTCTGTCTGAAGAGAGTCATAGCGTGAGGGGCATCAATGGGGACAGGCAGCCAGTGAGGCATGCGAGTAACCAGGGCATACCTAACTTCACTAGCATTCCAGCATTGGGCAAAAAAGCAAGTATCATTACCACAATTACTTGGCTCTATCTGGCTAATAATGAATAAAAATGGGGGATATAGACAAACAGGTGTGGGCTTATAGGAAATATTATGAGAAGCCTTAACCCCTCGTTGGAACATCCTGCGTCAGTTCTAGAACTAGCAGTGGTGGTGTCCGAGGTCTGAGTAGGTTCAGGAGACCATTGCCCCCAGGGGCGAGACGTGCTCCATGCCAATTGACTAACTCCATGTTTTCCTCCAATTTTGAATGTCATTTAAGGTTCTTAAATTATTTTTTCCCTTTTTTCTTAAATTTTTCATCAATTACACTTTATTCATTCTGCATCCCCCCATAAGCCCCTCCCTCCTCCCATCCGAATCCCACCCTCCCTCCTCCCTCTGCTTGCATGCCACTCCCCAAGTACACTAATAGGGGAGGTTCTCCTCTCCTTTCTGATCTTAGTCTGTCAACCTAGGAACCTACCACAGAGGGCCTCTGAAAGCCTCTGCCCTTCACACTATCAAAGCAGATGCTGAGCCGGAGGGGCAACTGTTGGGCAGGTGAACGGAATTTTAGGTAAGAACTGGGAAATAGTAAGAGCTGGAGAGGACAGGGTCTCCACAAGGAGAGCAACAGAACAAGAAAATTTGAACACAGGGAACTTCCCAGAGACTCATACTCCAACCAAGGACTATTCATGCAGAAAATATTTTTAAGAAAATCATAGAAGAAAATTTTCCCAAGGAAAATTTCAACAAGAGGACATCACAATTTTTGAACATCTATGTACCAAATATGAGACCACCTACATTTGAAAATGAAACATTATTAAAGCTGAAATCACACATTGATCTCAAAACCTTAATAGTGGGAGGCTTCACCACTCCACTCTCACCAAAGGACAGGTCATCTTGTCAGAAGAAAAACAGGGAAACAAGGGCACTTACAGAGGCCCTAAATCAAATGGACCTAATAGACATCTACAGAACTTTCCACCAAAAATCAAAAGAGTATACCTTCTTTTCAGCACATCATGGAACCTTCTCCAAAATAGACCATATAGTTGGTCAAAAAGCAAAACTCAGAAGATACAAGAAGATTGAAATAATCCCTTGTATCCTATCTGACCATCATGTTCTAAAGGTGGACCTCAACCACAACAGAATCTGCAAAAAGCCTGCACATACATGGAAACTGAACAACTTGCTACTCAATGACAGCTTGGTTAGGGAAGAAATAAAGAAAGAAATTAAAGACTTCCTAGAATTCAATGAAAATGAAAGCAAAACATACACAAACTTATGTGACACAATGAAGTCAACTGATAAGAGGAAAGCTCAAAGCACTAAGTGCCTTCAAGAATAAATTTTAAACATCACATACAAGGAACTTACAGGCCCAACTGAAAGCTCTAGGAAAAAAACAAAACAAAACAGATACACCCAAGAAAAGCAGACGGCTGGAAATAATCAAACTCATGGCTGAAATCACTCAATTAGAAACAAATAAAACTATTCAAAGAATCAATGAAACCAAAAGCCGGTTCTTTGAGAAAATCAACAAGACAGACAAACACTTAGCCAAACTAACAAAAAGGTGGAGAGAAACTATCCAAATCAGCAAAATCAGAAATGAAAAGGGGGACATAACTACAGACACTGAGGAAATCCAAAAAATCATTAGGTCTTACTACAAAAGCATTTATGCCACAAAATTTGAAAATCTAAACAAAATGGAGAATTTTCTTGACAGATTCCATCTACCTAAATTAAGTCAAGATCAGGTAGAAAGATTGAATAATCCTATATCCCCAAGTAAATAGAAGCAGTCATCAAAAGTCTCCCTTCCAAAAAAAGGACAGGGCCAGATGGTTTCAGTGCAGAATTCTACCAGACTTTCAGAGAAGAGCTAACTCCAATTCTCTTCAAACTATTCCACAAAAAAAGGAGAAGAAACACTACCAAACTCATTCTATGAAGCTACAGTCACCTTAATACCTAAACCACACAAAGACCCAACAAAAAAGAAAACTTCAGACCTATCTTTTTCATGAACATTGACGCAAAAATACTCAATAAAATACTTGCAAATCGAATCCAAGAACACATCACAGATATCATCCACCATGACTAAGTAGTCTTCATCCCAAGCATGCAAGTATGGTTCAATATACGGAATCCATCAATGTCTTCCACCATATAAACAAACTAAAGGAGAAAAACCACATGAACATCTCTTTAGATGTCGAAAATGCATTTGACAAAGTCCAACACCCATTCCTGTTTAAAGTCTTGGAGAGATCAGGCATACAAGGCACATACCCAAACATAATAAAGGCAATATACAGAAGCCTATAGCCAACATCAAACTCAATGGAGAGAAACTTAAACCAATCCCACTGAAATCAGGAACAAGGCAAGGCTGCCCATTGTCTTCATATCTCTTCAACATAGTGCTTGAAGTCCTAGCTAGAGCAATAAGAGAACTACAAGAGATCAAGGGGTACAAATTGGAAAGGAAGAAGTAAAAATATCACTGTTTGCATATGATATGATAGTATACCTGAGTGACCCCAAAAATTCAACCAGAGAACTCCTTCATCTGATAAACACCTTCAGCAAAGTGGCTGTGTACAAAATCAACTCAAAAAAATCAGAAGCCCTCCTGTATACAAAAGACAAAATGGCTGAGAAAGAAATTAGGGAAACAAGACCCTTCACAATAGCCACTAATACCATAAAGTACCTTGGGTGACTCTAACCAAGCAAGTGAAAGACCTGTTTGAGAAAAACTTCAAGTCTCTGAAGAAAGAAATTGAAGAAAATATCAGAAGATGAAAAGATCTCCTGTGCTCATGGATTGGTAGGATTAACATAGTGAAAATGGCCATTTTTCCAAAAGCAATCTACAGATTCAATGTAATTCCCATCAAAATACCAACACAATTCTTTACAGACATTGAAAGAAAAAAACAACAAAACAAAACAAAACAAAAAAGTCAACCTCATATGGAGAAACAAAAAATCCAGAATTTCCAAAACAATCCTGTACAGCAATAGATCAGCTGGAGGTATCTCCATCCCTGATATCAAGCTATACTACAGAGCAATAATAATAAAAACTGCATGGTATTGGCCTAGAAACAGAAACAAGGATCAATGGAACCTAATAGACGATCCAGAAACAAACCCGCACATCTATGAATACTTGATTTTTGACAAAGAAGCCAAAACCATTCCATGGAAAAAAGACAGCATCTTCAACAAATGGTGCTGGACCAACTGGATGTCCATATGTAGAAGAATGAAAATAGATCCATATTTATAACTCTGCACAAAACTAAAGTCTAAGTGGATCAAAGACCTCAACATAAAACCAGACACATTAAATCAGTTAGAAGAAAAAGTAGGGAAGACCTTAGAACTCATTGGCACAGGCGACTACTTTCTAAACAAAACACCAACAGGCTCTAAGATAAATATATAAATAATTTATATTAACAACAATATTAATCAACAATAAATAAAGGGGACCTAATGAAACTGAAAAGCTTCTGTAAAGCAAAAGACCCTGTCTTCAAAACAAAATGACAGCCTACAGACTGGGAAAAAAATCTTCACCAACCCTACATCTGACAGAGAGCTAATATCCAGTATATATAAAGAACTCAAGAATTTAAAAAGCAACAAATCAAGTAATCCAATTAAAAAATGGGGCATGGAGTTAAACAGAGAACTCTCTGTAGAGGATTGTAGAATGGCAGAAAAACACTTAAAGAAATCCTCAACGTCCTTTGCCATCAAGGAGATGCAAATCAAAACTACCCTGAGATTTCACTTTACACCCATCAGAATGGCTAAGATCAAAACTCAAGTGACAACACATGCTGGAGAGGTTGTGGAGAAAGGGGAACCCTCCTCCACTGCTGGTGGGAATGTAAACTTGTACAACCACTCTGAAAATCAATCTGGCACTTTCTCAGACAACTAGGAATAGCGCTTTCTCAAGATCCAGCCATACCACTCCTAGGCATATATCCAAAGATGCTCATGTACACAACAAGGAAATTTGTTCAACCATGTTTACAGCATCTTTATTTTTAATAGCCAGAACCTGGAAACAACTCAAATATCCCTTGGTTGAGGAATGGATACAGAAATTGTGGTACTTTTACTCAATGGAATACTACTCAGCAATTAAAAATGAGGAAATCATGAAATTTGCAGGCAATTGGTGGTACTTAGAAATGATCATCCTAAGTGAGGTATCCCAAAAGCAGAAAGACACACATGATATATACTCACTTATATAGACCTATAAGATAGGATAAATAAACTGAAATTTATACCTAAGGAAGAAAAACAAGAAAGACGACTCACAGAAAGATGACCAATCCTCACTTAGAAAGACAAATGGGATGTACATTGGATGTAGGAGAAAACAAATAACAGGACAGGGGCCTACCACAGAGGGCCTCTGAAAGACCTTATTTAGCATCAAAGCAGATATTAAGACTCATAACCAAACCTTCAGCAGAGTGCAGGGAATCATATGAATGGAGGGGGAGTTAGTAAGACCTGAAGAATACAGGAGTGCCACAAGGACCAAATATATCAGGGCACAGGGGTCTTTCATGAGACTGACACTCCACCAAGGACCATGTATTGATATAACCTAGAACTCCTGCTCGGATATAGCCCATGGTAGCTCAGTGTTCAAATGGGTTCTCTAATAAGGGGAACAGGGACTATTTCTGACACGAACTCAACAGCCAGCTCTTCGACACCACCCCCCCAACACACACTGAGGGAGGAGCAGCCTTGCTAGGCCACAGAAGAGGACATTGCAGCCAGTCTTGAAGAGACATGATAAGCTAGGGTCAGATGGAATGGGAGGAGGTCCTCCCCTATTAGTGGACTTGGAAAGGGGCAGGGAGAAGATGAAGGAGAAAGGGTGGGGTGGGACTGGGAGGGATTGAGGGAGGGGGCTATGACTGGGATACAAAGTAAATAACCTGTGATTAATATAAAAATAAATAAATTTAAATAAAAAACAATTTATTCAGTTTATATCCCAGCTGTAGCCCCCTCCCTCATGCCCTCCCAATCCTGCCTTCCCTCCCTCATCTCCTCCCATGACCCTCTTCCAGTCCCCTGATAGGGGAGGTCCTCTTCCTTTCACTCTCACCTTAGCCTATCATGTCTCATCAGGACTGGCTGCATTGTCTTCCTCTGTGGCCTGGCAAGGCTGCCTCCCCCCAACCCCCTCTCAGGGGGGAGGTGATCAAAGAGCCAGCCACTGAGTTCATGTCAGAGATAGTCTCTGTTCCCCTAACTAGGGAACCCACTTGGATACTGAACTGCAATGGGCTACATCTGTGCAGAGTTTCTAGGTTATCTCCACGCATGGTCCTTGTTTGGCATATCAGTCTCAGAAAATACCCCTTTGCCCTTGAAACTCCTACATGAAAAATTCTCCAGGAATGATTATCTTCATTGGCCAAGTCAGAGATACACTGTTGCAGGCAGCAGAGTTAACTTAAGTTCATGGTTTATTGCCATTCACATAATCATATTATGTAAGTAGACCAGTTACAGCTTATTGAATTTCTAAATGATACAGAAAATGAAGTGATCAAAACATTGCTTGGGGTTATTGCTAAAGCCACTGTAGAGAAATGCTGCTGCATGTTATTGAACTTTAACATAAGAAAGCATTGCTATACACACAAGACAAAATTATAACAGAGAATTGGAGAGCAGACAATTAAACATACTTTGTGATAATAAATCTACCCTCAAGTAGCTAGCTCTAAGTAGTGTTTCTTCCCCTGTTTCCATTAATAGTTGATTTTCTGGTCAGGTGCACTATTGATTGATTTCCACTGAAGCCATTTCTTCCTCATTAGCTTCCCAAACTTTTCTTTGCCTCAATTTTTCTCAGACAAAAAGACCCAAAGATTATACAACTTGTTGCTTAGCAACAATCTCATTCCTGTAACTGTAATGGTTGGGCTTTCAATGTCAACTATATTGGCTGGAGAGGTCAGGTGTTTACCTATTTACAGTGTTTTTATTTTTCTTTTGTTCTAATTATTAAAGATATTTATTCATTTTAAATAAGAATTTCTAACACAAATAAACTCAATTTTATGATACATAGATGTACTAAGAATGGAAACTCATTTATGACTCTTAAATATGTTAGAAATCTATTCTGGCTTGAATTAAAAATAAGTAAGGCAAACCTGCTTTTTTTCATTCATAACTTTTTTAAATTTATTTTTTATTAATTACACGGTATTCACTTTGTATCTCCCATAAACCTCCCTCCTTCCCTCCTGATTCCACTCTCCCTCGCCCTTCTTCACACATTCCCCTCCCCAAGTCCATTGATAGGGGAGGTCCTCTTCTCCTTCCTTCTGATCTTAGTCTATCATATCCCATCAGGAGTGGCTGCATTGTCATCTTCTGTGGCCTGGTAAGGCTGCTCCCCACTCAGGGGGAGGTGATCAAAGAGCAGGCCAATCAGATTATGTCAGAGGCAGTCCCTCTTCCCATTACTACGTAACCCACTTGGACTCTAAACTGCCTTGGGCTACAGAATTTTTAACTGCCACAGCAACAAATCTCTGGAAATACCCATGAGGAACTTCCTAGATTAGGTCAATTAATTTTTGAAGATCTGTCTTGAATGTGGGTAGCACCACTGAACGTACTAGAGGACTGGTAATTGAAAAAGGCTAACATATTTTTAATTGTTGATTAAATCATACTTTCTGGGCATCTTAATGGAAAAACAGATTTGTACTTTTAGACTAATTCATACACTCATTACAAAGGATTATGAGAACTTACTTTACACTTGACATGACATATAAACTGAGCTTATTTCAAGCCACATATTTAACAGTTTTGATTTTCATAGAATTTGTACCCAAAACTTAAAATAATATATTGAAATTAGATGCTTAGATTGTTTGCTAATTAATGAAAGCCAATGATACATATACCTCAGTTAGTGTGAAACTTAAAAACATACTTTGGTTCAAAGGTTTTCTTCATAATAGCATGGATTCTTTTTTTTTTCTTGCTTTTTATTTTTTATTTTTATATATTTATTTATTTTTATTTTTTATTAGTTACATTTTATTAACTCTGTGTCCCAGCTGTATCCTGTTCCCTCATTCTGTCCCAAACCCACCTTCCCTCCCTCATCTCCTCCTTGTCCCTTTCCAAGACCACTGATTGGAGAGGACCTCCTCCCCTTTCATCTGACCCTGTTTTATCAGGTATCTTCAGGACTGGCTGCAAAGTCCTCCTCTGTGGCCTAACAGGACTGCTCCTCCCTTGGGGAATGGGGAGGTCAAAGAGCCTGCCATTGAGTTCCTGTCAGAAATAGTCCCTGTTCCCCTTACTATGGGAAACCAATTGGTTACTGAGCTGCCACGGGCTACATCCTAGCAGAGGTTCTAGGTTATATCCATACATGGTCTTTGTTCGAGTGTCAGTCTCAGAAAAGACCTGTGTACCCAGATATATTTGGTCCTTTTGGAGCCCCTATCCTTTCCACATCATACAAACTTTCCCTTCTTTCATATAATTCCCTTCACTCTGCCGAAGGTTTGGTTATGAGTATCTGCTTTGATACACTGCTAAGTAGAGTCTTTCAGAGGCCCTCTGCAGTAGGCGCCTGTCCTGTTGCTTGTTTTCTCCTATGTCCAATGCACATCCCATTTGTCTTTCTAAGTGAGGGTTGATCATCTTACCCCGGGTCCTCTTATTTAGCAAAATGTTTGAGATGGGAGAAGGACTGGCTCTGTTTTAAATAATCAAATTGTCGCCATCAGGCTTGTATTTTGTTCTTTCATGTGTGTTTTGTTTTTCTTTATGTATTTATTCAAATAACTTGTTTTTCAAAAATATTTGCAAGTAATAGTTGATCTTGTTTGAGTTGCATAAACTGTAAATATTAATCTTATGTACTCATAGAACACTGTCTGAAAAATGAATACTCAAAGTGTGTTTTTGCATTGTATTATCTCTGAACATTATATGAGTACATTTCTAGCTTTGCCATTTCTAGATGTTCCTGACTCCATTCAGACAGGCATATTCTCTTCTTTATACTTTGTGTAAAACAGTACATGCCTCTCAGGGTATAGATAAAGAATCACATAAGATGATATATTCAGAATAGGGGATACTGGGTTTTAAAAGGAAAATGAATAGTAGAAAAGTGCATCATAAAATTATGTTTGGCTTAAAGCAGCATAACTTAACTTAATATAGTTCTTTAGATGAGAAGTTCAGGATTTATCAGTCTTCCTAATCCCAAATCACAGCCCTGACCAGCTGCATTTTTTCTTCTCTGATAAAGAGTTTCTCTGTGTGGCTACATGTGTCCTGGGTTCACTTTGTAGAACAGGCTGGCCTGGAAATCACAGAGATCAGCCTGCTTCTGCCGCCCTACATGCTCTAATTACAGCTGTGAGCCACTGCTCCTGGCTGCTGCATTCCTTTTTGATTATGACATTAAAAATATTTTCCAGGCTCTACATTATTCCTGAATAACTTTTCTTTCACTTTTTATCTCTGACTTTAACAATGATTCTCTTGCGTCTCTGTGCTGTTTTCAAGGGTGCAGTAATGGCATTGCATCAGCTCCAAAAAGCTCATAGTGAATTTTTTCACTGGAAAATTAGATGTTTAGCAATCCCACAGTACACACTTCGTAATTCCATTTTCTTGTTTAGTTTGAACATAGTGGCAATGTTTTTTCTTTGTTTCTATACTTTCTTTTATTTTTATATTATTTGTCCTTTCTGCTGGTTTTTTTTTTTTTGGTATCATCTTTGTAAGATCTATTTTTATTCTTCATTTGATGCATGATTTATGTGTAAGTATGTTTATGCCATATGTGCTGGTGCCTGGGAGAAAAAGATAGAGCATCAGATCTTCTGGGCCTTGAGTTACAGGCTGCTATGAGCTTCCTAATATGGATGCTGTGGTCTAAAATCAAGTCTTCTGGAAGAAAGGCCAGTGATCTTCACAGCAGAGAAATATCTCCAGCACCTTAGATATCTTGAAATTCTTAGGAAACCTGAGATTGAGTATAAAATGTTCTTGATTGTCAAGGTAGTATAATTAATGGAAGAGGACACAGATAAATTGATAATGGTAAGTATAGGCCTACTAGGTATTACTTACTCTTTTTCTGACTAATGATGTTAGGTCTGACTTTCGTGGTAAAAATCTTATAATTTTACCAAAGTAGATACAATAGATCACATATTTTCAATGTACTTTCTGGGAATGTCAACTCTTCTGAGACATTAATGTTCTCTATCTCTTTTTCTCATTTTTGAAACTCAAATATTCATATATGGAGGGTAATTTAAGCTAGAAACCAGAAATTTATTAAAAATAAACTTTATTAGCAATATAGCCTTAATTTATTTCTTGTTTATTTTTTACCATTGCATATACAGTATTAGATTTATCCATGAATTATTCATACATATTACTCTTATTTTATTTCCAAGAAAAGAATGTGCATGTTATTGTTTTAGCACACATATAACTAGTGTGGTCCTTAGGGAATAGGTTGGTAATAGACATGCAATATAGGATAAACATATTAAAATCTGTACACCTAAAGAAGCTAAGCAAAAAGGAGGACCCTTGGTAAGATGCTCAATCCTCATTCAGAAAGGCTAATGGGATGGACATCAGAAGAGGGAAAAAACAGGCAACAGGACAGGAGCCTACCACAGAGGGCCGCTGAAAGACTGGACCTAGCAGGGTATTAAAGCAGATCCTGAGACTCAAAGCCAAACTTTGGGCAGACTACAGGGAATCTTATGAAAGAAAGGGGAGACAGAAAGACCTGGAAGAAACAGGAGTTCCACAAGGAGAGCAACAGAACCAAAATATCTGGGCCCATGGGTCTTTTCTGAGTCTGATACTCCTTCCAAGGACCATGCATGGATATAACCTAGAACCTCTGCATAGATGTAGCCCATGGCAGTTCAGTGTCCAAGTGGGATCCATAGTAATGGAAATAAGGACTGTCTCTAACATGAACTCACCTTGATCACCTCCTCCTGATCGGGGAGCAGACTTACCAGGACACAGAAAGAGACAATGCAGCCAGTCCTGATGAGACCTGATAGGCTAGGGTCAGAGGGAAGGGGAGGAGGACCTCCTCTCTCAGTGGACTTGGAGAGGTTCATGAGAGGAGATGAGGGAGGGAAGGTGGGATTGGGAGGGAACATGGGAAGGGGCTACAGCTGGGATTCAAATTGAATAAACTGTAATTAATAAAAAAATTAAAATAATATTTCAAAAGAGAGGAATTCTGTGGGCAAACTTTCAATTTACTAATGTATAAAATGTTTGCTTGGGAATTTTGTGTTTGTATTTTAAGTACTGCACGCAAGGCTCACATTGAAAAATATTTTGGCAGTTAAAATGCTTTATTCTCTTCCTGATAAGGTACTTTATAAGAAGGTTAGAGAGTTGTCCTAGGGTGTTATTTATTCAGATCAGTCTTAGATATGTTCCTATATTTTATCTAAAAAATGTTCGGAGGTCAATAATGCTATGGGTTTAATTTATTTTATTTTAATACCTATGTACTTCCTGAGGGCATAGAAGCCTCTAGAAATAGTCATAAAAACTTAGAAATTCTGGGAATTTATTAATAATGTATGCATATGCTGAGATCCTGGAAATAAGGCCAGTGTGCTTTGGAGGATTTAGAATTCCTCTGGGTAATTTGTTTCCTAAATAATATATAGCTTAAAAAATTCAGCCCACTAAAGTATTAACATTTTCATCAGCTTTTAAAAAATTAGGTTTTCTGAAGGCTTTGAAGTCATGAAAAAATAAAAGTAGAACTTTAAAAATGTTTTGAAAAACCAATTAAGAATTTCTTCATCAAGCATTATTTTTTCTTTTCTTTTCTTTTTTATTATTAGTTATATTTTATTAACGCTGTATCCCACTCTCTCATTCCCTCCCAATCCCACCCTCCCTCCCTCATCTCCTCCCTGTCCCTTTCCAAGACCACTGATAGGGGGGGACCTCCTCCCCTTTCATCTGACCCTGTTTTATCAGGTATCTTTAGGACTGGCTACAAAGTCCTCCTCTGTGGCCTAACAGGACTGCTCCTCCCTTGGGGAATGGGGAGGTCAAAGAGCCTGCCATTGAGTTCCTGTCAGAAATAGTCCCTGTTCCTCTTACTAGGGAAAACCAATTGGTTACTGAGCTACCATGGGCTACATCCTAGCAGAGGTTCTTGGTCCTTGGCGGAGTGTCAGTCTCAGAAAAGACCCCTGTGCCCAGATATATTTTGTCCTTGTGGATCTCCTACCCTCTCCACATTATACTAACACCCCTTTCTTTCATATGATTTGCCTGCACTCTGCCAATATGATAAACTTAATTAAATCTGTACACCTAAAGAAGATAACAAGAAAGAGGACCCGGGGTAAGATGATCAACCCTCACTTAGAAAGACAAATGGGATGTGCATTGAACGTAGGAGAAAACAAGTAACAGGACAGGAGCCTATTGCAGAGAGCCTCAAAAAGACTCTATGTAGCAGTGTATCAAAGCAGATACTAAGACTCATAATCAAACCCCCAAGCATACTTTTTTTTTAATTTTTATTATTAGTTACATTTTACTAACTCTGTATCCCAGCTGTATCCTGCTCCCTCATTCCTTCCCTTTCCCATGGTGCCTCACTCATCTCTTTCCTGCCCTTTTCCAAGTCCACTGATTGTATTCTTTTTTAATGTTTTATTTTTAACTTTATTTATTTGTTTTTTATTTTAATTTTATTTTTATTAATTATAGTTTATTCACTTTGTATCCCCCTTGTAGCTTCCTCCCTCCTCCCTTCCCAATCCTACAATCCCTTCCCCTTCTTCACCCATGTCCCTCCCCAAATCCACTGATGGGAGACGTTCTCCTCCCCTTCCTTCTAATCCTAGTCTATCAGGTCTCATCAGGAGTGGCTGCATTGTCTTTCTGGCTTGGTAAGGCTTCACCTTTCTGAGGGGGAGGTGATCAAAAAGGAGTCCAATCAGTTCATGTCAGAGACAGGCCCTGTTCCCATTACTATGGAACCCACTTGGACACTGAACTGCCATGGACTACATCTTTGCAGGGGTTCTAGGTTATCTCCATGAATGGTCCTTGGTTGGGGGATCAGTCTCAGAAATGACCCCTGTGCCCAGATTTTTTGGTTCTGTTGCTCTCCTTGTGGAGCTCCTTTCCCCTCCAGGTCTTTCTACTTCCCCCTTATTCATAAAATTTCCTGCACTCTGCCCAAAATTTGGCTATGAGTCTCAGGATCTGCTTTAATACCCTGCTGGATCCAGTCTTTCAGAGGTCCTCAGTGGTAGGCTCCTATCCTGTTCCCTGGTTTCTCTCTCTTTGTCTTTATAAGTATCAGTCATTGAATAAATATAAAAAAATCTACAAAGTTAATAAATTGTAACAAATTTTAAAAAATAAAAATATATTTAAAAATTAAAATAAAGATGAATAGAAGAAAAAAATAAAAAATCTATTATATGCTTAAGAATATTGGGAAGGGTGGAACTGAAAGGGGAGGAGGGAGGGGACTACAGCTGGGCTACAAAGTGAATAAACTATAATTAATATAAAAAATAAAAATTTAATTAAAAATATTACATTTCATGTAGGACCTTGAGGAATTTGAATTCAAAGAAATGTTGCTAAAAGTATCCTGGAATGAGTACAGAAATCTAATAATAGTGTTTCATGTTGGGACTTTCATGTATGAAACAATGAGGATATGAGAGATACCAAGGAGGTGACAGAAATACATTGGTTCATGAATGAGAAATCACTGTGAAAGATAAATATGCTTTAAATAAGTCAGAATGGTCAAAATTAATAAATGAGATCATATTATATGCATGTTTTGGTTATTGTGGATATCAGTGTCATCAAGTAAAATGATCCACTCTGCAGGTTAATAAAAAATATATCTGAGCAACCAAGATAGTGAGGCAGCCTTATACTCTTCTTGTATTTTTGATATATTGGGCTATTGAATGACCTGACATGGGGTAGCATGAATTTAGAATAAAGCTTTTCCAAGATTCAGACTTCAAACATTATGAAAATTGAATTACTTACAAATTGATCCATGAAGCTGTTAGAACTCTGATTTTCATGTATTTTACAATTCCCCAGTCTGTTTCAATAGATACTTTATCAATTAATATACATTTTTTTCTATCTCAGAAATTAGAGAACCTGTTTTCATGGTGTGTGAACATATGTAATCACTTCTCCCTCTCTTGGGGTATTTTAGAATTGGAACTTTTTGCTAGTTTCTCTTATTACTGATGCATTGTTTTTATTCCAGTTTATCAATGAAGATTATTAAATTTTTTTTCAGGCACATCCTTGAACGATGCTACTCCTGTCTTTACCAATTTTTCTGCTTCTCATGTTGAAAGATAGGCATTATTCCATATTCCTAAAGTTTGGATTAACCCTGGAATTTAGATGAGACAATTAAATATAAAAATATTCCACCTTCGAGTGCAGAATGTGAGGGGTGGCTCTGTGTCATTTTCTGTCATCTTGTATTCAGAGATGATGTGCAACATATCCAAGCTACCATGCTAGAAAAGCAGTATATGGATAAACAAAACCCTCACAGGGAGACTTCATACAGAAGTGCTTTTAATAAGTTAAAAGTAAGTTTTAACTTGTAAGTTTTCTCTTCTTCAAGGTTTTGAAGTAGAGAAAGGTTTTGTCATATATAAATTCTTTGGCTCATAGAAGTGGGATTTTAAAACTTTTTTTTTTCAATTCAGTTTATTCAGGAACCTTGAACAATCCTCGGACCCTGGGGAAAGCCAGCCCACAGCTTAAATAGCCTCTGGGTAGCCAACCCAGGCGTGCCACGTGGGCAATGCAGATAGGTCCACATACTTGGAAGCAAGCCAGATCCTCAGCCTTAGCCAAATGTGGAATTGTTCGTGACAGAGAGCACTCACCATCAGGAAGGTGGAAGGCAGAAACCAGCTCCATCTTTAAGGCATAGCATTCCGCAGCTCTCTACAGTTCCCCCTTTTTGTTTTAGACGCATCAGGCAAGAGTAGAGGTCTGATCTCTGATATTAGAAATAAATTGGGACTTTGTACCGATGTTCATTTAGGTGTCATCCACCCAAAGAGCATCAGACCCGTCTGATACCTTTTTCTCAGAGGCGGGACCTGGGGCATCAACCCGCATGCCATCAGACATGCTCTTCTCTGGGTCCAAAGCGGCTGACCCTGAGTGCAGTGCTTAGTCTCGCATCCTGAGCGTATCATTTTAAAACTTTTTAATAGTTAGTTCCAATTTATTCTAATATAGTAAGTGTGCAACTGATAAATAAATGAATGTTTCTCCTCAGGTATTTTGGAGTTATAGTGAAGGACACATATTTGTAAATAGGGCTATGGAAAACTGTCAAATAACAGCACTGACTTCGTATGTGGCACCAATATATATTTGGTTGAAGATACAGTGAGAGAGGGAAGGAGAAAAGAAAATGGGAGTACACTGAGCATCATTACCTCCAAACTCAAGATTTTGCAAGACTGCAAAAGGTCAGATTTGATCAACACTGGGAATGATCCCTTCGTTTTTATACTTCTATTAAAATATAAATTTTCGATGCTTAAGCCTCTGAAATTTTGGAACTTTGTTAAAATAGTCTTATGAAAATAACACATGTACTCAAAACATGTTAATGTATATATGCAAACAACTATGAAATGGTGCAATGACTATATAACACACGATTTTATGCTTATAGTTGGTGAGTTATTTTAGATAAGAAATTTCAACATCCCATGTAAATGGTAAATGCTTTTAACCTAACTTATAGATATGTGAAGATTCTAGGGAAATATTTTCCTACAAAGAGGAAAGCTGGGAGACACAATGTTATATCAAAGTCTGGAGTCTCTTGAAGTTTATGTAATCTGCTTACTTTATTCTATTTCTGAGCAGGTCTCCCAATAAAGATTTTTTAAAATCAGCATTATGCTAATATATCTTCATCTGTTCTCACTGAATTATTTTCTCAGCTCTTATATAACTCTACATATGCTCTTCTGTTTTTCCAGTATTTATTTTGGGACTATGGTCAATTTTGATTTTTTATAAAAATACATTAAACTTTTGTTCATTATCTACAGTTTCATATATTATTCCTTCTGGAACTCTGAAAATATCTTTGAAATTGTTTCTTCTTTTGAAATATTAGTCAACATCTATTTTCTAGGAATCGAAATAACACTACATTTAAATTATTTTCTGTCTATCAGCAGAGGAAAATGTCATAATTCTTCTGCTCAACTTTTATTAGTATGTTTTAAATAGCATGTGATACTTCTACCTTGTTTTTGGCTATTGATTTCTAATTTCTTTATATATGTTTAATATTTTGCATGAAAACACTAACACATTTTAATAGTATTTTATTTTATCATAGCTGCAGCTTCATATACTTAGAAGAAACCGGCCTACAGCTTTCCTGTGATGCTTCTTCACCATGACAATAGGGATGCTTTGGCCTTAAGTGGAACCTCCCAGACAATTAAGTCCTAATACCACTTAAGTTTAGGCAGCCATCCTTGAGTATGGTATTAGCATTTTATTTTCTGGGAGGTCTTCATGATCTCTAGTGAGTCAGTCATAAATTGCTTTCCAAGTAAGATATCAAACTGTAAAAGAGATTGAGGGTTTGAAAAGCACTTAAATAAGGGCATGAAAAACTGAGCGTGTGGAATGCTGAATCTTGAGTTTAAGGAAGTAATAAACACACGCAATAAATAGATATGAAAGCTGCTGTCTACAAGCTGTGTCCCAGTGCAGACAGATAAGGGAGAATGTGGGATGGATGAAGAGGTATTCATTAATTTCAATATCAGCAATATAATAATATATCTGAATAGTGAAAATACCACTTAAGAGACTTTTGATTATAATAGTATGAGCAAGAATTGACAGAGATATAATTTCAATGTACATTAAACCCGTATTTAATCAAAAGTATAAATTAAAATCGAATCTAACATCCTAGTTACTCTGTTTTATATTTTATTTAAATTGCTTTCTAATGTCTTTAGTATAATCTGTGCTTCTTTCCCACAAGCTCTTTGTTATTTAGAATGAATAGCAAAGACCTTATCATATTTGGACAAATATGTCAACAAAATTTAGGATAGTAATAAAAAATGAAGTCCATAAAATATATAATTTCTGTTTGGACATAAACACCTAGTCTAATTTTTTATTATGTAATGGTTTATGGTAAAAGCTTGAATATAATAGAAGAATTTTGAGGAAACTACTATGGTAAGTTGAAAAAAAATAGAAAGAAAGACTAGTCAATATTTTTTGAAAGGCTTCTATTATGCATGTTAAACATAGCCCATTCAATAAAGCAAGAGAATATCAATGAGCACATAAATAACATCAATACACAGATATTTATGTGTGTTGGAGCATGCAGAGTGACTACTACCTTAAGTTTAAGCAAATATAAAAATTATGTTGATTTTTTTTGCTTAAACTTATCTCTGATTTCCATGAGTTTATTTATGTCATTAAATTTTCATAAATTTCAATTAACCTCTTTCATAATTACTTTCTCACACAGCTTATAAATTGCATTGACATTTACTTATCTTTTCTAAAGATAATCACTCTTCAAGGAAAATAATGATTAGGGACATTTTATGGAAAACAATGAGTGAAACTATGAATGACTCTTGACAGAGAAAGAGAAGCTAGATAATTGATAATCACTAGCTATTGACACAGACATATAGCTAAGCATATGAGTTTAAGCCAAACAAAATTTGTGAAGACATAGAAAGAATGTGTCAATTTTGAATACATAGTTATATTTAGAGTATTCTATTTCAGGGACAAAAGATAAGTACGTATACATGCAAATTCCTTGTATCACTATTTTCTCTTTTTTGGCACTTGTAGTAGCTCACACAAACAGTTTAAAAGACTATCACATTCATTTGGTGTGTCACATTCATTTCTGAGGCTCTCCATGTGTTTGTTGAATGCTTAGTTATAATGTGAATAAATAAATATATGTAGGCGACAATAATTGAGAATCATATAAGCAGAAATAGGTTAATTTTATCTGGAAAATGTATAAAATCAATTTGTAATATTTTTTAGCTTGAAGATTCCAAGAGTTTTTGTAAATGATTAATTTTATTCCTTTAATATGTATATGTGCTGAATGTGTTAAACATTTTAACTAGCATATTATGAACAACATTTTAAAAGAATGCAGACAGAGAATAAACTTGAGGAACACACACATAATTAGAACAATCACTGATTTAATGTAGAATGTCCTCTATAGGCTCATGGATTTGAATACTTGGTTCCCAGATGGCTGGCTATTTGGGAAGGTTGTATAACCTTTAGAATACAGAACTTTACTGGGGAAAGTGAGCCAGTCAGGGTCAGCCTTCAGAATTTGTAACATAACCACTCTTCCTGTTTACTCTCTATTTCCATATTGTAGATGAAATTTGACAGGCCCATCGCCTATTCCTACCATCAGGTTTTCCCTGTCTAGTGTCATCTCTTCTCCTCACTGACCAACTGTATCCTATAGGAATTGCAATGCAAAATAAACTCAGTTAATTTTTAACTAAGGTATTTTATCACAATGATAAAAAAGGTAGTGAAGATATTTTGTAATGTGAGAACAGCAGTGGGATCCCCCAAATCCACATAGAACATACTGAGGTAGTAGGTGCCAGTAACCTAAGCACTCCCATGGAGAGATGGGAAGCGGATAGAGTGGGATGCCAGGATCTCATGGACGAGCTAGCCTGGCACACACTGCTGAACAGCAGACAATAGGAATAAGGTTGAAGGTAAGAACTGACACCTGAAGTTGACCAACATACACACAAGGAACAAGTTGCCAAAAATTGCAGAGACATGCTCATGCACACATAGATAGAATGAAATAACCACCTAGCTAAAATACATTCTCAGTTCTAGTTAGCCTAGATCAAAGGATAGATTTGAAGAGAAAATTAATTAAGATTAATAGGTAGATGGTAAATGAGTTATGAAACATGTTTCAGACAGATCTTTTCCTTTCAAAGTGTCAGAATATATTATCACAGGTAGCAGATAGTCAGGATGCATAGAAAAAGATGCTTTGCATACATTTTATACATAAATACTTTTATTGATTTTCCTATTGCTATAAACTTGCTCATAGATGAATATACTCCATTGAATAATTATTTTATACTCTCATCTTTGTCTTCATTTAGCAAACAGTGTTATTCATGGCTTTCTCTTCTTCCTTTCTGCTTCCTTAACATATCTACTCTTTCTTTAATTGTTCCCTTCTTTCTTCCTTTTGTTATTTTGTGATTAATTATTTTTATATAGAACGGACTTCCCCCAAAAAAGTTTCCTAGACCTCATTATGTACACTAGGCTAGTATAAAGTCCAAAATAATCCTCCCCCTCTAGCTAAGCAACAGTTGGAAATATAGTTATGAGCCACCATCCCTGATTTCATGGCTCTATTTCTGATACGTTTAAAACATTTTTGCTTTGTACTTTAACAGAATGCATTCTGCCTACAGCTTTGTATTTCCAGAATGATATGGATGGAATTCCACTATCTCTCTGTACCAGATG
The DNA here is from genome assembly GCF_030254825.1 of Meriones unguiculatus. Taxonomy (NCBI): domain Eukaryota; kingdom Metazoa; phylum Chordata; class Mammalia; order Rodentia; family Muridae; genus Meriones; species Meriones unguiculatus. The sequence continues at coordinate 18,138,767 of NC_083367.1, read as the reverse complement.
CTAACAACACGTGAGAGACAGTCTAATATTTACCCTCCGGAAATGACTTATTATTTTGTGCTGATTGGATTGTCAACTTGGCACAAGATAGAGTAATCTGAGAAAAGGGAACCTCAACTAAGGTATTATGTCTTTCAGATTGCATTCAGGCAAGTGTGGGGGGCATTTTGTTAATTAATGGTTGATGTGTGTGGGATGGGCCAGTCCACTGTGGGTAATACCACTCCTGAAGAGTTGGTCCTGAGTGGTATAAGAAAGCAGGCTGAATGAGGAGCAAGCCAGTAAACAGTGTTACTCCATGCCTGTTTCTGTTCCTGGTTCTGGGTTCCTGTACTACTTGAGTTCTTGCCTTGGCTTGATTCAAGTATGGACTTCAACAAGAAGGTATGCCAAATAAACCCTTCTTTCTCTCTCTCTCTCTCGCTCTCTCTCTCTCTCACACACACACAAAAAAAATGTGGTCATGTTTTTTATTAGAGCAATATAAAGTGAACTAGAAGATATTTATACTATATTTATTAGATGTGTTTTAATTTTATTAAATTTTGGAACTTAGTCTTTTCTGATTATAAATAGACTGTGAATGACAGGAAACATGCTATTGTTTTTTATTGTTTTTATTGTTTTTTTTTTTTCAATGAAGTTTATTCAAGAACCTTGAACAATCATCTGACCCTGGGGAAAGCCAGCCCACAGCTTAAATAGCCTCTGGGTAGCCAACCCAGGCATGCCACGTGGGCAATGCAGATAGGTCCACATACATGGAAGCAAGGCAGATCCTCAGCCTTAGCCAAATGTGGAGCTTGTTTCCGCCTTCCACCTTCCCGATGGTGAGTGCTATGTCACAAACATGCTATTGTTTTTTGACTGAAGTCATATAGATTGTAAACTTTAGAATACTCTTTCATCAGATTCTCTGGAAATACTGAACTTACTTAAGGATCTTGTCTGCCTTCATAATGTTAGAACTTGTGGTGGTTAATAATTGTCAACTTGAAGGGATGGAAAAATACATAGGAGATTAGACGTTGGCATGTGTCACTCACACTTTCCAGAAGAATCAACTAAAGGTGAAAGACTCATTCTATTTGTAGGCAACACTATTCCACATATTTGACAGAATGAATTACGAAAAAGGAGAACATTCAAAAGTCCACACTTAGTTTTACCTCCTAACTACCATTATGTGAGCTAGTTTCCTTTATCCTCCTTACCAGGGTTAACAGAAAACTCTAAAAATGTGAGCCAAAATAAATGAACATTTCTTCTTTTACTTAGGTATATCAGGTGTTTTTCATACCAGTTAGAAAAAAATTTTCTGCTTTCTGCAGAAAGACACACGATATATACTCACTTATAAGTGGATACTAGACCTATAAGATAGGATAAGCAAACTAAAATCTGTACATCTAAAGACGTTAAACAAGAAGAAGGACCCGGGGTAAGATGATCAATCCTCACTTAGAAAGACAAATGGGATGGACATTGGAAGAAGGAGAAAATAAGAAACAGGACAGGAGCCTACCACAGAGGGCCTCTGAAAGACTCTTCCTAGCAGTGTAGTAAAGCAAATGCTAAAACTCATACACAAACTTTGGGCAGAGTGCAGGGAATCAGATGAAAGAAGGGGGAGTTAGTAAGACCTGGAGTGGACAGGAGCTCCACAAGAAGAGCAACAGAACCAAAATATCTGGGCACAGGGGTCTTTTCTGAGACTGATACTCCAACCAAGGTCCATTCATGGATATAACCTAGAACCCCTGCTCAGATGTAGCCCATGGCAGCTCAGTTTCCAAGTGCGTACCCTAGGAAGGGGAACAGGGACTGTCTCAGACATGAATTCAGTGGGTGGCTCTTTGATTACCCTCCCCCCTTGAGAGAGGAGCAGCCTTACCAGGCAACAGAAGAGAACATTATAACCAATCCTGATGAGACCTGATTATCTAGGTTCAGATGAAATGGGAGAAGAACCTCCCCTATCAGTGGACCTAGAGAGGGGCATGGGAGAAGATGAGGCAGGGAGGGTGGGATTGGGAGGGAGTGAAGGAAGGGCTACAGCTAGGCTACAAAGGAAATAAAATGTAATTAATGTAAAAATATAAAAAATTAATTAAAAAAACTAATTAACAATAAAACAAACATAAAACAGCCTAAAGATAAGATAGAGGCTATTTTCTTTCAAGATAGTGCATTCTTCCTCAGGGTCTACACTAGTTTATGTTCCAGGAATATTCTCCATAGTCCTGGTCAAATTGCAGCATATCCTAGCCAGGACAGTATTGGGCTAATTAAGGAATGGAAAGAAATGAGACCTGAGAGATCCTAATGAACTACAGCCACGAGCTGTCAGAGGAAACAAGCAGTGCTGATCCAACCTGAAAGTGTTTTTTGTGTATAGTAACAAGCACATTGACAAACAGCCTTATAGATAATCTACAATTCTGAGCTCTTAGGAACATTAGATTTAGATGGCATGCAATATGTAAAAAGAAATGCCAGAGTTGGAAATGCTGATGGCATAAAAATAATAAACAAAAGAGAAGGTGATTTTGTCAATGGGCTGTTTACATTAAATCAGAAGCTTAGCAGTCAACTAAGTCACAGTAAGGTTTTCTTCGTGTAAATTTTACAGAAAGTAATCAGCAATAAGTAATAAAAATATACTCCTGAAAAGCATAGCAACTGTTGACTGATGGTGGCAGTAGGTAGTTATTTTGAATAAATAAGCAACCTGATGTTAGTCAGCACTATACAATCTCAGCATAATTGAGACATGTTAATTATGATGAACACATAGAGAGTGGGTTAAATTTCATAGTGTACATCAAGGCCATGATGACATGAAGAAGCAGATGATTTGTATAGGTGTTTAATAGAAGGCATGCCTGTAAGAAAACTACATTACATCCAAAATGGGAATACTATGTCATATAGTTATGCAAAACCAATCAGGGACAGATGATCAAAGATCTGGGATCCATTCCCTCTTTCGAAGTATTAAAGCCTGTTGTGCATCTTTCAGTCATTACCTAGTTGCATTTACTGAAGGAGCAGCTGTATAACCAACCACCATAGGATAATGATTCCAAAAAGTGTTTTAGAAATGAGCCTCTGCATTTCCTATGCTACCTGAATTATTGCCAAAGAAGAAGATGATTCGAAGTTTAAGGACAAGGTTTTGTACTGGCATTAAATCTTGGGTACTTCATGTGGTAGCTAGCACTTTGCCCTGAGGGGCTGGGAATTAATCATATCCCTGGCAAGCAAACATACAGAGAAAAAAAAGGATCCATGAGAATTAATTCTGGGCACTTGGACTCTGTGACAGGAGAAATTGGCATAGAACTAGAGTGAGGTCGAGACTTGTCCAGACCTCAAATATCTCAATCTTGAGACAGGAAGGAGTAAAATCTGCTTCCTCCCTGTTCTGTGCCTTCATGCCCCAATGCAGGTAGTCTTTTGAGCCCCTAACCTTGCATTCTTGAGGTAGTTATGTAGCCTAGCCCATGGAATGACTCTCCATGCACATGAAGCTTTCCCAGTACCTGAGCTCCACCCAAAACCCCCTACCCATTTCCCCAAGGGAGAGCTATGATACAAAAAGGTCTAACACTAAAATACCTGTATCAGAGCCAATGATTTCCCCTCACACTCACTACTCAGTGGAGATCCTGCAGACTCCTCCTGTCCAACTAAGCTTAGGAACTCCAAGCTCAGCACCTGCATACATTAGTGTCTGTAAGCCCTGAAGGGAAGAAGCTGGCTGCTGGCTCCTGACCAACACATTAATGCATTTTTAGCTTATTCAAATGGATGATATCCTGCTCTTTCTTCCTAAGACAGACATGGTGGACTTTTCTTGCCAGAGGAAAGTGGGGTGATAGTTTCAAATCACCCACCCCTATGAAATAAGCTGGTTGCATCTGTCAGGAGACCAAGGAGTTTATTCATTTTCTTTGTTTACATTAGCCAATCCCTAACTTGCCAGTACTGAAACAAAAAGGGAAGTACTCAACCCTGCTCAAACATAAAACTTCTGTCTTTGCTAGAGAAACTCACACAGCATCTTTGTGTCCTCTCCTTACAGGAATTCTGTCTCTTCATTGGCTTTGGTGTGAGCGTGTGCATGTGTACCTGTGTGCGTGTGTGTGCATGTTTCTTATTTTAGAAGAACAACTTGCATGAGTGATGAGATCCAGCTTTTCTTGGTGTTTTATTGTTCAAAGAGGTAGAGAAGAATAATCAGTTCCTGCCATCCTACATGACCTGGCCATGATGTCATCACTTTGATCTCACTGGAAGATAATGACCTGATGTATAACTTCATAAATAGTATATACCCTTGCTGTGGAACCAAGGGACCATGCAACTTTGCTATGGAACCCAGTAATCAAGGAGATGGATTTGAGATAACTAAGAACAAATATAGTTGTGAGTGTGAAGCTGTGCATCCTGGAGTAAGGATGACCTGTGCTTGAATATCATTGAACCTAAAATTTGGGTTTTTTTTCTCACTCCATTAGAACTACAATGACTGAGATCCTTTCTCATCTGCCACACAAGCACACAAATGGTGGATCTGTATCTTTGGCATATCCTACTTTCATTACAATATCACTTGCAGTGTGATTTGTTACTTTCTTTTGGGTTTTACAAGTGCTTGGAATACTTATATGCAAAATTAATATTTTTTTCCTGTGTGTGTGTGTGTGTGTGTGTGTGTGTTCCATCCATCTAATAAATAGTCATAAGAGCATCTTAAAATTCTCCAGCAAAAGGTTATAAGAAAACTGCACAATGAACAATATATATCAAAGCAACCTAAATCATCAGTTTGTGTGCATGTGTTTCCTGAGCAGTGCTGAGTGACTGTCCACTCATATTTAGAAAGGATAGAATAGAAATTTGGAAGTTAAGAGTGCATAGGACAGCTCATCTTTTCCAATGAAATTAATTTCCTTGTGGCTGGGAAGGTCTGGAAGATTTGCTTGGTGGCAGCCATATCAGGTAGGTGGTAGATACTTGCTCAGATGGGCTCTGGAGACAAGGAGCAGTAGATTCACCCCAGGGTCTAGACATAGCCTTCTCAGGCCAAATGACCCACTCACGCCATCTAGTGCACCTCCTGATGGCTTCTCAGCCCTTAAGACAATATTATACACTCCGGTCTGCAGTCAAAGCTCAAGACTACAGAAAACATTTCAGATTCACAGCCTCAAAGTCCCAATAATTCTAGCTAGCAAAGTCACTTTTGCTCTGTGGTTTTAGTATTGTATTTATAACATTTATTAAGGAAAATGTTTTTTTTTTCTTTTCTTTAATATTATCACTGTCCCATTATTTTTGCTTCAATGAGGTACTATTAGGATTTTAATATCTCTTCCCATAGAGCACTTTCAGCAGGAGTCTGATGAGCCAAATCTTGAAGCCAATTTGTTGCCTGAAATCCTAAATTAAATGAGCCTCATCTGAAAGTCTGGATGATATCTGCTATATCAACATCTAATTAAATTAGTCAACGTAGGTTTGCTCAAGGTTAATTGTATTAAAGAATATGACAGTGGAAAAAAAAAAAAAACAACCTCTGGCTAGTGTGCCTGCTTCCATTCATGACATGGAAGGCTGAATAAGGGCTTGAATTTGAAGAAATTACCAAACAAGTTTAATTCAGTAAAATTTTTAATGCTTTCTCTTTCTATCACTCTATCTCTCTATCTCTCTATCTCTCTATCTATCTATCTATCTATCTATCTATCTATCTATCTATGTCTATATATCTGCCTATCTATATCTCTATCTATCAATCTATCTATGTCTATATATCTGCCTATCTATATCTCTATCATCTATCTCTATGTCTATCTGTATATCTATATCTATCCATCTACCTATCTACACAAACACACATATGTGTGTGTATATATATGTGTGTATATATATATATATATATATGTATATGTGTGTGTGTGTGTGTGTGTGTGTATACACATATATGTATGTATGTATGTATGTATTCTGGAAGCCAGTGTCAAGTTCACCAACACTTTAACATAGTGAGGAGTCAGTTGGAAGACTGTTTAGGACTGGTTAGATTTAAGACAGCGGTGCACCATAGTATGCTTTCCTATTCTTTGTAGCCTACTGAAAAAAAGAAATATTTATGTAATATGAGAATGTGGAAGAATGGAAGGAAGGACAGAGAAGGGAAGTAAAAAGAAACATATTCAAGAAGATAATAAAATTGTATAATTTAAAATATAATTAGTTTTGAGATTTAATGAAGAGGAATACTAAGAAATCAGGGAAAATAGGTTTCCATAGTAGCTATAGTGACAAATGTAATTTGAACTGTGTAATTAAAATTTATTAATGGCATATTCGTGAGGTCTGATACACTTACAAGGTAGAAATGTATGGCTTAAAGGTGAAAATGTCTACTAAAATTATTAATTATTGCCAGATCTAAGTTGATGAAATATTCACAAAATGACCTGGAAAGTAGAGCACAACAAGTGGTTGTCCAGTGTCAAATGGTATAGTTAACATATACATATAACTAACATGACAAGGACTGAAATGGTTATAGTTATGAATACATGTGTATACACATTTATTCAATTAATGAAGAGATCAGGATTACAAGGAAAGTAGGGAGAAATATATGGTAGGGTTTTAAGAAAAAAAGAGAGAATATATATATATATAATTGTATTAAAATTGCAAAAATTTTGGATATATGCTTAGCGGGATCTTGAGGAAGCACTATTCCTAATTGTCTGAGAAAGAGCTAGATTGATTTACAAAGTGGTTGTACAAGTTTACAATCCCACCAGCAATGGAGGAGGGTTCCTCTTTCTCCACATCCTCTCCAGCATGTGTTGTCACTTGAGTTTTCAATCTTAGTCATTTTGATAGGTGTAAGGTGAAATCTCAGGGTTGTTTTGATTTGCATCTAATGAAACTGAAAAGCTTCTGTAAAGCAAAGGACACTGTTGTTAGAACAAAACGACAGCCTACAGACTGGGAAAGGATCTTCATCAAACTTATATCTGACAGAGGACCGATATCCAGAATAAAGAAGTTAAAAAGTTAAACACCATCAAACCAAGTAATTCCATTTAAAAAATGGGGTACAGAGCTAAACAGAGAAATCTCAATAGAGGAATATTGAATTGCTCTCCCTCCATTCTCCTCAGCTTCCCCTTCACCTCCCCACTCTCCCAGATCCAATCTCCCTGCATTTCATATTCAAAACTGAACAGGCTTATAAGAGCCAACAGCCAAATGGAACAAAACCAGACATCATAAAACAAGGATAAAGCCCTCATATCAAGGCTGGACTAGGCAACTCAACAGGAGAAAAAGAGTTCCCAGAGCCTGCAAAATGTTAGAGACAAACCATCCCTAAATCTCCACAAAACACCAAGAACACAGCCATAACTTACTCAGAGGACCTCACAGAGACCCATGCAGGCTCTGTCATTGGTGCTTCAGTTTCTGTGAGCTTTGCTTAGTTGATTTTTGGGCCATGTTCTTCAGGTGTTCTCAACCCCTCCTTTCTGTCTGTCTTGTGTGGGTTCTGTGAGCTCTGCTTAAGGTTGTGATGGAATTCTCCATCTTCTCCCATTATTCTGCTGACAGAATCCTTCCTGGTAGGGAATGGGCTAAGCACCAATGTATGAGTATAGCAGAATAACACTAGGAATCATTTCATTTTATTTTTTTTTTGTTTGTTCTTGTTTCATTTTGTTTTGACCAGCTGTGTTTGGTTTTAACCTAGGTATCTGGACCATCCAGCTTCCAGCTCCTGGCCATCCAGGCAGTACTGGGAATAGGCTCTCTCCTGCTGTGGGCCCCAAATTATAGGAGTTGGCATTGCCAACAGCTCTGAGCCACTATTGCCCCAGCACATCTTGCTGGCAGGAGAGGTTGTAGGTCGAAGGTTGTGTGGCTGGGTGGTTGTCCCAGTCCCACTACGGGAAGTTTTGACTGGTTACAGATGATGGTCTGTTCAGGTTCTGTCTCCTCCATTACGAGGAGTCCCCTATAGTCATTCTCATAGGTTCCAGGAAGTTACCACTAACATAGCACCCCGAAAATGCCCTTAAATTCCAGTGGTCTCTCCCTGTACTCTCTCCTATTTTTCTCTTCTTCACCTGACTCCTCCGCTTCCCATCCCTGCTTGTCCTTAGACTACCAGCAAAATCTATTCTATTTCTCCTTTTCAGGGAGATCCATGTGTGTCCCAGAACCATCCATTACTTACTCTCTCTAGGTCTGTGATTTGAAACATGATTATCCTTTTCTTAACAGCTAATATCCACTTATAAGACTATATCATGCTTGTCTTTCTGAGTCTCTGATGCTTCACAACAAAATTCGCTTTTTTTTTAATTTCTTTTTTGCCTGCAAATTTCATGATGTGGCTGTATTCCCTAATTTGTATTTCTTATCTGATATTTCTTTGCCATTGAAGGAATAATTTTAGAGAAATTTATCTACTAAACCTTATTCTATATTTTGATTTTAATAATCAAATTTTGCTCTTAAAATCTAATTATAGCGTAATTGAATATATGTCAAAATAGGTCTCACTCCTCTTGTTTTATATTTAGTCATTTTTGTAATATCAAATAAATATTGAAAATAAGTTTAGTTCTTATTTCTCTGAAACGTAAATGTTGATATAAATATGCAGTGCCCATTTCTCCCTAAACCAAGATTTACATTTGTTTTATTTAGACTCTTGGTTGCTCTTCCTTGTACCAGAATAAAGGGGCCTTCACCCAATAGACACCATTGTTTTTCCTCAACCTGCTGTCTTTCTCAGGCCTGCCCAGTATAGTAGTACCATCATTTTAGTTACTATGAATAATTTTGCTTCTCTAGAATTTTGTTAATGGAAATATTAAATAATTGTATTAAATTCTATCTGGTTATTTTGAGTATATTTAGACTTTTTATATGTTCACAAAAAACATTAGAAGACTCAGTTTTTATTGGCTGTTGTGAACCCCTTGAGTTACTAATGGGAACTCTTCAACCCCAGACTATACTAATGGCCTTAGAAGCTATTCCAAGCCTCTAGAGATGCAGACATTCAAGTTCTGCCCTACAGATAGTCATAATAATAATAATAATAATAATAATAATAATAATAATAATAAATAACCTAAGATCAGACCACAGTCCCTGAGCTTGATGTCCTGCTTATTCCTGAACTGACTCCAACATCAGGCTATGGCATCATGCTAAACCCCAGCTACCCTGGAAAGTGCTGCAGCCTGGCATTCCTCACCCCACCCCAGACAACCTATATAAAGCCTGCCTCCTGCTCATGTCTATGTTGTTTCTCATTCAAACAGAGGCAGCCAACTTTTGTGTCTTTCCCAATAAATCTCTTGTGGGTTTGTTGTTGGTGTGAGTTTGTGGCTTTCCTTGGTTGCAGAATGCCAAGATACCTTTTCCTACAGCACTTTCACACTTAACAGTGTTTATATTTCTTGAATTGACAAGATATACATATCTATCTATCTATCTATCTATACATAATTTCTACAAAGTATTTTAATCATATTGACCCCTCCCTCCAAATCTATCCTACCTTCTTGGCCCAACAACCACTTTGTGTTCTATCATTATTCTTTTTAAAAAGCACATCAAGTACAGTTTATGCTTCTCTATGCACATTAAATATAAACTAATTATTTTTCATACAACCTATTTTGATAATATTCTTTCCCTTTCCTATATAATCCTGGATGTATGAATGTCACTGGAGTACAGTCAACACCTAAGCCTTTAAAAACTTGATTGAACCCTTGCCAGCTGCTAGCAATTCCCAAATAGATCTTGGCTAGTAATGAGGCTTTGTGCCAACTTTTCTCTCCATAATGGAACTTACTATCACTTAAGTGTGCAAGCTCTCTTTCGTTTTGGGGAGGGGTTGTTTTTATTTATTTTTTATATTAATTACATTTTATTCATTTTGTATCCTAGCTGTAACCCCCTCCCTTAGTCCCTTCCAATCCCGCCCTCCCTCACTCATCTCCTCCCATGCTCCTCTCCAAGTCCACTGATAGGTGAGGTTTTGCTTCCCTTCCATCTGAACCTAGCTTCTCAGGTATCTTCAGGACTGGCTGCAATGTCCTCCTCTGTGGCCTGGCAAGGCTGCTACCTGCTCAGGGGGTGGTAATCAAAGAGCCAAACACTGAGTTCATGTCAGAGACAGTCCCTGTTTCTCTTATTAGGAAACTGAGACTGAGACTCACTTAGAGACTGAGCTGCCATGGGCTACATCTGAGCAGAGGTTCTAGGTTATATCCATGAATGGTCCTTGATTAGAATATCAGTCTCAGAAAAGTCAACTGTTCCAAGATTTTTTGGTTATGCTCCTCTCCTTGTGGAGCTCCTATCCTCTCAAATTCTTACTATCTCCCTCTTCTTTCCTAAGATTCCATGCAATCTGCTCAAAGTTTGGTTATGAGTTTGAGCATCTGCTTTGATATACTGCTAGTTAGAGTCTCTCAGCGGCCCTCTGTGGTAGGCTCCTGTCCTGTTTCCTGTTTGCTCTTTCTTCCAATGTCTATCCTGTTTGTCTTTCTGAGTGAGGATTGATCTTGTTACCCAGAAACATAATGGTGGATGAATGAAGTGAATAGAAAATCCAGTAATAAACCCACACAAAATTGATTTTGACAAAAAAAAAAAAAGCCAAAACTACACAATGGAAAAAATATAGCATCTTCAACAAAGGTCCTGGTCTAACTGTATGTCTATATGTAGAAAAATGCAAATAAATACATATTCATCACCCTGCACAAATCTAAAGTGCAAGTGGATCAAAGACCTCAACATAAAATCAAACACACTAAATTGATTAGAAGAAGAAGTGGGGAAGAGCCTAGAACTCTTTGGAACAGGAGACAGCTTCCTGAACAGAACACCAACAGCACAGGCTCTAAGATCAACAATCAATAAATGGGGCCTCATGAAACTGAAAAGCTTCTTTAAAGCAAATGACACTGTCATCAGAACAAAAGGACAGCCTACAGACCAGTACAAGCTTTCTAAACTGTTGTGTGCAACTCTATGTTCAGAAAAACCTGCTTTTTTGTAAGAGCCTCTGGCTTTCATAATATTTCTACTCCCTCTTCTGCTATGGTCCCTGAGCACTGGGAAGAGGGAATGTGATATAGATATTTCATTTAGGATTCATCATTAGAAAATCTTTCACTATTTATCTCTTAATCAGTTCAGAGTCTCTGTGTTAATTGCCACATACTGCAAATAAAAATTTCTGTAATGAATATTGAAAGAGGGACTAAGAGTTTAATAATCCCATCAGAAAGTGGTTCTGAAACTATATAGTTAACCAAATAATAGTAGTGAATTCTCCTCTAAGACTTAGAACTTTTTAGCCACTGGGTCATTGCCATGATATTGGTGCCAGATTGCCTAGTACTTTTGGAGCATGCATTAAATACAATCAGAAAGGGTTTGGCTACTTCTAGGGCTTTCCTGCCACTTTTGAAGCAGTGGGCATCTCTCTAAAGGACAGTGATTACTGTGGCTCACAGGAATCACGAGTAGGTAATATTGCTCATTCATTTTGTCTCCTGCTACACACATAGCAACCCTCTAGCACTAAGAAATCTAGTTAATATGGATGAAGTTTCTAAACCCGTCCTGTTTTCATTTCTCCTTATTTATGACTCAGTTAAGTCTTGTCCTTAGCAACGGTGTCTTTCTCTCAAGTTCTAACTAAGAATATTGATGTTTGCCTGGAATATTTAGGAGTCTCAGAGACCTTGTTTACTAGTAACTCTTCGAACAGTAAATTTATCTTTTTAACTGCTTCATGACAACAACAACATGAAATTAGGCAAGAAACTAAATAGACCTCTCAGTGGGTGATGGTACCAGCCTCCCAATTCTACAGGGGGCTAGATGGGCCTCCCAGAAGGTGGCTGTACTAGTTCCCCAGATATGGAGCAGAAGCTGAAGTGTGGCTGCTAGCCCAAACAGAAGCCTCCATGCTCCAGGATTGAAACAACAAAAGTAGCTACACCAAGTAAGGGTCTCCCTGCCCAGAGGAAAAACAGTGGACACCACTAAGCTGACAGATCTCCGACACTCACATTTACCACAGCAGGTACAAATCTGAGAGTAGAGAACAGGAAGAACCCTTGTACTTTGCGATTAGGCCTGCTAGCTAGAGAGTGTGTCTTCAAGTGAGTGTATGCGAACTCCCAGATCCAGGGTCCCTCTATGCTAGCAGCCAGACATAGGATTCCTTTTACCCATACAACCACTATGGGCAATATAGGTGTTCTTGGGACAGTGTTCTCAACACTGAAGCCTCTGTTCTGTGGGTCTCCCAGTGGAGTCCAAGCAAACAGTTCCTGGAGCTCAGATAGATCTAAATACAAGGAGGAGAGTACAACAGATCTGTAGGCCACTGAGGTATTTAGGGCACCTGCACATGTGCATTGCACACATGAATAGCACTAACACCCACACTCCCTGCTGCACCTCCTTCATTTAAGCCCCACATTCCAGGCATCTACATGGTCTAGCAACTTGTGCTTCAAGGCACACTTCAGCTCATACGCATGCATTTGCTTGTCCATACATCTGCACCTGTGCCTGCGGTCTGCATCCCTCAGCTATAGCTGAAACATCAACACTCATTCTTAAACTAGTGAACTTCTCTCATCTTCTTGAAGAATACTCCAGACACCATAGAAAGACAAACCCAGTCAGAAGTAGAGACTCCAGGAATGAACAGCAAAGGTTAGATATAAGCTGATAGGTAGAGGTCAACATAATAACACATTGAACTAAAATCAGGACATCAGCTATACCAGCAATGCCAAAAAGCAATGGACATGCTAATTCATCTGAAACACCAGAATATGATCTTAATTATAGGCTTACTCAGATATCAGAGACATATGAAGAGGAAATTAACAACACTTTCAATGAAATATAGGCAAATAGAACCAAACAAATAGAGGCACAGGTAGAGGCACAACTAGTGGCATATAGAGAGAAAACAAACAAACAAACAATACAGGTCCTCATGGAAAGACAGTAATTCACATTCAAACAACTGAAGGAAATGGTGCAAGACATGAAAACAGAATTAGAATTAAAAGGGACCACACAAACAGAGAAAATCTTGGAGCTGGAGATCTTAGAGAAAAGACAGAAACCACAAAGGTAAGCATCAACAATAGAATACAAAAGATGGAAGAAAGAATCTCAGGCACAAAAGATAAAATTGCAGAAATGGATACATTTCTCAAAGAAAAAGTATAATCAGAAAAGATCCAAACATAAAACATCCAAGAAATCAAAGACACCATGAAAAGCTGACATCTAAGAATAATAAGAATAGATGAAAAAGAAGATTCCAGTCTCCAAGGTCCAGAAAATACTTTCAAGAAAATTATAGAAGAAAAATTTCCCAGCTTTAAGAAAGAGATGTCCATAAACCCACAAGAGGCCTATAGAACACCAAATAGACTAGACCAGAAAAGAAGCACATCACATCATATAATAGTTGAAGCCACTAAATCTACAAAACAAAGAAAAGACATTAAAAGTAGCAAGGGAAAAAGCCAAGTAACATGTAAAGGCAGACCTGTCAGAATCATACCAGACTTCTCAACAGAAACCATGAAAGCCAGAAGGGCCTGGGCAGATGTCATGCAGACTCTAAGAAAACACAGATGTCAACCAAGACTACTATACCCAGGAAAGCTTTCAATCAACATAGATGGAGAAAACAAAATATTTCATGACAAAACTAAACCTAAATGACATCTACACAGCAACCCAGCCCTACAGAAGACACTTGAAGGAAAACTGCAATCTAAGGAAATCAACTACACAGAAGAAAAAGCAGGATATAGATAACTTCACAACAACAACAAAAAAAAAAAATAAAAGAAAACGAACATTGAAACACAGTAACACTACCAACTCCACAATTAAAGGAATTAACATTCATTGGTCACTATGATCTCTCAACATCAACAGATTCAACTCTCCAATAAAAAGACACAGACTAACAGAATGTTTGTGGCAAACAGGTTCCAACATTCTGCTGCATCCAAGAAACACAACTCAGCAACAAAGATAAACCCTAGGTCAGAGTGAGGGGCTGGAAAATGTTTTTCCAGCAAATGGACCCAGAAGACAAGCTGGAGTAGTTTTCCTAATATCTAATAAAATAGACTTCTACCAAAATTAATCAAAAAAGATGAGAAGGGTACTTCATTCTCATGAAAGGAAAAATCTACCAGGAGGACATCACACTCCTGAACAACTATGCCTCAAATACAAGAGCACCTACATTTGTAAATGTAACATTATTAATGCTTAAATCACACATCAATACCAACACCTTAAATGTGGAAGACTTCAACAGTGTATTCTCACCAAGGGGACAGATAATCTAGACAGAAGCTAAATAGGAAAATAATGACATTTACATAGGTCCTAAATCACATGGACCTAATAGACATCTACAGAACATTTCACACAAACTCAAAAGAGTATACCTTCTTTTCAGTACCTCACGGAACCTTCTAAAAAAATTGACCATATAGTCGAGCACAATGCATGCCTCAACAGATACAAGAAGTCTGAAATAATCCCTTATATCCTATCTGACCACTATGGCCTAAAATTAGGCCTAAACAACAACAAAATAACCAAAAGCCTATATAGAAATTAAATGACTATCTACTCAAAGACAGCTGTCAGGGAAGAAATTAGAGACTTCCTAAAATTCAATGAAAATGAAGGTACAACATGCCCAAACTTATGGGACACAATGAAAGCAGTGTTAAAAGGAAAATTCATAGCACTAAGTACCTACAGAAAGAAGTTTGAGATAACTCATACAAACAACTTAACAGTACACCTAAAAGCCCAAGAAAATGAAAGAGTCAGACACACAAAAAAGGAGTTGACTGGAAACAAGCAAATTTAGGGCTGAAATCAATCAATTAGAAATAAGAAAACAATTTGAAGAATCTTGAGACCAAGAGCTGGTTCTTTGAGAAAATCAACAAGATTTAATTAGACAAATTAACAAAAAGGCAGAAAGAAACTATTTAAATCAGCCAAATCAGAAAGGAAAAGGGGGACATAACAACAGACACTAAAGAAATCCAAACAATACTTATGTCTTACTAAAATAGCCTATAAGCCACAAAATTTGAAAATTCAAATAAAATGGACAGTTTTCTCTGTAGACTCCAGTTACCAAATTAAATCAAAATCAGGAAAATACAGTGAATAATCCTATATTCCCCAAGAAAAGAGACACAGTCATCAAGAGTCCCACTTGCAAAAAGGCTAGGTCAGATACTTTCAGCACAGAATTCTACCAGGCCTTCAAGGAAGAGCTAACAGCAATTCTCTTCAAACCATTCCACATAATAAAAACAGAAGGAACATTACCAAAACTCATTCTATGAAGCAACAGTAACCTTGATACCTAAACCACACAAAGACCCAACAAAAAAGAGAACTTCAGACACATTTCTCTTAATATTTTAAGGGGAACAGAGACTGTCTCTGACATGAACTCAGTGCCTGGCTCATTGACCACCAACCCCTGAGGAGGGAGCAGTCTTGCCAGGCCTCAGTGCAGGACATTGCAGCCATTCCTGATAAGACCTGATGAGCTAGGGTCAGAGGGAAGGGGAGGAAGACATCTCCTGTCAGTAGGTTTGGATAGGGGAATGGGAAGAGATGAGGGAGAAGGAGTGAAATTGGAAGGGAATGAGATGTAGAACATTGATGCAAAATTTCTCAATAAAATACATGCAAACTTGATAAGCTAGAGTCAGATGTAAGGGGAGGAGGATCTCCTCTAGCAGTGGACTTGGAAAGGGACAGGGAGGAGATGAGGGAGGGAGGGTGGTATTGGTAGGAATGGGGGAGGAGCCTGGGACTGGGAAACAAAGTAAATAAGATGAGCCTGGGACTGGGAAACAAAGTAAATAAGATGAGATTAATATTTAAAAAAAATACATGCAAACTGAATTCAAGAACACATAAAATATATCATCCATTATGACCAAGTAGGCTTTATCCCAGGCATGCAGGGGTAGTTCAATATATGAAAATCCATTAATGTAACCCACCATATCAAAAAACTGAAGGAGAAAAACCACATGATCATCTTCTTAGATGCCAAAAAGGTATTTGACAAAATCCAATACCCATTCATTTTTAAAGTCTTGGAGAGCTCAGGGATACAAGGCACACACCTAAACATAGTAAATACAATATACAGCAAGCCTATAGCCAACATCAAACTAAATGGAGAAAAATTTAATCAATTCCACTGAAATCAGGGATAAGGCAAGACTGCCCTCTCTCTGTGTATTTCTTCAACATAGTACTTTAAATCCTAGTAGAGCAATAAGACAACTAAAGGAGATGAAGTGGCTACAACTCTGAAAGGAACAAGTCAAAGTATCACTGTTTGCAGATGATTTGGTAGTATACATGAGTGACCCCAAGTAGTCAACCAGGAAACTGGTTTAGCTGATAAACACCTTCAGAAAAGTGACTTGATACAAAATTAACTCAAAAATATCAGTAGCCCTCTTGTAAAAGAAAGACAAAAGTGTGGAGAAAGAAAATAGGGAAACTACACCCTTCACAATAGCCACAAGTTACATAAAGTACCTTGGTGTGACTCTAACTAAGCAAAACGTGTTTGAAAAAAAAAAAAGTCAAGTCTCTGAAGAAAGAAATTGAAGAAGATATCAAAAGATGGAAAGATCTCCCATGCTCAAGGATAAGTGGGATAAGCATATTGAAAATAGCCATCCTGCCAAAAGCAATCTGTAGATTCAATGCAATTCCCTTCAAAATACCAACACAATTATTTACAGTCTCTGAAAGAACAATTCTCAACTTCAAAAGGAAAAACAAACAAACAAACAAAACCCGGGAATTGCCAAAACCATCTTGTACAACAGCAGATCTTCTGGCTGTATCTCCATCCCTGATTTCAAGATGTACTATAGAGCAACTATCATCTATTTGCTATACTATACTCAAGATGTACTATAGAGTACTATGAAGTAATAAAAATTTCATGCTACTGGCATAGAAAGAGAATGGTGGATCAATGGCATCTAACAGAAGACCCAGAAATATATGCACACAACTACAGATACTTGATTTTGGACACAGAACCTAAACCCATACAATGGAAAAAAGATAGCATCTTCAACAAATGGTGCTAGTCTAATTGGATGTGTAACTGCAGGAAAATGCAAATAGATCCATATTCATCACCCTGCACAAAATTAAAGTCCATGTGGATCAAAGAACTCAACATAAAACCAAACACACTAAATCCATTAGTAGAAAAAGTAGGGAAGAGCCTAGAACTCTTTGGCACAGGAGACAACTTCCTGAACAAAACACCAACAATACAGGCTCTGAGATCAACAATCAAAAAGTGAGACCCCATGAAACTGAAAAGTTTCTGTAAAGCAAAGGACACTTTCATCAGAACAAAATGACAGCTGACTGACTGGAAAAGCATCTTCACCAACCTTCTATCTGACAGAGGTCAAATATCCATAATATGTAAAGAACTCAAGAAGTTAAAAAGCAACAAATCAAGTAATCCAATTAAAAAATGGGGTACAGAGCTAAACAGAGAATTCTCTGTAGAGGAATATAGAAAGGCAGAGAAACACTTAAAGAAATGGTCAACATCCTTAGTCAGGGAAATGCAAGTCTCTATTTCTGAGTGGAGCAGCTACAACTCCTGAAAAATGCCAGCCATCCAGTGACTATACCCAAAAAGCTGAGAAGATTTCCTTCAAGAAAAACGAGCTTTCTGCCAAGGGGATTCTCTCTACCACAAGATCCCCAGAAACTAACCCCAAACACCTAAGATTCAAACAGATTATGGTCATCCGTAAAGAAATACAGGGAGTTGCAGCCAAACAGTTTGTGGCCTTTACAGAGGAAATACTTAAATCACTGAAGAAATAAAAGAAACAGAGGATTGTTCAAACAAAGAGCTGAAGGAATTGAAAGAAAAACAGGAAAATACAGTCAGACAGGTGAAGGAAATCAACAAAATGGCTCAAGAGCTGAAGATAGAATTGGAAATATTAAAGAAAACACAAATGGAGGAAATCGTGGAGAGAAAGAACTTAGGGAAGAAAACAGGAAATACAGAGGTAATCCTAATCAATAGACTACAAGAGATGGAAGAAAGAACCTCAGGTGTGGAAGATACAATGAAGAAATTGATGTATCCGTCAAATAAAATAATAAATCTAAAAAATTCCTGACACAGACCGTCCAAGAAATACAAGACAAAATAAAAAGAAAAAACCTAAGAATAATAGGAATAGAGGAAAAAGAAGATTCCCTCCTTCAAGGCCCAGAAAATATTTTCAACAAAATACTTGAAGAAAATTTCCCCAACTTAAAAGAGAGGCCAATAAGAATACAAGATTCCTATAGAACACCCAATAAATAAGACCAGAAAGGAAAAATCCTCCCATCACATAATAATCAAAACAGTAAGTATACAGAACAAAGAAAGAATACTAAAAGCTGCAAGGGGAAAAGGCCAAGTAACATATGATGGCAGACCCATCAAAATTACACCTGATTTCTCAACAGAGACTATGAAATGCAGGAGGGCTTGGAAGGATATCATGCCAGCCTTAGGAGAACACCAATGTCAGGCCAGGATACTATACCCAGCAAAACTCTCAGTCTTCACAGACAGAGAAAAAAAGACATTCAATGACAAAACTAAATTTCAACAATACCTACACACATATCCAGCATTACAGAAGACACTAGAAGGAAAAATACAACCCAAGAAAACTAGCTACTTTCAAGAAAACACAGGAAATAATTAACCTCACTACAGTAAAAAAAAAAAAAAAGGAACCAAGCACACAAACTCATGACCACAGCCAACATCAAAACCAAAAGGTTCTAACAGCCACTGGTCATTAATCTCTCTCAACGTCAATGGACTCAATTCTCCAATTAAAAGACACAGACAAGCAGAATGGATGCATAAACAAAACCCAGCAATCTGTTGCAAATAAGAAACACAACTCTGCCAAAGGTTTGGTCATGAGTCTTTGCTTTGAAAACACTGCTAGTTAGAGTCTTTCAGATGCGCTCAGTAGACTCCTGTCATACGTTCAATGCACATCCCATCTGTCTTTCTAAACAAGGATTGATCATCTTGCCCCATGTCCGCTCAATTGATTATCTTTTTTAGGTGTATAGATTTCATTATGTTTATCATATCTTATAGGTCTATAAAAGTGAGTATATCCAGACCTCTACTCTTGCCTGATGCGTCTAAAACAAAAAGGGGGAACTGTAGAGAGCTGCGGAATGCTGTGCCTCAAAGATGGAGCTGGTTTCCGCCTTCCACCTTCCCGATGGTGAGTGCTCTCTGTCACGAACAATTCCACATTTGGCTAAGGCTGAGGATCTGGCTTGCTTCCATGTATGTGGACCTATCTGCATTGCCCACGTGGCACGCCTGGGTTGGCTACCCAGAGGCTATTTAAGCTGTGGGCTGGCTTTCCCCAGGGTCAGATGATTGTTCAAGGTTCCTGAATAAACTGCATTGAAAAAAAAAAAAAAAAAAGAAAAAAGTGAGTATATCCTCTTAGGCCACAGAGGAGGGCTTTGCAGCCAGTCCTGAAGATACCTGATAAAACAGGATCAGATGAATGGGGAGGAGGTCCCCCCCATCAGTGGACTTGGAAAGGAGCACGGTGGAGATGAGGGTGGGAGGGAGGGACTGGGAGAGAATGAGGGATCGGGACACGACTGTGATACAGAGTTAATAAAATGTAACTGATAAAAAAAATAAAAAATAAAAATAAATAAAAAAGAAACACAACTAAGTCACAAAGATAGATATTACCTGAAGGAAAAGGGTTAGAAGACAGCTTTCTAAGCAAATGGACCCAAGAAACAAGCAGGAGAAGCCATTCTAATATCTGATAAAATAGACTTTCAACCAAAATTAATGAAAAGAGATGGGGAAGGACACTTCATACTCATCAAGGGAAAATTCCACCAGGAAAACATCACCATCCTGAACATCTATGCCCCAAATACAAGGGCACCCACATTTGTAAAAGAAACATTGATAAAACTTTAACCACACACACACACACACACACACACACACACACACATATATATATATATATCCACACATTAATAGTGGGAGACTTCAGTACCCCACTCTCAACAAAGGACAGATCAACAAAACAGAAATTAAACAAAGAAACAATGTCTCTAACAGAGGTCATGAATCAAATGGACCTAACAGACATTTACAGAACCTTACACCCAAACACAAAAGAATTTATCTTCTTCTCAGCACCTAATGGAATCTTCTCCAAAATAGACCATATAGTTGGTCACAAATATAGTTGTTCAACAGATGAAAGAAATTGAAATAATCTATCTGATCAGCATGGACAAAAGCTGGACCTCAACAACAACAAAAAGAGAAGAAAGCCTACACACACATGGAAACTGAACAACTTGCTACTAAATGACAGCTGGGTCAGGGAAGAAATAAAGAAAGAAATTAAAGTCTTCCTAGAATTCAATGAAAATGAAGGCATAGCATACCCAAACTTGTGGGACACAATAAAGCAGTGCTAAGAGGAAAGTTCATAGCACTAAGTGCCTTCAAGAAGAAATTCGAGACAGAGTATTCAAGCGACTTGATGGCTCACTTAAAAAAAACCTAGAAAAAGAAGAAGCAGACACACCAAAGAGGAGTAGACAGCTAGAAATAATCAAACTCAGGGCTGAAATCAATCAATTAGAAACAAATAAAACAATTCAAAGAATCAATGAAACCAAGAGCTGGTTCTTTGAGAAAATCAACAAGATCGACAAACCCTTAGCCAAGCTAACTGAAAGGCAGAGAGACACCATCCAAATCAAAAAACTCAGAAATGAAAAGTTTGACATGACTACAGACACTGAGGAAATACAAACAATCATTAGGACATACTTCAAAAGTCTATATGACACAAAATTTGAAAATCTAAATGAAATGGACAACTTTCTTGATCGATTTGACTTACCAAAGCTGAATCAGGACCAGGTAAATCAATTAAATAGTCCTATAACCCCTAAGGAAATAGATGCGATTACTGAAAGTCACCCATCCAAAAAGAACCCAGGACCAGGTTTCAGTGCCGAATTCTACCAGACCTTCTAAGAGCTAACTCTAGTTCTTTTCAAAGTATTCCACAAAATAGAAACAGAAAGAACATTACCAAACTCATTCTATGAAGCCACCGTCTCCTTGGTACCTAAACTTCAAAAAGACCCAACAAAGAAAGATAATTTCAGGACAATCTCCCTCATCAACCTTGATGCAAATACACTCAACAAAATACTTGCAAACTGAATTCAAGAGCATATCAAAGATATCATCTACTATGACCAAGTAGGCTTCATCCTAGGTATGCAGTGGCACTTCAATATATGGAAATCCATCAAAGTGATCCACCATATTAACAAACTGAAAGAAAAAAAAAACACATAATAATCTCCTCAGATGCCAAAAAAGCATTTGACAAAATCCAACATCCATATATGTTTAAGTATTGGAGAGATCAGGGATACAAGGCACATACCTAAACATAGTAAAGGCAATATACAGCAAGCATATAGGCAACATCAAACAAAACGGAGAGAAACTTAATGCAATCCTACTAAAAGCAGGGACAAGACAAGGCTGCCCACTCTCTCCATGTCTCTTCAACAAAGTTCTGGAAGTCCTTGCTCAAGAAATAAGACAAATGAATGAGATCAAGGGGATAAAAATTGGAAAGGAATAAGTCAAAGTATCCTTATTTGCAGAGGATAAGATAGTATACCTCAGTGACCCCAAAACTTCAACCAGGAAACTCCTACAGCTGATAAACACTTTCAGCAAAGTGGCCAGATACAAAATTAACTCAAAAAAATCAGTAGCTCTCCTGTATACAAAAGTCAAAAGGGCTGAGAAAGAAATTAGGGAAAAAACACCCTTTACAATAGCCACAAATGACATAATGTGCCTTGATGTAACCCTAACCAAGCAAGTCAAAGAGTTGTATGAAAAAATTTTCAAGTCTCTGAAGAAAGAATATGGAAAGATGTCCCATGCTCATCTTGGCAGGATTAACATAGTAAAAATTGTCATCTTACCAAAAGCAATCTACAGATTCAATGCAATTCCCATCAAATTACCAACACAATTCCTTACAGACCTTGAAAGAAAAATTCTCAACTGCATATGGAATAACAAGAAACCCAGAATTGCTAAAACAATCCTCTACAATAAAAGGTCATCTGGAGGTATCTCTATCTCTGATCTTAAGCTGTACTATGGAGCAACAGTAATAAAAACGGCATGGTAGTGGCATAGAAATAGAATGGTGGATCAAAGGAACCGAACAGAAGATCCTGAAATAAACACACAGAGTTATGGACACCTGATCTTTGACAAAGATGCCAAAACCATACAATGGAAAAAAGATAGCATCTTCAACAAATGGTGCTGGTCTAACTGAATAGCTACATGTAGGAAAATGAAAAATAGATCCATACTTATCACCCTGCAAAAAACTAAAGTCCAAGTGGATCAAAGACCTCAACATAAAACCAGACTCATTAAATCGATTAGAAGAAAAAGTGGGGAATACCCTAGAACTCATTGGCACAGGGGACAACTTCCTGAGCAGAACACCAACAGCACAAGCTCTCAGAGCAACAATCAATAAATGGGACCTCATGAAACTGAAATGCTTCTGTAAAGCAAAGAACACCGTCATCAAACAAAACAAATGCCTACAGATTGGGAAAGAATCTTCACCAACCCTTTATCTGACAAAGGGCTAATATCCAAAATATATAAAGAACTAAAGAAGCTTAAAAGCAACAAACCAAGTAATCCTATTAAAAAATGGGGAACAGAGCTAAGCAGAGAACTCTCTGTAGAGGAATATGGAATGGCAGGGAAACACTTAAAGAAATGCTCAAGGTCATTAGCCAACAAAGGAATGTAAATCAATAGACCCTGAGATTTCACCTTACACACATCAGAATGGGCAAGATGAAAAACTAAAGTGACAACACATGCTGGAGAGGTTGTGGAGAAAGGGGAACCCTCCTCCATTGCTCGTGGGAATGTGAACTTGTACAACCACTCTGGAAATCAACCTGGCACATTCTCAGACAACTAGGAATAGCGTTTCCTCAAGACCCAGCCGTACCACCCCTAGGCATATATCCAAAAGAGGCTCAAGTACACAATAAGGAATTTTCTCAACCATGTTTGTAGCAGTTTTATTTGTAGTAGCTAGAAGCTGGAAATAACCCATATGCCCCTCAACTGAAGAATGGATACAGAAATTGTGGTACATCTACAAAATGGAATATTACTCAGCAATGAAAAATAAGGAAATCATGAAATTTGCAGGTAAATGGTGTGAACTGGAATGGATCATCCTGAGTGAGCTGTCTCAGAAATTGAAAGACACACACGGTGTATACTCACTTATATAGACATGTAATTTGGATAAACCTACTAAAATCTTTATTTCTAAAGAAACTGATGAAGAGGGAGGGAGGACTCTGACTAAAACTCTCAATCACCATCTCGAAAGGCAAAGGGGATGGACATCAGAAGAAGAAGAAAACAGGAAACAAGTTAGGAACCTGCTACTGAGGGCCTCTGAAAGGCTCTACCCTGCAGACTATAAAAGCAGATGCTGAGACATATTGCCAACTGTTGGACAGAGTGCATGGAGTCTTAAGAGAGAAGTAGGAAATAGTAAGATCTGAAGAGGACAGGAACTCCACAATGAGAGCAACAGAACCAGAAAATTTGAACACAGGGGTCTTTCCAGAGACTCATACTCCAACCAAGTACCATGCATGGAGATAACCTAGAACCCCTGCACATTTATAGCTCGTGGCAGTTCAGTGTCCAAGTGGGTTCCATAGTAAAGGGAAGCAGGACTGCCTCCGATGTAATCTAATTGGCCTGCTCTTGATCACCTCCCCCTGAGGGGGGAGCAGCCTTACCAGGCCACAGAATATAACAATGCAGCCACTCCTGATGAGATCTGATAGACTAAGATCAGAAGGAAAGAGAGGGTGACCTCCCGTATCAGTGGACTTGGGGAGGGGCATGAATGAAGAAGTGGGAGGGAAGGTGAGATTAAGAGGAGAAGAAGGATGGGTTGATGGGGGAATACAAAGTGAATAAAGTGTAATTAATAAAAGTTAAATAAAACTTTTAAATATAAAAAAAGAAACAGCAGGTTATGATGGGATTAAAATACTATTTTAAGGGGGTCAGCAAGGTAGCATTTGGTGTGAGTGGGCTCATTCCACTTTGCTCCCAGAAGGGATTTTCTAGTTTTGCTTCATTGCCCTTCTATATTCCATTTTTAAAAGGTTGGAAAAATTATTATAAATTAAATAATTCATAGCTGGATATAGTGATCCTGGAGAAACAAAAAAGCTGAATGACATAAGAAAAACAGAAGTTTCAATCAATTCTCTCCTTTTAGGAAAAATTACAGAGTTACCTGTGCAACAAGAGAGTTTACAAGTAAAGGTTAAACCCTTAAAAAAAAAAAAAAAACACCAAAAAATTCAGAGAGAGGAATGTTCTCAAGCCTATTGTCCAGGAGCTGGAATTTCTTGCAAGATGAAAGCAGAAAGCAAACTATGCTGGAAGCCAGATTGCCAACCCACCCTGCTCCATGATCTTTCAGTGCCAGGTGCCAAGAGTACCTACAACCAGCAAGGAGCTGGGAAAAGGACATTGAACAGGCCAAAAGAGTTAATGTTGAGCCAAGTGCACCACTAGAGGAGTTGTTTGGGGCTATGCAGACACTATCAGCATTCCCAGTATTTGTGAATCATTTACCTGTTAATGATGGTGCTCAAGCTTGGTATGAGATGACATGACATCCAATACATTTGCTAGATCTAAAGTGGTTTAAAGACTCTACTGGCCTGTATGGAATGTATTCACCTTTCGTTCAACAAATATCAACTAACTGGGTTACAAAATCCTGGGGAGTTATTACCCAAGATTGGAAGGGATTGGTGTCAGCTGTGCTAGAAGCTGGTCAAAATGACATTTTTTTTTTATCATGGTGGAGAAACAAAACCAAGAAAATGGAAGATGGAATTTAGCAAGGGGCATAAATGCTGTCAAAAACCAACTGCTTGGTGAAGAGTGTTATGCCTCCTTCTCATTCTCTGGCTCATCTGTCTTCACCTGTGTCTAGCTTGTTCTCTCTACAACCTGTATCTGTAAAACAGTCCCTTAAAACTGCCTCTGAAGTCCATGAACTGAACCTTCACAAACTTGCCCACTGCACTGCCTCTCAACTCACAGCTTCAACTAATCTGATTGAACAGAACTGACTAGAGCTCACAGATATTCAAGCCTCTGTCTACTGAGTGCTGGTATTAAAGCATATACAACCATGCCTGGACCTAAACGTTTCTGTATCAAAAACTTGATCCATACCAGAGATCTTCTTGCCTCTATCTCCTAAAATTAAAAGTGTGTGTATTCTAGCTGGATCACACACTAACCAAAGAAGGTCTTTGCATGTGATCTCTTGTCACAACAACTATGTTCCTGAGTTAAAATTTCTCTACAAAAGAAATCCCCAGAGAAGACTGTTGATGCTTAAAAATTGGCAAGTAAAAGTGACATCAGATTTTGTAGTCAGAATAAAAAAAAGATATGAAATGGTATACTAGAGTATAATTTCACTCATCAATGATTAAGCATACAATGAAAGAATTTTCCAAAATGATAGCAGAGTGTACTTTCAGAAAACTATTCTGGAATTTATTGAAGATAGTATTATTATATTATAATACTATATTAGAATATATAATATAATATTATATAATACTAGAAATAGTATATTGAAAATTTTAAGCAGGAAGTTAAATTATTATAGAAGAAAGCATGGTTAAAAATAAAGAATGAGGAGCAATTAGAATTGACTACAGCATTAATTATTATTCAATTATTTAATTGTTATTAATTAAATGTAATATAAGCATTAAGTATAAGCAAATATTTAGCTATATATTGGTAATTATAGCTCATCGTGGAAACTTAATTGAAGTCAGGTCAATGCATGTAACTATGTACACAATTATGCTGAAGTATGGCACACTACCAAGGGCCATGAAGGGTTCAAAGTGTCGTTAATGAGGAAGGATGAAAACATTCTTTGCATAACAGTTTAACATTTTAAATTATTATTTCAATAACTAGCAAGGTAACAGGACCTAGCAATGTTTTATTACGAACGTTGACACAACTAACTTACAAAAGATAATGTATTAGAAAAAGTGTTCCTACAATGGAAAAGTAGGTATATGTGGGGAAATAACCTAGATATATACTACTTAAACCACGAGACGCCAATGTAAATATGAAAGCAAATATGCTGTTAATCATATTAATCAGTTTGTGGTAAGAATACTAGAGAAATTAATATTTCAAAATGTTAATTCCAAATACAGGCTTTAAACTCATGGAAACAAGGTCTGCAAGGTAAATAATAGAACAATATAAACTATCCATATATTTACTATATAAAGAGGGATATAAACTCTGATCAATGAGCTTCTACTTTCTATATGTCATATTGCCAAAGGGCCAATCTATTATTAAAAGCAACCATTGTAAACCCATATATCTCCAATTAATTAGTCAAAGCTCTTGGATAGCTAATAGTGAATAATTCTGACTCTTCTGCAAACAACTTTATGAACTCATTCTCTGAGAGTCAATCTTCATCTAATAGCTCACAGGAGAAGTGTCTCTGGTCCAGAGGCCCTCTATTATGCTTTAAGCTCTCCCTATCCACTGACCTACTGACTGAGATGAGGATTATGTCTCAACCCCCTGATGCTCTGAAATTCTGTTATCACTTTGCTCTCATGGAGCTTTTCTGAAACAATTGTCACATCAAATTCTCCTTTTGTTACCTGCTACTTAGCGTCTCTGAGCCTCCTTTTTCCCCCAGCACTATGTTCTAAGGGCATATTAAAACAAACTCCTCTTGTTTGACTTACAGTCACAACATAACATCTGTCACAATACTCAAACACAGTTTAACACAAATTTAAGGAGAATTAGAAATTCTACATTAATGATGGGATACATTAATGCTTCACTTGCAGTAACTAGTAAAAATAACTAGGAAAGCATGTTTTATAGCAAAACTGAACCCGCAAAAATATTTTTTGGATATATTTTGATATCAAAAGTGACTATTTGATGCTAGAAAACAGTCATTGCTTTGTTTCAAATGCTTTTATACATCAGCATCTGTTTTCTTCCCTCTGTGGTTACTGAAGCTAGTGTTTGGAAACAGTTAATATGATAAATGTATTTCTATGTTTCAAATTAAATATAGGATGAGACCTTAGGAGGTATTATGAGACGCATTAGACAAAAGTACTCAGTACACTGGGTCTCCCTCTAAGAAACTGTCTGCCTGGGCTGTATTTATGGGGATTCATAGACGATGAATTCTGACTGATGGGATTATTTGTTTCAGAAGCTGTGATTGAAATAAAACTCAAAAGAAAACAGAAGAGGCAAAGTAAGTAAATCGAGCTAAATGTAATGTGCAGATTTTTAATGCAATACATAAAATAGCACAAATCTGTAACACTGATAAAATTACTATTACAGTCAAACATAAAATAATAATTACACACTGTGAGTAAAAATAAAATCTTCCATTTTCACTTACCTAAAAACACATCATTATAGAGGTAAGATGCTCAAGAAAGCAGTCTATTAATGATGTTACTTATTATGTGGTATGATAAAGCTGTAGAACATGACAGTATTCAAAAATGAATTTAAAATGAGTTATTTCTGGAACTTTTAAGAAAATCATTTTCATCTTTTAGCAGCTATCAACCTCCAATGTCATGCCTACTCTCTCCTCGAGATTTCCTTGGATAATGTGGCTGGTAGCAGCAAGCCACACTCCAGGCAGGCACAAACCCCAAGTTCATCAGAGTAGTACAACAACATAGACTGGACTCAACAGAAAGGAGAACAAAGAAGAAAACCTAAAGTTGGTTTCTTTGGATGGAGAAAGTACATCAGGGAAGAATGAGAGGAGAATATATCACCATGCATTGTTTGAAAAATTTAAAGAATTAATAAAATGATTTTCGAAAAATTAAAAAATGATAATTATAAAATAAAAGGAGGGTAGTAAGGACTGATTTCATCAAAACACATACACATGTTCTCTAAGTCAAGCCTGTTTTAAATATAATTAATATATTGTAACCAATTTTTATACAAACAAAATTTTCAAACAGTTTTTTGTAAGTATTCTAGATCCTTGTAGTCTTATCTTTCCTATGAAGTCTCATCTTACTAACTAAAAAAAAAAAAAATTAAAATACTTTCAATATGTATGAATACTCAGGATCTCCAAACATCAAAGACATTTGGATCAACAAGCACATCTTCTTATGTTAATTTAGAGACAAGTCATTACTGAATCAAAAGCTATCTGGTATTAGAAAACAATACATCACATCAGCTTAACTTTACTCAAGGGTTTCCAGACTGATTTAATGCTGGAATATTATTGTGATTTAGTTTCCTAAAAGTAAATGAAGAAAAAGTCATGCAATTATTTTGAAGATGCCAATTAATTATATCACAAAATTCAACACATATTCGTGATTAAGCAAGCCAGAAATAGCCAATTAAGAAAATCTTAAGAAACTGGGCATATAATGTGAATTGTCTTCCATGATAAACATCATTTATAAACATCATTTACAGAAGAACTTGCTTAATGGTTGTGCCAGTTAATTTTATGCTGACTTGACAATGGCTAGAGTCATTTCAGAGAAGGAAACTTCAACTGAGAAAATGCCTTCAAAGATTGGATTGTTGGAAAGCTGATAAAGCATATTCTTAATTAGTGATTAATGCTAGCAGGGCCTAGCACATCCTGGGTGGTGCCTTCCCTGAGCTAGTGGTGCTGAATTCTATGAGAATGTAGGATGAACAAGCCATGATGAGCAAGCCAGTAAGCTGCACACATCCATGATCTTTGCATCACATCTGCCTCTTGGTTTCTGCCCTGTTTGAAATCCTGTCCAGTCTTCATTCAAGGTGAACAATAATGTGGAAGCATAAGCCAAATAAACCCTTTCCTCCCCAAGTTGCTTTTGGTTTTGATGTCCAAACCACTATGTTAGGGTTGATTTAAAGACTGAGACTAGTATATTACTGAAAACATCCTCGACAGCAAAATTAATTCAAAAGGAACAATTTTAAAGAAAAGAAAAAAAAAAAACCTGTCAACAAATGTACTTGGAAATTCAAAGAGATTTACAGACAACTCTTATAATTCATAAGTAAGTTTGATAAAACTGTTAAATGCAAAGGAAAGTTTAGTAAAAATATGCATCTATAGTTTGCTCAAAGTAAATTGACATAAAATCCTGAAAAAGACAGAATGTGATATCGAGGGTAGGGATGACTGTGTGGCAGACAAAAAAAAAAAATAAATAAAAAATAAAAAGGTGGGGGGACAGAGAAACAATAGCATGACAAGGATGAATGCATGATTTACTTTGTTCATACAACACAGTGGGGATAATCAAGGTTTGACACTGGTTGAATGTTTGGCTTTCAGCAAAATGGTCCTCTTTTGGGGGGTGGGTTCTAAAATTTAAACACTAGATTAATAGATCAGAACCCAAATCTGAGAAAATTGAAGAGCAGGCTCCATAGTATACAATAATATGACACTGAATCCTGTCTCTAGCTTTACTTGATAATTTGGACAACATAATGAGAACCTCAATGGGCCTGGTAGAAAAATATGTATAATTAGCCTAATGAATAAATGAGGACTTGTGGCATCCAGCTCTGTTTTACCATCTGAGCATTCAGGCTTGAAGAATGTCAGTCCATCATCTGCCAGAACCACAGTTTATAGCCTCATGGCTGCCTTTTTACTATAGTGCATCCGTAGCTTGCAGTCTTTTTTTCTTCCACAGCAGATCAAATGTGTTAACTGCATGAACATGACTGCCTCTGCTTTACAAAGCACAGTCATTCTGAAGTTGGCTTTTATTGATGTACCAAAAATACAACAGTTTATTTATGAACATGCTTAATATTAGCAACTAGTTACAATTTAAAATCCAAAATAAGTGTGTCTCCAACTTGGAAGGAGTTCATAGCAAGAGAAGCAAGACTTGGAATTTGAAGCAACCCCACTCTTTAGGATGAGGAAGTAATGGAAGTCACATGTAAAGGTTAAGACAGCTGATTCCTAGGGTAGGATTCTAGAAAAAGATTAATAATAATAATAATAATAATAATAATAATAATATTATTATTATTATTTTACAATTTATTCACTTTGTATCCCAGTTGTAGCCTCCTCCCTCATCTCCTCTTGGTCTCACCCTCCCTCCCTCTTCCTCCTCTATCCCTCTCCCCAAGTCCAGAATCTTAGGATAAGATTTCCCAATATCCTAGTTTTAAAAATCTGAGGTTTTGAAATGATAAGAATACAGAGTGGTGAGAAGTAAAGATCTTTCGAATAGAGTTAAATACAATTTTGGCAGCAAAGGCAAGAGACAAATTGGAGCTATGGAGTGTGGGGCCAACTATGACTGCAAGCAGACCAAGCCCCTCCAAAGAGAGTAAGCAGGTGTCTCAGTGCTGAAGAGACGGCACAGTGGGGAACATGCTTGGGTGTGCATCATGCACAAGAGCTGGCATCTATCATCCTGTCTGTAATTGCCTTTGATGAGGTGGGGTATGGAGACAGGAAAATTCCTGGAATCTCTTTCAGGACTGCTTTGCTGGTGTGTTAAGAGACTGTCTCTTAAACACATGGAAGACTTACTACTGACATCGTCCCTTGTCCCCCACACAGGTGCTGGAGCAATCATGCAGTCTTGGTCACAAAGGACTGCACAGATATGCACTCACATCTATACAAACTCTCACAAAACTTTAAAATGGTATCTTGCTCACTTAAATACGTATTAATTGCTAAAGTATGTTCTAAGAATAGAGAATTTACTTTAAGTAAAGTGACCTAATATCTTATTGGAAACATGAAGTTAAAACTGTTAGGATCTTCATTTTACTTTGTGTATAAATCACTATGCCTTCAGACATTGCTTATTGAGTCATTTAAAATTAATGGGGACCTAAATAGTTCATCTGAGTAAACTTTGGAAGATAACCATGAATTATTTTATTATGTCACCTATCCTTCTAAAAGTGAGTATCACACACATCTTTAATGAAATAAATTATATGAATATTTTTATGGATAACAGTAAACTACTTTATAAAACTGATGTAGTGGGATATGACTGTGTGAATGATTGCTTTACAAAACAAATTTATTATGTCACTTACTCTACATACATGATGCATGACTAATTACGTGCACGTTGAATTTTAAGTTTAGGGTATAGAAGTGTCTCACTATGCTGCTGTTAGAGGCTGTTAATTTTTTTAATGCACGGAATTACTTAGAAGGGTCCGAGTTTACCAACAGCAGAGGGCATTTATATCCAAGTGGATTAACAACATGGTTACAATGCTGATGTTAAAATATTGATATGGCATTGCTTTATGTGAGAGTATAAAATATTGACTGAAAAGGGAGGACTGTTAAGTATTGATTTCCCTCCAAGGAAAAGCATTTACCATCTGTTCCTTGTTGCATACACACGCACTTACAATCGGAATCTGCAATTTACAGCTTGAGAAGAAAAGGCAAAAATGAACAGGTAATGACTGGCACAAGTTGGTATTATTATCATTAAGACACTTCTTCCTTTCAGCTGGAAACCCTCTTCAAGATGATTACCCTGACCATGCTGCTGACCCTGCTACTCCTGCTTGTCCATTATTTAATTCTATTTGGTAAATCTCTATGACAGTTTTATTGCAGGCTGAAAATAGAATTGATCCAAGGCCTGGTTTGCTTTGATGATCTTTCCAAGGAACACAGATAGCCCCATTAATGGGAACTTTGAACAGAAATAAAGCTAAATAGAATTTTACCTCAATACAAAACTCTTCTGTAACAAGTTTTTTTTTCCCCATGCAACAATATTCTTTTCTCTTTCATTTAAAAAGAATGTTAGCAGTAGAGCATCTACTTCTGAACTTCAAAATCATCTTTTTTGTTTGTTTGTTTGTTTTTTACTACTAAATGCACTCTCAATTACATGTTACAGAAAAGACCAAATGATAAGGAAATCTCTGTGCTGGGGCAGGACTGGACCTGCAGGAGTCTCTTAATTTCAGTGCACCTATCAAAATGGACAGAGACAGGAATGTGCTGGTTTCAATATTAAAATACTGAAATAAGGACTCTAAGGCTCAACTTTCTCCCCTTCTTTTATTCTATTTTGTGAGATGGAAGAAATGCTTGCTCACATTCTTGACAATGCAGCATTCTTGACAATGGACAAAGAACTATACACCTTCATGAAAAATGTTTTAGTAGGCACCCAAGTAATTTGCAAAAACAAAAGAAAACAAAACCTCAAGAATGAACCTTAGATTTTTACATTTGGCAAATGCTTCACAGAGGTATATGTGTCTGTGTTTATGCCTGGTTTTGTAGTACTTTGCCGAATGACATCTTAAAATATAAGTTAAAAAATAACAAGGTTGATTTATTTTTTATTTTTTAAATTTTTATTTATTTTTTATTTATTACAATTTATTCATTTTGTATCCCCTCAGCAGCCCCCTCTCTCATCTCCACCAGGTCCTGCCCAACCTCCCTCTTTTGCCCCTATGCCCTTTCCTTAGTCCCCTGATAGGGTAGGACCTCCTCCCTTTCTAGCTGACCCTAGCCTGCCAGTTATCATCCAGGCTGGCTCATCATCTTCCTCTGTGGCCTGGCAAGGCTGCAACCCCTAGCAGGAGGTGATCAAAGAGCTTGGCACTGAGTTCATGTCAGAGACATGTACCCCTAACTAAGGAACCCACTTGGAAAATGAGCAGCCTATGAGCTTCCTTTTAACAGGGAGCCTAGGTGCTCTCCATGCATGATCCTTGCTTGGAGCATTGGTCTCTTCAGGGATATATCTTAGCAGGGGGAATAGGTCCAATCTATGCATGGTATTTGGTTGATGCATCTGTTTCTGCAGGCCCCCTTGGGCCTAGTTTTTGTTTTGTTTTGTTTTTTTTCATGGCTTTGTTGGTCTCCTTGTGTGGCTCCTGTATCTTCTGGCCCTTCTATACTCCCTTCTTCTGTAAGACTACCTGTGATCTGTCCAAAGTTTGAAAGTGAGTCTCTGAATCTGATTCAGTCCCCTGCTGGGTAGAATCCTTTAGAGGACATCTGCGATAGGCTCCCATCTTTTTCCCTCTGTTCTTCTACCTCTGGTGTCTATCCTGTTTTCCCTTCTGAATGAGAATAAAACATCTTCCCTGGGGTCCTCCTTGTTGTTTAGCTTCTTTAGGGCTGTAGATTTTAGTATGCTTTTTCCTATATTATATGGCTAATATCCATTTATAAGTGAGTATATACCATGAGTGTTTTTCTGCTTCTGGGATACCTCATTCAGGATGATCTTTTCTAGTTCCATTCATTTGCTTACAAATTTCATGATTTTCTCATTTTTAATGGCTGAGTACTATTCCATTGTGTAAAAATACTACAATTCTGTATGCATTCCTCTGTTGATGGACATTTGGGTTGCTTCCAGGTTCTGGCTATTATGAATAAAGCTGCTACAAACATGGTTGAGCAAATGTCCTTGCTGTGTACTTGAGATTCTTTTGGTTATATACCTAGGAGTGGTATAGCTGGATTTTGAGGAATCACTATTCCTAGTTGTCTGATGAAGCACCAGATTGATTTCCAAAGTGGTTGTACCAGTTTTAATTCCCACCAGCAATGGCGGAGGGTTCCCCTTTCTCCACAACCTGTCTAGCAAGTGTTATCACTTGGGTTTTTAACCTTTGCCATTCTGACGAGTGTAAGATGAAATCTCAGGGTCGTTTTTATTTGCATCTCGCTGATGGCTAAGGACTTTGAGCATCTCTTTAGATGTTTCTCTGCCATTCTATATTCCTCTACAGAGAACTCTCTGTTTAGCTTAATACCCCATTTTTTAATTGGATTGCTTGATTTATTGCTTTTTAATTTCTTTAGTTCTTGATATATTCTGGATATAGTCCCTCTGTTAAATAATAGGATTGGTGAAGATCCTTTCCCAGTCTGAGGCTGTTTTGTTCTGATGACAATGTCCCTTGCTTTAGAGAAGCTTTTCAGTTTCATGAGGTCTCATTTATTGATTGTTGCTCTTAGTGCCTGTTGGAATTCTGTTGGTATTCTGTTCAGAAAGTTGTCTCCTGTGCCAATGGGTTCTATGTTCTTCCCTACTTTTTCTTCTAACTGATTTAGTGTATCTGGTTTTATGTTGAGATCTTTGAACCCCTTGGACTTTAGTTTTGTGCAGGGTGATAAGTATGGATCTATTTTCATTTTTTTTCTGCATGTAGGCATCCATTTGATCCAACACCATTTGTTGAAGGTACTGTCTTTTTTTCCATTGTGTGGTTTTGGCTTCTTTGTCTAAAATCAAGTATTCATAGATGTGTGGGTTTAATTCTGGGTCTTCTATTCTATTTCATTGATCCACCTTTCTGCTTCTATGTCAATACCATGCCATTTTTATTACTATTGCTCTGTAGTACAACTTGAGATCAGGGACTAAGATACCTCCAGATCATCTGTTGTTGTATAGGATCTTTTTGGAAATTTTGGGTTTTTGTTTCTTCATATGAATTTGAGAAATTTTCTCTCAAGGTCTGTAAGGAATTGTGCTGGGATTTTGATGGAAATTGCATTGAACCTGTAGATCACTTTTGGCAGAGTGGCCATTTTCACTGTTAATCCTACTGATCCATGAGCACAGGAGATCTTTCCATCTTCTGATCTCTTTCTCGATTTCTTTCTTCAGAGACTTGAAATTTGTTCATTTTCTCTTTAACTGTCTGGATTTGCTTGTCTATTTCTCTGAGGGATTTCTTTGTTTCGTCTTTACGTGACTCTAGTAACTGGATAAGCATATCTTTAAGATAATTTTCCTGTGTTTCTGATAAATTG
Organism: Meriones unguiculatus; assembly: GCF_030254825.1. Taxonomy (NCBI): domain Eukaryota; kingdom Metazoa; phylum Chordata; class Mammalia; order Rodentia; family Muridae; genus Meriones; species Meriones unguiculatus. The sequence goes on along the minus strand of NC_083367.1, from coordinate 18,103,500 downwards.
GAGTATCCATTTGTTTTGGGAGTTGCTGGTGAAGCCATGAGTTCCTGATTTTTGTTGGGTGTGTTCTTTCATCTTCCTCTGGCCATTTGCTTAAGGGTAACCTGCACTGTTTGTTCTTGGGTTCTGCAGTTCAGATTGGTACCGTCTTTCTCTGGTGTCTGGAGAACTCTTCAGGGAAATGAGAGAGGTCCAATGGTTTCAGCGTGTGTATTGGTGCTTCAGCTCTACCTGTGGTAGGAAAGTCTGAGGGCACAGAAGGACAAATGCAGTGAGCATGGGGGTGTAAGTTTGCCTTGAGGGACAGGGTGCTAGACAATGCAGAGGACTTTAGTGTGAGGAAGTGGCACCTGTGGTCACTGAAGGAGTTGTGGGCTCCAAAGTTATTGCATGGACTGGTGATGATTGCATGCACAAATTTTCTGAGTATGTCAGTGGCCTACAAGCTACTGGTATTGTCACTAACTGAGCTCCAAGAGTTATTTGCCTAAACTCAATCCTTCAGTGGTGGACAGCACAACAAGCTGTGCAGCTATCAAAGTCCAAGGGACCTGAAAAACCAGCCAGTGGCACCAAGCCCGAAGCCATGGTAGTGGCTATGCAAAACATCCTCGCAGACACCTAAACACCCAGTTCTGTAGCCACAACTGGATTCCTGGGTAAAGGGGCTGCAAAACCACTGAGCTGTCTGAGGGCACATTTGGTTCAGCACACCCAAACCTACCAGTAGAGAACAGGAGAAACCCCTGTGCATTTTGATTTGACCTGCTTAAGAATGAGAGTGTTCCCAAGTGCCTGTAGAGCCTCAGATCCAGGGTGCTTCTAAGCTAGCAGCCAGACATCAGAAATCTCCCACCCATACATCCACGGTGGGAAACAGAGGGTTTCTTGGGACAAGGAAGCCCTGGCTCTGTGGAGCTACCCGCGGAGTTTAGGCAGGTCCCTTGGACTTTGGTAGCTGCACAGCCTGCTATGCTGTCCACCACTGAAGGATTGAGAGGTTCATACGTTCAGGCTCTGTGGAGTTGGTTACGCCAGAAGCTCGCAGGCATGGAACCCAGTCAGGATTATATTGCGAATCTTGGGCTCAGGACATAGGTGATGCTGGCTGCTGAGGCTGTCATGAAAATATTCCTGCCTTTGCTGTCTAGGTTCTCAGGCAGCAAGATCTGCGTCACTGGCCCTGTGGCTCGGTTCCTCCGAGGGGGAGGGAGGCCCCAGGAAGAAAAGTGCTGCTCTCCATTCTCAGAGAAGTCTGCCTGTGACCCGAATCAAAGAGCTCTCTGCCCCTGTGGTGTCCCCCCTCATTCAGGGGGCCACAATGCCAATTTTCCGATTTCATTTGCCCCTGCACTCACCAATTTCGGAGTTTCAAATCCACTGCCTTTCATAAACTGTGCACGCTGATCGCCGCTATCTTGGATCCCATAAACAGAATTTTCAACAGGGGAATATCAAACGCCAGAGAAACACTTAAAGTAATGTTCTGTGTCCTTAGTAATTTCCGGAATGCAAATCAAAACAGCCCTGAGAGTCCATCTCACACCCATCAGAATGGCTAAGAACACAAACTCAAGTGACTGGCACATGATGGAGAGGATGTGGAGAAAGAGGAACCAATTAGATATTTTATGCTGACAAGTAAATCTCCAGTGCCAGGAATGGGTCACAACTTGAGCTATCATCCAAAATGGGTCATATAGTCTCTGCTCCAAATATCACAGGTTTTTGCCCAGCTCTTGGTTACCATCTGCAAACAAATAATAGTATTTTCTTATTGAAGACAGCATTTACTTATGTCATCACACATGGAGAAATTAAAAGCTTAATGTCCCCCACTCAGCTTCACCTATTCTGACCAGATTTTAAGATTCTGGAAGATACTTTACATGTCATCAGATGAGAAAAATAATCATCACATAGCTACAAAGTCTGCAGGTCTATAGCAAAGACCTGCCTGAAAAATATAACTGATGAAATGGTTGAACAAATATTAGGTGAGTAACCAACTATATCTTGATTGGATTTAAGGCCTACTCCATAAGTCCATAACTAAAACTGTTGGAGTGGTTAAAAACCTGAGACTAGACATGTCATAGACCTAGAGAAAGCCTCTCTCTATTATCCTGCTAAAGGAACATAGAAACAAAATGATGTCTAACGATATATTGCTAAATCTAAAGATCAAAGAATCAATCACACCTCATGGGAGAAGTCTTCTATTTTAGTGGAATGTAATTACCACAGAGATCCACAATTAGCTGATGTTCAAACTGATTTGTTTTTGGAGCATTTGGCCCTAAATGAGATATCTTTAGCAAACTCTTTAACTAAATGCTCGGAGATCTATGTGGGAAAAGGATCATGGAGATTGTAAGAGCCAAGGGTGATAGATAGACCCACAGAAGCGGAAATTTCCAGACAACAACATAGGAACATGCACATAGGAACTTGCAGAGTCCATGACAATGAGAGAAAACCTGGACAAGTTCAAACCAGACAAAGTCTCATGACAGAGGAGGAGAAAAGGTCATTGGGCCCACCCCCAACCAATAATCTATTTGTAATTAATACTTACTGGAAAGGGGAAAATCAGTTTCCTCCAGTGGAATATCAGTGGGTGTATCAACCATGATCGAGGCAAGGCTGCATGACCAGAAATAACTGACCAAACAATACAAAATCTATGCTGTTTGTGTGTGTGTGTGTGTGTGTGTGTGTGTGTGTGTGTGAATGTGCACATTTTGATATTCTTTGTGTTATTGTTTATTGGTTTCATCAACTTTATCTTTTTGTTTTTGTTTCTTGTTTTTCTTAGAGAGAGAAAAAATGATTACCAAGTTTGTGGGTAGTTGGGAAAAGCATAGAAGGAAGTAATGGAAGTAAACGTTTTTGATAAATTATATTTTATGAATAAAATAAAATATAGAAGATATGAAAATATAAAAGTTATGACAATATAAAAGATAAAATATAAAATTTTTACTAGTAAAGTAAAAAGCTGGCATTATAAAGGAGCCATTAGTTTCCTTATATTTCCCTTAACTCAACCTAGTTAATTTTGCTTCGTTTTTCTTGCAAACCAACTCTGCTGTGCATGGAGTTCTTTACCCTGCATTCGGCTTCAACTTTCCTGCTGGAAACAGACCCGTGTCCTCACTAAAGATTTAGCTCTAAATTAATTTATTCTAGAAAATCAATCAAAGCCTTGTCAAGTCAGGCATCATATGTGGCTCAAGTGATAGATCCACTCCCTGGAATAGATGTGATTATCCAGTAAACATGATGAACACACAGGGCTTTAAAGCTTATATGTTAATAGTCACACCAGACAGTAATTTACACCTGAAATAAATGCAGGTCTGTTATGTATAGAATTAAATAGAATTATTCCAGTCTGTCAAATTTTAAACAGATATGTATATAACTTTCAATAGTTGATACAGATAATTATATCACTTCACTTAAATGGTTAGAATAATGGACCATGACACAGGTCCATATTACATGCTGAAGCAAGCTATATCAAAATTGTATTTATAAGAATAAAAAATAAATATAAATAATTTGTACTTTCCGTAGGACACATTATTTGTTTCAGGATAAAAGCACATCAAAGTTTGAGCACTCACACTTACTATTGAATTTCCACCTACAGATTTATTACCGAATTTTAAAAAATTGTGCTCATCCTTTTTTTTTTTTTGTTTATATTTGTTTTGTCAATACTAGTCTCAAATCCAAAAGCTACAAGATAAAATGAAACTCTCAACTTACGCGCTTCTGGGTTTAATAAAAACATTCAGGGAATTAGAAAAATATAACTGAATTCTTCTGAAGTGGATGCAGTGCCTACTTTGAAGAAAGGGCTTTTAGCAAGAGATGGAGCCTAATCTCTTGGCACTGTGTATTACTGAGCCTTGGATGGAAATGGAAAGATTCGGTATGTGTAAATTGTAACAATGAGGAAAAAAAATAATGTAAAACTCATCAAACCTTAAGTGGTGGGGTGACATCAAATGACTTTCAAGTTTTGAAAGTATTCAAGTTTCTGTAAGACAAAAAAAAAAGAGAGAGAGAATTTCTTAAACTAGATATAACTGAGTGTTTCTGTGAGAATCAGTTTCACTGTGAAACTGATTTTGCAGCAATGTTAATATCTCATGTATTCTTGCATTAGTTAGCACATTAAATCTCAATACAGATTTAATATTTAAAATAATAGCTTATAGTAAGTCAAATTCTTTCTTTGTGTGTTATCATATTATGGAACAAAGACAAAAATTTAGTATACAAATATGAGACATTTATAAGCATTAAAAGCATTAATTTTTCTGAAACTCAAGACAGAAATAGAACTGAAAGTCTATATTCAAACTTCTGCCACATCTCTGGTAGATTTATTGATTTGCTGGATTTCAATCTATAAAGAGAAATTAAATTATCAGAATTAATTTCTTTTTACTCATTTATCCAATGTGTTGTTGCCTCTTCACAAAGTATAATAGTAGAAACATACATTTACACACTGTTAGGGAAACAATGTTTAACCACATACTGCCAAATATATAAAGACACATAATATCATATCATAGAATGGTGACCCTATTAAATAGTTTCAGTTTGTCACACTGTCAGAAGAGAGAGATAGGTTCCTTCACATGCTCCAGGAGATGAGTTCTGGGCATCAGGGATGACATGATCCTTCAACATGCTCATAAAATAAAAGGAAGAAGTATTAAAACCTACTTTTAATTACTGTATCAGAATTAAAATATTCATATATATGCTATAATAATACCTCAATAAGTAGCTGCTATGTAAATAAACATTACCATATACATAACCAAAACCAATTATTTTCCTGTAATAAACCTAGAGAAACATTGCATTTTAATAGTTTATTTATTAATTTACCTTTGTATGGGCGTATGTATTATGTACTATCAATGGGACTGTGTGATAGTATATGTGCACATATGTGTAGATGTGGGTATGTGCCATGAAGAGTCTATAAGAGGACATCAGGTGCTCTGTTTTATCATTCTCAAGTTGATTCCCTTGAGTAAGGGTATCTTCCTGGATCTCAATTAGGTTGGTGGCCTGCAGCCCTCAGTAACCCTCCTGCACTAACCTCCCTCCCCCATACAGAAGTTGTAAACTTGTATGTACACATACATTGTTGGGTTTTTATGTGGGTGGATTTCAACTAAAGTCCTTATGATTATGCATTGGCCACTCCTACCCCCTGAGCCTTCTTGCCAGTTACCAGCATTTTGTTTCTTCCCTTAAGATTTTCTTTATATTTAAACAGTAAGTGTATTCATAAAATATGCCTTTTGATAGCTTTAAAATATAGTCCATAACTGTTAATCTTTTTAAGAAATTAACAAAAATGATGAAAAAGAATTAGCATACCATTAAGTTTTGAGAGTTTGGTGAGATAGTATAATTTCTGAAAACTATTTTCTTGCCTGTTATTGTCAATCTTATATTTCAAGCAGTTGTTCCTGTTAAAAATTCCTGTTCATAATTCATCTTGGCTTGCAGAAGTAAACTGTCACAATTCTTGAGGCTGTGTGACATCCTCCTAGAGAATAGTTCACTGAGTTCCTGACACATCAAAGGTGTTTACTAACTGTGTTTTAAATGAATTAATTAATGGCTAAGCCATGCCATACTTACAGGACTACTAGCATTGTTAAATCTATTGCAAATTAAGATACTGGGCTTGCTTCAGCATGTAATATGGACCTGTGTCATGGTCCATTACTCTAACCATTTAAGTGAAGTGATATAATGGTTTGTTATGTTTCTTAAATATCAAATAGTATAACTGGAGTAGTCATTTTGCTTCATTTAACACTAAATCTACATAAGTTGCATATTTGAAAAACCTTAAGATCTTAGTAAGGACAGTGTTATACATGAGTTTCAGAAGTGCTAAGTCTAGAGAGTAATAAATCTGGTAAATTTAATTATTATTGTATGTGGTGATTTACTGTGTATGAGTGAATGTATACGTAAGACGTGGCTGGCAGAACTCAGAGTCATAACCTCACAGATCAAAAACACTACTTAAATTTATTTAGGAGAGAGATTTTATTAACATTTCATCATGAAAAAATAATCTGCATGTATATGTTGGGAGAATATTCAGCTATTTCAAGGTTTGACATTTATTGTCATTTCACAGGAATCAGTTCAGGAACTTTGATAGAACTTTGGTAATGAAGGTAAATAAAATGAGACATTTATTACAAATGCTAATCTAAAATATGTGTTTGAGTTTTATATAGCACAAACATGATAAGTCTGGAATTGAAGGCAACATACAGAATTTCTTCTCAAATATTTAAAAATGTAATTGTATTTCACATAGGTGCCTTAAAATATTTCTGCTTTTATTTAATAAGACTCTACCTGTTCGTATTCATAAATATTTTGCCCTAGTCTTTATATATACCCATACGGATTGTATCTTGTAGCAAGATATAAAATAAATGTATCAGGAATCAATAAACACAGACACTCCTCAAAAATGCCTTTTTATGTGGGTTTTTATTTTCTTTTTTGTCTTTTCACCATTCAAAGTTAGAACAATGTTACAGGGCCACTATCTATCAAGAAGCTCTGTTTGAGAGCAAGAATGTATCATAACAGACTGGTCATTTGAGAATACCTTTTACATTATTAGGAACAAAGATCTTTTTGTATTTTGCCCTGACACAGGGGTTAAAAGACCTGGACTTTTGAACCATTTTAAAGGATATGGAAGCATTATATGTCACAAGGCTTTGAGCCTTGTTGATTATAAAGCCTAATGACTTTAGGGTCATTCTTTGAGTCCAATGAAGATTGCCACCTGCAATGAAACAAGAGTGTTTTCCCACTAATTGCTATTTTTTTTGCAATTTATGGATTTTGATAAATTATGCACCTTTGATTTCTAATCAAAATAATTAAATTATTATAATACCACTTAGTGCACATGGATCTTATACTCTATTTGAAAGAAATTTCTTAAACAGCAAGTCAGAACACAAAAGCACCCCTAAAAGATAGGAACAGCTGCCCAGCAACTTTCATAACACTGGCTGGTTGTTTATATAAGTATTTAACGTACAACCTTCCACTGAGTCTTTGTTAACCTAGCACTCTCTCTTAAGAAAACATCTAAATAAAACTTGTCAAGGCTGATTTTGCTGCACTTTTCTTTGTTGCTGCAGGGGATTTCCTTTTCCAGTTAATGAGGCTTCACTGTAATAGATGAGGCTTTGTTTTAAAGTCAAGAGTTTCACTTCCAAACTTTGTCACATTATTCTCTGGGAGGCTTTATATTTTTGCTGTCTGTCTGCTTTTTGTTTCACAAATGGTCTTCTAGGAGATTGTTCTTGCAGGTCAATAGCTCCCTCTCTCCATGAAACACTGATACTAAAAACATCTTAAGGTCTCTGCTGCTTTGAAGACCTTGCTTTTGGGTTGTTTAGTTGGCATAGATCTGATCCATCTGATCCCAGGCTAGTTATTTGTATTCAGAACACAGGCTGATATTTTCCACTTCAGAAGTGATTGCAGCGGTATTCTGTTTTGACTAGGATTCTCTTCCATTCTCTTTTAGTCTCTGTGTGACTCCTTGACTTATTTTGGATTCCTAAGGCATTCTTGCTGATTTCAAGGTTTTTCCTCCTTTATTTGTATATTGAAAATTTTCAAGTATGAGTAAATTGTTGTTAGAATCTGTCTGTCTCTCAATTAAGCTTTATATGTAATCACATTATTTGTTCTCACAGTGGTTTATAGTAGACTTAAATATTTACTACTATCTGATGGCAAAACAGAAAGCTACATTCATTGTATCAAAGATCTTTAGACCTAGAAATAATACTTCAGTCAGTCAGTTTAATAAGTTATTTATACTTGTTGCTATGAACACAGTCTCTTTGCTCTTATGTACAAATCTGCAATTAAGAATTAAACTAGGGGGGAATATCCAAGATGGTGGCGACCAACATGCACTGTATCTGAGAAGCAGAGGATCTGAAACTCTGAAATTGGTAAGTGGAGGGGCAGCTGAGGCCAGAAAATCGACATTGAGGTTTCCTGGACAAGGTGGGACAACACTAGAGCTGAGACCGTTTAGTTCAGATCACTGGCCAACATCCCTGGGGACAGAGAGTGGTGAACATTCTATCCCCTTGCATTTCCCCTTTTCAGGCCTCCCTCCTCCTCCTCAGCAGAGGCGGCCCACAGTTCCTGAGACTCTTAGCACAGAACTCACTGCCTGGTGACTGAGACAGCAGAGGCAGGGTGCTTAGCTCCTCAGTAGCAGCTGCCAGCCTTACCAGCCTTCCTTGTCCCGGCTCTTTGAGGAGCTGTATGGGCCCTGCCAGGCTTCCCAGCCAGTGGCTGTAAAGCTGCCCAATCCCTCAGTGGTGGACAGCCAGCTATAAAGCCACCAAAGTCCCCCAGCCCTGGCAAGCCAACCAGGTACACCAGGCCCACTGGGATAAACAGGTCAGTGGACCACCGTGGCTCACCAGTACTGCCCAGCAAGCATCTGTACCGGCCTCCCAGTTCCAGTGCTGTGGCTGGACTTCCAAGTTCTGCAGCTGCAGCACCACTAAGCTGATGGAGCTCCTACACCCTCTTTTGCCCCAGCAAACTCAAATCTGAGAATAGAGAACAGGGGGAAGCCCTGTGTTTTCCAATTTGCCCTTCAAGAGAGTGAATATGCCTTCAAGTGCCTGCAGAGCCCCAGATCCAGGGTCCCTCTAGGCTAGCAGCCAGACATTGGATCCCTCCCACCCACACACCCACTGTGGGAAACACATGGATTCTTGGGACAGTGTTCTCAACATTGAAGCCCCTGTTCTGTGGATCTACCAGTAGAGTCCAGGCAAACAACTCCTGGAGCCCAGACAAGGCTGAATACCCTGTGGCCTGTAAGCCACCAGGGTATTTAAAGAATCTGCACAAGCAATGTGCACCAGTGAACACCACCAGTGCCCATGACCCCTTCTGTGCATGCACTACACCCATTCACCAGACTCCAGGCATCTACATTCTCCAGCATCCTGTCCTTCAAGGCACACTTTCACATAAATGTACACTCTCACCCACAATTGTCCCTCTGTGCCAGCAGACCTTCCTCCTATAAGTACAGCTGAAACACCAATGCATACTCTCAAACCAGTGGACCTCTCTCATCTTTCTGAAGAACACTCCAGACAGCAGAGATAGACAGTCACAGTCTGAACTACAGAATCCAGGAACAAACAATGAAGGATAAGCAAATAGCCAGAGGGCAGCATAAGAACACATCCAACAAAAATCAGGACACCATGGCTTCACCAGCAACACCCCAAATGAATGGATACTCCAATTCATCAGAAACACAGGAAAATAATTTTAAATCATTGATTATCGAGTTACTATAGACATTTAGAGAAGAAAAGAATAAATTTCACAAAGAAATAGCCACACAAATGGAGGCAAATAATGTGGAAATGAACAAAGCTTTCAAAAAATACAGGCAAATATAGCCAAATAAATAGAGTCACAAGTAGAGGCACAATTAGTGGCATGTAGAGAGGAAACAGACAAAAAAAATAGAGAACATCATAGAGAGGTAGGAATCCACATTTAAACAAATGAAGGAAATGATACAATTCATGAAAACAGAATTAGAATCAATAAATAAAACACAAACAGAAAAAACCCTTGTGCTGGAGAGCTTAGAGAAATGATCAAGAACCACAAAGGTAAGCATCACTAATAGAATACAAGAGATAGAAGCAAGAATCTCAGGCACTAAAGATGCAGTTGTAGAACCTGATACTTCTCTCAAAGAAAAACCAAAATTAGAAAAGTTTTGACCACAAAACATTCAAGAAATCAAGGACACTATTAAAAACAACAACAACAACAACAAAAAAAAAAAAAAAACAACTAAACTAAGAATAATAGGAATAGATGAAAAAGATTTCAGGCTCCAAGATCAAGAAAATATTTTTAAGAAAATCAATGAAGAGAATTTTCCCAACTTAAAGAAAGACATGACCATAAATATACAAGAGGCCTACAGAACACCAAATAGACTACACCAGAAGAGAATCTTTGATAATCCTCACATCACATCATAATCAAAACACTAAATATGCAGAACAAAGAAAAAATATTAAAAGCATCAAGGGAAAAAGGCCAAGTAACATGTAATAGTAGACATTTCAGAATCAAACTAGACTTCTCAACAGAAACCATGAAAGCCAGAAAGGCCTGGGCAGATGTTATGCAGACTTTGAGGAACCAAGATGCCAACCCAGACTACTATACCCAGCAAAGCCTTCAATCAAAATAGATGGAGAAAAAAAATATTCCATGACAAAACTAAATTTAAGTAATATCCACATAACAAAAGAGCCCTACAGCAGATACTAGAAGGAAAACTCGAATCTAACAAAAACAACTACATCCAAGAAAATATAGGATATAGACAACTTCTAAACAAAAATTAAAAGAAAACAAGCAATGAATCACAGTAACACCACCAACTCTGCAATAAAAGGAACTAACATTCATTGGCCACTATTATCTCTCAACATCAACAGACTCACCTCTCCAATAAAAAGAAACAGATTAACAGAATGGTTGTGGAAAGCAAGATCCAACACTCTGCTGCATCTAAGAAACACAACACTGCAACAAAGATAAATACCACCTCAGAGTAGTATTTTTCAAGCAAATGGACACAGAAAACAAGCAGGGTTAGCTTTCCTAATATCTAAATAAAATAGACTCTCAATCAAATTTAATCAAAAAAGATGAGAAGGAGCACTTCATTCTCATCGAAGGAAAAATCCACCAGGAGGACATAACAATTCTGAACATCTATGCCCCAGATGCAAGAGAACCTACATTTGTAAATGAAACATTATTAAAGCTAAATCACACATCCATCTCAACACCTTATACTGGGAGACTTGAACACTCCACTCTTACCAAGGGACAGATCATCCAGATAGAAGCTAAACAGGGAAATAGTTGTACTTATAGAGGTCCTAAATCAAACGGACCTAATAGATGTCTACAGAACTTTTCAATTCAAAAGAGTATACTTTCTTTTCAGCAGCTCATGGAACCTTGTCCAAAATAGACCATATAAATGGTCACGAAGCAAGCCTCAGCAGATACAAGAAGATTGGAATAATCCTTTGTATCCTATCTCATCATCATGGTCTAAAGCTGGGCCTCAACAACAAAAGAAATAGCAAAAAGCATACACGTACTTGGAAACTTAACAACTTGCTACTCAATGACAGCTGGGTTAGGAAATAAATAAAGAAGGAAATTAAATACTTCCTAGAATTCAATGAAAATGAAGGTACAACATACCCAAAACTTATGGATGAAAATGAAAACAGTGCTAAGTGGAAATTTCATAGCACCAAGTGCCTTTAATAAGAAAAATTTGAAACATCTCATACAAGCAAATGAATAGCTCACCTGAAAGTCCTAGACGAAAAAAAAAAAAAGCAGACACACGCAAGATGAGTAGACACTGGAAATACTCAAGTTCAGGGCTGAAATCAATCAATTAGGAATAATTAAAACTATTCAAAGAATCAATGAAACCAAGAGCTAATTCTTTGAGAAAATCAACAAGATAGAAAAACCCTTAGCCAAACTAACTAAAAGGCAGAAAAAAAAAAAAAAATCAGCAAGACCAGGAATGAAAAGGAGGACATACCTAAAGAAAATGAGGAAGTCTAAACAATCATTAGGCCTTACTACAAAAGCTTATATGCCACAAAATTTGAAAATCTAAATGAAATGGACAGTTTTCTTGATAGATTCAATTTACTAAAATTAAATCAAGTTCAGGTAAATAGATTAAATTATCCTCTATCCCCCACAGAAATAGAAGAGGTCATCAAAATCTTCTTCCAAAAAAAAAAAAAAAAAGCCCAGGGCTAGATGGTTTCAGTGCAGAATTTAACCAGACCTTCAAAGAAGAGCTAACTCCAATTCTCTTCAAACTATTCCACAAAATAGAAAGAGAAGGAATATTACAAAACTCATTCTATGAAACCACAATCACCTTGATACCTAAACTACATGAAGACCCAATAAAAAAGAGAACTTCAGACTTATCACTCTTATCAACATTGATGCAAAGATACTCAATAAAATACTTGCAAACCGAATTCAAGAACACGTCAAAGAATTCATCCACCATGACCAAATAGACTTCATCCCAGGCATGCAGGGGTGGTTCAATATATGGAAATCCATCAATGTAATCCACCATATAAACAAAGTAAAGGAGAAAAACCACATGATCATCTCTTTATATGCCAAAAAAAAAAAAAAAAAAAAAAGAATTTGACAGAATCTAATACCCATTCATGTTTAAAGTCTTGGAGAGATCAGGGATACAAGGCACATACCTAAACATTGGAAAGAATATATATAGCAAGCCTATATCCAACATCAAACTCAATGGAGAGAAACTTAAATCAATCCCACTGAAATCAAGAACAAGGAAAGTCTCCCCACTCTCTCCCTATCTCTTTAACATATTACTTGAAGTCCTAGCCAGAGCATTAAGACAACTAAGGTGAATCAAGGAGATAATAATCTGAAAGGAAGAAGTCAAAGTATCACTATTTGCAGATGATATGATAGTACACATGAACTACCCCAAAAATTCAAATAGAGAACTCCTTCAGCTGATAAACACCTTCAGCAAAAAGGCTGGATACAAATTTAACTCAAAAAAATCAGAAGCCCTCTTTATACCAAAGACAAAAGGGCCAAGAAGAAATAAGGGAAACAACACCCTTGATGATAGACACTAATAAGTTAAAGAACCTTGGTGTGACTTGGACCAAGAAAGTGAAGGACCTGTTTGAAAAAAAAAAAAAAAAAACATAACTATGAGTCTCTGAAGAAAGATATCAGAAAATGGAATGATCTCCCATGCTCATGGATCTGTAGGATTAACATAATGAAAATGGCTATTCTGCCAGAAGAAATCTACACATTCATGGGATTCCCATCAAAATACCAACACAATTCTTTACAGACCTTGAAAGAAAAATTCTCAACTTCATATGAAAAAAACAAAACAAAACAAAACAAAAACCCAGAATTGCCAAACAATCCTGTACAACAACAGATCTTCTGGAGGTATTTCCATCCCTGATCTCAAGGTGTTGTGTAGAGCAATACTTATAAAAACTGCATGGTATTGACATAGAAACAGAATAGTGGATAAATGGAACCAAATAAAAGACCCAGAAATAAATTCACACACCTATAGATACTTGATTTTTGACAAAGAAACCAAAACTATGCAATGGGAAAAAAGACAGCACCTTCAACAAATGGTGCTGGTCTAACTGTATGTCTACATGCAGAAAAATGAACATAGATCCATATTTACCATCATGCACAAAACTTAAGTCCATGTGGATCAAAGACCTCAACATAAAACCAGACACATGAAATCGGTTAGAAGAAAAATTGGGGAAGATCCTAGAACTCACTGGCATAGGAGACAAGTGCCTGAAGAGAACACCAGAGCACAGGCCCTAAGAGCAACAATCTATCAATGGAACCTCATGAAACTATAAAGCAAAGGACACCGTCATCAGAACAAAACGACAGCCTACAAACTGGGAAAGGATCTTCACCAACCCTATATCTGACAGAGGGCTAATGTCCAGAATATATAAAGAACACAAGAAGTTAAAAAGCAACAAATTATGTAATCCAATTAAAAAATGGGGTGCAGAGCTAAACAGAGATTTCTCTGAAGAGGAATATAGAATGGCAGAGAATCACTTAAAGAAATGCTCAACATCCTTAGCCATCAGGGAAATGCAAGTCAAAATGACTCTGAGATTTCAACTTATACCCGTCAGAATGGCTAAGATCAAAAACTCAAGTGACAACACATGCTAGAGAGGATGTAGAAAAAGGGGAACCCTCCACCATTGCTGGTGGGAATGTAAACTCTACAACCACTTTGGAAATTAATCTGGTGCTTTCTCAGACAATTAAAAATAGTGCTTCCTCAAGATCCAGCTGTATCACTCCTAGGCATATATATAAAATATGCTTAAGTACACAACGAAGACTTTTTTTCAACCATGTTTGTAGCAGCTTTATTTGTAAGAGACAGAATCTGGAAACAACCCAGATGTCCATCAACCCAGGAATGGGTACAGAAATTGTGGTACATTTAAACAATGGAATACTACTCAGCAATTAAAAGCAAGGAAATCATGAAATTTTCAGGCAAATGGTGGGATATAGAAAAGATCATCCTAAGTGAGGTATCCCAGAAGCAAAAAGTCACACACAGTATATACACACTTGTAAGTCGATGGTAGAACAATAATATAAGATATTCATACTGAATTCTGTATACCTAAAAAGCTAAACAAGAAGGAGGACCCTAGGTAAGATGATCAGTCCTCACTCAGAAAGCAAAACAGTATGGACATTGGAAGAAGAAAACAGGAAACTGGACAGGAGTCTACCACAGAGGGCCTTTGAAAGACTAACCCAGCAGTGTATCAATGCAGATACTGAAACTCATAAACAAACTTTTGGCAGAGTACAGGGAATCATATGAAAGAAGGGGACATAGAAAGACTTGGAGCGGACAGGAGCTCCTTAAGGAGAGCAACACAACCAAAATATCTGGACACAGGGGCGTTTTTTGAGACTGATACTCCAACCATGGTCCATTCATGGATACAATGTAGAACCCCTGTTCAGATGTAGAACATGGCAGCTCAGTATCCAAGTGGGCTCCCTCGTATGGGGAACAGGGACTTTCTTTGATATGAACTCAGTGGCTGGCTCTTTCACTTCCCCCTCCCCCGAGGAGGGAGCATCCTTGCTAGGCCACAGATGAGGACAATGCAACCAGTCCTGATGAGACCTGGTAAGCTAGGGTGAGATGGAAGGGGAGGAGGACCTCCCCTATTAGTGGAGTTGGAAAGGGCCATGTGAGTTGATGAGGAAGAGAAAGTGGGATTGGGAGGGAAAGAGAGAGGGGTTACATCTGGGATACAAAATGAATAAAATGTAATTAATGTAAAAAAATAATTAAAAAGAATGAAAATAGAATTTATAATTTCTCATTTTTTCATAGTTAATTAAACATATTATTTTATATTATTTTGAATTGAATTCAGTCTCTTATTTTAATTTCTCAATTTTGGATATATACCAAAATATTTTAAATGTTATTTAAATCTATAGTTTACCAGATTATAAGATTATATTACTAGAGTCTCCCTCTCCATAAGTGTACAAGTGTGAATGAAATTTACAGGTATAATACCTAAACTTGTTCTCTCTGCTATAAATGTTTCATATACTGTTCATCATTAACTTGAAGAGTAGGTACAATTACATACACACACACATTCACACATGTATAGACACACAAATTATACTAAATATATAAATATATGTGTGTGTGTGTTTGTGTGTGTGTGTGTGTGTGTGACATACTGCTATGAGATACATGGCTTTCTGGGACATGAACAGTAGTATTCCGAGCACTAAAAAGGGACCTATTTGAATAGCAGGGTTGATAAGTAGCTGGAGACAGAACTTTTTTCTTTCACTTTTTTATTAACTAATTTAATGTATATCTCAGTCATAGGCCCCTCCATTCTCTCCTACCATTCCCACCCTTTATCCCTCACCCTCTATACCATATTCTTCAGAATAGGGTAGCTCCTCTACCCACCCACCTTAGCTCATCCAATAACATGAGGACTGAGTTTGTCTTCTTTCTCTGTGGCCCGTTAGGAAAGTCCCATCAGGGAGAACTGATCAAAAAGCAGGTAACATAGACCATGACAGAGATATCCCGACTTCCAGTAGGCCTACGTGATGCTTAAGATGATCATTGTCTATGTATACTTTGAAGACCAAGGTCTAGAGCTTGCATTATCCTTGGTTGGTACTTCAGACTCTATATAACCCTCTGGGCCTTGGCTGATTAGCTCTGATAGTCTTTTATGGACCTTTTGTCACCTCTACGTCCAGTCCATTTATCCTTTTCCCCTTCTTTTGTAGTAGACTCCCCATGCTTTGCCCAATGTTTGGCTATGAGTCTGAGTATTTACCCTATAAGACCTTCAGGGACAAAGATAAAACCTACATAAGAGATTGAGAGAATGTCCAACCAGTGCAGGGCTCAACCCTAAGACCCACCCCATGGAAGAAAGCCAACCCGTATCACTACTAAGGATACTCTGATAGGCTGGCAGACAGGAGCCTGCCAGAGTTGTACTTTAGGAGGCTCCACCCAACAATGACTTAAAACAGGTAGGAAGACTCACAGCCAAACATTGAGACACAGTTTTAAAGTCAAGGAAAGTGGAATCAAGGGTATGGGATACATTAGACATGAAACGTAAAACTGTTACAATGGATCATATTATAGTGTGTAGGATGATTAAATTCATTCCAATTTTATAGTAAATAACAAAAATCACTAGGAAGTGTAGACTGTAAGGTCAACAGGGTATAAATTTAGGAATACATTTTTGATTAGTGATTAATTGAATTTTGATATAGAACACATGCACACATGCACATGGGCAGTTTATTGCATATGAAGGTTTTACTTATGAATAACTACAGGTCATGATTTTAGAACAAGAACTGATTAATAACAGCATATATTTGGCTGGTCCATTAGAAAATGGAATTTCCACTTACTACAATACGGGGATTATATAACAGATTCTATCTAGATGTGAAAGACTGAGTTTTGAATGTAACATCCTGATAACATCTCCAGCATATTTCACTACAGACAACCTGTGAACAGGTGGACACAGAAATTTGTGGGCATAGTAATTAGGTAAAGAATATGAATTTGGAAGTAATTAAGCAGTATGCAGTCTGTTAACTAATAATATGATAAGCCTAGATATTAGGAAGTAATGTAGGAAAGAGACCAGAAGAGTTTGAAAGCTAATTATTACAGTATGTAAACAGTATGTTTTATCTGAAGTACTGATCAAAAAGAGACTTAGGGCAGGGATGTTTCAGTTGGAAAACTGTATGAGCAGAAGCCTGATCTGAGTTTGCTCAGCAGAATCCATGTGAAAAGCTTCAGTGCTCTGTGGCCTCAGTGCTCTTCTGCTGAGGCAGGAAGCAGAGACATGAGAAGAGGACAGAAACTCATGGACCTGCTACCATGAGCTCACAGAGAGGTGGAAGAAACAAAGTTCTTGTCTTAGAACAAGTTAGGAGGTAAGCGCTGATTTCTACCTCTTCTAACCTCCACACACTCTCTGTGGCATATACGTACCTACACACACGTACATATACTCATAAACACATCACACACACATGCTCATACACACTCAAACGTATCATGTACATACACACACTTGAGTACACACATCACTCACATACACATAAACACAGCACACTGATGCACTCATGCACACTTCAAATACATTCATATGTATACACATCACACAAATATACATCACACAGAGAAAACACACAGTATAATAAAAAATACTTCACATACTATCAGACATCACACACATAATACACAGATATCACATATATTCATATACACACATTCCTACGTCACATACTTATATGCATATTCAAGCACACTCACTCATTCTATACATTTACATCTATTCACAAACAGAGCACACACCCAAAACAACTCAACTCATTCATAATCATACACTCAGACAATCACATATTTATGCATTAGAATGTACAGACTTACACAATCACATATACACATCACACACATACACACAGCATTCACACATTCACAAATCAGATATACACATCACACACACATATACTCACACACAGCTTACACATCATGTACACACATTATCCATCATGCACAAATACACTCACACATACATGATTACACAACACTCTCACATATTTACACACCTCATACATACACTGACACTCATCATTTAAACAATCCTCACAATCACTCTTATATGCATTATACATGCTCATAAAACATATATACATATAGACATACACTCAAACTCCTAACACTTACACATAACACATATATTCACACACATACATACAAACACACCGTACACATACACTCACACTAAGAAACAGTCTAAGACTGTGTAAGTAGAGACACTAAAGTACTACACATAGATGAAAAAATACTTTTACCTGTTTTAACTGTATCAAACATTTAAAAATGTAATATAGATATTTAAACATTAAAATGAGACTTGAAAGCTACATAATACATCTGACATCCAGAAAAGTATTAATATTACTAAAAAGAGCTGGTATGAAGAGAAACCCCCTACATTTGAGTGTTTAAACAATAAATAATTAAAAAGAAAATAAGTGAGATAATTTATTTAATAATAAATTAGATGACCATATTGAAAGGGGCATCATTATTTATTTGTTTGAGTTTGGCAGTTAAAAGGATTTTTTCAAATTTTGTTTAAAAAGCTTTCTTGAATCTAATAGAGGACATGAAATTGGACATAAAAATAAAATGCAAAACAGTATCAATCTTCTTTGCATCACTGCCTTTCATTTGTATCTTGAGTATGAATAGATCAAAACTCATAAAATAAGTTGTCCATAGACAACCTTGAAATAGCCTGAGAAAAAAAAGTCTTTATTATTTACATCCAGCTTCTATTTGTGTGTTCCTCACTCTGAGACAGGGAAGGAATGTAAGTCCTCTTGTCACAAAGGCTATGCAGGAGCAAAGGTGATAAAATCGTCAAATTGTAAAACCTTTATCAAAAAGCAAAGAATAGGGTATCAATTTGCTCCTGCGCAAGGTCAATCCTCTGATTGAACACCAGCCGCTTTGGACCCAGAGAAGAGCATGTCTGATTGCATGCAGGTTATCTCCTGCCTCTGAGAAAAAGGTATCAGACGGGTCTGATGCTCTTTGGGTGGATGACACCTAAATGAACATCGGTACAAAGTCCCAATTTATTTCTAATATCAGAGATCAGACCTCTACTCTTGCTTGATGCGTCTAAAACAAAAAGGGGGAACTGTAGAGAGCTGCGTAATGCCGTGCCCTAAAGATGGAGGTGGTTTCCGCCTTCCACCTTCCCGATGGTGAGTGATCTCTGTCACAAACAATTCCACATTTGGCTAAGGCTGAGGATCTGGCTTGCTTCCATGTATGTGGACCTATCTGCATTGCCCACGTGGCACGCCTGGGTTGGCTACCCAGAGGCTATTTAAGCTGTGGGCTGGCTTTCCCCAGGGTCAGATGATTGTTCAAGGTTCCTGAATAAACTGCATTGAAAATAAATAAATAAATAAATAAATAAATAAATAAGCAAAGTATATTCTTCATGTCCTACCAAATTGGCTCATAGGGATTTTCAACTACCTCTTTAGCACACAGATGTGATGACAAATACACAGAACATAGCTACAGTAATTACTTGACTGTGAACTTCTCACCATTTCAAAAGTAAATATTCCCTAATGCCAGGTTGTGCCAGCACATTTTCTTAATTGTGGCGCACACTGTCTTAAAGAAAACTTCCTTCTGACTAAATGACAACAGTGAGACAGCTGTTTTTCAAGGGCAGTGAAGCTGAAATCCTGCCACACGGTTTTGATTTTGTCTACAGTGGGAACTACCCCTTAGTGAGCCTTGATCATTTGTTCATAATATAACTCAACCTGCCAAAATGGTCTTGCCTTTGATAACAGATCAACTGGACAAAACTATGAAGGTTTAATTATGTGTATTTTTTTATTTCCAAGAATCTATACATATAAGGTAATGCAGTATCATCTCTTTTGATTGCTATAGATTTCTTTGAAATTTCAGATTATGACCTTCATTTTCTGTGATTGTGTTATATTTAAAGACCATTTCCAATGTTCTCGCCCTTGATATACACAAATGTATTTTACATTCAGTTTTCTCACTTCAGTAAAACAATCAAGCAAATGAAAACAAAGCAGAAGGTTGGGAGAGAAAAATATTCTCATATTTTGAAGTGAACTTTGTTCATATATAGATTACTTGACAGTTGATATTTAAAAAGGGTAAGTTTTTCAAACCATAAACTTTAGGTGTCTCTTTACTTTTACAGGTACTAATTTCATTCAAAAGTGTTTTGTAAAATCAGTACAAACTATTTTATGAATTTTAGTCAAATATACTCCTAGTATACTATTTCCTTTATATTTGAAACAATGTGGTGATTTTATCAAATGGTTTTTGAAAAGCTCATTGCTAGTACAAAGAGTATAATAAGTTTTGTATTTGTCTTAGAATGTTGCTCTTCTCAAATACACAGAGCATAGCTACAGTAATTTTGTGAACACTTTCTTTTCTGATATTATGAGTTTCTGTGGTAGTGTAGCTATTGGTACAGAGCCTTTTTCTTTCAATGTACATATAGTAAATCTCTAAAATCTCTAGTTTTTATCATAATTTTGACTATGTTATTAAGTTGTAGATGGTACATCATTTTTCTCTTATCAATTTTTGAATTTCCTTCTTTGTAACTAATTTGAAAACGTCAAAATTTTATTTTCTGTGTGTCGGGAGCCAAAGCTATCTGTGGAAGCCAAAGTCAAAGCTACCTAGTGGAGACAAAGGTATCTGCTGAAGCCAAAGTCAATTAGTGAGGCAAAGCTATCTAGTGAAGACAAAGGTAGTTACTGAAGCCAAAGCCAAGTAGAGAGCAAAAGTCATTTAGTGGAGACCTAAAGCTATTTATTGAAAGAGTTACCTAAAACCCTAAATCATGGGTGATAGATTGTGAGGACATCCATTTGTTAGAGCGTCCGTAAGATATCTTAAGAAAACATCCTTATGGTATCATGCAGGTACAATATTTAACCCATGAAAGCACTCTTTCTATCTCCTGCAGCAGTAGATTAACCTTTCCCCTTTCCTGCCTTCTCCCTATATAAGTTGGGTAAAATTTTCTAATAAACAAGGCCTTGATCAGACAAACAGACTTGGCTTCATTCCTGTGTCTCTTGTCCCTTCTCCCCCATTCCTTCCAATCTCCCCCTTAGAAACCCCGTTGAAGCCTGGCTGGTCGGGACATCTTTGATCATGTATGCTTTAAGAGTTCATTTATCTTTCTTAAGAGGTCAACTGATGGCAGTGGTCAGCACGCACCGTTTTGGAGAGGCAGAGGATCTGAATCTCTGAAATTGGTGAGTGGGGGGCAATTGAAGCCAGAATTTAGGCGTTTAGGCTTTCTGAAAGAGAGGGGACACCACAGAATGGGAGAACACTTATAGATTCAGATCAGGCATTAACTTCTCTGGGAACAGAAAGGGTCATATTTCCTTTGTCCTGGCCTCCCTCCTCCTCAGGGGAGCCTACATACAGTGCCAGTGTGCTGAGCACGAAGCTCACTGCCTGGAGACCAAGACAGCAAAGGCAAGGTTTCTAGCTCCTCAGACTTGGCAGGCAGCTGTACCCGCCAGCTGAACAACATCCAGAGGAGCACATGCCCGAGGACCCTTGCCCTGCCTAACATCCTCTCTCTGAGCTCCTGCCCCGCTGAGTGCCAGCCACTCAATATTGCCTGACCCACAGGAGAGCCCCAACCATAGAAGCTCTCACCTCAGGGAGCACCCCCATCCCCGTGATCCCACCAAGTAGAGTGCCCCCCTGATAGCACCACATAGAACGCCCCCTCTCCCCCGTGTGAGATCCCATCCTGTGGAGGGCCTGCTCCTCCTGAGATCCCGCCCATGAAGCGCACACCTTGCCAGAGCACATAGCTGGTGAGTGCCTGCCACAGAGTATAGATCCTCAATATAATCAATCCTTCCTGAGTCCCAAGTCTTCAAGCTGCAGTAATGAGTCCACAGGGCCTCTTAGCCAGAGAAGGCAGAGAAAATCCAACCCCTCAGTGGCAGATAAAAGGCTGAACAGCCACCAAAATCCAGCAGACCTGCAAAAACAATCATCAACAGTGCTTGCAATATCTTAAGCGCCTGTGACTCCTTAGGTATCTTCAAGGCACCCTTCTCTCACACTGAAAGCCTCTACATTCCCTAACACCCTGTCCCTCAAGGCATACTTCCATGCACATGCATGCTCACATGCTACCACGCCTTTGGCCTTCTGGACCTGTGATATATCATCCCACAGGTACAGCTGAAACACCTCCACACATGTTGAAACCACTGAACCTCTCTCATTTTAATGAAGAATTCTCCAGAAATCGGAGAATGACCAGTCTGATCTGCAGAATCCAGGAACAAACAGTGAAAACTACAGATAAACAAATGGCCAGGGGTTGGCTAAAGAACACTTCCAACATAAATCAAGACATCATGATTTATGTTCACCAGCAACCCCCAAAATAAATGGATACGCCACCTCATCAAAACCCAAGAAAATGACTTTAAAGCTATGCTTATCCAGTTATTAGAGGCACATAAAGAAGAAAGAAACAAATCTATCAAAGAATTGGCCTCCCAAGTGGAGGCAAAGAAAAAGGAAATGAATGAAGCTCTCAAAGAAACACAGGAAAATATAGCCATAAAAATGGAAGCACAAGTAGTGGCATAGAGAGAGGAAACAATCAAAAAATAGAGATGATCTTGGAGACACAGGAATCCAAATTCAAACAGATGAAGGAAATGTTGCAAGGCATGAAAACAATTAGAATCAATAAAGAAAACACAAACTGAGAAAACTCTAGACCTGGAGAACTTAAGAGAAAAGAGAAGGAACCACGAGGTAAGCATCACCAATAGAATACAAGAGATGGAAGAGAGAATCTCTGGTGCTGAAGATATATTCGCAGAAATTAATACTTCTCTCAAAGAAAAAGTAAAATGAGAAAAATACCAAATACAAAACATCTAAGAAATCAGGGAAGCCATGAAATGGCAAAATCTAAGAATAATAGGATTTGATGAAGAAAAAGATTCCAGGTTCCAAGTTCCAGAAAAAAAAAAAAAAAAATATATATATATATATATATATATATATATATATATATATATATATATATATATATATTTTCAATGCAGTTTATTCAGGAACCTTGAACAATCCTCGGACCCTGGGGAAAGCCAGCCCACAGCTTAAATAGCCTCTGGGTAGCAAACCCAGGCGTGCCACGTGGGCAATGCAGATAGGTCCACATACATGGAAGCAAGCCAGATCCTCAGCCTTAGCCAAATGTGGAATTGTTCGTGACAGAGAGCACTCACCATCGGGAAGGTGGAAGACGGAAACCAGCTCCATCTTTAAGGCATTGCATTCCGCAGCTCTCTACAGTTCCCCCTTTTTGTTTTAGACGCATCAGGCAAGAGTAGAGGTCTGATCTCTGATATTAGAAATAAATTGGGACATTGTACCGATGTTCATTTAGGTGTCATCCACCCAAAGAGCATCAGACCCGTCCAATACCTTTTTCTCAGAGGTGGAACCTGGGGCATCAACCCGCATGCAACCAGACATGCTCTTCTCTGGGTCCAAAGCGGCTGACCCTGAGTGCAGTGCTTATCCTTGCATCCTGAGCGTAACATTTTAGCTTTTTATGGTATTCAACCATGCTTGGGGCGAATGTCCTGCTTCAATGGCTGTAAAGGCCTGAATGATCATGGCTGCATCACACTGTTGTGAGACCCTAATCTTGCATATATACCACAGGCAAACCAAGGAGACCAACACCAGAAGGCCTGCTAACGCTCCCATGCCCGCCCATTCCTTCAGATGATTCATGGCTGCAGCAATCCATGATGATAATCCTGTGGCTAGTCCTGCGTCCACTCTGGTAGAATTTACTGTGACAATGGCCACTCTCAGCTGCTCCATTGTAGACAGAATGGTGGATCAATGGAACCGAACAGAGGACCCAGAAATAAACCCACACACTTATGGACACCTGATCTTTGACAAAGACGCCAAAGCCATACAATGGAAAAAAGATAGCATCTTCAACAAATGGTGCTGGTCTAACTGGATGTCTACAGGTAGAAAAATGAAAATAGATCCATACTTGTCACCCTGCACAATACTGAAGTCCAAGTGGATCAAAGACCTCAACATAAAACCAGACACATTAAATTGGCTTGAAAAAAAAAAAGTGGGAAATACCCTAGAACTCATTGGTACAGGGGAAAAATTCCTGAACAGAACACCAACAGCACAGGCTCTAAGAGCAATAGTCAATAAATGGGACCTCATGAAACTGAAAAGCTTCTGTAAAGCAAAGGACACCGTCATCAAAACAAAGCGACCACCTACAGATTGGGAAAGAATCTTCACCAACCCTTTATCTGACAGAGGACTCATATCCAGTATATATAAAGAACTAAAGAAGCTGAAAAGCAGCAAACCAAGTAATCCACTTAAAAAATGGGGAACAGAGCTAAACAGAGAATTCTCTGGAGAGGAATACCGAATGGCAGAGAAGCACTTAAAGAAATGCTCAACCTCACTAGCCATTAGGGAAATGCAAATCAAAACAACCCTGAGATTTCCCCTTACACCCATGAGAACGGCCAAGATCAAAAACTCAAGTGACAACACATGCTGGAGAGGTTGTGGAGAAAGGGGAACCCTTCTCCACTGCTGGTGGGAATGTAAACTTGTACAACCACTCTGGAAATCAATCTGGCGCTTTCTCAGACAACTAGGAATAGCACTTCCTCAAGATCCAGCCATACCACTACTGGGCATATATCCAAAAGAGGCTCAAGTACACAAAAAGGACATTTGCTCAACCATGTTTGTAACAGCTTTATTTGTAATAGCCAGAAGCTGGAAACAACCCAGATGCCCCTCAACTGAAGAATGGATGCAGAAATTGTGGTACATCTACACAATGGAATATTACTCAGCAATGAAAAATAAGGAAATCATGAAATTCGCAGGTAAATGGTGGGATCTGGAAAGGATCATCCTGAGTGAGTTGTCCCAGAAGCAAAAAGACACACATGGTATTTACTCACTCATATAGACATGCAACATAGGACAAACCCACTAAAACCTGTGCATCTAAAGAAACTAAGCAAGAGAGAGGACCCTAACTAAAATGTCCAATCCCCATCTGGAAAGGCAAAGAGGATGTACATCAGAAGAAGAAGAAAACAGGAAACAACCTAGGAACCTACCACAGAGGGCCTCTGAAAGCCTCTGCCCTTCACACTATCAAAGCAGATGCTGAGCCTGATGGGCAACTGTTGGGCAGAGTGAAGGGAATTTTAGGTAAGAACTGGGAAATAGTAAGAGCTGGAGAGGACAGGGTCTCCACAAGGAGAGCAACAGAACAAGAAAATTTGAACACAGGGAACTTCCCAGAGACTCATACTCCAACCAAGGTCTATTCATGGAGATAACCCAGAACCCATGCACAGATGTAGCCCAGGGTAGTTCAGAGTCCAATTGGGTTACATAGTAATGTGAAGAGGGACTGCCTCTGACATAATCTGATTGGCCTGCTCTTTGATCACCTCCCTCTGGGGGGGAGCAGCCTTACCAGGCCATAGTAGAGGACAATGCAGCCACTTTTGATGTGAACTGACAGACTAAGATCCAGAAAATATTTTTAAGAAAATAATAGAAGAAAATTTTCCAAACCTAAAGAAAGAGATGT
This sequence comes from Meriones unguiculatus, assembly GCF_030254825.1. Classification (NCBI taxonomy): domain Eukaryota; kingdom Metazoa; phylum Chordata; class Mammalia; order Rodentia; family Muridae; genus Meriones; species Meriones unguiculatus. Next base: position 18,077,869 of record NC_083367.1, on the reverse strand, counting down.
TCATAAACACAAAAGAGGCCTACAGAACACCTACATTCATAAATGAAACAATATTAAAACTTAAATCACTCATGGATCCCAACAACTTAAGGGTGGGAAACATACACACCTCACTATCACCAAGGGACAGATCATCTAGACAAAACTAAATAGGGAAATAAAGGCACTTACAAAGCTCCTAATTCAAATGGACCTAATAAATGTCTACAAAACTTTTCACACAAACTCAAAAGAGTATACCTTCTTTTCAGCACCTCATGGAACCTTCTCCAAAATAGACCGTATAGTTGGTCACAAAACAAGCCTCAACAGATACAAATAGATTGAAATAATCCCCTGTATTCCATCTGATTACCATGGACTAAAACTGGACCTCAACAACAATGGAAATAGCAAATAACCTACAAGCACATGGAAAATTGAGAACTTGCTACTCAATGATAGCTGGGTTAAGGATGAAATAAAAAAAATTAAAGACTTCCTAGAATTCAATGAAAATGAAGGTAAATCATACCCAAAGTGATAGAACACAATGAAAGCACTGTTAAGAGGAAAATTCATAGCAATAAGTGCCTTCAAGAAGAAATTTGAAACATCTCATACAAGCAACTTAATGGCCCAACTGAAACCCTTAGAAAAAAGCGCGCACACACCCAAGAGGAACAGACAGCTGGAAATAATCAAAATTAGGGTTGACATCAATCAATTAGAAACAAATAAAACTATTCAAAGAATCAATGAAACCAAAAGCTGGTTCTTTAAGAAACCCTTAGACAAACCCTTAGCGAAACTAATTAAAAGGCAGAGAGAAACTATCTAAATCAGCAAAATCAGAAATGAAAAGGGGGCTATAACTACAGATACTGAGGAAATCCAAACACTTATTACATCATAGTACAAAAGCCTATATGCCACAAAATTTGAAAATCTAAAAGAAATGGATGATTTTGTGATAGATTCCTTCTATCAAAATTAAGTCAAAATCAGGTTGAAAGACTGAACAACCCTATATCCCCCAAGGAAATTGAAGCAGTCATCAATAGTCTCCCTTCCAAAAAATTCCCTGGGTGGTTTCAGTACAGAATTTTATCTTCAGACCTTCAGAGTAGTGCTAACGCCAATTCTCTTCAAACTGTTCCACAGAATAGGAACAGAAGGAACATTACCAAACTCATTGTATGAAGCCATAATTACCTTGATACCTAAAACACACAAATACCCAACCAAAAAAGAGAAATTCAGACCTAACATTCTTATGAACATTGATTCAAAAATACTCAATAAAATACTGGCAAACTGAATCCAAGAGCACATGGAAGATATCATCCACCACGATCAAGTAGGCTTCATCCCAGGCATGCAAGGGTGGTTCAATATATGGGAATCCATCAATGTAATCCTCCATATAAAGAAAGTGAAGGAGAAAATCCACATGGTCAGCTCCTTATATGCCAAAAAAAAAAAACATTTGACAAAATACAATACCCATTCATTTTAAAGTCTTTGAGAAATCAGGGATTCAAGGTACATACCTAAATATAGTAAAGGCAATATACAGCAAGCCTATAGCCAACATCAAACTCAATGGAGAGAAACATAAATCAATCCCATTTAAATCAGTAAAAAGGCCAGGGTGTCCACTCTCTCCTTATCTCTTCAACATGTTACTTAAAATCCTAGCTAGAACAGTAACACAAGTAAGGGAAATCAAGTGGATAAAAATTGGAAAGGAAGAAGTCAAAGTTTAACTCTTTGCAGATGATATGAACACAGATGATATGACCTAAGTGACCCCAAAAATTCAACCATAGAACTCCTTCAGCTGATAAACATCTTCAGCAAAGGGGCTGGATACAATATTAACTCAAACAAATCAGGAGCCCTCTTGTATACCCAAGAACAAAGGGCTGAGAAAGAACTCAGAGAAACAATACCCTTCACAATAGCCACTAATAACAAAGTACATTGGGGTGATTCTAACAAAGCAGGTGAAAAACCTGTTGGAAAAAACTTCAGATCTCTGAAGAATGAAATTGAAGAAGACATCAGAAGATGGAAAGATTTCCCATGTTCATGGATTGGTAGGATCAACATAGTAAAAATGGCCATCATACCAAAGATTCAAGGCAATTCCCATCAAAACACCAATACAATACTTTACAGATCTTGAAAGAAAAATTCTCAACTTCATATGCAGAAACAAAAATCCCAGTGTTTCAAAAATGATCCTATACAACAAAAGATCTTCTGGTGGTATCTCCATCCCTGATCTTAAGTTGTACTACAGAGCAATAGTAATAAAAACTCCATGGTATCGGCACAGAAGCAGAAAGGTGGATCAATGAAAAAGAATAGAAGACCCAGAATTAAACCCAAACACATATGAATACTTGATTTTAGACTAAGAAGCCAAAACCATCCAATGGAAAAAAAAAAAAAAAAAAAAAAAAACATCTTCAACAAGTGGTGCTGGTGCAACTGGATGTCTACATGCAGAAAAATGAAAATAGATACACATTTATCACCCTGCAAAAAACTAAAGTCCAAGTGGATCAAAGACTTCAACATAAAACCAGAAACTCTAAATCGGTTAGAAGAAAAAGTGGGCAAGACCCTAGAACTCATTGGCACAGGAGACAACTTCCTGAACAGAACACCAACAGCACAGGCTCTAAGAGTAACAATCAATAAATGGGACCTTGTGAAAATTAAAAGCTTATGCAAAGCAAAGGACACTGTTGTCAGAACAGAAAGACAGAATATAGACTGGGAAAGGATCTTCACCAAGCATGTATCTGACAGAGGGCTAATATCCGGATTATATAAAGAACTAAAGAAAAAAAAAAAAAAACAGGGAACAGAGCTAAACAGAGAATTCTCTGAAGAAGAATATAGAGTGGCAGAGAAACACCTAAAGAGATGCTCAACATCCATAGCCATCAGAGAAATGCAAATCAAAATGATTCTGAGATTTCACCTTACACCCATCAGAATAGCTAAGATCCAAAACTCAAGAGACAACACATGCTGGAGAGGATGTGGAGAAAGGGGAACCCTCCTTCACTGCTGGTGGGAATGTAAACTTGTACAACCACTTTGGAAATCAATCTGGCATTTTCTCAGACAATCAGGGATACTGCTTCCTCAAGATCCAGCTATACCACTCCTAGGCATATATCTAAAATATGCCCAAGTACACAACAAGGACATTTGCTCAACCATGTTTGTAGCAGCTTTATTTGTAATAGCTAGAACCTGGAAACAACCCAGATGTCCATCAATGGAGGAATGGATACAGAAATTGTGGTATTTTTCATAATTGAATATTACCAGCAATTAAAAATAAGGAAATCATGAAATTTGCAGGTAAATGGTGGAAAATAGAAAAGATCATCCTGAGTGAGGTATCCCAGGAGCAGAAAGACACACGTTTTATATACTCATTTTGAAGTGGGTATCAGACCTATAAGATAGGATAAACATACTAAAATCTGTACACCTAAAGAAGATAAATAAGAAAGAGGACCAAGGGTAAGATGATCAGTCCTTACCTAGAAAGACAAAGGGGATCAACATTGGCAGTAGGAAAAAACATGTAACAGGAAAGGACCCTACCACAGAGGGCATCTGAAAGACTGTACCTAGCAATGTATCAAAGCAGATGTGGAGACTCTTAACCAAACCTTGGGCAGAGTGCAGAGAAGCATATGAAAGAAGGAAGAATTAGTATGACCTGGAGAGGACAGGAGCTCCAAAAGGACCAAATCTATCTGGGCACAAGGGTCTTCTTTGGGACTGTTTCTCCAACAAATGACCATGCATGGATATAACCTAAAACCCCTGCTAGGATATAGCCCATGGTAGCTCAGTATCCAAGGGGCTTCCCTAGTATGGGGACACGGATTTTTTCTGACGTGAACTCAGTGACTGGCTCATTGATCTTCCCCTCACCCCTGAGGTAGGATCAGCCTTGTTAGAACACAGATAAGGACATTGCAGCCAGTCCTGAAGATACCGGATAGGCTAGGGTCAGGTGGAAGGGGAGGAGGACCTCCCCTATCAGTGGTCTTGGAAGAGAGCAAGGAGGAGATAAGGGAGGTGTGGGATGGGGAAGGAAAGAGGAAGGGGGCTACGGCTGGGACACAAGTGAATAACCTGTGATTAAAATAAAATAAAATAATGAAAAAGAGTTCAACTGATATTTTTCATCAAATTAAGAAACCTTAAACCTCTGTTCCATCAACTGTTTTCTCTCTTTTGGTTTTTGGTTTTAGTTCTCCTTGGGACTCTCTCTTATGCATACACACAAACACACATAAAAACACATGAGGTTTTATAGTGTTCTCTGGTTGCTGTAGAGGAATTCTAATCCAGCAACATTGTTGCTCTGGCAAGGAATCACATCCACAGTCCTAGATCTCAGTGTTCTGGGTGGAATACAGACACAATTTACCTTTAATCCCTCTGGCTAGAATTTAGTACATACCTTTAATCCGGAACAGTGAGGTCTAATGGGGGTGGGGGAGGCAGACAAAGTAATGAATCAGTGAAATATTTGACAGAATGAGTCAGAGATAAGGTACAACCAATTCTCATGAGAACAGACAGAAAAGAGAAGGTACTTAAGAAGCTCAGAGAGAAGGAAAGAAAGAGAGCGCATGGGGACATTTCAGTAGAGTTTGGGAGCACAGCGCAGTTCAGTTGAGTGCAGTTCAGTTCATGTGGTTCAGTTCTCTGGAGTTCAGGGGTACTTTTTCCAAGCAGAGCAATTCAGTGAGAAGCAAAGAGAAGCCTCTTTGAATCAGTCATCTTAGAGAGGTGTTTCAAGCCAAAACAACTGAGTTGAATGAGCCAGCCAGAATTCAGGAAAAAAAAAAAAAAAAAAAAGACACCTAGAAGGGTGAGCTTATTCATTCCAGACAGAGGCTAGAAGCTGAAGCTTTCAAGATGCGGGCATGCAGAATATTAGATTGTATGGAGACTACATGCTTCTAGGCCTAGTTCTGGGGACAGTTATAGAGAAATGGTCTGGGCTCTGCCCAAGTCGTATATGTAAAAAGCTTGAGTATGGCTCTCATCTTATTTCCTCATATGAGGAAATAAAAACAACTTTTAAAGGTTTTACTAAATTCTATTTTTTTCTTTATGAATTACACTTTACTCACTTTGTATCCCCCCCCCCCCGTGGTTCTCTCCCTCCTCCAGTCCCAATCCTTCCCTTCCTCCACCTTCTGCATGCATGCCCCTCCCCAAGTCCACAGATAGGGGAGGACTTCTTTTCTTTCCTTCTGATCCTAGTCAATTAGGTCTCATCAGGACTGGCTGCATTGTCTTCTTCTGTGGCCTGGTAATGCTGCTTCCCCCTCAGGGGGAGGTAATTAAAGAGCAGGCCAATCAGTTCATGTCAGAGACACTCCATGTTCCTATTACAATGGAACCATTGGATACTGAACTGCCATGGGCTACATCTGTGCAGGGGTTATGTTATCTCAATGCATAGTCTTTGGCTGGAGTATCAGTCTCAGGAAAGACCCCTGTGCTCAGATTTTTTGGTTCTGTTACTCTCCTTGTGGAGTTCCTGTCCTCTCCAGATCTTACTGTTTCCCACTTCTTTCATAAGATTCCCTGCATTCTGCCCAAACGTTGCCCATAAGTCTCAGCATATGCATTGATAGTCTGCAGGGCAGAGCTTTTCAGAGGTCTTCTGTGTCAGGCTCCTGACTTGTTCCCTCTTTTCTCCTTCTTCTGATGTCCAGCCTCTTTGCCTTTCTGGATAGGATTTGAGCATTTTAGCAAGAGTCCTCCCTCTTGATTAGTTTCTTTAGGTGTACAGATTTTAGTAGGTTTATCCTATATTATTTGTCTATATGAGTGAGTATATACTGTGTGCATCTTTCTGCTTCTGAGATAGCTCACTCAGGATGATCTTTTCCAGATCCCACCATTTACCTGCAAATTTCATGATTTCCTTGTTTTTTATCACTGAGTAATATTCCATTCTGTAGATACACCACAATTTGTGCATCCATTCCTCCACTGAGGGGAATCTGGGCTGTTTCCAGCTTTTGGCTATTACAAATAAGGCTGCTACAAACATGGTTGAGCAAATGTCCTTATTGTGTGCTTGAGAATCTTTTGGATATATGCCTAGGAGTGGTATAGCTGGATCTTGCGGAAGCACTATTCCTAGTTGTCTGAGAAAGCACCAGATTGCTTTCCACAGTGGTTGTACAAGTTTACATTCCCACCAAGCAGTAGAGGAGTGTTCCCCTTTCTCCACAAACTCTCCAGCATGTGTTTTCTCTTGAGTTTTTGATCTTAGCTATTCTGATGGGTGTAAGGTGAAATCTTAGGGTCGTTTTAATTTGCATTTCCCTGATGGCTAATGAGGTTGAGCATTTCTTTTTTTTCCCATAATTTTATTTTTCTCATTAGTTACATTTTGTTAATTCTGTATCCCAGCTGTATCCCTCATTCCCTCCCCAATCCCACCCTCCCTCCCTCATCTCCTCCCTGCCCCTTTCCAAGTCCATTAATAGGGGAGGACCTCCTCCCCTTTCATATGACTCGCTTTTGTCAGGTATTTTCCGGACTGGCTGCAAAGTCCTCCTCTGTGGCCTAACAGTACTGCTCCTCCCTTGGGAGGTGGGGAGGTCAAAGAGCCAGTCATTGAGTTCATGTTAGAAATAGTCCTTGTTCCCCTTACTATGGGAAACCAATTGATTACTGAGCTATCACGGGTCACATCCGAGCAGAGGTTCTAGGTTTTAACCTTAAGTGTTTCTCTGCCATTCGATATTCCTCTACAGAGAATTCTCTGTTTAGCTCTGTACACCATTTTTTTAATTGGATTACTTGATTTTTTGCTGTTTAACTTCTTTAGTTCCTTATATATACTGGATATTAGCCCTGTGTCAGATATAGGGTTGGTGAAGATCCTTTCCCAATCTGTAGGCAGTTGTTTTGTTCTGAGGACAGTGTCCTTTGCTTTACAGAAGTTTTTCAGTTTCATAAGGTCCCATTTATTGATTGTTGCTCTTAGAGCCTGTGCTATTGGTGTTCTGTTCAGGAAGTTGTCTCCTGTGCCAATGAGTTCAAGGGTCTTTTCCACTTTTTCTTGTAAGCAGTTTAGTGTGTCTAGTTTTATGTTGAGGTCTTTTATCCACTTGGAATTTAGTTTTGTGCAGGGTGATAAGTATGGATCTATTTGCATTTTTCTACGTGTAGACTTCCAGTTAGACCAGCACCATTTGTTGAAGATGCTGTCTTTTTTAATTGTACTTTTCTTTCAACATGATGCTTTTATACCTTCAAGCTGGAAACCTCTCCTTTGCCTACTGTCCTGATCTCAACTGAGGCCACTTGAGCAGACATTTAAAAGAGAAATAGGAATGCCAGGGAACTGTATTTTCTATGGAAATTTTGTCAGCTCTGGAATGTTCTTTGTATCTAAAATGTTTCTGTGTATTCAAGGCCTTGAACTAAACAAACGAACAAAAAACAAAACCAAATAGCAGTCAGTGAAGACAGTAGTCACATACAAGTCATACAGGATCCATACACTCACTTGGAAAAGTAGTGGAGATAAAAAGAAACAAATGATGATAGGCTAGTCTCAGATGGAAGTAAGGAAGACCTCTGCTTTCAGTAGACTTGGAGTGGGGCATAGGAGAAAAGGGAGGGTGGGTGGGACTGGGAGGTGCTACAGCTGGCATTCAAAGTAAATATATTGTAATTAGTACAAAAATTAATAAATAAAAAAGAAACAAATGAAAGAAAAATAAAATCTAAAATAGACTGAATCCTAACCTTGGGAGCCTTGTGATTGTGAAATAAGTAATCTCAAGGCAGGGTCATTATATATATATATATATATATATATATATATATATATATATATATATCAGCTAGAATGTAAAGTGTTTAACAACAAACTGATTAGGAGATAGATTGTTATATCTGAAATAAAGGATGGAAATGAGAAAATGCCTCCCCGAGGTGTGGTGAATATATGTAAGTGACTCCAATTGGAATCAATACATTTAGCACCAGAATGGTAAGGAAATGTAATACTATGTGTAAAAAGAATAAACGATCTGTAAAAATGACCTGTGGGTTCCAGGGAATGCCTGCTGAAATTAGGCACTGCTATTCAATGGTAAGTGAGCAGAATGAAGATAGGAAGGGAAGGTTTGTGTGATCTTCTGAAGATGGGCCCTGGTAAGGAGAAGAAGCCATAGTGGTCTGCCACCATGCTGGCAATGAAACTGGGAGGAGGTAGGATTTAGAGGAGATGAGGGGCAGGTGAGATATCCACTTAGCTTACTGGCCTCCCTGGCTGGCTGGACTTTGTGTTAGGAGAAAATCTGAATTGTTTTCATCTTATGAGTCTTCACACTCTCCTCAGCTACCCTCTTTTCCAAATCAGGCAAGATTTAAGAGAGACATCAGCCCTTGGAGATTCAGACCAAGCATTCACTCACTGTCAACTTTCTCACAAGGCTTGAATATTTCTGCCTAGATTTGTCTTCTGAGGATTTTGTGAGTTTTGATATGCAGTCAGGGGAGGTCAAGCAACTTCACTCTGCTCACTTATCACTATGTAGGAGACCACCTACTGCTGTTTCCCCTCTTCTTTGATCCCATCATGCAAACCTTCTTCACCCATCCTTCGAATTCAGGTTTACAGCAGACATTCCCTAAGAACCCACCAGCCAAACCTGCCAAAGAAGCAAGCATGCAAACTTCAGATTTTTATATTCCCAAATTTCCTCCGTACCCAGTCTTTCCAGTCTCATTACTAGTTCTGTTGCAAAACGCCTTTAGTGTCCTCTCCTCACTCTTTGACCCCATAACTCAGGGAACAAAGGAGTTTCTCCCTGCAGGAGAGGAAGCAGAAAGAGTCTAGGAGGCAATAGGTATTGACGAGAGCAAGAGAAGAAGGTTTTTGGACACAGCATGACCAATGTACTTATGAACTGACAGAGAGCAAGGCAGCATGCACAGGGCCTGCATGGTTTGCATGCTATGGATTCCTAGAGCTGAAAGAAGTGGACACAGGCCCCCAGACCTAACCCAGAAGCCAGCTTAAATTGATAAGATTTTTCTTGACTTTTAGATGTGCTGGGGTAATGGTAGTACAAAACTTGTAGGAGTGGTTAACCAATGACTAGATTAACGTGAGTCTCATAGTATGACAGGGAGCCCATGCTCAACACTGCCTGGATGGCCAGTAAACAAAGACTGGATAGCCCAAATACCTAAGATAAAACTAAACATAACTGGTTAAAAAAAAACAACTAAACCTCTACTCTTGCCTGATGCGTCTAAAACAAAAAGGGGGAACTGTAGAGAGCTGTGTAATGCCGCGCCTTAAAGATGGAGCTGGTTTCCGCCTTCCACCTTCCACCTTCCCGATGGTGAGTGCTCTCTGTCACAAACAACTCCATATTTGGCTAAGGCTGAGGATCTGGCTTGCTTCCTTCTATGTGGACCTATCTGCATTGCCCATGTGGCACGCTGGGGTTGGCTACCCAGAGGCTATTTAAGCTGTGGGCTGGCTTTCCCCAGGGTCAGATGATTGTTCAAGGTTCATGAATAAACTGCATTGAAAAAAAAAAAACTAAAAGTAAATGAAATTATTTTTTTAATTAAAGTTTTATTTTTTGTATTAATTACAGTTTATTTATTTTGTATCCCATCTGTAGCCCCCTCCCTCATTCCCTCCCAGTCCCACCTCAGCTCCCTTATCTCCTCCCTGTCTCTCTCTAAGTCCACTGATAGGGGTGGTCCTCCTCCCCTTCCATCTGACCCTAGCTTATCAGGTCTCATCAGGACTGGCTGCAGTGTCCTCCACTGTGGCCTAGCAAGGCTGCTCCCCGCTCAGGGGGAGGTGATCAATGAGCCAGCCACTGAGTTCATGTCAGAGACAGTCCCTGTTCCCCTTACTAGAGAAGCCACTTGTATACTGAGCTGCCCATGGGCTATGTCTAAGCATGGGTTCTAGGGTATCTCCATGCATGGTCCTTGGTTGGAGAATAAGTCTCAGAAAAGACCCCTGTACCCAGATATATTTAGTCCTTTTGGAGCTCCTGTCTTCTCCAGGTCTTAGAAACTCCCCCTTCTTTCATGATTACCTGCACTATGCCCAAGGATTGGATATGAGTCTCAGCATCTGCTTTGATACATTGCTAGGTAGAATCTTTCAGATGCCCTCTGCAGTAAGCTTCTGTCCTGTTTCTTGTTTTCTCCCACTTCTAATGTCCATCCCATTTGTCTTTCTAAGTGAAGATTTATCATCTTACCTTGGGTCCTCCTTGTTTAGCTTCTTTAGGTGTACAGATTTTAGTATGTTTATAGCAGCTTTATTCATAATAGCCAGAACCTGGAAACAACCCAGATGTCCATCAATGGAGATATGGATACAGAAATTGTGGTACATTTACACAACGGAATACTACTCAGCAATTAAAACCAAGGAAATCATGAAATTGGCAGGCAAATGGTGGGATCTGGAAAATATCATCCTGAGTGAGCTATCCCAGAAGCAGAAAGACACACATCGTATATACTCACTTATAAGTAGATACTAGATCTATAAAATAGAAATGATTTTTTTAAACATTAGTTTATTTACTTTACATCCAGAAGGTGTACCCTCACTCCACTCCTCTCATCCCCCCCCACAGCCTTCTTCTCCTTTCCCCTTTCCCTTTCCCCCAGAAAAGGGGTGTACTGTCTTATTAGTGTATGGCCTAACACATGATAAGTATGTTTCATGTCAACTTCCCACAGAGCAAATTAACCTGGGCTAGTTACCTTGTGCTTATCTGTATATGTGAGTGACAAGAAATATTATATGTGTATATGCATATAGTTCTAGAGCTAAGAAACAGAATATTCAATCCACTTCTCCCCTCTTTTGCTGTTGTTTCTTTCATGTAAAAAAAATCAAATTTAAAAGGAGTCAATTTTAAAAGAGTTTTTTCAATGTTTTCAGCGAGTGGTTTATTTAGCACTTATTTTTGAATGGGGTCATACTTTCTGTCTTTTATTGATTTCTTACTGGTACCTCTGCTGGGACATAGAAAAAAAAAAACAAAAACAAAGAAACATTACTTTTCTGCCACACAGATTAGAATGGCTTACAGTTATTTCTTAGACTTTTTTTTTTAATTTGCACCACGGTAGTTAGTAAGAATTGGAACTTCTACGCAGTACTGATCCATCAAATAGAACATAGTTTTTTTATTTTTATCTTTTCTTTTACCTGTCTCAGAGAGCAAGAAGTTACATGATTCATGCTGATGGATTGTCCAGTGCAACACATATAACCATGAAGGAGTTTGCAGACACCAATAGCACAATCTTTCTCATTAATGTCTTGCATAGATTAGCCATTCTGCCTAACAAAACATTTGATTCAGCATTGGTCTGGCTGTACAAGTGTGCTTTCACCCTTGCACATGGTCTTTCTACCAGCCGCCATGTCATGATGTAAGAAGCAGAGGGATGAAAACTGAGCTGCCTGAGAACATGGCTGGTGTGCGAAACATCCATCTTCACATTAGGCTTTATAATTTTTGGTCTACCATAACTAATGTTAATAAACATAAAACAATACATTTTTATTCAACAATATAATAAGCCTATTCAATACAAAGAATATTCATTAAATGTCACCTGATATAAATATAAAACAAATGGCATTATTTATATTTATTCACATAAAATATGAATATTCCTTAAATTTACTTATACTCACAGTATGTGTTGTCATACAGCAGTGACAAAACCAAACAGTAATATTAACTCCTTATTTTTAATATAACTATACATTGATTCTGAGATTATTGTTTTAAACTATGCCTCAATTTATCTGCATTACAGGTCTTCTCAGATTATTAGCCTCAAAGTAGACAGTAGTTCCTCACTGAGCTTTCTACCTGGGCCTTGACAGTGTGTGGGCAACCTAGGTAGTCAAAAGTGCTCCTGTGTCCTATGTATGCATCTTCCTCTGGTCAGATGCCTTAGCAGAGTCTTCTAGTGGCCTTTGAAAGCAACTCATTCAGCCAAAGGGGATTCAGTTCGCAGTTCCCTGGTTAGGTCTCTCTCTGTCTCTATTTCTGTCCAGGTTTCTCTCTCTCTCTCTCTCTCTCTCTCTCTCTCTCTCTCTCTCTCTCATTCTTCCCCACCCAAGCACTCATTTTTTACATGAGCTATGTCCAGAATTAGAAAACAAAAATGGAAGCATGTAACCAGGTTAACTCTACATAAATGAAAGCTGAATTAGCTATATTAGTTTCAGGGAACAAAAAAGAGTTCAAAGCAAGGAAAATACTGATAAATTAATTTTGGGTGTGTATACAGAAATTATTGTAGCTATATAGATTAGATACTTTATGGACTTTCTGGAATCCACTGATCATCTTGGAATAAAGGGAGATGTGATTTTGATGAAAAAAAAAGAACCAGGAAAGTTATATTTTCATGAAATTCTAGTGATGATATTTTATTCTGCCCAGACCAGTGCAATTTCAAAGACTGATAGATCTCTTTGTCACTCTAATGTTTTCAGTGCCATATTTTCACATTATCAAAAACACAGCACAGGTTTCTTTCGGTGTGACCACTTAAGAAAGTAAATGTCACTGTCTCAGTGTACTTGGCAGAGAATAATGAAGAGTCAGCTGTGTCAGTATTTTAGGGAAGATGAGGTATTGCATGAACAAAGTGGCTTTAGGGATATTATACATACACAAAGAAAATTTATATTTGTCAATCAAAGAATTATGTCAAAGTTATCAGGAGGTCAAACATAGTGAATTTGAGCATCTAGTTTATGCAAGGATGTTAAGTCTCTAAAAGGGTTAGTACAGCACAGAGCCAGATTAATCTGAAAGTCATCGCAGAGACTTCCTCACATGAATTTAAACACTGAGAAACTCATGGATATCCATGAAGCAAACATGAATCACTTAAAGCAGCTCATTTCAGAACGTTTCTGTAATCAAATAAAACAGTGACTTGTGTTAGATTGCAATTCATTTTCTTGAAGTTTATGCCTCTCACATTATTTATTATAGGAAAGCAGGAGACTATGTAACTCTTGTTTCTCTCTAAATATCTCTGTGCTCTCTCTATGCTCTCAAGTGCTTGTGGGTGTATTACAGAATTCCAGTTTTGTATTTTTTTTTTGGTTTGAATGTAAGTACATGGTTAAATTAACTTTTTTAATATATTAAATGTACTCATGATACAGATTTTCTTATCTTTTTCAAAATGTCAAGGCTAGACATTTTGTCTTTGAGGATTTTTTAAATTTTCATAAAGCAGTGAGGCTTAACACATACACATATGAGCAAGACCAGATGTATTTATATATGTACATAACAATAATTCATGAAGGAGGAGTCATAAATTTGAGAAGGATTGGGGAACAAGACTTAAAGGGGGAGAGTAAAGAAAGGAAACCACATGAATAGTTACATATGAAAGCCTTTCAATAATAAGCTTAGATTTCAAGTAAAAAAAGTGAAGAGCTCAGATAAGTACCCTCACAGTCAAGATAAGTGCTGTATAATTTTGAAGAGTTTTGAACTATATATATTTATATATGTACAGGTAGATTTTATAATACATTTACATACAATGCATCATACATCATATAAATTTATATTTACAATAAGTAATGTTATCATAAAATGTTACATAATAGTAAATAATATATTGTATACTATAAATATATGCATCACATATTTATATGTATTTATAATACTGTATAATGTATATCAACTTAAATATATTTCTTGTTTTACAGACACATAGTGAAATCAAACTCATCCATAAAGTCAATGGGCAATTTGGCTTTAAGGCAAAACTGTTTTATCATCAATAATGATTAAAATTAAATCACAACTTGACTACATGTGTCCAATCCTCTACATTTTTTATTTTATCCTACACTTAAGAACAAAGGTTATTTAGTATTTCAATAATGCTAGAGGAGCCAATATATAATTAGGTCAGAAAAAAATTGAGCTTTCACTTTAGTTTCCTTACCACTAACAAACTTCATGACACATACTAGGTTGTCAATTCAGCCATATTTCTTAGTTCAGCATCATGGTCTGGAAAGTCCCCTTTCTCATGAACTGTTTTAGATTTCCTTTCGGGAAAGAGAACCCACAGTGCAACACCCATAGTGAAAAAAAAAAAACTGATTATGAACTGTTTTAACCAAGTTAAACTATACCACTGAGGAGTTTAAAAAAATAAATAAAATATCAAAAGTACATTTAGATGCCAAGAATAACTTGTGGCACCCAGCTCTTCCCTGGCTTCACAAAAAGAAAAGAATAATGGTATTGACTTATAGATGTCAGTATACACTGTCACAGGTGGATAATTTACCAGCTAGAATAGAATCATCAGTAAAATTGGAGAGAAGCTTCTCAGATATGAACTAAACTAAAACAATCTAGACCAGTGGTTCTTAACCTTCTTTTTTTTTATTTTTTTTATCAGTTACATTTTATTAACTCTGTATCCCAGCCGTGTCCCGATCCCTCATTCCCTCCCAGTCCCTCCCTCCCTCCCTCATCTCCACCGTGCCCCTTTCCAAGTCCACTGATAAGGGGGGACCTCCTCCCCATTCATCTGAACCTGTTTTATCAGGTATCTTCAGGACTGGCTGCAAAGCCCTCCTCTGTGGCCTAACAGGACTGCTCCTCCCTTCGGGGGTGGGGAGACCAAAGAGCCAGTCATTGAGTTCCTGTTAGAAATAGTCCCTGTTCCCCTCACTTTGGGAAACCAATTGGTTACTGAGCTACCACAGGCTACATCTGAGTGGAGGGTCTAGGTTATATCCATACATGGTCCTTGGTTGAATGTCAGTCTCAGAAAAGACCCTGTGCCCAGATATATTTGGTCCTTGTGGAGCTCCTATCCTTTCCCCATCAGACTAACTCCCCTTCTTTCTTATGATTCCCTGTACTCTGCCAAAGGTTTGGTCATGAGTCTTTGCTTTGAAAACTCTGATAGTTAGAGTCTTTCAGATGCGCTCAGTAGACTCCTGTCATACGTTCAATGCACATCCCATCTGTCTTTCTAAATGAGGATTGATCATCTTACCCCATGTCCTCTCAATTGATTATCTTTTTTAGGTGTATAGATTTCATTATGTTTATCATATCTTATAGGTCTATATAAGTGAGTATATCCCATATTTGTCTTTCTCCTTCTGGGATATTTCACTCAGAATGATCTTTTCTAGATCCCACCATTTGCCTGCAAATTTCATGATTTCCTCCTTTTTGATTGCTGAGTAGTATTCCATCGTGTAAAAATACCACAATTTCTGTACCCATTCCACCGTTGATGGACATCTGGGTTGTTTCCAGGTTCTGGCTATTACAAATAGAGCTGCTATAAACATGGTTGAGCAAGTGTCCTTTTTGTGTACTTGAACAAACTTTGGGTATATACCTAGCAGTGGTATAGCTGGGTCTGGAGGAAGCACTATTCCTATTTGTCTTAGAAAGCGCCAGATAGCTTTCCAGAGTGGTTGTACCAGTTTACATTCCCACCAGCAGTGGAGCAGGGTTCCCCTTTCTCCACAACCTCTCCAGCATGTGTTATCACTTGAGTTTTTCATCTTGGCCATTCTGATGGGTGTAAGGTGATATCTCAGGGTCGTTTTGATTTGCATTTCCCTGATGGCTAATGAGGATGAGCATTTCTTTAAGTGTTTTTCTGCCATTTGATATTCCTCTGTCGAGAATTCTCTGTTTAGCTCTGTTCCCCATTTTTTAATTGGATTACTTTGATTGCTGCTTTTCAGCTTCTTTAGTTCTTTGTATATACTGGATATTAGTCCTCTGTCAAATAAAGGGTTAGTGAAGATTCTTTCCCAATCTGTAGGCAGTCGTTTTGTTTTGATGACGGTATCCTTTGCTTTACAGAAACTTTTCAGTTTCATGAGGTCCCATTTATTGATTGTTGCTCTTAGAGCCTGTGCTGTTGGTGTTCTGTTCAGGAAGTTGTCTCCTGTGCCAATGAGTTCTAGGCTGTACCCCACTTTTTTTTCCAATTGATTTAGGGTATCTGGTTTTATGTTGAGGTCCTTGATCCACTTTGACTTTAGTTTTGTGCAGGGTGATAAATATGGATCTATTTTCATTTTTCTGCATGTAGACATCCAGTTGGTCCAGCACCATTTGTTGAAGATGCTGTCTTTTTTCCATTGAATGAATTTGGCTTCTTTGTCAAATATGGAGTATTCATAGGTGTGTGGATTTATTTCTGGGTCTTCTATGCGGTTCCATTGATCCTCCTTTCTGTTTCTATGCCAATACCATGCAGTTTTTATTACTGTTGCCCTGTAGTACAGCTTGAGATCAGGGATGGAGATACCTCCAGATGATCTGTTGTTGTACAGGATCGTTTTGGAGATTCTGGGTTTTTTGTTTCTCCATATGAAGCTGAGAATCTTTTTTTCAAGGTCTGTAAAGAATTGAGTTGGTATTTTGATGGGAATTGCATTGACTCTGTAGATTGCTTTTGGTAGTATGGCCATTTTCACAATGTTAATCCTACCAATCCATGAGCACGGGAGATCTTTCCATCTTCTGATATCTTCTTCGATTTCTTTCTTCAGAGACTTGAAGTTTTTCTCAAACAGGTCTTTCACTTGCTTGGTTAGAGTCATACCAAGGTACTTTATGTTATTAGTGGCTATTGTGAAGGGTGTTGTTTCCCTAATTTCTTTCTCAGCCTTTTTGTCTTTGGTATATAGGAGGGCTTCTGATGTTTTTGAGTTGATTTTGTATTCTGCCACTTTGCTGAAGGTGTTTATCAGCTGAAGGAGTTCTCTGGTTGAATTTTTGGGGTCGCTCATGTATACTATCATATCATCTGCAAATAGTGACACTTTGACCTCTTCCTTTCTGATTTTTATCCCCTTGATCTCCTTTAGTTGTCTTATTGCTCTGGCTAGGACTTCAAGTACTATGTTGAAGAGATATGGGGACAATGGACAGCCTTGAACCTTCTTAATGCTGCAATCCTTAATTCCAGTTCCTTGTGTTGTGGTGACTCCACAGCCATGAAATTATTTCATGGCTATATCATAACTGTAATTTTGCTACTGTTATCAATTATAAAATATCTGATACACAATCCCAATAAGGTCATGACCTAGAGGTTGGGAAACACCATTAAAGAACTATCAGTGCATTTGTATCCAAATGAAGTTCTAATATGATGATACATATTAAGATAAACATCATTGAATGCTGCTTCATCTTTGCATTCATCTATCTTCGTCATATGATAGATTTTTATAAAAGAGACTGTGTTACTGGTACAGTCCATGTTCTACAGAAGATTAAATGTAAAATAATAACCTAAATCAAATACCTCATCAATATTTGTAGATAGAGGACATATGTTAATTAAAATATGTGTGATCATAAAGATATATTGTATAAAACTAAAATATTTTTTTTTTACAAAGACAGCATTTCATCCAACAGACTCTCTTCTCTTCCTTCAGTTGTTCTTTTGGACTCACCAATATTCATCAAATGTCAGATTAGTATAGCCACATAAGTGATTTGTATACTACTGTAAAACAGTCATGAAAATAGTAAAGTGTTTTTATTTTATGACAGTATGTTCTAGAGTTTCTGTTAATTGTCAGAGGATGATAAAAATATAAAGAGGCGTCTTGGAAATTGAAGATAATGTAGCAAAATAAAAGCGAACTATTTTGACTTCCAGCACTTGTTAAGAGAGAAACTCAAGTTTTTCAGGAACTGAGTAACAGGATAGATGGAAGACCTGAGAGACACCACGTTCTCTCCCTGGGAATAAAAGCTTTAAATAAGTCTATTTATCTGCCATGAGAAATAGAAAGAACAAGATGAATATCTTCTCTAGAAAACATTCAAAGTTTTCTTTTAATTTAAGCTCTATACAATAAGATAAAGGAAGACTAGAACTAACTAAGGAAGTGATTGTTAATCTTGCAGGAAGAATTCAAACTAAATATCAAATGCTTAAAACGTACTGAAAAGCAGTATAATTCTGTCTAATATGCAGTTTCTCAAAAGGCAGACAGAGTCAAAGTAAAATCAGCCTTGAATTATACTTAGTATGGTTATAAAATATTTACTTTTTTTTTGAGAATATATCAAGCTGGGATTAGCAGGCAACTTCAAATAAGCATGCTTCAATAACTCCAAAGATGTGGACCTTCACTGGTTTAAAATAAAATAAAAAAGTTTAAAAAGATTTAGTTTGTTCGAGACTCAAAAAACACTTGGTTGCCTGCTCCTTGATCACTCTTCCCTGGTGGGGCAACATAACCAGCTAACAGAGGAAGAAGATCCAGGCAGTCTTGATGGGACCTGATAGACTATAGTCAGACAGTAGGGGAGGAGGATTTCCCCTCTCTGTGGACTAGGGGAGAGGGATAGGGGAGGAAGAGGGAGGGAGGATGAGACATGAGACGTGGAGGAGATGAGGGAAGGGGCTACAACTGGGATACAAAATGAATAAATTGTTAAAATTGGTAATAATAAAATAAAAAGCAAAAATGTTTTATTTTGTACATAATTATAAACAGACTTTGGATTATGGAAGAAACCACAATAAAATTCAGAAAGAACATTATAAGCATTGGTTTTCCATTAAACCCACTTTATTTAGGATTCCTAAATGCTTTTACCTCCCTTCTACCTCTTGACCAGAGGTTGGGTAGAAAGCAGGTTATTAGGTAAACGGGATTGTAGACTTTTTTAGAAGTAATTGTATCTTTATTTTTTAATATTAATTACAGTTTATGTACTTTGTATCCCAGCTGTAGTCCCCTCCCTCATTCCCTCCCAGTCCAACCCTCCCTCCCTCATATCCTCCCATGCCCCTCTCCAATTCCACTGATAGGGGAGATCCTCCTCCCCTTCCATCTGACCCTGACTTATCAACTCACACCAGGACTGGCTGCATTGTCTTCCTCTTTGGCCTGGTAAAGCTGCTACCCCCTCAGGGGGAGGTAATCAAAGAGCCAGCCACTGAGTTCATGTTACAGACAGTCCCTGTTCCCCTTACAAAGTCACATATGGATACTGAAGTACCTTGGCAATATTTGTACAAAGGTTCTAGGTTACCTCCATTCATGGTCCTTGGTTGGAGTACCAGGTCTTTCTATCTCCTGCTTCTTTCATAAGATTCCCTGCACGTTGCCCAAAATTTGGTTATGAGCCTCAGCATCTGCTTTTATACATAGCTACATAAAGTCTTTCAGAGACACTTGGGGGTAGGCTCTTGACCTGCTGCCTGTTTTTTCCCCTCTTTGACGTCTATCCCTTTTGCTTTTCTGAGTGAAGATTGATGATCATACCAAGGGTCCTTCTTCTTGTTCAACTTCTTTATCTGTACAGATTTTAGTATGTTTACCTATATTATATCACTAATATTCACTTGTAAGTGAGTATATGCCATGTCTGTCTTTCTGATTCTGGGATGCCTCCCTAAGGATGATCTTTTCTATTTCCAAATATTTGCTTGTAATTTCATAATTTCCTTGTTTTAAATTGCTGAGTAGTATTCTATTTTGGAAATGTACCACAATTTCTGTATTAGTTCCTCAGTTGAGTAACATCTAGGTGTTTACAGGTCCTGGTTATTACTAATAAAGCTGCTACAAACATGGTTAAGCAAATGTCCTTTTATTGTACTTGAGCACATTTTGGATATATGCCTAAGAATAAAATAGCTGGATCTTGAGGATATGCTATTCCTAATTGTCTGAGAAAGCGCCAGATTGATTTCCAACGTGGTTGTAAAAGTTTGAATTCCCACTAACAATGGAGGAGGGTTCCCCTTTCTCCACAACCTCTCCAGAATGTATTGTCACTTGAATTTTTTATCTTAGCCATTCTAATGGATGTAAGGTGAAATCTTAGGGTCGTTTATATTTGCATTTCCCTAATGAATAAGGATGAATTCTCTAAACAGAATTCTCTGTTTAGCTCTGTACTCCATTTTTTAATTGGATTACTTGATTTGTTGCTTTTTAACTTCTTTAGTTCTTTATATATTCTGGATATTAGCCCTCTCTCAGATATAGGGTTGGTGAAGAACCTTTTCCAGTCTGTAGGCTGTCATTTTGTTCTCATGACAGTGTCCTTGCTTTACAGATTTTTTTTTTCAGTTTCAAGACGTCCCATATTTCATTGATTGTTGATCTTAGAGTCTGTGCTGTTGATGTTCTGTTCAGGGACTTGTCTCTTGTGCCAATGAGTTAAAAGCTTTTCCTCCATTTTTCTTCTAAGAGGTTTAGTGTGTCTAGTTTTATGTTGAGGTCTTTGATCCACTTGGACTTTTTCCATATTATAGTTTTAGCTTCTTTGTCAAAAATCAAGTATCTGTAGGTGTGTAGGTTCATTTCTCGGTCTTCTATTCTATTTCATTGATCCACCATTCTGTTTCTATGCCAGTACCATGCAGTTTTTTGAGATGAGTCCACTCTTTGTTGTCTATATACCAGCAGTCCAGTTCAAAGGCCAACACCAAGCATAAACATGAATCAGCACAATTCGGAAAATTGGGACAAGTCAGCAAAAGCTGCAAGACCCAGTCGGTTTGCCTGGAGGAATTCTCTGGATTGTTTCTCTCTAGGAAGTCAAATGGTGAAGCACAAAGATAAGCAGAGATGTCGATCCAAACAGTGATATCTCTTATATTTTTGGTTGTGAGCTTAGCCTTTTTAAAGGCTGAGCCATGATACTCTAACCAAGGACCATTCGTGGAAATAACTTAGGACTCTTGCACAAATGTAGCCCTCAGCAGCTTTTCCCCAAATGGGTTCCCTAGTAAGGGGAACTGGAACTGTCTCTGACATGAACTCAGTGTGTGGCTCTTTGATCACGTCCTCCTGAGGGGTGAACACCCTTACCAGGACACAGAGGAAGACAATGCAGCCAGACCTGATGAGACCTGATAGGCTAGGGTCAAATGATAGGGGAGGAGGACCTCTCAAATCAGTAGATTGGAGAGAGGTATGGGAGGAGATGGGAGAGGGAGGGTGGTATTCAGAGGAAATGAGGGAGGGGCTACAACTAAGATACAAAGTGAATAAACTGTAATTAATATTAAAAATAAAATTAAAATAAAGAAAATGATGTTCACTTTTTACATTGTCTGTTCCCCATTTCATCAATATGCATTCAACATTTATTAAGGGGTTATTATTTATCATCCACAGAATGTAGTTGCAAGAATGCAGTCAGTGAGGGTTTTAACTGTCTTTAGGAATTTCCTATTGTTATATTTTAATTTTCATATTTAAATCTGCATTCATACAATATCTTTTGATCATGTTCTTTTCCCCACCTCTTTCCCAATAAACCCCAACTCCTTCCAGACCAACTTAATGTTCTGTGTGTGTGTGTGTGTGTATGTATGTATGTATGTATGTATAGATAGATAGATACATTTTTATGTATGTATGTATGAATAGATAGATACTTTTTTAAAAGAAAAGAATCAGAAAACAAAAACAAAAAATAAATTAACTAAGAAAAAGGAAAATTTAATTTTCCCTAATAAAATGACACTGGATATATGAGTGAAACTTTAGAGCAATTCCCTTGCCCCAATATAGTTGACCAACAGAAAGCAATATTACATTGTTTGTATGTGTATGTTTTCTTTTGGTATTTTTTCATCTATGTATCTTTTACTTGTATGTATCATATCTTAAATGATAGGGTTGTTGTAAGAACAAATATTACCAAGGGGGAATATTAAAAGGTTCAGTAAATTTAAATGGAGGTTTTACTACTTCCAAAAATGGCCCCTATTCATAGTTAAAATGATTTTTTCCATAGCTCACTGGGCTATTTAGTCTCTGGTTCATAGTCACCCAAGCAGAGTCAGAAATGGATTTCATCTTGTGGAGTATTCCTTTATACAAATCAGATATTGGTTAGTTACTCCTGTAAGTTCTGTGTCAGCATTTCCATAGAATAGAAATGTTTTGTTTTATTCTAGATTTCTGGGATAAGAGAAATTTAAAACCAAACTTTAGTGATCTAAGAATAAAAATTAAAAAATTATCAACTAAGTGACTCCTAACAATGTCTAATACAGTAATAGTTTTAGTGCCTTATTCAGTCATTCTCCAGCAGCATGTGGGAACAGAAGCAAAAACCCACAGCCAGATATTGAGGACATAAATTCTACGTGGGTTGTCTCTATCAAATCCCTTCCTTCAGAGTTAATGGAATGCCACAGAAAAGGAAATTAGAAGAGTGTCAGAGCCAGAGGTGGTGAGAAACCCAAGGAAAACAAGGACCTCTGAATTAAGCAAAGCTCTTATGAACATGCAGCAACTGAAACAGCAAGCAAAGAGCCCACAGATATCAGATCTTCTGCATATATATTATAGCTTTTATGTAGGCACTGTTTTTAAACTCTATTTGGGGTTTCTTAATGACTCTTCCCTTCCACTCCAACCTTAGGTAGGAAAGAAGGTTAGAAGGGGCAGAGGGCATAGACCTCCTTACACTTAGGGTTAGGGTCATCAGGATCTTTGGGGGCAATATCCTATCTCAGTCAGCATATCCAGAAGTCTCAGTAATCAGAAACCTTCATTTTTCTTCATCCATGTCCTAAAAGCCTTGTCTCTGTCCACCTGTCTCTTGGAAATCCTTGCCTCTCTCTGAGCTTTCCTGTTTATTAGCTATCAAAGACCATGGTCCTCTCCCAGCTTCGTGAGGCTATCAGCTGGCATAGACATGCCCCTGCACAAGGCAATTATAGTTAACAGCTGTGGACAAACTAAGGCAGTCCCGTATATCACAGTTCAGATTAAAACAAAAACATATTTCTATAACATAACTGAGTTTTTAGAGAAACTAAAACTTCCACTACACATTGAGTTTAGTTTCTTTATGGTACCCCTGGGTATGTGAATGAGTAGGCCTCTGATCCTTCTGCCTGCTTTTGGGAATGTTTTCCTTATGTTGAGTTGCCTTGTCCAACTTCGACATGTTGGTTATTGTTTTATCTTCTTATATATTATTTTGAAATATTTAGTAATTATTTTTTATCTATCTATTCTATTCTAATGAAGACAGAAAGGGAGTGGTTCCAGAGTAGAGTAGTTGGTTAGGAACTGGGAAGAATAGAAGGACAGGAAACTATAATCATGATATATTATATGAGAAAGTAATCCACTTTCAATAAAAGGACAAAGATGGAAAAAATAAGCAAACTATGACTGACATATTAGATTTGGTTAGTTCTGTTCTCTTAGTTATGATCCATGGATCCAAGATTAATTCCGTATTTTGGTAGTGCCAATATCTAGGAAAATTTATTTTGCTATTTAGTCAAGGCAAGGAGAGGGCTCATTAGGCTGGCAACCCATTCTGGCGGGGGAAGTGTTGGTAGTTGATGGCAAGAGGGAAAAGGAAGTCCTCTCCACAATGGCATAGACATGGTTGAATATCACACCCTATATTGTCCAAATAGATAGCAATTTTTAAACTCAGTGAGTTTCAAAACAGAACAAAAATTAAAAAAAAAAAAAACCTAAAACTAGATAAAAGAGAAACAATATCAGGAATATAGGACGTACTGAGAGGAAGAAGTTTGACTGATGTGGGCAAAGTATGAAAAGGTGGTGGGTGATTGTGACCATAACATGCTCTACAAATAGTCGAAACATTCCATTGTTGTTAGGTCTGTGGACAGGCAAAATATCACAGCAGTGGGAGAGTGGTAAAGGAGACTCTTTGTTTTGGGGAAGCTAGGAGTAGAGAAAGGTTAGGAGCAAATAAGCAAAGACAGGCTCCAGTCTTTCTGTCAAAAAACATATCTGATTCTTTGTTCCTCCCACCTTTTTACTGCCATCAGATGAATCCATCAATTGATTGACTGGGTCAGGGCTTGTATGACCCTGTCATTGCTCAATGATTAGGTATGTCTACAAGCTGAGGATCAAGCCTTCAATATTTGAGCCTTTTATTTGGAGACAGTTCAAATCCAAACCACATTAGGTATTGCTAATATAATAAGGAGTACAAGACCCATCCTTGCATTGACATTTTCTTGACCTTCTGCTAACAGCATACAGGACAATCTACCTTCGTGTTTGCTTAAAGTGGCCTCTTCTTGTATGTTTGGTCTTCAGTGTACTTTAGAGGCTGATTATAAGCCTTTCATCTTTGCAAATCAGAGGATGGGAAGTGTGAGGAAATTAGGTTTTATGAGTTTTTCAGTACTGCCTTGGTTAATGCAGACTTCCATTTTTTTTCCTTGAGTAATTATAGCGCTATGTTGTTATGAAATAAAATGAAAGCACATTTTTCACTGAAGAGGTTGATTCTAAACTTTAGAGTTCTTTCTTTAAAAGTGAATAATTCTGGGTGAAGTCTTTGGATGGTATGAAATAAGAAAGACCTTGAGTTGGATGTGGGGTCTTCACGGTTTCACTGCTGACAAAGCTAGACTCCTCTAGTTGTCCTTCTTTTACTGTAGCAGTCTGTGAGAAAGAATGTGAGCTGTGTGTGCTAACAAACACAATGCGTCATGTAACTCCCAGAAATGTAAAAGAGGAAAGTGTATGCCATTCATTCTTAACAACCTCCACCTTGCATTACACACCAACACCAAAGCAAAGGTTCACTGTGACTGTTGACTCCCTTTAGTCTCCATCTGTAGAGTGCTTTGTTTCTCACTTTTTTCAAATCATCACCAAAAATACAAAGAGAAAAATAATTTCTTAGGAAAACATTATTACTTTATATTGCAGAACTGAAATACTACTGTAATGCAGCCCATCATTTTGTCATAGTAAAGAAAGGCTTTTCTTAAAATTTGTTAGTGAAATAGCAGCTAAAATATTTTTCCTAATATACGGTTTAGTAGGAATTGCAAACTCACTTTTATTATAAGGAGTACAGATATTTCTTCAGCATCATCTGCATGCAGTTTTATTAATTAACGGCATGTACTTTAGAGGCTGATTATAAGCCTTTCATCTTTGCAAATTAGAGGATGGGAAGTGTGAGGAAATTAGGTTTTATGAGTTTTTATCTAGTTCTAGTTACGATTTTATATCTAGTTCTAGATCTTCCTGACTTGAAAGTAGTTTTCTGATAAGCTTCATGTTCTTCCATGTATATTTTCTCAGGAACTGATTAATCTGTAAAATTATTTAAAATTTTAGTAACATATTATTTAAATTTTTTACACTGTCCACAGTGAGCTATGCTGGAGCTATAGGCTTTGCTTTTATTAAGTAATTCTTTAAAATAAGTTGTGTTTGTTGTGAGAAGCTTGTCTGATTCTTTTGTTAATGGAATCTTTGGCAGTGATTGCAATTTTACTGTGAGTAATGTTCATATAGTAAACAGGGACAGTGTTAATTTTCGAGACAATCTTTAGAATGTTTTGATAATAAAAATTCTCCAATAAGAAACAATCATTAAATAATTATTAATTTTTGACATCTGAGATTGCCTCTACCCACATGGCAGGAAAAGAAACCTGATTCCTGGAAATTGTTCTTTGAACCCCACATAGAAGCAACAAACACAGACATACATATACTCATGAATAATTGAATAAATCTCTTAAAATAGTTTCTGATGAATAAATAACACAAATCTACAAAGTAAATAATTGATACCATCAATGCATTCACACATTGCCCAGTGCTAATGTAAAAGTTAGCATATATCAACATGTATGGATTTTTTTCCTTGGAATGACCAGAGAAAAAATATTTTCTTACTTCTAAAATTGTTACCTCCAATGTTATACACTACAGTCACCCAAAGCATATAATTGCTTTACTGGTAAAAACACACAAATACTTTTCAAACTATGGTAAGTCTTCCTTCTCATTCTTCTTCTTTTGATAGTGATTAATCAATGCCCCATCACCACAAAAATTGATTCCTTTCATCCTTCTGTCTTCCTAACTGGTAGCCTAGCATTTGACTTTTCTATGCCTTTATCTAGAAAGGTAGATATTGATCCTGAAAGTCCCACAGTTTCAGAAAACTGATGTTTAAGGCTTAGACCAACAACCATCCATGGATTCAAACTTTCAGATAAACTTTCTGCACAATTTACTTAGTCATTTTATTCTTTAATTTTATTTTTTTGTAGAAAATAGATTTTTTTCATCCAGTATATTCTGAATACTGCTTCTCTTTCCCCTACTTCTTACAGTTCCTCCCAACCTCCACTCTCATCAGAACAGATATACTTTCTGTCTCTTCTTACAAAACAAACAGAAAGCTATGGAATAAAATAAATAAATAAATAAAATGAAACAAATACAAATCAGAATAGGACAAAACAACCAAACAAGAAAAAGAGTGGAAGAAAAGTGCAAGAAACTCATAAGACACAGAAACATGCATGTTAATACATCCAGGATTATTATAAAAACACAAAACAAGAAGCTCTAATATATGTGCCAAGGACATGTAGGATTAACAAGCACAATCAAAAGGCCGTGACTTAACATTATGAGAAGAAGAAATTCTAAAGATTCTACTGCCTTTCTTTTTGTTGACGATCTATTGCTGGACATGAGGCCCACTTTTAAGAGCAGTTTATTTTTCCCAATGAGATCCATGTGAGAAAGGATATATATATATATATATATTTTTCAAGTGGATATCAACTGAGGATAGTATCTAAGTTAGTAATGGCAGTATGTGTCCACCTCTATAATCACTTCTATTATCCCCTCTGGAGAAAACCTGTTCAGGCCCTGTGCATGCTACCAAAATCTCTGTGAGTTCATATTACAGTCAACCCTGTTGTGTCCAGAAGAGCTGTGTGTCTTTGGTGTCCTTCATTCCTTCTGGCTCATGTGAACTTTCAGCCTACTCTTCTTCAGTTTCTTGAGCCCTGAGAAGAATTTAATGGAGACATTTTTTGGAGGGGCTGAATGTCCAAAGGTTTCAGATTTTCTGGGATTTTGTCTCACTGTGGGTCTCTATTTATTACTTTATTACTATCTTCTACAAGAGGAGACATTGTCTTAGCAAGGGAAGAATGCATGACTGTAGCAGAATGATATTAGGAATCAATTTATTGCAACATTCCTTTAGCATAATAGTAGTATTTTTTTCTCCCTAGGTTGTTAGACTATCGAGTATTTGGTCCTTTGCCAACCAAGCAGCATCAGAGATGGGTTCCATCTGATGGAATGAGACTTAAATCAAATCAGACATTGGTTGATTATTTTCCCAATTCTGTGCCATGATTGCACCATAGTATCTTTCAAGCAGGTCACTATTGTAAGTAAAAGATTTGTAGCTAGGTTTTTCTTTAGGTTTCTCCTTTGGTAGCATGCAGAGTAACTTCTAGTAGCATGAACACTAGTTTGCAGTGGTGAAGGATCTAGGTAGGCTCCAGCTGGATGTCTTCATATTGAATGAGTTGTGTGGGTTTTGTCTTTAGAAGTAGAACATCATTGTCAGTTTGTGTTGAGCCAACAATGACCTTGCCAGTGGCCTACATTGTTTGTGGATTCCCATAGAACCCCTTTAGTAAAAAATTTGTTTGGATGTAACCCATTCCTATTACTGGAGTCTTCATTTCATGATGATGTCCAAGTGGACATCTCTTTTCTCCTGGTTATTTTTTGTAGCAATTTCATTTAGATGTCTGTCATATATGCATATATTTTTAGAAGCTTCTACTTTATTAAGTTTCCATACGACCCTCAAACTGTCATTGGGTTTATCTGGATCTCGTTGTGCTCCTTCCCTTGATTCCTCTCTCACTTTAAAGGAAGCTTTTCCATTTTGTCTCACAACTAATGACCACATCCACCTTACTTTTAATCTGATTATTTATTTAATCTAATATTAATATTATAAGATTTTTAATCTTGCAATTTAATTTGGCATATAGAAGTAAGGAGGCTTGGTGTTCCACATTTTTCCAACAACAGTTTTAAGTTATTATGACTCATATGCTATTTGCTCCATTCTTGAGCACTTTCTAAGTCCACTGTCCCTGATACCACCCAGCACATTGTGTGGGGAGTAGTTTGCAAGGGGCCTAAAATTCAAATGCAGAAGTAAGTGAGGTGCTGCTAATGTCAACTCTGTACTGTCAGACCTGCAACAGGAATGATAATAGAACACTTAAGCAGTGAATCAGAATTGGTTCCTGTGGTTTATGAAGACAAAAATAATGAATACTTGAATGGCTTCGCAGATGGTTTACTTGTTCTGTTTTGATATGAATTATTAATTGGGTAATATGTTTTGATTAACAGGTTACTTATTACTTTTTTATTTCAAAATCTTAAGAAATATTTGAATTAATGACAAACTTGATGGATTGTTTATGAATGATGAAGATCTGTAAAAACAATAAAAGATCATCAGTAAAAACAAGAGCTGCCTCTTTTGCTGAGTATTTACAACACAGGATATCAGTAAGTGTTCACTCCACGAGCAGGTAACTCATGCTATCATCAGGCTTTTGTAGGTAAAAGTTTCACATTAAATGTTAGTGCACAATGCACACACGCTATTTTTCTGGCAAGAAAATCCAGAATCCTTGGTGCAAACCACTAACAGTTGCCTCTTTCTTCTATCAAAGTGAGATATGAAAAGGTTATCATCAGAATACATAACCAGCTCAGGATATTTATCAATTGACCCTCTGTATTATAAGCTACTGTGCTTTTTTTTTTTTTAGTATGTTCAGTAAACATATTCTAAGCAGTGTCTCATTGTAAATAGCTTTCTACCAAAAAAAAAAAAAAGAAAAAAGAAAGAAAAGAAAAGAAAACTAAGTGAAAATATCCATATGAAATATATCACACTGGATAGGTTTTATTTTAATCTGGTTCATTTATCTGTTAAGTACCTAGGGATCTATACCTCAGTCAATTCTCCACTCTTTCCAAATTAAATTATCCTCCTTTAGGGAGATAGCCTGATAAAAAAGATTTAAGTAGTTCAACAATTTGAATTCATTTTACTTCCTAGTTTGAAATCTCTTCAAATGAGCATCCTTTTTATTCTTGAATTGAAATACTAATACTGGTAAACCCTTTTCATAAGTGAAAAATACTAAAATCAGAACACTTTTAATTTTAATGTAACTTTTTTAAAGCAAACATTTTTTTTTCTTATATGGGGTGAGTGATTACTTAACTCCTAAGATTGTCTCACTACAATTATTCACTACAATACACTTAATAAAGCTATGTTTGTTTGTTTTTTAAGTTACATTTTATTAACTCTGTACCCCAGCCATGTCCCGATCCCTCATTCCCTCCCAGTCCCTCCCTCCCTCCCTCATCTCCACCGTGCCCCTTTCCAAGTCCACTGATAGGGGGGACCTCCTCCCCAATCACTGATCCTGTTTTATCAGGTATCTTCAGGACTGGCTGCAAAGCCCTCCTCTGTGGCCTAACAGGACTGCTCCTCCCTTCAGGGGTGGGGAGACCAAAGAGCCAGTCATTGAGTTCCTGTTAGAAATAGTCCTTGTTCCCCTCACTTTGGGAAACCAATTGGTTACTGAGCTACCACAGGCTACATCTGAGTGGAGGGTCTAGGTTATATCCATACATGGTCCTTGGTTGAATGTCATTCTCAGAGAAGACCCTGTGCCCAGATGTATTTGGTCCTTGTGGAGCTCCTATTCTTTCCCCATCAGACTAACTCCCCTTCTTTCTTATGATTCCCTGTACTCTGCCAAAGGTTTGGTCATGAGTCTTTGCTTTGAAAACACTGATAGTTAGAGTCTTTCAGATGCGCTCAGTAGACTCCTGTCATACGTTCAATGCACATCCCATCTGTCTTTCTAAACGAGGATTGATCATCTTACCCCATGTCCGCTCAATTGATTATCTTTTTTTAGGTGTATAGATTTCATTATGTTTATCATATCTTATAGGTCTATATAAGTGAGTATATCCCATATTTGTCTTTCTCCTTCTGGGATATTTCACTCAGAATGATCTTTTCGAGATCCCACCATTTGCCTGCAAATTTCATGATTTCCTCCTTTTTGATTGCTGAGTAGATTTCCACTGTGTAAAAATACCACAATTTCTGTACCCATTCCTCCGTTGATGGACATCTGGGTTGTTTCCAGGTTCTGGCTATTACAAATAAAGCTGCTACAAACATGGTTGAGCAAGTATCCCTTTTGTGTACTTGAACGAACTTTGGGTATATACCTAGCAGTGGTATAGCTGGGTCTTGAGGAAGCACTATTCCTAATTATCTTAGAAAGCGCCAGATAGCTTTCCAGAGTGGTTGCACAAGTTTACATTCCCACCAGCAGTGGAGCAGGGTTCCCCTTTCTCCACAACCTCTCCAGCATGTGTTATCACTTGAGTTTTTCATCTTGGCCATTCTGATGGGTGTAAGGTGATATCTCAGGGTCGTTTTGATTTGCATTTCCCTGATGGCTAATGAGGATGAGCATTTCTTTAAGTGTTTTTCTGCCATTTGATATTCCTCTGTCGAGAATTCTCTGTTTAGCTCTGTACCCCATTTTTTAATGGGATTATTTGGTTTGTTACTTTTCAGCTTCTTAATTCTTTGTATATACTGGATATTAGTCCTCTGTCAGATAAAGGGTTAGTGAAGATTCTTTCCCAATCTGTAGGCAGTCGTTTTGTTTTGATGACGGTATCCTTTGCTTTACAGAAACTTTTCAGTTTCATGAGGTCCCATTTATTGATTGTTGCTCTTAGAGCCTGTGCTGTTGGTGTTCTGTTCAGGAAGTTGTCTCCTGTGCCAATGAGTTCTAGGCTGTACCCCACTTTTTTTTCCAATTGATTTAGGGTATCTGGTTTTATGTTGAGGTCCTTGATCCACTTTGACTTTAGTTTTGTGCAGGGTGATAAATATGGATCTATTTTCATTTTTCTGCATGTAGACATCCAGTTGGTCCAGCACCATTTGTTGAAGATGCTGTCTTTTTTCCATTGAATGAATTTGGCTTCTTTGTCAAATATGGAGTATTCATAGGTGTGTGGATTTATTTCTGGGTCTTCTATGCGGTTCCACTGATCCTCCTTTCTGTTTCTATGCCAATACCATGCAGTTTTTATTACTGTTGCCCTGTAGTACAGCTTGAGATCAGGGATGGAGATACCTCCAGATGATCTGTTGTTGTACAGGATCGTTTTGGAGATTCTGGTTTTTTTGTTTCTCCATATGAAGCTGAGAATCTTCTTTTCAAGGTCTGTAAAGAATTGAGTTGGTATTTTGATGGGAATTGCATTGAATCTGTAGATTGTTTTTGGTAGTATGGCCATTTTCACAATGTTAATCCTACCAATCCATGAGCAATGGGGGATCTTTCCATCTTCTGATATCTTCTTTGATTTCTTTCTTCAGAGACTTGAAGTTTTTCTCAAACAGGTCTTTCACTTGCTTGGTTAGAGTCACACCAAGGTACTTTATGTTATTAGTGGCTATTGTGAAGGATGTTGTTTCCCTAATTTCTTTCTCAGCCTTTTTGTCTTTGGTATATAGGAGGGCTTCTGATGTTTTTGAGTTGATTTTGTATCCTGCCACTTTGCTGAAGGTGTTTATCAGCTGAAGGAGTTCTCTGGTTGAATTTTTGGGGTCGCTCATGTATACTATCATATCATCTGCAAATAGTGACACTTTGACCTCTTCCTTTCCGATTTGTATCCCCTTGATCTCCTTTAGTTGTCTTATTGCTCTGGCTAGGACTTCAAGTATTATGTTGAAGAGATATGGGGACAATGGACAGCCTTTTCTTGTCCCTGATTTCAGTGGGATTGATTTAAATTTCTCTCCATTGAGTTTGATGTTGGCTATAGGATTGCTGTATATTGCCTTTACTATCTTTAGGTATGTGCCTTGTATCCCTGATCTCTCCAAGACTTTAATCATGAATGGGTGTTGGACTTCGTCAAATGCTTTTTCGGCATCTAAGGAGATGATCATGTGGTTTTTCTCCTTCAGTTTGTTTATGTAGTGGATTACATTGATGGATTTCTGTATGTTGAACCACCCTTGCATGTATCATCGTGAATGTAGAAAACATGCTTCCACAAATAGTTCTCTGACCCAATGGTTGCATGTATGAACATAAAAGACAGAAAGAAAGAGAGAGAGAGAGAGAGAGAGAGAAAGAAAGAAAGAAAGAAAGAAAGAAAGAAAGAAAGAAAGAAAGAAAAGTTGAATATGTATGCACCAGCCTGAAATGTTAACTTGGAATAAAGTATATTTTATTGCATTTCCCTTGTTGTAAGTAAGACAAAACATAAGTTTGAAAGTTTGAGCTACAAGCGAAGGCCTTGGTTTACTACCAATGCTTAGTGATACATTTTCTTTCACTTCAAAATACAGTTTTCCTAAAACTGTTCCAAATAACAATATAGTAAAAACTAAACTAGGATTTCATTTGGAATATAATGTGGAAGTATGTTTTCTACATTCACGATGATGAAATAAAGTTAGGTGTAAGTCATCTTTATTCTCCACGTAATCTCTTTGATTCAGGTATAAATTTTTCAGTCACTCTTTTACATAATAGAAGGCAAAATCAAATGACATAATATTTAATCGATGTAATAGATAGAGGTTTTCCCTAATCATACTTTCAAATATTTAAATTTATGTTATGGGAAGCACTAAGAGCGCACTGTGTGTGATCAGCAGGGCAGCAGTGAGTGCATAGCAACCAACAGACCAAACTGTGGGCTCCAAACCACCAGTGACAGTGTTTGCCAAGTGAAAGAAAACCCCACACTGTGAGAAGCAATCTCAGGTCTGCTCTCAGGTCACCCAGATAAATCCTCGAAGAGTTCCTGGGTTCCCTACAGGCACGTGGTTGCCAGCCCAGAGCCACATGCCTGCGTGCTCTGATTACCATCTCAGACTGAGCTACGGGCCCCAGGACAGGAGAAACTAGGTTTCCCACTTGAAAAGAAACCCCATGATGAAGGAAGCAATCAGGTCTGACCAATCTCAGGTCACCCAGCCAACCCCCAGAGAAATTCCTGGGTTCCAGCAAGAGCTCAGTAGCCACCCGGATACTGCACATGATTCTCACCATCCCAGACTGAAATTTGGACCCCCAAACACTACAGATTGGGCCTCCCAATAGTGAGGAAACCCCACAGTGAGGAAACCATCAGGTCTGACCTCAGGGTACCCAGCTAATCCCTGGAAAAGTTCCTGGGTTCCTCTCTGGGCTATAGCCTCTGACCACATGCCAGTGTGCTCTGCTCATCATCCACTGATTACCTTTTGGGTACTAGGGCACAGAGCTCCAACCTCAGACCTACAGATGCCTGGAACCCATCTGTAGGATCAGCCCCAGACACTGCTCCAAAGCTCAACCCGTCTCCCCAGAGAAACCAATCAAATCTTGTGGCTCTCTATTTCTTCAAAAAATAGTGTATGAGCAGCAGCAGCTCACTAAATTCAGATCAAGAAAGCCAGTGGCAGGGCAGCTCTTTCCAGGACTTCTCCTGGTGAGCGGAGAGCCCCTGGGCTACCAAGAAGCCTAGTTAGCTCATAAGAACATACATCTGAGGAGAGATGTGGCAAACCCCTGAGAAGCAATGGCTATCCTGTAACCATACTAAAAAAGCTGAAGAGTGCTCCTTCAGGAACAGCCATCTTCCTGCTAAGTTTGCCCCTACCAGCCTTCTGTCCCCAGGACTCCAACAGGCACCAGAAACTAACAGTCAACACTTGAGACAGCCAGATATGTAAAGGCCAGTGTAAAAGCACCATCAACAAACTCCAAAGCAATATGACATCTCCAGAACCCAGTTATTCAAGAAAAAATAGCCCTGGATACTCTAACATAAGTGAAATTCAAGAAAATGACCTTAAATCTATGCTTTTAAAGATGATAATGCAGGCAATGAGTAAAATCCATACAGAAATATAGGAAGGTAAAGTGAAACAGTCCATGGCCTTTAGAGACGAAATAATTAAATCAACAAAATAAATGAAAGAAATACACGAAAGTTTAAATGAACAGGTGAAGGAATTGAAGGAAAAGCAGGGAAATACAAATACAAATAGAGGAAATAGAAGGAATAGACGAAAAAGAAGATTCAAGTCTCCAAAACCCATAAAATATTTTCAACAAAATCATTGAAGAATTTTTCCCTAATTTAAAGAAAAGACATAAAAGAAGCCTACAGAACACCTAATAGATTAGACCGGTAAAGAAATCTTCCCTACACATAATAATCAGAACACTAAATATACAGAACAAAGCAAAAACAAACAAACAAACAAACAAAAACTAAAAGCTGCAAGGGAAAAAGGCCAAGAAACATATCATGGTAAACCAATCAGAATCTCACATGACTTTTCAACAGAGACTGTGAAAGCCAGAAGGGCCTGGACAAATATCATGCAGAATATAAGAGAACACAGATGTTAGCCCAAACTACTACACCCAGCAAAACTCAATCATCATAGATGGAGAAAACAAGATATTCAATGACAGAAAACAAATTTAAACAGTAAATACCCACAAACACTGCCTTACAGAAGATACTAGAAAGAAAAATACAATCCAAGAAGGTTAACACCAGGAAAACACAGAAAATAAATAACCTAAGTTTTAGCAAACCTAAAAGTAGCGAAGTAAACAAACAAACTACCACAACCCACATATAAATAAAAGGATCTAATAGTCACTGATCATTAATCTTTCAACATCAATGGACTCAACTCTCCAATAAAAAGACAGGAACAAACAGAAAGGATGCATAAACAAGACCCAACATTGTGCTGCATTCAAGAAACACACTCAGTCACAAAGATAGACACTACCTGAGAGTAAAGGGCTACTTTACTAGCAAATGGACATGAGAAGCAAGCAGGAGTAGCCAGACTAATAGCTAATAAAATAGACTTTCAACAAAAAATAATCAAAAGAGGGAGGCAAACAAAGATGGCAGGAGGTAGTGTGCACCTTAGCTGACGGGCAAAGGACCTGCAATGCCAAAATTAGTGAGTGAAGGGGCTGATCAATCCAGATTAGAGTTATCTAGACTTCCAGGAAGAAAGAGACTAACCATGAACTGAGTCCATCTAGAATCAGTTCACCAGCAGACTCCTCCAGGAGGAGACACTACAGGAGGTGATCCCTAGGCACTTCCCCATATCCAACCCCCTACTCCCTCTTTGGAGAAGGCAGAAGGCAACCAGCAGAATCTGCCACAGACCACACTGTCTGTCCCCCAGCCCCAGCAACAGCTGCAATTTCCACCAAAAAAAAAAAAAAAAAACACGGAGGTCTGATTCTGAAAAAACCAATCCTTTTGGGTACTCCCCCCGAGAACACTGCCATAACCCTGCCCTGGTGGAGTGGACAGAAAGAGAGGTGCACAGAGGGTTCTCAGCACCAGGACCACACTGCTGCCTGCTGCTCCTATCAAACAAACCCTAGCTCAAAATCTGGGACTGCAGTCACTCAATACTTCCTTATACTCTCCCGGGTCCAGCTCAATAAGGTCTAGCACCAAGTTCTAGCACCGGCGGCCCCTGGCAAAGAAACCCCCGAATCAGGGGGAATGAGAATTCCCAACTTCTCCTGGCACTCCCCTGAGAACACCTCCATAAGCTTACCCTAGTGGAGGGGAAGGACAGAGAGGCTGCCTGCGGATGCTGCCACAGGCCACAGCACCTCTTCTCCAGCGCAGCCAGTGGCCCCTGGCATAGAAACCCCAGTACAGGATCTGAGGACACTCAACCCTACCTGGTACTCTCCAGGAACCCCTGACATAGGCACTAGCACCTGGCAGCTTCTGGCAGAGAGATCTGGGCCCTGGATCTGGGATTGAGGACACTGAACCCAACTCTTTCTGGTGCTATGCCAGGACCAGCCACCATAAGCCTTCCCTGATGGAGGGGAAAGTCAGAGAAGAGACACACAGTGCAGGTGGACACCAAGTCCTGCTGCCATAGGACCACTGAGCTGACTGTTAGCCTACACCCGCATTTGCCCCAGCAGGATAAAATCAGAGAGTAGAGAGCAAGGGAACACCTGTGCATTCCAAGTGGTCCTGCAAGGGAGTGAGTGTGCCTTCTAGGGAGTGTTTGCCCCAGACCCAGGGCCTCTCTATGCAAGCCACAATACAAAAGATCCCTGCCACCCACACCCCTAGTGTGGGCATCAGAGGGATTCTTGGGACAGTGATCCCAATGCTGAAGCCTCTGCCTTGCGGGACTACCAGTAAAATCCAGGCAAACAATTCCTGGATCCCAGTCAGAGTTGCATACTTGTGGCCTGCAGGTCACTGTGATAGTCAGGGAATCCGAGAATATACACTGTTCCCACTAAAAAGCTCATGTGAATAGCTCCAGTGTCACATTCCTTACTTAGGCAAAACTGAAACCACAACACACACTCCCAAACCAGTGAACCTCTCTCATCTTCCTGAAAGAAACAGTCCAGAAAACAGAAAGAGTTGATCTTAGCCTGACCTACAGACTCCAGGAACAAACTGTGAGGGTTTTAAATAACCAGATGGCCAGAGGCAGACATAAGAACACACCCAACAAAAATCAGGACATTATAAGTTCACCAGCAACCCCACAAATCTATGGACATTTCAAATCACTAGATACACAAGAAAACGAATTTAAAACTATGTTTTTCCAGGTATTAGAAACCCATAAAGAGGGAATGAACAAATCACTCAGAGAAATAGCCACAGAAATCAAGACGAACAAAGAAGAAATAAATAAAGCTCTCAGAGAAATGACAACAAAAATTAGGGCAAACAAAGAGGAAATGAACAAAGCTCTCAAAGAAATACAGGCAAATACAACCAAACAAGTAGAGGCACAATTAGTGACATATAGAGAGAAAACTGACAAAAACATAGAAGTCATCATTGAAAAGCAGGACTCCACATTCAATCAGATGAAGGAAATGGTGCAAGACATGACAACAGAATTAGAAACAATAAAGAAAATACAAATAGAGAAAAATCGGGAGCTGGAGAATATAGAGAAAAGGCCAGGAACTACAAAGGTAAACATCACCAACAGAATACAAGAGATGGAAGAGAGAATCTCATGTGCCGAAGATATAATTGCAGAAACTGACACATCTCTCAAAGAAAATATAAAATCAGAAAAGTTCCAAACACAAAACTTCCAAAAAAATCAAGGACACCATGATGAGACAAAATCTAAGAATAATAGGAGTAGATGAAAAGGAAGACATCAGGCTCCAAGGTCTGGAAAATATTTTCAAGAAAATTATAGAAGAAAAATTTCCTAGAAATTCTTCATGTCACATCAGAGTCAAAACACTGAACCTGCGGAAAAAAAGAAAAAAAAAATTAAAAACAGCAAGGAAAAAAGGCCAAGTAACATATGAAGGTAGACCTATCAGAATCACACCAGATTTCTCAACAGAAACTATGAAAGCCAGAAGGGCCTGGGCAGAAATCATGCAGTCCTTAAGGGACCACAGATGCCAACCCAGAATACTATACCCAGGAAAATTTTCAATCAACATAAACAGAGAATTCAAAATATTCCATGACAAAACCAAATTTAAACAATATCTACACAGTAACCCAGCTCTAAAGAAGTTACTAGAAGGGAAACTCCAACCCAAAGAAAACAACTACATCTAAGGAAACATAGGAAAGAGATAACCACACAACAAAAAAAACCAAAAGAATACAAGCAATGAAACACTGCAACACCATCAACCACACATAAAAAGAAAGTAACATCTGTTGGTCACTAGTATCTATCAGAATCAATGAACTCAACTCCCAAATAAAAAGACACAGATTTTTATTACTGTTGCCCTGTAGTACAGCTTGAGATCAGGAATGGAGATACCTCCAGATGATCTGTTGTTGTACAGGATCGTTTTGGAGATTCTGGGTTTTTTGTTTCTCCATATGAAGCTGAGAATCTTTTTTTCAAGGTCTGTAAAGAATTGAGTTGGTATTTTGATGGGAATTGCATTGAATCTGTAGATTGCTTTTGGCAGTATGGCCATTTTCACAATGTTAATCCTACCAATCCATGAGCACGGGAGATCTTTCCATCTTCTGATATCTTCTTCGATTTCTTTCTTCAGAGACTTGAAGTTTTTCTCAAATAGGTCTTTAACTTGCTTGGTTAGGGTCACACCAAGGTACTTTATGTTATTAGTGGCTATTGTGAAGGGTGTTGTTTCCCTAATTTCTTTCTCAGCCTTTTTGTCTTTGGTATATAGGAGGGCTTCTGATTTTTTTGAGTTGATTTTGTATCCTGCCACTTTGCTGAAGGTGTTTATCAGCTGAAGGAGTTCTCTGGTTGAATTTTTGGGGTCGCTCATGTATACTATCATATCATCTGCAAATAGTGACACTTTGACCTCTTCCTTTCCGATTTGTATCCCCTTGATCTCCTTTAGTTGTCTTATTGCTCTGGCTAGGACTTCAAGTACTATGTTGAAGAGATATGGGGATAATGGACAGCCTTGTCTTGTCCCTGATTTCAGTGGGATTGATTTAAGTTTCTCTCCATTGAGTTTGATGTTAGCTATAGGCTTGCTATATATTGCCTTCTGATGGGGAAAGGATAGGAGCTCCACAAGGACCAAATATATCTGGGCACAGGGTCTTTTCTGAGACTGACATTCAACCAAGGACCATGTATGGATATAACCTAGAACCTCCACTCAGATGTAGCCTGTGGTAGCTCAGTAACCAATTGGTTTCCCAAAGTGAGGGGAACAGGGACTATTTCTAACAGGAACTCGATGACTGGCTCTTTGGTCTCCCCACCCCCGAAGGGAGGAGCAGTCCTGTTAGGCCACAGAGGAGGGCTTTGCAGCCAGTCCTGAAGATACCTGATAAAACAGGATCAGATGAATGGGGAGGAGGTCCCCCCCATCAGTGGACTTGGAAAGGGGCACGGTGGAGATGAGGGAGGGAGGGACTGGGAGGGAATGAGGGATCGGGACACGGCTGGGATACAGAGTTAATAAAATGTAACTGATAAAAATAAAAAATAAAAAAAATAAAAAAATTAAAAAAAAAAAAAAAAAAAAAGACACAGATTAACAGAATGGTTGGGGAAACAGGATTCAACATTCTGCTGCATCCAAGAAACAGACCTCTGCAACAAAGATAAACACTACCTCAGAGTAAAGGGCTAGAAAAATGTTTTTCAAGCAAATGGATCTAGAAAACAAGCTGGAGTAGCCATCCTAATATCTAACAGACTTTCAACCGAAATTAATCAAAAGGGCACTACATTCTCATCAAAGAAAAAATCCACCAAGAGGACATCAATTTTGAACATCTATGCCCCCAATACAAGAGCACCTACATTCATAAATGAACATTATTAAAGCTTAAATCACACATTGATCCAAATACCTTAATAGTGGAAGACTTCAACACCCCAGTCTCACCAAGGGACAGATCAACTAGACAGAAAACAAATAGGGAAATAAAGGCAGTTACAGAGTCCCTAAAGCAAATGGACCTATTAGATGTCTACAGAACTTGTCACATAAAACTCAACAGAATATACCTTCTTTTCAGGACCTCATGGAACCTTCTCCAAAATAGAGCATATAGTTGGTCACATAGCAAGCCTCAACAGATAATAGAAAATTGAAATAATCACTTGCATTGTATCCGACAAAAATGGACTAAAGCTGGACCTCAACAACAATGGAAATAATAAAAAGCCTACACACACATAAAACTGAACAACTTGCCGTTCAATGACAGCTGGGTTGAGGAAGAAATAAAAAAAAAATTAAGACTTCCTAGAATTCAATGAAAATGAAAGCAAAACATACACAAACTTATGGGACACATTAAAAGCAGTGCTCAGAGAAAAATTCATAGCAATAAGTACCTTCAAGAAGAAATTTGTAACATCACATATAAGCAACTTAATGGTCCAACTGAAAACCCTAGGGGAAAAAAAAAAGAAGCAGATACATACAAATAGAGCAGACGGCTGGAAATAATCAAACTCAGGCTGAAATTAATCAATTAGAAACAAATAAAACTATTCAAAAAATCAATGAAACAAAAAGCTGGTTCTTTGAGAAAAATCAACAAAGTAGACAAACACTTAGCCAAACTAACTAAAAAGCAGACAGACTGTATCCAAATCAGCAAAATCAGAAATGAAAAGGGTGACATAACTACAGACACTGAAGAAATCCAAAGAATAATTAGGTCATACTACAAAAGCCTATATGCCACAAAATTTGAAAATCTAAAAGAAATGGACAGTTTTCTTGATAGATTCTACCAAAATTAAGTCAAAATTTGGTAGAAAGACTGTATAGCCGTATATCCCCCAAGAAAATTGAAGCAGTCATTAACTGTCTCCCCTCCAAAATACGTCCTGGGCCAGATGGTTTCTGCGCAGAGTTTTACCAGACCTTCAAAGAAGTGCTAACACCAATACTCCTCAAAATATTCCACAAAATAGAAACAGACAGAACATTACCAAACTTCTTTTATGAAGCCACAGTCACCTTGATACCTAAATCACCAGCACAAGCTCTAAGAGCAACAATTGATAAATGGAACCTCATGAAACTGAAAAGCTTCTGTAAAGCAAAGGACATAGTCATCAAAACAAAACAAATGAATACAGACTGGGAAAGGATCTTCACCAACCCTATATCTGACAGAGGGCTGATATCTAGAATATATAAAGAACTAAAGAAGGTAAACAGCAGCAAATCAAGCAATCCAATTAAAAAAAAAATGGGGTACAGAGCTAATCAGAGATTTCTCTGAAGAGGAATGCAGAATGGCAGAAAAACACTTAAAGAAATGCTCAAAGTCCTTAACCATCAGAGAGATGCAAATCAAAACAACCCTTAGATTTCAGCTGACACCCACCAGAATGGCTAAGATCAAAAGTTCAAGTAACAACACATGCTGGAGAAGTTGTGGAGAAAGGTGAACCCTCCTCCATTGCTGGTGGGAATGCAAACTTGTACAACCATTTTGGAAATCAATCTGTCACTTCCTCAGACAATTAGGAATAATATTTCTCAAGATCCAGCTATACCATTCCTAGGCATATATCCAAAATTGCTCAAGTACACAACAAGGACATTTGCTCAATCATGTTTATAGCAGCTTATTCATAATAGCCAGAACCTGGAAACAACCCAGATTTCCCTCAGTTGAGTAATGGATAGAGAAATTGTGCTACTTTTACACAATGGAATAGTACTCAGCAATTAAAACCAAGAAAATCATGAAATTTGCTGGTAAATGGTGGGATCTAGAAAATATCATCCTGAGTGAGTTA
The DNA here is from genome assembly GCF_030254825.1 of Meriones unguiculatus. Taxonomy (NCBI): domain Eukaryota; kingdom Metazoa; phylum Chordata; class Mammalia; order Rodentia; family Muridae; genus Meriones; species Meriones unguiculatus. The sequence goes on along the minus strand of NC_083367.1, from coordinate 18,036,536 downwards.
TACCAAAAGCAGAAAGACACACTTATATAGGTCTATATAAGTGAGTAAATACTTATATAGATAGGATAAACATACAGAAATCTATATACCTAAAGAAGATAAACAAGAAAGAGGATCCAGGGTATGATGATCAATTCTCACTTAGAAAGACAAATGGGATGGACATTGGATGTAGGGGCAAACAAGTAACAGGACAAGAGCCTACCACAGAGGGCCTCTGAAAGACTCTACCTAGCACTGTATCAAAGCAGAAATTAAGACTCATAACCAAACCTTTGGCAGAGTGCAGGGAATAAAAAAAAAGGAGGGGGAGTTAATATTGTAATGTTATTATTAAAAAAGCATGAGGCTGGTCAACTGATATTCTCCTCGAGAGGTTTATTAAGACATGAAGAGAGAGAGAGAAAAGGGAAGGGTTGCCCCGAGAGAGAGAGAGAGAGAGAGAGAGAGAGAGAGAGAGAGAGTAAGAGTATAAGAGAGTTTAAGAGAGAGACCACGTGTTGAGGTCATCCCTTTAAGGGGCAGGGTAACTACACCTTCCAGGTGTGGCCACCTGGCCAGTGACACATGATGACATCATAGGTTGATGGGTAACCCAGGAGCAGGAGGTATGACCTGGAGAGGACAGGAGTTCCACAAGGACAAAATATATCTGGACACAGGGGTTTTTAGGAGACTATTTCTCCAAACAAGGACCATGTATGGATGCAACCTAGAACCTCTGCTCAGATGTAGCCCTTGGTAGCTCAGTATCCAAGTGGGTACCCTAATAAGGGGAACAGGGACTGTTTCTGACATGAACTTAATGGCGGGCTCTTTGACCCCCCCCCCCCCACGTCCCAAGGGAGGAGCAGCCATGTTAGGCTACATAGGAGGACTTTGCAGCCAGTCCTGAAGATACCTGATAAGCCAGTATCAGATGAAAGTGGAGGAGGTTCTCCCTTACCAGTCGACTTGGAAAGGGGCATGGAGGAGATTAGGGTGGGACAGTGGGATTAGGAGGGAAAGAGAGAGCGGGATACAGCAGGGATACAAAGTTAACAAACTGTAACTAATATTAAAAATTGAACAATTAAAAAATAATAAGAGAGATGGGGAAGGTTATTGCATAGTTATCAAAGGAAAAATCTACCAAGAAATCATTTCAATTCTGAACTTCAATGCCCCAAATATGAGTACACTTACATCTATCTGTAAATGAAACATTAATAAAACTTAAACAACACATAGATCCCTACAAATTAATAGGGAGAGATTTTAACATCCACTTTCATCAAAGGACAGATCAATGAAACAGAAACTAAACAACAACAAAAACAACAATAACAGATGTCTTGAATCAAATGGACCTGACAGACATCTACAGAACATTTCACTCAAACACAAGAGTTTACCGTCTTCACAGCACCTCATGGAACACTCTCCAAAATAAACCATATAGTTGGTCACCAAATATAGTTGCTCAACAGATACAAGAAGATTGAAATAATCCCTTGCATCCTGTCAAACCACCAGGGACTAAAGCTGGATCTCAGCAACAACAGGAATAACAAAAAGCCTACATACACATGGAAACTAAAGAACTCTACTCAATGACAGCAGCTAGGTCAGGGAAGAAAGAAAGTAAAGGTTTCCTAGAATTCAATGAAAATGAAGGCACAACTTACCAAACTAATGGGAAACAATGAAAGCAGTGTTAAGAAGAAAGTTGACAGCACTTAGTACCTTCATAATGAAATTTGAAACATCTCATACAAACAACAGGGAACCTGAAAGCCCTAGCAAAACAAAAGCAGACATACCCAAGAGAGGTAAATGGCTGAAAATAATCAAACTCAGGGCTAAAATGAGTAACTTAGAAACAAAGAGGACAATTCAAAGAATCAACAAAACCAAGAACTGGTTTTTGTTGTTGTTGTTGCTGGGTTATTTTTGGGGTTTTTTTGTTGTTGTTTATTTGTTTTAGAAAATCAATGGAATAGATAAACCATTAGCCAAACTACATAAAGGCAAAGAGATACTACACAAATCAACAAAATTAGAAGTGAAAAGGAGAGTATAAGAGATACTGAGGAAATCCAAACCATCATTAGGTCCTTGCAAAGACGCAAAAAGAAAGAAAATTTCAGACTGATTTCCCTTATAAACATTGATGCAAAAATATACAATAAAATACTCACAAACTAAATCCAAGAACACATCAAAGGTATCATCCACTATGACCATTAGGCTTCATTGCAGATATGCAGGAGTGGTTCAGTATACAGAAATCCATCAATGTTATTCACTATATAAACACATAAAAAAAAGCACATGATCATCTCCTTAGATAATGAAAAATCATTTGATAAAATACTACATCTGTTCATGTTTGAAGTCTTGGAGAGATCAGGGGAAAAGGGCACAAACATGAACATAATAAAGGCAGTATACAGAAAGCCTATAGCCAACATCAAACTAAACAGAGAGAAACTTAAATCGATTTCACTGAAATCAGGGAAAAGGCAAGGCTATCTATTCCATATTTCTTCAACATAGTGATTGAAGGCCTACCTAGAGCAATAAGACAAAGAAGATCAAGGTGATTCACATTGAAAAAGAAGATTTCAAGCTAACACTATTTGCAGATGATAGGACTGTATACTTGAGTGACCTCAAAAGTTCTACAGGGAACTCCTACAGCTGATAAGCACCTTCACCAATGTGGCTGGATATAAATTAACTGAGAAAATCAGTAGTCCTCCTGTATACAAAAGACAAATGGGCTAAGAAAGAAAGTAGGGAAACAACACCCTTTATGATAGCCACAAATAACAGGAAGTAACTTAGTGTGACTCTAACCAAGCAAGTAAAAGACTTACTTAAAAACAACAACAACAACAACAAAACCTTCAAGTCTCTGAAGAAAGAAATTGAAGAAGTTTTTAGAAGATAGAAAGTTCTCCCATGCTCATGGATCAGTAGAATTAACAGTAAAAATGTTACCAAAAGCAAACTACAGCTTCAATGCATTCCCATCAAATTACCAACACGATTCTTTACAGACCTTGAAAGAAAAATCCTCAACTTCATATGAAAAAAAAAAAAAAAAAACCAAAAAATCCAGATTAGGTAAAACAATTTTCCACAATAAAAGATCTTCTGGAGGTATCTTTGTCCCTTACCTCAACCTGTATTGTAGAGCAACAGTAATAAAAATTTCATGGCAGTAGCGTAAAAACAGACTGGTGTATCAAACAGACTGGTGTATCAAACAGACTGGTGTATCAATGGAATGCAATTGAAGACCAAGAAATAAACCCATACAATTTCAGGCACCTAATTTTTGACAATGATACCAAAACCATATAATGGAAATAAGATAGCATCTTCAATAAATGGTGCTGATATAACTGGATGTCCACACGTAGAAAAGTACAAATAGACCCATATCTATCACTCTGCACAAAAGTAAAGTCCAAGTGGATCAAAGATCTCAACATAAAACCAGTCACACTAAATCTGTTTGAAGAAAAAGTGAGGAGGCACCTCGAACTCATTCGCAGAGACAACCTCCTGAAGAGAACACCAACACCTCTAGGATCAACAGTTAATAAATGGGACCTCATGAAACTGAAAAATCTTCTGTAAAGAGAAAGACACTGTGAACAGAACAAAAAGACAACCTACAGACTGGGCAAAGCTCTTCACCAACCCTAAATCTGACAGTGGGTTTACATCCAGAATATATAAAATAGTCAAAATTAGACACACGCACACAGAAAAAAAAAATAAACAACAAATAATTGAATTAAAAATTGGGTACAGAGATAAGCAGACAATTCTCAACAGTAGAATGTCAACTGGCAGTGAAACACTTAAAAACAGGGACTGTCTCTGACATGGACTCAGTGGCTGGCTCTTTGATCACCTCCCTCTAAGAGGGAGCAGCCTTACCAGACCACAGAGGATGACAATGCAGACTGTGCTGATGAGCCCTGATAGAGTATGGTCAGAGGGAAGGGGAGGAGGACCTCCTCTATCATGGACTTGGGGAGGGGCATGGAAGGAGAAGAGAGAGTGTGTGATTGGGAGGGGATGAGGAGATGGCTACAATTGGCATACAAAGTGAACAAGCTGTAATTAATTTAAAAAATGCTCAACATCATTAGTAATCAGGGAAAGGCAAATCAAAACTACTCTGAGATTTCACATTATAACCATCAGAATGACTAAGATCAAAAACTCAAGTGACAAGACATGCTGGAGAAGATATGGAGAAAGGGGAACTGTCCTCCATTGCTGGTGAGAATGTAAACTTGTAAACCACTTTGGAAATCAATCTGCTGCTTTCCCAGAAAATTGGAAATTGTACCACCCCAAAATCCACCTATACTGCTCCTGTGTATATACCAAAAAGAAGCCCCACCTTTCAACTAGGACATTTGCTAAACTATGTTCATAGCAGCGTTATTTGTAAAAGCCAGAATCTGGAAACAAAATAGATGACATTCAAGTGAAGAATGGATATAGAAATAGTGGCACATTTACCCAGTGAAACACTTCTCAGCTATTAAAAATAAGGAAATCATGAAATTGGCAAACTAATGGTGGGAACTAGAAAAGATTATCCTGAGTGAGGTAACACAGAAGCCGAAAGACACACATGGTATATATTCTCTTCTAAGTGGATATTAGCCAAACTAAAATCTACAGACTTAAAGCAGCTAAAGTCTAGGATAGCCAAACTAAAATCTACAGACTTAAAGCAGCTAAACAACAAGGAAGACCTTAGGGAGGATGCTTAAATCCACCCAACAGGGGATTGAAGAGGATGCTGAGACTCATAGTCAAATTTTGGGCACAGTGCAGGGAGTCTTATGAAAGAAGGGGATGGGAGTATAGAAGGACATAAAGCATACTGGAGCCCCGCAGGATACCAACAAAGCTAAAAACCCGAGTTCAGGGGATCCTACAGAGACTGTTACACCAATCAAGGTTATGCATGGAGAGGACCTAGAACTCCTGCTCGGATGAAGCCAATCGGGAGTTTGTTCTCCATATTTGTACCCTAGTAAGGGGATCAGAGACTGCCTTTGTCTTTAACTCGATTGCTTCTTCTTTGTTAACTTGCCTCTGGTGTTGCGGCCTTGCTAGGCCACAGAAAAAGAGGATCCAGGCAGTCCTTATGAGACTTGATAAGGTATGGGCAGATGGCAGAGGAAAACTTCCCCTTTCAGTGGACTAGAGGAAGGAGATATGGGCAAGAGTTAAGGAGGGTGGAATTGGGAGCAGTTCAGGGAGGGGGCTTCAATCAGGACTTCTAATAAATAAATTGTAAAGGAAAATTAAAATAAATACAAAAAATTATGTTATGACAAAGCAGGTAAGTAATAGTAAGCCTATTTTAACATTTCACATAGCAGGAGAATACACTGACTATGAACCTTTATTTTGAATAATGTTTTTCCTGTTGTTTTACTGGAAGGATAACATTTATCTGGTAATTATAAAACACAGAGAGGACCAAGAGAGTTGTTTCCAGTTTGATAGAGATCACTGCTCTTAAGATAGGGGTTCAATTCCTGGCCATCTATGTTACGGTGCTCAGGTTCACTTTAACTCCAGATTTAGGAATGTGATGTCCTCTTCTGGCTGTTACTGACACTCATACATTTATATTCTGAGACATAGATACACAAATACATTCACATGAATGAAAAAGAAAATAAACCATAAAAGAGACACGAAAAAAAAATAAATAAAGCGTATACATGAAAAAGTAAAGCCTTTGCCTTCTGTTTTGGGTTCCAGACTTAAATTAAAAAAAAAAAATCTAGATTACCTTTTCTTCAACTGCATCAATATTTTTATAATATACTATCTATCTTCTCATATACCTATTATCATGATGTATGGCCTTATATACTTATCTCTTTGAATTTGAAAAGCTAGATATATTTACACTGCATTCTTAGAGAGAAATTCTTCAGGGAGCAATTGAATTCAGAATAAATTGACTAGCTTGTCCTACACCTTTGTTTTTTTCCTAAAATAGTAGAAAAAGAAGACAAATGCAAATTATTATTTTGCTTTAATCTAAAAGTTTACACTCTGGATCAAGTAGTAATCCTGAAAAAGTATACTGGAATAAGTTAAATTAATAACACTAGTTCTGTTACTCTCCTTGTGGGGTTCCAACAGAACCAGAAAATTTGAACACAAGGGTCTTCCCAGAGAATCATACTCCAACCAAGTACCATGCATAGAGATGACCTAGAACCCCTGCACAGATGTAGTCCATGACAGTTTAGTGTCTAAGTGGGTTCCATAGTAATGGGAAGAGGGACTGCCTCTGACATAATCTGATTGGCCTGATCTTTGATCACCTCCCCCTGAGAAGAGAGCAGCCTTACCAGAAGATGACAATGCAGCTACTCCTGATGAGATCTGATAGATTAAGATCAGTAGGAAAGAGAGGAGGACCTCCCCTATCAGTGGACTTGGGGAGGGGCATGCATGAAGAAGAAGAAGGGAGGGTGGGATTGGGGAGGGGATTATGGAGGGATACAAAGTGAATAAAGTGTAATTAAAAAAAATTAAATAAAAAAAGAAAAATTAATAAGACTAACAACTTTTGGCTTGTAATAAAGCAATATATTTGCATATTTGTCTAATTATTGTGAAATATCTCATACATAACATGAATACAAAATGATCAAGAATATATTCTGATTTGAGAATAAATGTAGTCTGTTTCATTAAATAGGGTATTTTCCATTTGGTTTAGAATTTTCCTTAAAACTAATGATATTTTTTTTTCTGGAGAAAAACATTTTTTTTGAGTGTTTTTTTTTTTATTTGAAATTTCTTTATTCTTTTTTTTTTTTTTTCAATGCAGTTTATTCAGGAACATTGAACAATCCTCGGACCCCGGGGAAAGCCAGCCCACAGCTTAAATAGCCTCTGGGTAGCCAACCCAGGCGTGCCACGGGGGCAATGCAGATAGGTCCACATACATGGAAGCAAGCCAGATCCTCGGCCTTAGCCAAATGTGGAGTTGTTCGTGACAGAGAGCACTCACCATCGGGAAGGTGGAAGGCAGAAACCAGCTCCATCTTTAAGGCATAGCATTCCGCAGCTCTCTACAGTTCCCCCTTTTTGTTTTAGATGCATCAGGCAAGAGTAGAGGTCTGATCTCTGATATTAGAAATAAATTGGGACTTTGTACAGATGTTCATTTAGGTGTCATCCACCCAAAGAGCATCAGACCCGTCCGATACCTTTTTCTCAAAGGCGGGACCTGGGGCATCAACCCGCATGCAATCAGACATGCTCTTCTCTGGGTCCAAAGCGGCTGACCCTGAGTGCAGTGCTTAGCCTCGCATCCTGAGCGTAACATTTTAGCTTTTTATGGTATCCAACCATGCTTGGGGAGAATGTCCTGTTTCAATGGCTGTAAAGGCCTGAATGATCATGGCTGCATCACACTGTTGTGAGACTCTAATCTTGCATATATACCACAGGCAAACCAAGGAGACCAACACCAGAAGGCCTGCTAACACTCCCATGCCCGCCCATTCCTTCAGATGATTCATGGCTGCAACAATCCATGTTGATAATCCTGTGGCTAGTCCTGCGTCCACTTTGGTAGAATTTACTGTGACAATGGCCACTCTCAGCTGCTCCATCGTAGTATTGAATTCTCCAGTCCAATTACCTAAAATATAGCTCGACAATTGTTTAGACAGATTTGCAGCACAGGAAAAATTCTCATGTTGTATGCTAGTGACACAAAGTCCAGCATACTTTCATTGACAGCCAGGTTGAGCGATTTGCCATAGGGTATCAATTTGCTCCTGCAAGAGGTCAATCCTCTGATTGAACACCATCAAGCTTCCTTTTAGTTGAGCATTAATTCCTTTATGTACAACTAAGGCATGAGCTACATTGGCTAAATGATTATTCAGGGTCTGAGCAGTCTGCCCAGTATGACTCATGCTTAATGCCCTGGTGGTAGCTCCAACAGCCGTCAATGAGATGGTAGTAACAATGGTGGCTGTAGTTCCAAGATCCCTTTTCTGTCTGAAGAGAGTCATAGCATGAGGGGCATCAATGGGCACAGACACCCAGTGAGGCATGCGAGTAACCAGGGCATACCTAAATTTACTAGCATTCCAGCATTGGGCAAAAAAGCAAGTATCATTACCACAATTACTTGGCTCTATCTGGCTAATAATGAATAAAAATGGGGGATATAGACAAACAGGTGTGGGCTTATAGGAAATATTATGAGAAACCTTAACCCCTCGTTGGAACATCCTGCGTCAGTTCTAGAACTAGCAGTGGTGGTGTCCGAGGTCTGAGTAGGTTCAGGAGACCATTGCCCCCAGGGGCGAGAAGTGCTCCATGCCAATTGACTAACTCCATGTTTTCCTCCAATTTTGAAAGTCATTTAAGGTTCTTAAATTATTTTTTTCCCTTTTTTCTTAAATTTTTCATCAATTACACTTTATTCATTCTGCATCCCCCCATAAGCCCCTCCCTCCTCTCCTCCCAATCCCACCCTCCCTCCTCCCTCTGCTTGCATGCCACTCCCCAAGTCCACTAATAGGGGAGGTTCTCCTCTCCTTTCTGATCTTAGTCTGTCAGTTCACATCAAAAGTGGCTGTATTGTCCTCTACTGTGGCCTGGTAAGGCTGCTCCCCCCCCCCCAGAGGGAGGTGATCAAAGAGCAGGCCAATCAGATTATGTCAGAGGCAGTCCCTCTTCACATTACTATGTAACCCAATTGGACTCTGAACTGCCCTGGGCTACATCTGTGCAGGGGTTCTAGGTTATCTCCATGAATAGTCCTTGGTTGGAGTATGAGTCTCTGGGAAGTTCCCTATGTTCAAATTTTCTTGTTCTGTTGCTCTCCTTGTGGAGACCCTGTCCTCTCCAGCTCTTACTATTTCCCAGTTCTTACCTAAAATTCCGTTCTCCTGCCCAACAGTTGCCCATCAGGCTCAGCATCTGCTTTGATAGTGTGAAGGGCAGAGGCTTTCAGAGGCCCTCTGTGGTAGGTTCCTAGGTTGTTTCCTGTTTTCTTCTTCTTCTGATGTCCATCCTCTTTGCCTTTCTGGATGGGGATTGGACGTTTTAGTTAGGGTCCTCTCTCTTGCTTAGTCTTTTTGCTTCTGGGACAACTCACTCAGGATGATCCTTTCCAGATCCCACCATTTACCTGCAAATTTCATGATTTCCTTATTTTTCATTGCTGAGTAGTATTCCATTGTGTAGATGTACCACAATTTCTGCATCCATTCTTCAGTTGAGGGGCATCTGGGTTGTTTCCAGCGTCTGGCTATTACAAATAAAGCTGCTACAAACATGGTTGAGCAAATGTCCTTTTTGTGTACTTGAGCCTCTTTTGGATATATGCCCAGTAGTGGTATGGCTGGATCTTGAGGAAGCGCTATTCCTAGTTGTCTGAGAAAGCGCCAGATTGATTTCCAGAGTGGTTGTACAAGTTTACATTCCCACCAGCAGTGGAAAAGGGTTCCCCTTTCTCCACAACCTCTCCAGCATGTGTTGTCACTTGAGTTTTTGATCTTGGCCATTCTCATGGGTGTAAGGTGAAATCTCAGGGTTGTTTTGATTTGCATTTCCCTAATGGCTAGTGAGGTTGAGCATTTCTTTAAGTGCTTCTCTGCCATTCGGTATTCCTCTACAGAGAATTCTCTGTTTAGCTCTGTTCCCCATTTTTTAAGTGGATTACTTGGTTTGCTGCTTTTCAGCTTCTTTAGTTCTTTATATATACTGGATATGAGTCCTCTGACAGATAAAGGGTTGGTGAAGATTCTTTCCCAATCTGTAAGTGGTCGCTTTGTTTTGATGACGGTATCCTTTGCTTTACAGAAGCTTTTCAGTTTCATGAGGTCCCATTTATTGGTTGTTGCTCTTAGAGCCTGTGCTGTTGGTGTTCTGTTCAGGAAGTTTCCCCCTGTACTAATGAGTTCTAGGGTATTTCCCACTTTTTTTTCAAGCCGATTTAATGTGTCTCGTTTTATGTTGAGGTCTTTGATCCACTTGGACTTCAGTTTTGTGCAGGGTGACAAGTATGGATCTATTTTCATTTTTCTACATGTAGACATCCAGTTAGACCAGCACCATTTGTTGAAGATGCTATCTCTTTTCCATTGTATGGTTTTGGCGTCTTTGTCAAAGATCAGGTGTCCATAAGTGTGTGGGTTTATTTCTGGGTCCTCTGTTCAGTTCCATTGTTCCACCATTCTGTTTCTATGCCAGTAACATGCAGTTTTTAAAACTGTTGCTCTATAGTACAACTTAAGATCAGGGATGGAGATAACTCCAGAAGATCTTTTATTGTAGAGGATTGTTTTAGCAATTCTGGGTTTCTTGTTATTCCATATGAAGTTGAGAATTTTCCTTTCCAGGTCTGTAAAGAATTGTGTTGGTAATTTGATGGGCATTGCATTGAATCTGTAGATTGCTTTTGGTAAGATGGCCATTTTTACTATGTTAATCCTACCAAGCCATGAGCATGGGAGATCTTTCCATCTTCTCATATCTTCTTCTAATTCTTTCTTCAGAGATTTGAAATTTTTTTCATACAAGTCTTTGACTTCCTTGGTTAGGGTTACTCCGAGGTACCCTATGTCATTTGTGGCTATTGTGAAGGGTGTTATTTCCTAATTTCTTTCTCAGCCATTTTGTCTTTTGTATACAGGAGGGCTACTGATTTTTTTGAGTTAATTTTGTATCCTGCCACTTTGCTGAAGGTGTTTATCAGCTGTCGGAGTTCCCTGGTAGAGTTTTTGGGGTCACTCACGTATACTATCATATCACCTGCAAATAGTGATAATTTGACTTCTTCCTTTCCAATTTGTATCCCCTTGATCTCCTTCAACTGTCTTATTGCTCTAGCAAGGACTTCCAACACTATGTTGAAGAGATATGGAGAGAGTGGGCAGCCTTGTCTTGTCCCTGATTTCAGTGGGATTGCTTTAAGTTTCTCTCCATTCAGTTTGATGTTGGCTATAGGCTTCCTGTATATCGCCTTTACTATGTTTAGATATGTGCCTTGTATCCCTGATCTCTCCAATACTTTGAACATGAATGGATGTTGGATTTTGTCAAAGGCTTTTTCAGCATCTAGGGAGATTATCATGTGGTTTTTTTCTTTCTGTTTGTTAACATGGTGGATCACATTGATGGATTTCCGTATATTGAACCACCCCTGCATACCTGGGATGAAGCCTACTTGGTCATAGTGGATAATATCTTTGATGTGTTCTTGGATTCAGTTTGCAAGTATTTTATTAAGTATTTTTGCATCAATGTTCATAAGGGAGATTGGCCGGAAATTCTCTTTCTTTGTTGAGTCTTTGTGAGGTTTAGGTACCAAGGTGACTGTGGCTTCATAGAATGAATTTGGTAATATTCCTTCTGTTTCTATTTTGTAAAATAGTTTGAAGAGAATTGGTGTTAGCTCTTCTTTGAAGGTCTGGTAGAATTCTGCGCTGAAGCCATCTGGTCCTGGGCTTTTTTTGGATGGGAGACTTTTGATGACCACTTCTATTTCTTTGGGGGATATAGGTTTATTTAGTTGATTTACCTGGTCCTGGTTCAGCTTTGGTAAGTCAAATCGATCAAGAAAATTGTCCATTTCATTTAGATTTTCAAATTTTGTGGCATATAGACTTTTGAAGTAAGTCCTAATGATTGTTTGGATTTCCTCAGTGTCTGTAGTTATATCATCCTTTTCATTTCTGATTTTGTTGATTTGGGTGGTGTCTCTCTGCCTTTTAGTTAGCGTGGCTAAGGGTTTGTCGATCTTGTTGATTTTCTCAAAGAACCAGCTCTTGGTTTCATTGATTCTTTGAATTGTTTTATTTGTTTCCAATTGATTGATTTCAGCCCTGAGTTTGATTATTTCCAGCCGTCTGCTCCTTCTTGGTGTGTCTGCTTCTTCTTTTTCTAGGGTTTTTAAGTGAGCCATTAGGGTGCTTGAATGAGCTGTCTCGAATTTCTTCTTGAAGGCACTTAGTGCTATGAACTTTCCTCTTAGTACTGCTTTCATTGTGTCCCACAAGTTCGGGTATGTTGTGTCTTCATTTTCATTGATTTCTAGAAAGACTTTAATTTCTTTCTTTATTTCTTCCCTGACCCAGCTGTCATTTAGTAACAAGTTGTTCAGTTTCCATGTGTGTGTAGGCTTTTTGTTATTTCTGTTATTGTTGAGGTCCAGCTTTATTCCATGGTGATCAGACAAGATACATGGGATTATTTCAATCTTCTTGTATCTGTTGAGGCTCGCTTTGTGACCCACTATGTGGTCTATTTTGGAGAAGGTTCCATGAGGTGCTTAGAAGAAGGTAAATTCTTTTGTGTTTGGGTGTAAAGTTCTGTAAATGTCTGTTAGGTCCATTTGATTCATGACGTCTGTCAGAGACATTGTTTCTTTGTTTAATTTCTGTTTGGTTGACCTGTCCTTTGTTGAGAGTGGGGTGTTGAAGTCTCCCACTATTAATGTGTGGGGATCTATATGTGCTTTAAATTTTATCAATGTTTCTTTCACAAATGTGGGTGCCCTTGTATTTGGGGCATATATGTTCAGGATTGTGATGTCTTCCTGGTGGAATTTTCCCTTGATGAGTATGAAGTGTCCTTCCCCATCTCTTTTGATTAATTTTGGTTGAAAGTCTATTTTATCAGATATTAGAATGGCTACTCCTGCTTGCTTCTTGGGTCCGTTTGCATGGAAAGTCGTCTTCCAACCCTTTACCCTCAGGTAATGTCTATCTTTGTGTCTTAAGTGTGTTTCTTGTATGCAACAGATTGCTGGGTTTTGTTTACTTATCCATTCTGTTAATCTGTGTCTTTTTATTGGAGAGTTGAGTCCATTGATGTTGAGAGAGATTAATGACCAGTGGCTGTTAGATCTCTTGATTTTGATGTTGGCTGTGGTCATCAGGTTGTGTGCTTGGTTGCTTTTTGTTTTACTGAAGTGAGGTTATTTATTTCCTGTGTTTTCTTGAATGTAGCTAGCTTTCTTGGGTTGTATTTTCCCTTCCAGTGTCTTCTGTAATGCTGGATTTGTTTGTAGGTATTGTTGAAATTTGTTTTTGTCATTGAATATCTTGTTTTCTCCATCTATGAGGACTGAGAGTTTTGCTGGGTATAGTAGCCTGGGCTAACATCTGTGTTCTCTTAGGGTCTGCATGATATCCGTCCAGGCCCTTCTGGCTTTCATAGTCTCTGTTGAAAAGTCAGGTGTGATTCTAATGGGTTTGCCATTATATGTTACTTGGCCTTTTTCCCTTGCAGCTTTTAGTATTTTTTCTTTGTTCTGTATACTTACTGTTTTGATTATTATGTGGCGGGAGGATTTTCTTTTCTGGTCAAATTTGTTGGGTGTTCTGTAGGCCTCATGTATTCTAATTGGCCTCTCCTTTAGCTTGGGGAAATTTTCTTCAATGATTTTGTTGAAAATATTTTCTGGGCCTTGGAGAAGGGAGTCTTCTTTTTCCTCTATACCTATTATTCTTAGGTTTTGTCTTTTCATATTGTCTTGCATTTCTTGGACGGTCTGTGTCAGGAATTTTTCGGATTTAACATTTTCTTTGACAGATACATCGATTTCTTCCATTGTATCTTCTACACCTGAGATTCTTTCTTCCATCTCTTGTAGTCTGTTGGTTATGCTTACCTCTGTAGTTCCTGTTTTCTTCCCTAGATTCTTCCTTTCCATTATTTCTTCCATTTGTGTTTTCTTTAATTTTTCCAATTCTATCTTTAGGTCTTGAGTTGTTTTGTTTACTTCCTTCACCTGTCTGATTGTACTTTCCTCTTTTTCTTTTAGTTCCTTCAACTCTGTTGCTTTTATTTCATTCAGTGTTTTAAGCATTTCCTTTCTAAAGGCCATAAACTGTTTGGCTGCAGCTTCCTCTATTTCTTTATGGATGGCAATATTCTGTTTGAGTTTATCTTCCTCTATGTCTTTACCTATCTTATTTGTTTCCTCTGTTATCATCTTCATGAGCATACTTGTTAGGTCATCTTCTTGGATTTCAGTTATGGTGGGGTGTCCAGGGCTACTTGCCCCTGGGTAACTGGGTTCTGGAGATGCCATATTGCTCTGTCTTTTGTTGCTTGAGCTTTTACGCTGGCCTCTACCCATTGTGTTATCTTAGGAGTTTGGGGTTATTTTCTGGTGGTTCCTGGGGATCCTGTGGTGGAGAGAATCCCCTTTGCAGAAAGCTGGTTTTTCCTGAAGGATGTCTTCTCAGCTTTTTGGGTATAGTCCCTGGATGGCTGGTGTTTTTTCAGGAGTTGCTCACCTCAGGGATATAGACCTGAGTGGTAACTGTGGTCTTTGTTAGTCGAGAGGGTTCTCCTCTCACCCAGGGAAGTCCTGAGGGCAGCTGCCCTGTTTCTGGGTTTCTTGTTGCAAATTTAATGATCAGCTGCTGTGACCCAGTTGGACATCAGACGCGCCTCAACTGTTTGTGCTTGTGTCTGGAGCACAGCTGAGTGCTGGCGCCTCGGCCCCACTAGAATGCTAGACTTTTTCTAGGGAAGGATTGGGTGATTTAGATCAGTACAGTTTCCTTCCTTCCCCGTGGATTCTCTGGAGACACGGACTCCTAGTGTCTTTTTTTGCCCTGGTGCACACTGCTCAGTGTCCGCCAGCTGGCTGGCCACAGAAATTTGCCTGTGCCTAGAGCACAGCTGTGTGATGGCGGCTCAGTCTCTGCCAGCTGTCTGGTGCGCAGAAACTGCCTGTGTCTGCCTTTGAGGGTTTTGGGAGCCCGAGTGGCTCCCTAAGCTGGGTAATTTTCCGGGGACCTTTTCAGGTTGGGGGTGAGCTGAGTGCTCTGAGATCAGACCCGCCGTTTCTATCTCCGGTGGCGAATCAGGCGCGCAGGCAGGCAGGGCTCTGTGCAGGTACCTGGGTCCCTGGCTCTGGCTCTGGGCTGGCTCCTGGGGTGCCCGTGGAACCCGCCCGAGTCTTTTCCAGGGGATGTCTGGGTGACCTAAGGCCGGTCCCAATCGTTTCCTGTACCCTGGGGTTATCTCTCGACTGACAAGTACAGTCTCTGATAGTGTGGTGCCCAAGGTTCAGTCTGGGACCGTGACCAGAGACACTGGCTTGTGGCTCTGGGCTGGGGCTGGGGCTGGCGGCCGGCAGCCAAGCGTCTGGCGGAACCGGGATCTCTTCTGTGGTTTAGCCGGGTGAGTTAAAAGCTGATTGAATCCCCCACCGTGGGGTATCCTCTCATCTGGGAAACACAATGACTGTGTTTTATGGCCGAGAGTTCTGATTGCTGTTCACTGTGCTGATCCTGCTGTGCTGCTGCTCAGAATGAGTGTCGTCCCGGCGCCGCCATCTTGAGAGAAAAACATTTTAAGATAACAATATTTACTCCGTGCATGTTTTCTATAATATAACTAAGCAAGATCAACTTTTCACCTTTTTTAAGCTTCAAATCTTAATACTCAGTTACTTAAAACATCCTTCATATTAGCTAACTAGTATGCAGCTTAAGCAGTTAGAATTATGAGCCCAGTCTATAGAAAAGATGACTTAATATTTATTTTTATTCCACTTCCTGAAAAATTCTTTAGCTAGGTTAGTTTCAAGTCCTGTAAACCTACCACTTGTGACATAGAAGCAGGATATCAAGAGTTCAAGCTGATCTTCAGCTATATATAGAGTTCAAGGCCAACCTGTGATAAATAAGACTGTCTCAAAATAAAAGTTCTTGAATGAGTTCTTTCTTAAATTGGATTTTTAGAAAACTGTTTGAACAAATCTGCATGCAGGCAAATTTGTGTTCTATTCTCTAGTTTTGTGTCAATATGACACAGTCTAGAGTCATCTAAAATGAAGGATCATCAGTTCAGAAAATGTCTCCATCAGATCCTGCTGTAGGCGAGCGCTCTGACCATTTTGGGTGGTGTTACCTGTTGGATGGTGGCTCTGGATGCTATAAAATAGCAGACTGAGTAAGACAGAAAGAAAAATCCTCTAAGCGTTCCTCCTCTGAAGCCTCTGATTCAGTTCCAGCCTCCGCATTCCTGAGCTGAGTCCCTGCTATGACCTCCCTGGGATGGTATGTGCATGGCTACGAGATGAAATATACTCTTTCCTTTCCACGTTGCTTTGTCTCTTTGTATTTTTCACATCTGAAAACAAAACAAAATAAAACAACAACAACAAAATAACCCCTTAATTAATACATATATATTTGAAGTTTATAAAGCAAGGATAAAGAAAAAGACAAAGCCAGGCTAAGCAAGTCTCCCCCTGCTGTTGTTGTGTTACTGTATCACAGATTCGGCATTCTGGTATCTATTGAAGTCCTGCTCCCTCTTCCCTATTCCCACTGTTCACAGATTAGGTTCAGATCACAAGCTTCCCTGGACTGCTATGTTTTGTTTGTTTGTTTGTTTGGTTCTTGTTTTGTTTTCCTGTTTTCTTTTTCTGAGTTAAGAATCCTCTGCCTTTCATTAGATCTGTGCTTTAAAAAGATTTTTTACCACAATTTAAGAACACTAAAAGCTTCCCCATTTTTTTTTTGTCTTTTTTTTTAAGGTAGATAAAAATGCACAAAATCAAGTAGGCAATAACAAGACAACAACTCTAAAGAGGAAAAGGAGGGAAAGTGTGCTGAGGAGGAAGGAGAAGAAGAGAAAAGAATTTGGCCTGCCTTCTAGTTTCCTTCTTTTATACCCCCACCATGTTTTAGTAGGTTGAGAAAAAAATTCTAACTGTGGTATTTTTGTTTGGTATTTCTTTTGTATCCTTCATTAAACTTTTATTCAATGTTATGTATTTCTGGTCAGTGGGTTTGTGATCAATTTTTGAAATTACTCCGTTTAAAATTATCTAAATTTTATTTAGAACAATTAAGGTAATTTAAGTATTATAATAAATTTGCAATAATATTTTGGTTTCATTAAATGTTTATGGAATAACATTAAGAATCAGTGACTAGGTCCTGAGAGAATATAGCAATTTTTATGCCTTGGAATTATATATACCATATAGTTTCTGCTTCTGTTAGAAATTCTGTCTTTTAAAATCATCTGTTCTAATATAATTAGTAGATATACAAAATTCCATTTTTGAAAGCAAATCTTTCTTAGGTGACTTGAAATTAATCATTTAATTTTTCTTGTGTAAGAAGGGCAAAAACTTCTTCCCAAGTTCTGTGTTCTTGGAGGAAAAAAAAACAAAAAAACAAACAAACAAACAAACAAAAAAACCCACTATCCTATAGTCTAAGACACTTTAGGAAGTTCAGTAGGAAAAGAAGGCAGAGCTCGTCCTTCAAAGGCATATTGCAATAGAGCTGCCGTAACACCTTTTGTCTTTTTACAAATGTAATCATCATACTTTACCAAAGTTTGGACAGTTCTTACTTTTAGGAGTTTTGTTTTGTTTATCACTATTTTGAGAAGCCCACTGAATGAAGAGCGTCAAAACTCCATGGCAAATAATATTATAGTGAAGTCAGGGACTGTTGAGGGTGCCACACCTCTAATGTGTGACGTTCGCTTCTGGAAATTACTTTTTTACCTACTTTCTGCTACATGAAGAACTTAACCATAAATTCAAGGACTTTTAACCCCAAACTAGAACTCTGCCAGGAGATAGAACTGTCACCTCTTACTCCCATCTCGACTAGGAGAGAAAACTAGGAAGACACTAAGATTCCGCTGACGTTTTAATGGCACCTCATACATAATTCACCTATATTTCACTTTACATCTGCATCATACAATACTTTTAAGAAAGTATGTTTATATTTATGCATGAATTCTACCTATCTGCATCTCTATGTACAGTGATCTGTCTACCTAAATATGTCTATGTATATCACATACACTGTGAGTAGAGATAATATCTGAAACGGGGAAAAACAGAATAGTAGCTACTGAGCAGATATTTTGGGGAAGTTTTTATAAAGTTGTATTGAATGGATATTCTTTTCTAATTCATGAATATTATGGTTTGATTAGGTGCTTATGATAAAGTAAATATGAAGAAAACTTCACTTAACTTCTAATATAAATAGGCAAGGCAGGCAGTAGACATATTAGCCTTCTGGCAAACAGGGCTGTGCATGTATTCATTCAGTAAGGCTGGGAGGAAGTATTTAGTCATATGGAAGTTCAACATCTCGGCTTTGAAATGGGCAAAATTTTAAGAGGCTAAAAATGCAATATTGCTAAATTTATATGACCTAGGTTTTGGTGTGTTCATTTTGTGAAATGTATTCAATATTTCGATTTTCTTCACTTACTGTCTGTAATTTTAGAGTAATAAATTGCCTCAGTAAGTTTTATGAAATACATTCAATCTCTCTTTGGTTTTAAAGACTTAATGGTTCACAGAAAATACATTTTATGTTTCTGCATTTCAAATATCTATTTTGTTGAGAAATGAATCCAAGGAGAAATTGAGATCTTATTGTTTTAGTGACAAGTGTAGCAGTGATAGTATAATTTAGATTCACCAGTGTCCAATTATTTAAAGGAAATATCAAGTGCCTATTGCTATCTCTGGCACTTGAGATATAGCAATGAACAAACAGATATCCACAAAAATCCAATCTAGAATGACAACTGTGATTTAAATGAAGACACAAATATTTCCTACATGATTTCAAATAATAAAAGTTGTTACGATAATTTGTAGAAATCCTAGCCAAATATTACAGAGAATTCCAAATGACATGACTGGCCAGGTGGCTAAATGAATAAAGAAAATTTTAACTATATAAAGATGATGACTTAAACTTAGTTGCCTGAATTTATATGACGAAAGAAAGAAAATAATTTTCCCCTGAGGCCTATAATTACTCCATGACACACACACACACACACACACACACACACACACACATACACACACACATATATATGACCTACAACCAAATAAACAGATTTCTTAAATGATTTATCTTTTAAAAGTATCTAGAATGAATATAGAAGAATATAGAATGGCAGAGTAACATTTAAAGAAATGCTCAGTGTCCTTAGCCATCAGGGAGATGCAAATCAAAATGACCCTGAGCTTTCACCTTACACCCATCACAATGGCTAAGATCAAAAATTTAAGTGACAACACATGTTGGAGAGGATGTGCAGAAAAGGGGAACCCTCTTCCATTGCTTGTGGCAATATAAAATCGTACAACCACTTTGGAAGTAAATCTGGCTCTTTCTCACACAATTAGGAATAACACTTCCTTAAGATCCAGCTATACCACTCCTAGGCATATATCCAAAAGATGCTCAAGTACACAACAAGGACATTTGCTCAACCATGTTTGTAGCAACTTTATTTGTAATAGCCAGAATCTGGAAACTACTCAGATGACCCTCAATGGAGGAAAGTAAATTGTGGCACATTTACACAATGGTATACTTCTCAGCAATTACAAACAATGAAATTTACAGGCAAATGGTGGGATCTAAAAATGATCATTCTGAGTGAGGTATCCCAGAAACAGAAAGACACATATGGTATGTCCTTCCTTATAAGTGGATATTAGTCATATAATATAAGATAAACATATAAAATCAGTACACCTAAAGAAGCTAAGCAAGGAGGAGGACTCTGGGTAAGATGATTAATCCTCACTCAGAAAGACAAACAGGATGAACATTGGAAGAAGGAGAAAACAGAAAATAGGACAGGAGCCTACCACAGAGGGCCTCTGAAAGACTCTACCCAGCAATCTATCAAAGCTGATGCTGAACTTTGCGCAGAATGCAGGGAATATTATGAAAGAAGGGGAAGATAGTAAGAAGGGAGAGGACAGTACCAAGGAGAGCAACAGAACAGAAATATATGGGCCCAGGGGTCTTTTCTGAGACTAATATTCTAACTAAAGTACATTCATGGATATAACCTAGAACCCCTGCTCAGTTTTAGTCCATGGCAGCACAGTATCTAAGTGGGTACTCAAGTAAGGGGAACAAGGACTGTCTCCGACATGAACTCAGTGGCCAGCTCTTTGATCAACTCCCCGTGAGAGGGGAGCAGCCTTACCAGGCCACAGAGGAAGACAATGCAGCCAGTCCTGATGAGACCCTATAAGCTTGGGTGAGATGGAAGGGGAGAAGGATCTCCACTATCAGTGGAATTGGAGAGGGGGATGGGAGAAGAGGAGATGAGGGAGGAAGGATAGGATTGGGAGGGAAAGAAGTAGGAGGAGGGGGCTATAGTTGGGATACAAAGTGAATAATCTGTAAGTAATATAAAAAATAAAAATGAAAAATGTGTCTACCATTTTCTCCTTTTTATCTCAATCTCTTTATCCAGATATTTAAAGTTCTCATGATAGAAGTTTTTACTGCCTTGGTTAGGGTTATTCTAATATGTTTTTAATATCTTTGATGCTATTGTAAATAAGACTATGTCTAGGATCTCTTTCTTAGTATGCCTTTCTGATAGAGTATAGAAAGACTACTGAACTTTGTTGGTAGATTTCATTTTTACACAGATACATTGCTGAAACTGTTGATTGTTTCTAAAAATTCCTGATTTAATTTTTACAATCTCATATGTATAATATCATATCATCTGCAAATTGGGATAATTTCACTTTGTCTTTTCTAATTGGTATCCCTGAAAGTTCCTTCTCTTGCCCTGTTTGTTTGGTTATTGCTTCCAGAATTACACTAAAAGGGAATGGGGATAGTGGATAACCCTGTCTCCTTTCTAATTTTAATAGCATTACTTCAAGTTTTTCTTCATTTAGAATGTTGGCTTTATTTTTGTTATATATAGTCTTTATTATATTGAGGTATAGTCTTTAGTCCCACTATCTCTAGGACTTCTATCATGCAAGAATGCTGGATTTTATGAAAGGCTCTTTCTTCATCTCTTGAGATATTCATGTGTTTTTCATCTTTAAATCTGTTTACATAATTTATTAAATGTTTTGATTAATTTATTTTGTACCATGCCCTAATTGTGGGAAAAAACAACTTGATCCTTGTGGATTATATTCCTGATGTGTACCTGCATTCAGTTTGCTACCATGTTATTGAGGATTTGTGCATAGAATCTCATTAGAGATATTAGTAATAGTATTTAATGAATTAATTATGCATGTGTCTCTTCCTAGTTTTGGTATTAGAGTAATACCGACATCATAGAATGGGTTTGAGAGTGATTGATCCTTCTTTTTTCAATTGTTCTGAATAGTTTAAGAAGTATTGAGTGCATTCATCAAATACCTACCCTCAGGGCCATGGTGCTACTCTGAAGAAGAGGAAGAAAAATTGCAAGAGACAGAGGATGACACTATGGAAACTGTGCCATGTAAACCTGTCTGCTGCCATGTTTCCAGCCATGATGATAATGGAATAAACCTCTGAAACAGTAAGCAGACCTGTAGGCTAGTTAAGGGTTGCTGTCTATCTATAGAGTAGCAACCAATAGATGCTCATGAACATTTTGGGTTCCAATCTCTGAAAGAATACAGATGGGACGTTGTCTTCTTTATACCTTTAAAATAATGTAGAAAGGATGAACATGGACATTGCCACCAATTGTACGGAATGCTTTATTAGAATCTATATTCTATTGTTGACTTTTTTCCCTATATGAAAGATATTGCCCATTGCAGGGTAAACCTTGCCTTTCTTTTTTGGGCTTGGACACATCGCCTGGTGTACGTAGAGTGCACAAGCAAGAGTACCATATACCACATGTAGGAAAGATTATCTGCTGCAGTTTATGGTTGAGTTTAGAGCCATCTTCACCCCTTTGTCATGCTAATTGGTAGGATTAACAGAAGGTGTTCTGTTTTCCCAGAGGAACTCCAGGCACTTCCTGGAAACCTGTGGTGGTGGCTTTTGCTGCACTTGGTAAGGTATACTGAACAGGAAATAACTAGAATTACAATAGCCTCAGTTTATGATCTTTTTGTGAAATACAGGTGACAGATCAATCTGACAGATAGACAAATGATTCAAACATTCAGTGAGGGTCCTAAACTGAGCCAAGGACTCTCAAACTGCATAGAATAACTACAAAGTAAAAAAACAACAACAAAAACCTCTGGCTTTCCAAGTTACTACAATTCAATAAATGTTATTGTGCCTTTGTTTTTAATAAGGCACATGCTAAGATTCACAAAATTGATAGGTTACATTTTAGTTTTCAGCAAAAGTATGTCTTAAATTGGAATATAATTTTATCATGTGTAATTCTGTAATGATGACTGAGAACAATTGCAGTTTCCATAAAAGGGAGTAAGGAGGACATTATCTCAAAACTGCTGGCAGAGAGATGCCAGGAAACAAAGAGAGTTTATGAAGATGGAGAAAAGAGTGGATGCAGATGCCTGGGGAGAACTTTTATCAGGTTCTGATGAAATCTCTCCTTGACTTCATACTTTGGTTCAAGCATCACTCTCCATACACTTTCTCCTATTAATTAATAAATTAATTACCAAAAACAAGGAACTACAATCAGAAAAAAACATAAATCCAAGTTGGGGCTTAAATATAGATATTTTTATTGATATTTTAAAAAGCACATTATCTATTTCTTGTGATTTCATTGGAATATAAAACATATAGAATCAATCTGTAGTGACTGTTTTTTTCTTAGTTCAATATCCTCTCTAAAAATTTCAGAGAGAAGTGAAGTTTCAATTAGAGAAAAAGGTTTCCTGTTTTCTGAATTGCTAAAATATGTTGACTTAGAGCATCTCACATATTTTCAGTAACTAGTGAACACACTAATATAATTTATATAATTTTTACACTATTAGTAGACATTTAATACTAAAAAGCTTCTCACTTAGATGATAGAATATACAACTCAACCGTCCAAAATTCAGCTTTAAATCATAGAAGCCAGTGATTGCTTGCTTGACCTAAACAAACTCCTGCTATAGATATCTATTCAACAGAATAATGTTGTCATGGGGATTTTGTAGGAGTCCCAGGTCATCTCTGTCTATTTAAATGCTAGACCAGAAGAACTTTTTTGCCATAAAATCACTTATTTGGCCAAGAACTATTCATAGAGATAACCCAGAACCCCTGCATAGGTGTAGCCCAGGGCAGTTCAGAGTCCAATTGGGTTACAAAGTAATGTGCAGAGGGACTGCCTCTGACATTATCTGATTGGCCTGCTCTTTGATCACCTCCCCCTGGGGGGAGCAGCCTTACCAGGCCATAGTAGAGGACAATGCAGCCACTTTTGATGTGAACTGATAGACTAAGATCAGAAAGGAGAGGAGAACCTCCCCTATCAGTGGACTTGGGGAGTGGCATGCATGCAGAGAGAGGAGGGAGGGGCTTATGGGTGGATGCAGAATGAATAAAGTGTAGTTGATGAAAAATTAAAAAAAAAATCACTTATTTGTGTTTAGAAACAGAGAAGAGTAAAGTAGATGGCACCGACAGATATCAGGGACCACATTTTGATTAAAATATTATATGTCTGAAATTAATTTAAAAACATCACAATCGGTTTGCACTTCACCATAATATTTTATGGGAGCCTTTGTTGTGGTCACTGATATTAGTGATCTCTTGCTTCTCTGAGATGAAAGGATATTTTAAAATCTCAAGTCACAAGCCTAGCATGCAGTTTAGCTGCTACAGTGCTGACCTATTCCGGAAGTCCTGGTTTTAATCTCCAGCACCACATAATCTAGGCCAGGTGTCTACACCTAAAATCACAATACTCAGGGGGACATTTAGGTAAGAATATCAGAATATCAAGACTGTGTAGGGAGTTTGAGGATAGTGTAAGCTGAAGACTATGATGAAAATAAAACAACCATATTCAGATAAGAAATTTCTTCCCAAGAAATAGAAAACATTTGAAGAAACAGAGAATGAATTTGTAACCTCAGCATCCATACCCTGATGAGGTCTGTTTTTTTTATCACTATAAAGATAGATAAAATAGTAAAAAAAAAATATTTTTAATTGTATACTCTTTTAGAAAAGAGAAAACACATTTATTAGATAGGGAACACTTACAATCCCTCAACAGCATCCTTGGTTCTTTATATTTTGTCTTCTCTATGCAATAAGTATTAATTGTTACCTTCCCCGGTCATCTGTCATATTGTTTAGCTTGTATACACTGTCTTTTTCTGCATAACTCTGTACAGTTTGTTCTATGGTTACCTTTATAAATAAAATTTAAGCTCTAAACATATTGAGACACCAAGGCTGACTGGATTGTCAACACATCATGGAAAGAATTTTTTAGTAGAAACCTCTGTAAAAGCATCTCTTGTCCCTAAATTGACAACAAAAATTTGTAAATAATGTATTAGCTTCCATTTTCCTATCCTATATTGCAAGAATATAAGGACATATGACTAATCATGGTGGCCTCTGTAACTAATTTTGATTTGCCAGGTTAATTTCAATACATAATTCATATGATTGCCTTTCTAATCTCAATGACACGTCTATAAATTTAAGAACCTGCCTAGTCTTAATTTATTGTCTGGCACTGGTATTTTATTTTATTTTATTTCTCTTTTATTTTGTTCACTTTATATCCTTGTAAACCCTTCCCTTTTCCCTTCCCAGTCCTCCATTCTCTCTCTCCCTCCTCCGCTTTTCCTCAAAAAACGGGAGCTCCCTTTTGCATCCACCCTCGCTCCTCAAGTTGCATCAGGATTGAACTTGTCCTCTTCCCCTGTGGCCTGGAAAGGCAGTGCCACCAGGGGAAAGAGATCTAAATGCTGGCAAATGAGTCCCTGTCAGATGCAGTCCCCAGTTCTATTACTAGAGAACCCACTTGAAGCCTAAGCTCTCCATCTGCTACATCTTTGTAGGGAGCCTAGATCCAGTTCATGCATGGTCCTTGGCTGATGCTTCAGTCTCAGAAAAACCCTCTGGGCCCCGGTTAGTTGGTTCTGTTTTTTGTTTTGTTTTGTTTTTTGAGGGGGGGGGATCTTGTGTCTTTTCTGGATCCTTTTTTCTTTCCTCACACTATTCCCCAAGACTTCCTATACATCGAGGGGGATAATATGAGGAGGATTCAAGCAGAGACTCCTAGTAGCAGAGGCCATACATACTGACCAGTATATCCTCTAAATAGACTAGGCACTGGTATTGTAAATAATCTGCTGAGTGTATTGTGTTTGACTTTCTGAAATTTTAGATGGGAACTTTGAACATTAAATATAGTCACATGTATGCAGCAACTAAATAATTTTGAGAACTGCAGCCTCACATGTACATCGATAGTGTCATCCTGCTTCTTTCTCTAAATCGTACAATGTTTGTGTTCACATGGATGAACATATTCAGAATCCACAGTAGACAAGGATGATAATCAAGTGACACTTTTCTAGTTGTGACAGCATTATTGTTCTTTTGGAACAATTCCTCTATTGCCCAGTGTGGTGCTTGTTATACTTGAGGTTGCATAACCATCTTTAAGGCTGGCAAATTTTTTCTGGACAATGACTTAAACTAATACAGATGTAGAGATGTTATCAAGATGGCTAATCGGAGGCAGTTAGAACCTTAGACACTTATTCTGTGTCATATGTAGGGACACATTAATTAGGTCTAATCAATTTTTTTTTTTTTTGGTGTTGAAGTGGAACAGCCTGGACCAAGATCTCTAAGATGAGGCAGCTCCCAGTGCAGACTATATCTCAGTAGCAGAATATCATAACAGAGACTGCTGACCAAACAAGTGACCTGACTGCTGACTCCAAAATGGTAGAATGGTAGCGTCTGTGTTTACCAGACTAGAAGAGGCATCTCAGGAGCTAGGGACACATAGTTCCAGGTCCTTTGTGGATGACTCCCATGTCCAAGAGACATACAGAGTCCTAGGCACTTGGCACCTGGAACCTACTCCTGAGTTCCAGAGACACACAGCTCCATCTTCTGGACATCAGACTGTTTCTGCCTTCCCAAGGACACATCCTGGATACCAGGGACACAGCCCCAGCTTCTGTTTTGTGGTTCTACTGGTATCCCTGCAGCAGAAGGCAGGACAATTTTCACATCCAGGCTTCCTGTTCTCCGACTAGAAGAGTCTGAGTACAGTGTCCACAAGGCTACCAAGCCACTGCACTGCTGACTCTGGAAAACCAGAGACCCTTTGTATTTTCCCAGAGAGAGTAGAGTACCCCAGCTGCCAGACACACATGGTGCCACTAGACTTAAACCTCCCAGTGATTCCCACCATCCTGAAGATGACTACAGATTCCAGAGACAGGTAGATCCAGCTTATAAGTGCCAGTTCATGGCACTACTAGCTGTCTTGGGGAGACCATCAGGAGATCACAGGGTCACACAGTTTAGAAAACCACAGCCTAATCACTTGCCTATAGGTCCAACTGAGACACAACCAGTAGAGTATTACTGTAGTCTACTTGAGGAGATCCACCTATGCAGATGACAAGCTAAGGCTCTTCCCACATGCCTGAGCAGCCTAGCAGGTTCCAGGAAAACCAGCCAACAGAGGGACAATGAGATAGCTAAGGGCCAGCTTAAGAACACAATTAAAAACAAAACAAAAAACAAATTAAAAAAAAAAAAAACTGGGCAACATGGCAGCAAACTTTAGCTAACCTAACACAGGTGAAACACAGGACAACAACCTCAAATCCATAATTATGAGGGTGTAGAGGATGTTAAAGAGGAAACAAATAAATCCCTCAAAGAAATAAATGAAAATGCAATCAAACCAATACAGGACTTTAAAGAAGAAGTGAATAAATCTCTTAATATAGGAAAATATAATCAAATAGAGGCCTTTAGGGAAGAATTGAATAAATCACTTCAAGAAACACTGGAAAATACAATCAAACAGGTGAGGGAAATGAGTAAAATGGTTCAAGGCCTGAAAATGGAAATAGAATCAATAAAGAAAACACAAAACAAGGAAACACTAGACATGAAACACTTAGGGAAGAGAACAGGAAAGGATCACCAACATTATATAAGAGAGAAGAAAGCATCTCAGGCATAGAAGATATAGTTGAAGAAAGTGATATATCTATCAAAAAATATTAAAGTAAACATTTTCTGACACAAAATATCCAAGAAATCCATTTCAAGGACACCATGAAAAGATGAAACCTAAGAATAACAAGAATAGAAGAAAGACAATAGTCCCAACTCTGAAGACCAGAATATATTTTAAAGAAAATCATAGAAGAAAATTCCCCCCAAAAAAGTTATGCCTTTAAACATACAGCAGTTTTACAGAACACCAAATAATTTAGACTACAAAAGAAAAACCTCCTGCCACATAGTAATCAATACATAAAATGTACACCACCAAAAGCAAAAAATATTAAAGCTTTTCAGGGAAAAAGGCCAGGTAACAGGTAAAAGCAGCCCTATCAGAATCAGACCTGACTTCTTTTTTTTTTGTGAGTATGAGTGTTCCATTTTATTAAAAATTTAGCAATATTGAGTACTATTATCTTTATTATATCTAAGATGTATTTTACATTGAAAACAATAAATTATTTACAATCATAGTGAACCACAAAATAGTTGTATTTAGTCTTGACTTCTTAACAGCGATTATAAAAGTCAGAAGAGCCTGGGCAGATGTCATGAATACCCTAAGAATCAGTGTACTTAGAGAGGGGCAGGGAGGAGATGTGAAAGAGAGGATGGGAATGGAAGGGAATCAGGGAGGGGACTACAGCTGGGATACAGAGTAAATAAACTGTATTTAATGTAAAAAATAAATAATTTAATTAAACAAGAAGATATTTCATAACAAAAAATGAAATAATATCTACACACAAACCCAGCCCTACAGAAGATACTAAAAGGAAAACTCCAACACAAGGAGGTTATAAATAACACAAGATATAAATAACTTTACAACAGTGAAACCAAAAAAAAGACAAGCACACAAACACACTATCACTATAAGCATAATAATAAAAGAAACTAAGAATCATTGGTCCAGAAAATAATAATCATTAAATTCTTGAAAATCATGGCTATTAATATCTCTCAGCAACAATGGATTCAACTCTCCAATAAAAATACACCTAGCAGAAGTAGACAGCATGAAATACTCCAACTCAGGGCTGAAATAAATAAATTAACCAAAAAGAAAACCATACAAAGAATCAAGGAGACCAAATCTTGCTCTTTGAGAGAAGCAACACATTAAACAACATCCTTAGGAAAACTAACTAAAGGACAGGGAGACAGTACCCGAATCAACAACATCTGAAACGAAAAGGAAGACATAATAACAGACACTGAGACAATCCCAAAAATCATTAGGTTTTATTTCAAAGGCAGTTCATAGACCCAAGGAAGATAAGTAACAAAGAGGACCCAAGGAAAGATGCTTAAATCTTACTCAGAAGGGGGAATAGAATAGACCACTGAAAGTGTTAAAGAGAAGGAACAAGGTAGGAGAGGGAGCACAGAGAGAAATGAGAGTGGAAGGCAGACCTGGTGAGAGAGGGGGCAGGAGGACAGAGATCCTACAGAGAGAAGAGAATTTGTGGGTGGGGGCATCTCTATGACAAGCCGGAGAACTAAGGCAGGGTAAGCTTCTAGGAGTATACATGGATGAGACTCCTAATAGCAGGAGCCGGGGACACCTCCTAACTATACAGTAGTCCAATTGGAGGGAGTAAATCACCAACCCATCCACACAAGATTTAGCCTGCCTATAAGATGTGCAAGCTATGATAGAGCAGATATTGGGGGAATGTCCAATCAATGCCTGACCCAACCTGAGACCCACCTTATGGGAGAGAGCCAACCCTAACACTATTAACAAAATTCTGCTATGCTCAAGACAGAAGTCTAGCATAGCTGTCTTCTGAGAGGCTTCATCAAGCAACGGATTAAAACAGATGTTGAGACTCACAGTCAAACACTGGGTTAATAAGTGTTGAGAGTCAAAAGTATAGGTATGGATAGAAGGACCTAAAGATGACAGAAGCTCCACAAGAAGACCAACAAAGCCATCTAAACAGAGACCAGAGGGCCTTGTGGAGATTCAGTCACCAACCAAGCACCATGCATCGACTAGACATAGGACCCACACACATAAGTAGAGATGGACACTTCAGGCTTCACGTGGGTCCTCTAGTATAAAGAGCAGGGCAGTCTCTGACATGGACTCTCTTGTGTGCTTTCCCATCATCACCTCCCCACCTCTGTGGAGCTGCCTCAACAGGCCACAGGTGAAGAGGATGTGCTCATTCCTGATGCAAATTGATGATCTAGGGTGGAGAGGGGAGGTAACCTTATCTGAGGAATAGGGAATGGAGGAAAGAGGAAGAATGAGGATGGGTGGGACAGGGAGGAGAGGAAGAAGGAGGTTAAGACAGGGATTTAAGGTAAATAAATTCATTAATTTAAAAAAGAAGAAATGGTACAACATGATAATGTCTCACAGCATTTCAACTTAAATGTTTACAATAACATAGAGAATGAATGATGCTAGAGGAGTGGAGAAAATAGAATACAGTGCTGAACACTGATTTGTTAACAATAGCTATATTTAGTATCTGTAAAACACACAATTACAAAATATACTAATAGCATAATTGTAATATGAGAACATAAGATTCTAAGTAGAACTTGAAGAGAAATATCACATCAATTTATTCTCTATCTTAGTAATATGGCCAATGGTTAGTCAATTGTTTCATTAGATATTGCCCAATATTACCAGGATATGAATAGTGTAAAGAAAAAAGAAACAATATTGGATGTGATATTTATTAGAATTTGAAGCAATTATTTGTGTCTGTATTTCAAAAATGTATTTTTTATATAACAAGTACTATATAAAATTAGGTCTAATGTATTAAAATTACTTTTAAATTTCTCATCAATTTAGAATGTAAAACTTACAAGCTATCTTGAAATTCTACTGCTGTAACAAATTACCTGTATTTTTTCCACTCTGTTTAATTTTTCAAAAAGTTGCTCTCATCCCCTCTTTTCCAATGCACCTTGAGTCATAGATGCAGGAACTGTGTTGTAGATACATTTGTTAAGGTTGAGTACTCCGGAATCTGTTGATCTCTGCACTGCTTCTATAAAAATATTAATCAACTAATAAGAGGCTATTCATTTGAGAGTGGGGTTACATGGGAGGGATTCAAGAGAAGGTAGCTGAGGGTGGCTAAATAGAAGAAAGAGATGTGATAAGAAACACAATTCTATTTTAATGAAAACAAAATATTTTCCTAAATGTTTTTTTTCAAATCTTTCATTTAGGTAGCAATTATACTAATATATTTCAACATTTCTGGTAGTTTGTGGGCCTTTCATTATTTGTTTGTTTGTTTCTTTGTTTTTTTTCTATTGGCAGAAATTTTTTTTTTTTTAGTTTTTTATTTAGTATATGCCCTCATGTTTAACTGTTTTGTGCAAGTGACAGAGTTAGCTTCTTCTTCTTCCTTTTTTTAATTTTTTAAACTTTTATTAATTACAGTTTATTCACTTTGTATCCCCCCATGAACCCCTTCCTTCTCCACTCCCAATCCCACCTTCCCTTCCCTTTCTTCACACCTGCCCTTTCCCAAGTCCATGGATAGGGGATGTCCTCCTGCCCTCCCTTCTGATCGTAGTCTATCAGATCTCATCAGGAGTGGCTGCATTGTCACTCTGTGGCCAGGTAAGACTGCTCCTCTCTCAGGGGGAGTTGTTCAAAGAGCAGGCCAATCATTTTATGTCAGAGGCAGTCCCTCTTCCCATTACTATGGAACCCACTTGGACACTGGACTGCCATGGGCTACATCTGTGCGGAGGTTCTAGGTTATCTCCATGCATGGTACTTGGTTGGAGTATGATTTTCTGGGAAGACCCCTGTGTTCAAATTTTCTGGTTCTGTTGCTCTCATTGTGGAGACCTTGTCCTCTCCAGCTCTTACTATTTCCCAGTTCTTACATAAAATTCCCTTCACTCTGCCCAACAGTTGCCCATCAGGCTCAGCATTTGCTTTGATAGTCTGTAGGGCAGAGGCTTTCAGAGGCCCTCTGTGGTAGGTTCCTAGGTTGTTTCCTGTTTTCTTTTTCTTCTGATGTCCATCCTCTTTGCCTTTCTGGATGGAGATTGGACATTTTAGTTAGGGTCCTTTCTCTTGCTTAGTTTCTTTAGATGCACAGGTTATAGTGGGTTTGTCTTATGTTGTATGTCTATATGAGTAAGTATATACCATGTTTGTCTTTTTGCTTCTGGGACAACTCACTCAGGATGATCCTTTCCAGGTCCCACCATTTACCTGCAAGTTTCATGATTTCCTTATTTTTCATTGCTGAGTAATAATTCATTCTATAGATATACCACAATATCTGCATCCATTCTTCAGTTGAGGGGCATCTGGGTTGTTTCCAGCTTCTGGCTATTACAAATAAAGCTGTTACAAACATGGTTGAGCAAATGTCCTTTTTGTGTACTTGAGCCTCTTTTGGATATATGCGTAAGAGTGGTATGGCTGGGTCTTGAAGAAGCGCTATTCCTAATTGTCTGAGAAAGCGCCAGATTGATTTCCAGAGTGGTTGTACAAGTTTACATTCCCACCAGCAATGGAGGAGGGTTCCCCTTTCTCCACAACATCTCCAGCATGTATTGTCACTTGAGTTTTTGATCTTGGCCATTCTGATGCCTGTAAGGTGAAATCTCAGGGTCATCTTGATTTGTATTTCCCTGATGGCTAATGAGGTTGAATATTTCTTTAAGTGTTTCTCTGCCATTCTGTATTCCTCTTCAGATAATTCTCTGTTTAGCTCTGTTCCCCATTTTTAATTGGATTACTTGGTTAGTTGCTCTTTATCTTCTTTAGTTCTTTATATATATTGGATATTAGCCCTCTGTCAGATAAAGAGTTGGTGAAGATTCTTTCCTCATCTGTAGGCAGTCATTTTGTTTTGATGACAGTGTCCTTTGCTTTACAGAAGCTTTTCATTTTCATGAGGTCCCATTTATTGATTGTTGCTATGCTGTTGGTGTTCTGTTGAGGAAGTTGTCTAGTGTAACAATGAGTTCTAGGGTCCTCCCCACATTTTCTGCTAACCGATTTAATGTGTCTGGTTATATGTTGGGGTCTTTGATGCACTTGGACTTTAGTTTTATACATGTTAGTAAGTATGGATCTATTTGCATTTTCCTACATGTAGATATCCAGTTAGACGACCACCATTTGTTGAAAATGCTATCTTTTTTCCATTGTATGCTTTTCGAATCTTTGTCAAAGATCAGGTGTCCATAAGTGTATGGGTTTATTTCTGGGACTTCGGTTCAGTTCCACTGATCCACCATTCTGTATTTATGCCAGTACCATGCAGTTTTTATCACTGTTGCTCTATAGTACAGCTTAAGATCAGAGATGGAGATACCTCCACTCTCACAAAGGACAGGTCAACAAAACAGAAATTAAACAAAGAAACAATGTCTCTAACAGAGGTCATGAATCAAATGGACCTAACAGACATTTACAGAAACTTGCACCCTTTCAAAAGAATCTGCCTTCTTCTCAGCACCTCCTGAAAGCTTCTGCAAAATAGACCATATGATTGGTCACAAAGCAAGCCTCAAAAGATACAAGAAGAATGAAATAATCTCTTGTAAACTATCTGATCAACATGGAATAAAGCTGGACCTCAACAACAATAGAAATAGCAAAAAGCCTACACACACATGGAAACTGAACAACTTGTTAATAAATGACAGCTTGGTCAGAGAGGAAATAAAGAAAGAAATAAAATCTTTCTAGAACTCAATGAAAATGAAGGCACAACAAACCCAAACTTGTAGGATACAATGAAAGCAGTGCTAAGAGGAAAGTTCATGGCATTAAGTGCCTTCAAGAAGAAATTCGAAACAGCTCATTCAAGCAACTTAATGGTTCACCTAAAAATCCTTGAAAAAAAAAGAAGCAGACACACCAAAAAGGAGTAGAAGGCTGGAAATAATCAAACTCAGGGCTGAAATCAATCAATTAGAAACAAAACAATTCAAGACTCCATGAAACAAAAAGCTGATTCTTTGAGAAAATCAACAAGATAGCCAAACCCTTAGCCAAGCTAACTAAAAGGCAGAGAGACACCATCCAAATCATCAAAATCAGAAATGAAAAGTAGGACATAACTACAGATAATGAGGAAATCCAAACAATCATTAGGACTTACTTCAAAAGTATATATGCCACAAAATTTGAAAATATAAATGAAATGAACAATTTTCTTGATCGATTCCACTTACCAAAGCTGAATCAAGACCAGGTAAATCAATTAAATTGTCCTATATCCCCTAAGGAAATAGAAGCGGTCATTGATATTTTCCCAAGGGAGGAGCAGTCCTGCTAGGCCACAGAGGAGGACTTTGCAGCCAGTCCTGGAGATACCTATTAAAACAAGGCTAGACAAAAAAGGGGGAAGAGGTCTTCCCCAATCTGTGGACTTGGAAAGAGGAAGGGAGAAGCTGAGGGAGGGAGGTTGGGATTGGAAGGGAATAAGGGAGTGGAATACAGAGTTAATGAACTGTAACTGATAATAATAAACAATAAAAAAGAGCATAAAAAATAAATTAAAAAAAGAAAGTCTCCCATCCCAAAAAAAAAAAAAAAAGCCAAGGACCACATGGTTTCAGTGCAGAATTCTATCAGACCTTCAAAGAAGAGCTAACTCCAGTTCTCTTCAAACTACTCCACAAAATAGAAACTGAAGAAACACTACCAAACTCATTCTATGAAGCCACAATCACCTTGGTACCTAAACCTCACAAAGACCCAACAAAGAAAGAGAATTTCAGGGCAATCTCCTTTATGAACATTGATGCAAAAATACTCAACAAAATACTTGCAAACCAAATTCAAGAACACATCAAAGATATCATCCACTATGACCAATAGGCTTTATCCCAGGCATGCAGGGGTGGTTCAATATATGGAAATCCATCAAAGTGATCCACCATATTAACAAACTGAAAGGAAAAACACATGATAATCTCCTTAGATGCTGAAAAAGCATTTGACAAAAATCCAACATCCATTCATGTTTGAAGTATTGGAGACATCAGAGATACAAGGCACATATCTAAACATACTAAAGGCAATATACAGCAAGTGTATAGCCAATATCAAACTAAACAGAGAGAAACTCAAAGCAATCCCACTGAAATCAGGGAAAAGTCAAGGTTGTCCACTCTCTCCATATCTCTTCAACATAGTTCTGGAAGTCCTTGCTAGAGCAACAAGACACTGAAGGTGATCAAGAGGATACAAATCGGAAAGGAAGAAGTCAAAGTATCACTATTTGCAGATGATAAGATAGTATACCTGAGTGACCCCAAAAATTCTACCAGGGAACTCCTACAGCTGATAAACACCTTCAGCAAAGTGGCCAGATAAAAATTAACTAAAAAAAAATCAGTAGCCCTCCTGTACACAAAATACAAAAGAGCTGACAGAGAAATTAGGGAAACAACACCCTTCACAATAGCCACAAATGGCATAAAATACCTTGGTGTAACCCTAACCAAGCAAGTCAAAGACTTGTATAAAAAAAATTTCAAGTTTCTGAAGAAAGAATTAGAAAAAGATATGAGAAGATGAAAGATCTCCCATGCTCATGGCTTGGCAGGATTAACATAGTAAAAATGGCCATCTTACCAAAAGCAATCTACAGATTCAATGCAATTCCCATCAAATTACCAACACAATTCTTTACAGACCTGGAAAGAAAAATTCTCAACTTCATTTGGAATAACAAGAAACCCAGAATTGTAAAAACAATCCTCTACAGGGTTAGCTTCTTAATTTGAGAAAATACAATATTTTGACATGTTCATAAAACACATCTTTATTAACCAATCTTATGTTGATAGACACATGGGTAATTCCCTGTCTTGATTCACATAAATAATACTACAATACCATGGGCCTAAAGACAGCTATTGATAGCCACATAGATAGCTCTTACATGTACTCATCTTAAATCATGGTATGGGCTCAGTTACTGGGCTTCTGAGCAATCTGATTTATATATTTTAAAATTTACAAGAGAATGTCTTTGTAATTTCTTACCTCATAGTAGGATAAATGAGGGAGGGTATATATATATTAACTCGATTTTACTCATTCCACATTACTTTTACATAACTAAAACAACATATCATATGCATTAATGCATGTATTTATAGCGATAAACTAATAAATAATGTAAAATTGGCATGCCATGAATAAAATTATTTTTATGTCTCTATAAAGGAGGAAAAGGCTCTAAAATGGAATAATAAGTTGGAAATCAAGATAGCACAAGCCTAATTTTACTATATTCTTACCCTGTGGTTGTTGTCATTATTTTTGAAAACACTATAAAGAATTCAAATACAGTAGGTGCAGACTAAAGAATCTCTTATTATTTGATCTCATTCAATAGTGAACAATAAAAAAAAAAGCCTAAACAGGTGGGCTCTAAAGAAAACAAATATAAAAAAATTTTAAATGATAAACCTTGAATACTTCCCTAATATTACAAGACAGACAAGGTAAAATACACATACTTTATTACTTTCTTATTTAGAGGATGAGGAATTGTTAATACAAATACTACCAAATATAATTTTTTCTGTGGTTCTCAATAAAGCATTACATATATCCCCCAGCCCTTTCCAGGTATTGTTTTACCACAAGGAACAATTGTACCTAATTAGTGTTCATTACCATCAGAAAGACAATAACTACCCATGGAGCTGGGATTAGAGAAATCCTCTAATTCATTTCCAGAAAACCTGATAAACGAACGCAAGTATGGGAATTTGGGATGGGAATTTGAGAATTCATCTTCCTGACAATTAAAATACACTTGCATGTAAGTCATATGCTACAGGCATCTTTATATAAGCCCTCAACATATTAAAAGATCACTATCTAAATCGGATCAAATCTGATTTGAAATTTCATATTCTTAGAAATTTTTTGGTTTTATTCTTTTCTACTTTTTGATCTAAGGCATATTTAATCATAAATACTGTTTTGCTGAGATAACAATTAATCATTGTAGAATGAAATTTATTAGCATTGGTTTTTTAATTGAACTATACCATTTTTAAAAAACTACCTATAGAGTAGTGTTGAAAAACATGTATTTCATAAATTTAATTTAAAAAGTAGTTCTTTGGGAAAAATTCAAAATCATAAGTATTGTTACAACTTAAAATTTGTAGATACAAAATGATCACCTCAATGTCACACAGGCAATTTTTTTTTTTTTTTTTTTTTTTTTTTTTTGTTCTTCTCAATGCAGTTTATTCAGGAACCTTGAACAATCTTCTGACCCTGGGGAAAGCCAGCCCAAAGCTTAAATAGCCTCTGGGTAGCCAACCCCAGCATGCCACATGGGCAATGCAGATAGGTCCACATACATGGAAGCAAGCCAGATCCTCAGCCTTAGCCAAATATGGAGTTGTTTGTGTCAGAGAGCACTCACCATCGGGAAGGTGGAAGGCAGAAACCAGCTCCATCTTTAAGGCGCGGCATTACGCAGCTCTCTACAGTTCCCCCTTTTTGTTTTAGACGCATCAGGCAAGAGTAGAGGTCTGATCTCTGATATTAGAAATAAATTGGGACTTTGTACCGATGTTCATTTAGGTGTCATCCACCCAAAGAGCATCAGACCCGTCCGATACCTTTTTCTCAGACACAGGCAAATTTTAAGTTTTATTTCATTAGTACTCCTATTTGTAAAAACATCAGGGAAATCATTAATTGACAAGGTTTGTGGTTTATTATTTTATAAATGACAGGTTAATTATGAAGCTACTCTTAAACGGTTTTTTATGTCAAATCATACAGTAATATGTTGTTTAGAGATGAGCTGAAATTTTATGCCTATGTACAAAACGTTTTTCCATGAATCCTTTGCAAAGCATGCAAATTTCTGCCTCCTCAATACACATAAATTTCAACACTGACAATGTTTAAAATTCTCTATTAATTATGTCTAATACTTATGTATAAAATTAAAAACAGTGGATAAATAATCATCCCAGGTGTTTTTTTTAGTTCTCCTCCAACATGCATTTTATTTACCTGATGTTATTAATAATAGTATATAAATTAATTGAAATTTACTTGATGTGAAAAAAATGATATGAAATTTTTTAAGTGTTTCTCTCCCATTTGATATTCTTTTTTTATTTAACTTTTATTAATTACACTTTATTCATTTTGTATCCCCCCATAAGCCTCTCCTCCTCCCCTCCCGGCCCCACCCTCCCCCCGTTCTGCATGCATGCCCCTCCCCATGTCCACTCATTGGGGAGGTCCTCCTCTCCTTCTTTCTGATCTTAGTCTATCAGTTCTCATCAGAAGGGGCTGCATTGTCAGGGTTCTAGGTTATCTCCATGGTTGGAGTATGAGTCTCTGGGAAGTTCCCTGTGTTCAAATTTTCTTGTTCTGTTGCTGTCCTTGTGGAGTTCCTGTCCTCTCCGGCTCTTACTATTTCCCACTTCTTAACATAAAATTCCATTCACTCTGCCTGTCAGTTGGCCATCAGGCTCAGCATCTGCACAGTCTGCACGGCAGAGGCTTTCAAAGGACTTCTGTGGCATGTTCTGAGGTTGTTTCCTGTTTTCTTCTTCTGCTTTCAGAGGACCTCTGTAGCAGGTTCCTAGGTTGTTTCCTGTTTTCTTTTTCTTTTGATGTCCATCCTCTTTGCCTTTCAGGATGGGGATTGAACATTTTAGTTAGGGTCCTCTCTTTTGCTTAGTATGTTTAGATGTACAGATTTTAGTGGGTTTATTCTATGTTGTATGTTTATATGAGTGAGTATATACCGTGTGTGTCTTTTGCTTCTGGGACAACTCACTCAGGATGATCCTTTCCAGGTCCCACCATTTACCTGAAAATTTCATAATTTCCTTATTTTTCATTGCTGAGTAATATTCCATTGTATAGATGTACCACTCTTTCTGCATCCATTCTTCAGTTGAGGGACATCTGAGCTGTTTCTAGCTTCTGGCTATTACAAATAAAGCTGCTACAAACATGGTTGAGCAAATGTCCTTTTTGTGTACTTGAGCAAATTTTGGGTATATGCCTAGCAGTGGTATGGCTGGGTCTTGAGGAAGCGCTATTCCTAGTTGTCTGAGAAAGCACCAGATTGATTTCCGGAGTGGTTGTACAAGTTTACACTCCCACCAGCAGTGGAGGAGGGTTCCTGTTTCTCCACAACCTCTCCAGCATGTGTTGTCACTTGAGTTTTTGATCTTGGCCATTCTGATACGTGGAAGATGAAATCTCAGGGTTGTTTTGATTTCCATTTCCCTAATGGCTAGTGAGGTTGAGCATTTCTTTAAGTGCTTCTCTGCCATTCGATATTCCTCTACAGAGAATTCTCTGTTTAGCTCTGTTCCCCATTTTTTAAGTGGATTACTTGGTTTGCTGCTTTTCAGCTTGTTTAGTTCTTTATATATACTGGATATTAGCCCTCTGTCAGATAAAGGGTTGGTGAAGATTCTTTCCCAATCTGTAGGCAGTCACTTTGTTTTGATGACTGTGTTTTTTGCTTTACAGAAGCTTTTCAGTTTCATGAGGTCCCATTTATTGATTATTACTTTTAGAGCCTGTGCTGTTGGTGTTCTGTTCAGGAAGTTGTCTCCTGTACCAATGAGTTCTAGGGTATTCCCCACTTTTTGTTCTAGCTGATTTAATGTGTCTGGTTTTATGTTGAGGTCTTTGATCCACTTGGACTTCAGTTTTGTGCAGGGTGATAAGTATGCATCTATTTGCATTTTTCTACATGTAGACATCCAGTTGGACCAGCACCATTTGTTGAAGATGCTATCTTTTTTCCATTGTATGGTTTTGGAATCTTTGTCAAAAATCAGATGTCCATAAGTGTGTGTGTTTATTTCTGGGTCTTCTGTTCGGTTCCATTGATCCACCATTCTGTTTCTATGCCAGTACCATACAGTTTTTATAACTGTTGCTCTATAGTACAGCTTGAGATCAGGGATGGAGATACCTCCAGATCTTTTATTGTAGAGGATTGTTTTAGCAATTCTGGGTTTCTTGTTATTCCATACGAAGTTGAGAATTTTTCTTTCCAGCTCTGTAAAGAATTGTGTTGGCAATTTGATGGGAATTGCATTGAGTCTGTAGATTGCTTTTGGTAAGATGACCATTTTCACTATGTTAATCCTGCCAAGCCGTGAGCATGGGAGATCTTTCCATCTTCTCTCATATCTTCTTCTAATTCTTTCTTCAGAGACTTGAATTTTTTTTTCATACAAGTCTTTGACTTCCTTGGTTAGGGTTACACCAAGGTACTTTATGTCATTTGTGGCTATTGTGAAGGGTGTTGTTTCTCTAATTTCTTTCTCAGCCCTTTGTCTTATGTATACAGGAGGGATACTGATTTTTTTTGAGTTAATTTTTTATCCAGCCACTTTGCTGAAGGTGTTTATCAGCTGTAGGAGTTCCCTGGTAGAGTTTTTGGGGACACTAATGTATACTATCATATCATCTGCAAATAGTTATACTTTGACTTCTCCCTTTCCCATCTGGATCCCCTTGATCTCCTTCAACTGTCTTATTACTCTAGCAAGGACTTCCAGAACTATGTTGAGGAGATATGGGGAGAGTGGGCAACCTTGTCTTGTCCCTGATTTCAGTGGGATTGCTTTAAGTTTCTCTCCGTTCAGTTTGATGTTGGCTATAGGCTTGCTGTATATCGCGTTTATTTTCGGCTTGAAATTAAAACAGCTTTTATAAGAATTTCTCTGAAATAAGATACTAATTTGTATTGTGTTTTTTGCATAATACACACTTGGATGAATTTATAAATACTTTTTCTAACACATGGATCAAAGAAAATGTCATATTAGGGGATTGAATGAATATTCCAATTTGAACAATATATATCCTTCTTTTGGTTTTCCATGGATAAGAAAGTCTTATATTCTGTACACTGGCACATTGTAAAATGGTCTGCCTTCGTGTTCTAGACTTTATGAAATCTCAGCAAGAAACACATAATCCCATACAACAAAATTATTGTTTCTGTTTTCTTGAAATTTGACACCATCATAGGTCTCAATTAGGAAAAAATATTGGTAATGTTTATGTGATTTTATTTCTTTGTATATCTGTTGATATAAAAATTTAATAAATAAAGTTAAAATTGAATTTAAAGAGATTAAGACTATGAAAGACTGTCCTGATGAGACCTGATAGGCTAGTGTCAGATGGAAGGAACGGAGGTCCTCCACTATTAGTGGACTGGGGTAGGGGCATGGGAGATGAGGGAGAGAGAAACGGAGGGTGTAGTTGGGAGAGGACAAGAATGGGGCTATAGCTGGGATACAAAATCAATAAATTGTAATAAACAAAAACTATATGAAATTAAAAAGAGATTAAAGAAGATTTAAAAAATGACTTAAAAAACTTAAAAAGAATGGACTTAAAGAGATAAACACCTGAGTGATGCCCAAGAAAAGACA
This sequence comes from Meriones unguiculatus, assembly GCF_030254825.1. Classification (NCBI taxonomy): domain Eukaryota; kingdom Metazoa; phylum Chordata; class Mammalia; order Rodentia; family Muridae; genus Meriones; species Meriones unguiculatus. Next base: position 17,996,079 of record NC_083367.1, on the reverse strand, counting down.
GGTGCAATGAAGATAAAAGTGAAGAAGACAATTCAGTATTTGAAAAAGGAATTTAGTAAAGAGAGAAAACATTGAAGCAAACTCAAGCTGAAATGATGGAGTGTAACTGGGATTTTAAACTATCATAAACCCCTTTCTCTCATATGATGCTCCTGTCAGGCTATTTTGTCTCAGTAGCACGTTTGAAATCAGGCCAGGCAGTTTGCCTTGGTTAAATGCCTATCCTGCTCCAGTTGGCAGTTCCAAAGCCATGGTCACACACACACACACAGCACTCATTAAATCTGTACATCACAAAGCAAAACAAAACACATGAATGTGGGTAAGAAGCAGATAAGAGATGAATAGACAATGAAAGGGTAAAGATGACAGAGGTGGGAGTGAGAATAATACATTACATTCATGGAAGGCATTGTCCAAGAAATCAGGCCATAAAGTGGCATTACAGTGTATTCATGAAATTTCCTAAAAGGGTACACTATAAACATACATAATAAATTGCTGTAGGTGTGATATATTTTTATTGGCTTGGTTGCAGAAATCATTCCACAAAACTAAATACAGTTTATGTGTGTGTACAATTTTTTGATCAATTGTATCTCAGTAAATTCATAGAAAATAAAAGTAAACAGATTTGGACCAGGAGGAATATTTCATTTACAATATCAACATACACTGGGATTTCTAATAAAATAAACAATTCCGTACATGAACATATTCAAAATTCTAAGTCTCTGTTATCTTCATTTTGTCACTGACATATTCTCTCTCTGTCTTTCTCTCTGTTTTTCTCTCTCTCAAAATCCAAATGACAAACAAGCACACAAGCAAAATCAACAAACTAAGAAATTAAAAAATTAGGAGAAAATATCAAAATAAAACAAAAATTACACATAAAGGAGCCAGACACAAGCTTCATCTCTTTGAATTCTTAGAAGACATTTATGGTTTTTTTTTTTAATTTTTGAGTCCTGGAGCGTAATAGGTAAATACATTGTTAAATATTTCTGTAAGACTGCTCAACTTCAGTGAGGAGAGACTGCCTTATTATTGTTTGTAGTTTTGTTATTACACCTTGACATATAGACCTTGTTAATTCTCTGATACAGATGTACAGTTTGGAGCAGTAGAGAGGATGAACAGGCAGGACTTGGCCTAAAGGGATTTTATAGCTTATGTGAAGTGAAGTCAGGTAAACATGGGGGCTAGGCTGTCATGCAGGGTATGTTTCCTGATGAAAGTCGGGAGTTTGGAGTAGATCTGGAGGTCGTAGAGGGCTCCTGGAGGGCAGAATCAGGCAGATTCATAGGTCTAGACCTTGGGGAATATGTGTAGGTTCTGGCTTGGCTGAAAGGTTGGAAGTGGGTTAGGGGAGGCGTGTAGGTTCTGTGCAGGTAGTGAGGGCCCTGTCACGAGCCTATTAAGTGAGGACAATGCATGCAAGGGTGGCCAGACTAGGCCCGGGCACTCGATGTATGACAAGTCTACATATAGGGCCTCGGGGAGGATTCATCAAGGTAGATATCAGGTTGCTATATCCAGCCAGACCATGGTGAAAGATGCAAAAAAAAAGAAAAAGAAAAAAAAAGAAAGAGAGAGATAATGTGAAGAAAGAAAGAAAGAAAGAAAGAAAAGAAAAGAAAAGAAAAGAAAAGAAAAGAAAAGAAAAGAAAGAAAAAGAGTATAGCTATAAGGAAATAGAAATAAAGGTAAGTTTAAAGTGCTATGCTACCAGAAAAAGTGGGGTCTGCAGATTAATACACAACCTTACTCAACTGTTAAAGACACTGGTTACACACAAATTTTTTAATTAAATTTTTATTTTTTATATTACAGTTTATTCACTTTGTATCCCATCTGTAGCCTCCTCTCTCATTCCCTCCCAATCCTACTCTCTCTCCCTCATCTCCTTCCAAGCCCCTTTCCAAGTCCACTGATAGGGGAGATCCTCCTCCCCTTCAATCTTTTCCAAGCTTCCTCTGTGGCCTGGCAAGGCTGCTCCCCATTTAAGGGGAGGGTGGTAAAAGAACCCAATGCTGAATTCATGTCAGAGACAGTTGCTGTTCCCCTTAATAGGGTACCCACTTGGATACTGAATTGCCACGGGCTACATCTGAGCAGGGGTTCTAAATTATAACCATGAATTGTACTTGGTTGGAGTATGGGTCTCAGAAAATACCCCTTTGCCCAGATATTTTGGTTCTGTTGCTCTCCTTGTGGAGCTCCTGTCCTCTCCAGGTCTTACTAACTCCCCCTTCTTTCATATGATTCCCTGCACTCTGCCCAAAGTTTGGTTAAGAGTCTCAGAATCTGCTTTGATACACTGCTGGGTAGAGTGTTTTAGATGCCCTCTGTGGTAGGCTCCTGTCCTGTTTCCTGCTTTCTTCTTCCAATATCCATCCCATTTGTCTTTTTTATCTATCTATCTATCTATCTATCTATCTATCTATCTATCTATCTATCTATTTTTAATATCAGTTACATTTTATTAAATCTGTATCCCAGCTGTATCCTGCTCCCTGATTCCCTCCCAACCCCACCCTCTCTCCCTCATCTCCTCTTTGCCCCTTTCCAAGTCCACTGATCAGGGAGGACCTCCTTCCCTTTCATCTAACCCTGTTTTATCAGGTATCTTCAGGACTGGCTTCAAAGTCCTCCTCTGTGGCCTAGCAGGACTACTCCTCCCTTAGGGGGGGAGGTCAAAGAGCCTGCCATTGAGCTCCTGTCAGAAATAGTCCCTGTTGCCCTTACGATGGGAAACCAAATGGTTACTGAGCTACCATGGGCTACATCTGAGCAGAGGTTCTAGGTTATATCCATACATGGTCTTTGGTGGAGTGTTTTTCTAATTGAGGATTGATCATTTTACCTAGGGACCTCCTTCTTGCTTAGCTTCTTTAGGTGTACAGATTTTAGTATGTTTATCCTATATTATATATGTCAATTTCCCACTTATAAGTGAATATATATTGTGTGTATCTTTCTGCTTCTGGGATACCCCACTCAGGATGATCTTTTCTAGATCCCACCATTTGTCTGCAAAATTTCATGATTTCCTTGTTTTTAATTGCTGAGTGGTATTCCATTGTGTAAATGTACCACAATTTCTGTATCCATTCCTCTGTTGAGGGATATCTGTATTGTTTCCAGGTTCTGGCTCTTAGGAATAAAGCTGCTATGAGCATGGTTGAACAAATGTTCTTGTTGTGTACTTGAGCATATTTTGGATATATGCCTAGGAATTGTATAGCTGGATCTTGAGGAAGCAGTATTCCTAATTCACACAAAATTTTAAGTGAGAAACATAGAACAAGGATATTCTTATTATAAGGAAGAGAGAATATTTTGAATAATTGTATGTTTATCAGCCTTACTATTGAAATAAGAAAGTATTTTCATTTGATCAAAAGAAGTTCAAATGTGTCTATGATCCAAACTTTCAGCAAAGCTATTATGTAGGAGAAAGACCATGGAGATTTTGCATAGACAGTCAAAAATAATACAATATACATCCTTAATTTATTTTACAATTTTTGAGATATTTTCTCTTTTGTTTTTTCCTCTGGGACTTCTCCCCTTTTCTAAGGAATAGGAGAGGGCAAGGGGAAAAGAGGTAGGGAGGGTGAAACCAGGAGTTGTAGAGGGAGGGGGCTATGGCCCGTATGTAAAGTGAATTAATTAATTAATTAAAATAAACTGTATAAAACTAAAAACAAAACAAAACAAAACAAAAAAAAAAAAAACATGAAGCCTGGCACAGTAGTGCACAGCGTTAATCCCAGCAGTCAGGGAGGCAGAGGCAGGTGGATTGCTGTGAGTTCCAGGCCAGCCTGGTCTAACAAGCAAGCCCAGGATAGCCAAGACAACACAACAAAACTTTTTTCAAAAAACAAAACTAAACAAAACAAACAAAAAGGTTAAATGGAAATATGCTTAAGCTCAACCTCTACTTTAAATTTTCTTTAAGATTTCATATTCTAAGAACTTCAGTCTTTAACTGTTACTTTTTCTTTTTAGTAAAAGAACATTAGATTTCATCAAATGTTTTTTTCTGCAACTGTTAAGATGATTATGTAATTTTTCAACTTTATTATAACTTTATTATAAAGCATAAAAGTTTTATGCTTTAAATATCCTTGTTGAACTGTCATTCAATAATAATGCTCTTATAGTTATTCTGGTAAAAATGATTTTTATGGTTTCTCTGGGAATATACACATGGAATAATTTTCCACAATTGCCTTTTTTTAAAATTGGTGAACTTCTGCACACACACATAAAAAAAAAAAAAACCTCTCAAATAACAATTGGTAAAACACTGTTGTTATACATGGTAATACTAAGTTTTGTAAAATAAAGCAGCACATATGGAAAGAGAAAAATTAGCGAAACCATAACATGAAAATCTCATAACAAGTAAATTGAAGATAAATGTGTACTATGTTTCTATTTATATAATGTTAAGACTAATGATACTATGTGTTTAACAAAATTATAAATATATAAAAGTAAGGATCAAAATATTGAGAGTGCTCAATGGTGTGAAGTAGAGACAAAGAACAGAGAGGGATCATAAAAAGTAGTGAGAACTCTATTTCTTGAGGGTGAGAAAAGAAACATTATCATTTTAATGCCTTTGAAATGGTCCTCATAATTTTGTTTTTGCTTTTCTAAATCAAAAATAACCTATTTCAAAATGAATATGTTACAGCAGACTAGAGAAAAAATTTATTTATATGAGAAACATATATTGGATAAAAGTAACATGAAATAGATATTTGTTATTATTAAATAATCTATGTTTTGTCTTAACATTTTATTACAGGTTTTGTTAAGTATTATTAACTTTGTTGTTTCTGTTAGTCTTCTCTACAGATTTTAGATTCTGTGATGAATCATGGAAACCTTCTCTTATGCTCTTCCACAAAGTAAACGGAGTCTACAGAATCTTTATTAAATAGGAGTTATGTAAATTAATGTGTAACACATGAAAACTGAAATATAAGTAGAGACCTAGTATATTCAGCTATATCTCCTTTTATTGAAGTTCTCACCTCATTATTTCTTTAAACAAAGATGTATGTGACAAAAAAAATTGTATGGCACTCTTTGACAAAAAGTGAACAACATTAACAATGATAAACATATTAAAAGAATAAGACAGAAGTTACAAGCTTACTTAGCTGACTTTTGCAGCTGCATTTCATAGCTCTCTTTGAGTTATAGCACAATTTAAAGAAGGCATTAGCTTCCTGCAATGTCTGCAAAAATGTCTTTCTGCCATAAAACATTAAAACTTCCCACATTTTCCTGGGGGAAATATTATTTCTCAATCTGTTATTGCAATAACAGAGAACATAGCTGTGAGTGATAATATCAGAATTGGGAATGAAATTATGGGTAGTTTTTTCTTGTAATGATAAATGCCTTGCCGGGAGAGGAGTTTTATCCCTTTGCAACAGCAGCATCAACTCGTGGCCCCTGCTTATGTCTCTCAGAAGTATCCAAATGTTTTCTGCATATGTACTGTGATTTCTTCTTAGGACCTCAGCGAAGAACTCAGGAGTTTATTCAGTTGTGGCAGTGATTTAAGAGCAATGAAACAATTTTAAAAATGCTATCTCACAATTCATTCTCTTGAAGAAAACAGTAAGTGTCATGTTTCCAATTCACCCTTCTGTTTTGATAATAAGCAAACTACAGCCTTCAGACCGAAGGTAGACCACAACCTGTTTCAGCAAGGCATTTTGTAGCTAAAACATACCTGCATACTCTTGATGAATGTGACTCCCACAGTGACAGAGGTAAGAGGTTGCTTCAGAAACTAACCATACCACAAAACCTACAGTATCAGTCCTCTGGTCACTGCAAGAACATCTTCCCTGAACCAAGCTGTGTTCAGCAGTGTTTAGTATGCACAGGTATCATGGAGCAGGACTTTAGGAAGCCATTTTATAAAGTGAGAAAGTTGAACTTCAAGAGAATTGTAGAGAGCTGCGTAATGCCACGCCTTAAAGATGGAGCTGGTTTCTGCCTTCCACCTTCCCGATGGTGAGTGCTCTCTGTCAGGAACAACTCCACATTTGGCTAAGGCTGGGGATCTGGCTTGCTTCCATGTATGTGGACCTATCTGCATTGCCCACGTGGCACGCTGGGGTTGGCTACCCAGAGGCTATTTAAGCTGTGGACTGGCTTTCCCCAGGGTCCGATGATTGTTCAAGGTTCCTGAATAAACTGCATTAAAAAAAAAAAGTACAAAAAAAAAAAAAAAGAATTTAACCCTTTGCTTACCAGTTAAAAAGACACAACTTTAAGACTCAACTTGATGAGTTACAATTCCCAACTTTTTTAACTTCTGTCTCTGACATGAACCCAGTGGCGGGCTCTTTGACCAACACCCTGAAGGGGGTACAGCCTTGCCAGGCCACGGAGGCAGACAATGCAGCCAGGCGTGATGAGACCTGCTAAGCTTGGGACAGATGGAAGGGGAGGAGGACCTCCCCTATCAGTGGACTTAGAGAGGGGCCTGGGAGGAGATAACGGAGGGAGGGTAGAATTGGGAGAGAATGAGGGAAGGGATACAGCTAGGATACAAAGTGAATAGACTGTAATTAATATAAAAAAATAAAATTTAATTAAAAATGGAAAAAAATATGAAAGTTCCTTAGTGAAGTCAGGTCAATTTGACATTGTTAAAGTAGCAATAAAAGAAAGACTAGAGTCATCAGGTATTTGTATATATTTATTTTTACCTATCACAAAGGCATATTATTTTTGATGGTGATTTATACTGTAAGTTATTTTTGTACTTATTTTACACTTTAATCAGAAAACAAATCCCTAAAAATTTAAGTAACATAAAAATAATAAAGGTGAGTATATCTAGCTATTAAAATATATTTTCATAAAGTCCTATGTATTATGGAATGAAAGATATAATGTGTGTTTGGGCAAAGATACACTTTCTCATTCTCTCTTCTGTAAGATAGACAGTCAAGGCCGACACACAGACTGTGATGCCTCTATATCCCTGTAAAGCAACTGCTATGCTTCTCTGCATTCGTTGTGTTCATCTCCTGAAAATTTAGTGCATATAATCTCCCAAGTAAGTAGTTTTGTCTTTTTTGTCTCATTTAAGGTGTCAGAGCTGTTATTTCTCTTTACTCAACCTCTGATCCTGAAACCACAAACCATTTCCCTAGCACTTGCTATTGTCCTCCTTGAAAGAGTTCTCCTCCCTGTCTCTAGAGAACCATTCTAGAGAAACTTCATTATGTCATGTCTCTTTTTCAAAGTTTATATTCCCTATTTGTTTCCATTAGAATACCTACTCTTTTGTAATAGAATATGTATGACCTGGTCCTATATATTCTTTAGTTACAATTAGAAAACTCAAATGTCTGTTTTAACTAAGATGTAAGTTGAAATACTGACCTGACTGATTTGACTTATTTATATAGTCAATGAATGCCATTCCAGAGTGTCTTTGTACTCTGGATTTATGACCCCTCATGCCAAGCCAACTTCAGTGAGTTTGTTTCTAGCAGCCTATGGGACATACTGTGGGTCTTTTGTCAAAATCAATCATCTTCACGTGTGTTATTACCATCCTGTGTATAGTTTCTTTTTAAAAAAAATCATTAACTCATTGATGATTTTAATAATCCCAAAGGCAAGGAATAATAGCATCCAACTGATTAGATTGACAAAGATGACAGAACTTCAAATGTCTTTGAATACCAAATGGATAAAAAAAAATTATCCCAAATTTTCTTCTCTATCATGTTTTCATATGTGTGATCTCGTGGCATCATGGTGGTTTACTTGTTTTTGAGAAAGTTATCCTGCATGTTCTCAACAACTGCTTCCTCAAAATGTTCCTACATCTGGCCATGCATCTTTTCCACACTCTTAGCTGTCTACAAAGTCACCAGCTGTGGTACATTAGAGTTTTCTTTTCTTTTTTTCTTCCTATTATTATTATTATTATTATTATTATTATTATCTATTACAATTATTATTTATTCACTTTGTGTTCCAGCTGTAGTTGCCTCCCTCATCTCCTCCTAGTCCCCTTTCCTTCCCACTTTTCCCCCATGCCCTCTCCCTAGTCCATTGATAGGGAAGGAACTCCTCCCTTTCTATCTGACCTTAGCCTATCAGGTCTCATCAGGACTGGCTGCATTGTCTCCCTCTTTGGCCTGGTAAGGCTACTCCCCGCTGAGGGGGAGGTGATCAAAGAGTTGGCAACTGAGTTCATGTCAGAGACATCTCCTTATCCCCTTGCTAGGGATCCCACTTGGAGACTGAGCTGCCATTTGCTACATCTGATCAGGTGTCTGGGTCTTCTCCACACATGGTCCTTGGTTGGAACATCAGCCTCTGAAGGCCCCCCTGGGCCCAAGTTTTTGTCTCTGTTGGTCTCCTTGTAGAGTTCATGTCCCTTCTAGGTCTTTCTATCTTCTCCTTCTTCCATAAGATTCCCTGCACTCTGCCCCAAGTTTGTTTATGAGTCTCAGCATCAGCCTCGAAATCCTGATCAGTAGAGTCTTTTGGATGCCTTCCTTTATACAGTTTCAACATGTTTGCCTTTTTCAAAAATGATAATCTTCATTGCTATAAAAATCAGCCTGAGATTTTATTTTTATAACATAAACAATATCCAGAAAACAAGTATTGAAAAGACATTAAATGACCTGTAATAAATACTCAAAAATTATTCTTCCTGTACATAGGAGAACTCTTTTTACTTGTTTCCCAGTATCTATATAAATATTTGTGTGAATGTGTGTACATATGTATAGGCACTATGAGTGTGTTGATACACACACATTCCTCATTTTCAAATTAGAAATTGTGATACTAACTTTCTTTTTTTTTATTTTTTCCCTTTTTTTTAAATTTTTCATCAATTACACTTTATTCATTCTGCATCCCCCCATAAGCCCCTCCCTCCTCCCCTCCCACTCCCACCCTCCCTCCTCCCTCTGCTTGCATGCCACTCCCCAAGTCCACTGATAGGGGAGGTTCTCCTCTCCTTTCTGATCTTAGTCTGTCAGTTCACATCAAAAGTGGCTGCATTGTCCTCTACTATGGCCTGGTAAGGCTGCTCCCCCCATGCCACTTACCTGTTCAAAACTCTCTTCTGGCTCCTCAGAGATAACCTTCAACATATACTTCTTACTCACCAGATATGCCATAAAATTCTGTATGTCAGACACCGTTTAAGTTAGCCATAAACCTTGCCCATGCACAGTATGTGTTGTTATGAGGTGAAGATAGCAAATTTACAAATAACGTGAATATAACATTTTAGTTTTCAGTTGGATGGATCATGGCAAATTCTAGAAAAGCTATAAAGTCTTCAGGAGGGGAGTATAATCTACTGTGAGGGGAAATCTCAGCTTGTACAAAGAATTACTCACTGAAGTTTTGATTGCTTGAGGGAAGTGAGAAGAGTTATCATGAGAATCTTTTGGGTATGAGGTTTCTGAGCCACAAGTTCAACAGCCTTAGAGCAGATATTTGCCTGGCCATTCAGGAACTGAAAATTATCCACATAGATTTCTTAATAAAAATGTATAAAATATTAACACTATTAATATTCTGCATGTTCTGCTGAGTGCCACCAATAAAACTCATCATTGACTCCAAAAAAAATGATAATCTTCATGAGAATAATCTGTGAAATATTTATTTTTATACCTTCCCAATCTTTGATTCTCCACAAACTATAAGTAAATTACTAGTAAAGCAATAAGATCAGAAATGTGTAAACTATGCTTTATAGATGAAAGATGTCAACTAACTTAGAGTTGACATAAAGGGTGTGATGAAAGTATATTTCATTGAAGGTATTAAATTTTGAAAACACACTGAAAAGTGCCTATTATTATATTATTAATTATTACTATTATTAGAGCTAGACCACAGTTTCCTCTTCTTTCAGTCTTTCCATCACTACCTCCTCTTTGAACCTCCATCCACTGCTCTGTTTGCTTTCATAAAAAAAGCAGGCTTCCCAAGGATATCAAATAAACTGCCATATAGGCTTCCTGATTGTGAATTTCTGTGGACCACATAGCCTAGGTTAGTTGATAATGTGGGTTTTCTTATGGTGTCTTTGGACCCTCTGGTTCCTACACATCCTTTTCTACTCCTCTTCTATAGGATTACCCAAGGTGCCCCTAATGTTTGCCTGTGGGTCTCTGCATTTGCTCCTATCCGTATCTTGATGAAGCCTCTAAAATGATTATGCTACACTCCATCTATGAGTATAACAGAGTATCATTAGGAATCATTTAATTGCCTTATTTTTTGCCAGTCATGTTTGGTTCTAGTCTAGGTTTCTGGGCTATCCAACATCTGGATCCTCCCCATCAGGCAAGGCCAGGAGTGGGCTCCTTCTTGTGACATAGGTCTCAAGCAGAACCAGTTATTGTTTTGCCACTTCCACAATTTCTGTGTCACCTTTATTTCAGCACATCTTGTAGGCAGGACCATTTGTAGGCCAAGGATTATATGACTGGGTTGGTTCCCCATTCTTCTTTCACTGGCATTTTGCCTTGTTAGAGGAGATGGTCAGTTCAGGCTCTGCATCACCTATTGCTAGGAGTCTTAGTGGGGGTCACCCTCATAGAGACCTGGGAGTTTCCATTGTACTAGGTTTTTAGCTCATCTCTGAGACTATCTTACACCAATCAGAATGGTTATGCTTGAAAACACAAGTGACAGATTATGCTAGCAAGGATATGGAGTACTGTTGGTGAAAATGCAAACTTGTACAGCTAATTTGGAAACTGATGTGGTGATTTCTCAGAGAATAGGGAATAGATCTATCTCAAGACCCAGCTATACCACTCCTGGGTATATATACACAGGAAGTTCCATCTTGCCATGAGGACATTTACTCAGCTGTGTTCATAGCAGTTTTATTTTATTTATTTGTTTTTGTTAATGATTATCTTCATTTTTTTATTTTTTAAGTGTAAAGATATTTTTTAAATTTTTTTATTAATTACACTTTATTCATTTTGTATCCCCCTATAAGCCCCTCCTTCTTCCCCTCCCAGTTCCACCCTCCCTCCCCTTTCTGCATGCATGCCCCTCCCCAAGTCCACTGAAAGGGGAGGTTCTCCTCTCCTTTCTGATCTTAGTCTATCAGTTCTCATCAAAAGTGGCTGCATTGTCCTCTTCTGTGGCCTGGTAAGGCTGCTCCCCCCCTCAGGGGGAGGTGATCACAGAGCAGGCCAATCACATTATGTCAGAGGCAGTCCCTCTTTCCATTACTAGGTAACCCACTTGGACACTGAACTTCCATGGGCTACATCTGTGCAGGGGTTCTAGGTTATCTCCAGGAAAAGTCCTTGGTTGGAGTATGAGTCTCTGGGAAGTTCCCTGTGTTCAAATGTTCTTGTTCTGTTGCTCTCCTTGTGGAGTTCGGGTCCTCTCCAGCTCGTACTATATTTCCTACTCCTTACATAAAATTCCATTCACTCTGCCAGACAGTTGGCCATCAAGCTCAGCATCTGCTTTGATAGTCTGCAGAGCAGAGGCTTTCAGAGGCCCTCTGTGGTAGGTTCCTAGTTTGTTTCATGTTTACAGCTTCTGGCTTTCAGAGGCCCTCTGTAGCAGTTTCCTAAGTTATTTCCTGTTTTCTTCTTCTTCTGATGTCCATCCTCTTTGCCTTTCAGGATGGGGATTGAACATTTTAGTTAGTGTCCTCTCTCTTGCTTAGTTTCTTTAGATGCACAGATTTTAGTGGGTTTGTCCTATGTTGTATGTCTATATGAATGAGTATATACCATGTGTGTCTTTTTGCTTCTGGGACAACTCACTCAGGATGATCCTTTCCAGGTCCCACCATTTACCTGAAAATTTCATGATTTCCTTATTTTTCATTGCTGAGTAATAATCCATTCTATAGATGTACCACAATTTCTGCATCCATTCTTCAGTTGAGGGGCATCTGGGTTGTTTCCAGCTTCTGGCTATTACAAATAAAGCTGCTACAAACATGGTTGAGCAAATGTCCTTTTTGTGTACTTGAGCCTCTTTTGGATATATGCCTAAGAGTGGTATGGCTGGGTCTTGAAGAAGCGCTATTCCTAGTTGTCTGAGAAAGCGCCAGATTGATTTCCAGAGTGGTTGTACAAGTTTACATTCCCACCAGCAGTGGAGGAGGGTTCCCCTTTCTCCACAACCTCTCCAGCATGTGTTGTCACTTGAGTTTTTTATCTTGGCCATTCTCATGGGTGTAAGGTGAAATCTCAGGGTTGTTTTGATTTGCATTTCCCTAATGGCTAATGAGGTTGAGCATTTCTTTAAATGTTCTCTGCCATTCGATATTCCTCTACAGAGAATTCTCTGTTTAGCTCTGTTCCCCATTTTTTAAGTGGATTACTTGGTTTGCTGCTTTTCAGCTTCTTTAGTTCTTTATATATACTGGATATGAGTCCTCTGTCAGATAAAGGGTTGGTGAAGATTCTTTCCCAATATGTAGGCAGTCGCTTTGTTTTGATGACTGTGTTTTTTGCTTTACAGAAGCTTTTCAGTTTCATGAGGTCCCATTTATTGATTTTTGCTTTTAGAGCCTGTGCTGTTGGTGTTCTGTTCAGGAAGTTGTCTCCTGTACCAATGAGTTCTAGGGTATTCCCCACTTTTTTTCTAGCTGATTTAATGTGTCTGGTTTTATGTTGAGGTCTTTGATCCACTTGGACTTCAGTTTTGTGCAGTGTGATAAGGATGGATATATTTTCATTTTTCTACATGTAGATATCCAGTTGGACCAGCACCATTTGTTGAAGATGCTATCTTTTTTCCATTGTATGGTTTTGGCATCTTTGTCAAAAATCAGGTGTCCATAAGTGTGTGGGTTTATTTCTGGGTCCTCTGTTCAGTTCCATTGATCCACCATTCTGTTTCTATGCCAACAGTTTTTAAAACTGTTGCTCTATAGTACAACTTAAGATCAGGGATGGAGATGCCTTCAGAAGATCTTTTATTGTAGAGGATTATTTTAGCCATTCTGGGTTTCTTGTTATTCCATATGAAGTTGAGAATTTTTCTTTCCAGGTCTGTAAAGAATTGTGTTGGTAATTTGATGGGAATTGCATTGAATCTGTAGATTGCTTTTGGTAAGATGACCATTTTTATTGTGTTAATCCTGCCAAGCCATGAGCATGGGAGATCTTTCCATTTTCTAATATCTTCTTCTAATTCTCTCTTCAGAGACTTGAAATTTTTTTCATACAAGTCTTTGACTTCCTTGGTTAGGGTTACTCCGAGGTATCTTATGTCATTTGTGGCTATTGGGAAGGGTGTTGTTTCTCTAATTTCTTTCTCAGCCCTTTCATCTTTTGTATACAGGAGGTCTACTAATTTTTTTGAGTTAAATTTGTATCCGGCCACTTTGCTGAAGGTGTTTATTAGCTGTAGGAGTTCCCTGGTAGAGTTTTTGGGGACACTCAGGTATATTATCATATCATCTGCAAATAGTGATAATTTGACTTCTTCCTTTCCAATTTGTTTCCCCTTGATCTCCTTCAACTGTCTTATTGCTCTAGCAAGGACTTCCAGAACTATGTTGAAGAGATATGGAGAGAGTGGGCAGCCTTGTCTTGTCCCTGATTTCAGTGGGATTGCTTTAAGTTTCTCTCCGTTCAGTTTGATGTTGGCTATAGGCCTCTGTATATCTCCTTTACTATGTTTAGATATGTGCCTTGTATCCCTGATATCTCCAATACTTTAAACATGGATAGATGTTGGATTTTGTCAAATGCTTTTTCAGCATCTGGGGAGATTATCATGTGGATTTTTTCTTTCAGTTTGTTAATATGGTGGGTCACATTGATGGTTTTCTGTATATTGAACCACCCCTGCATACCTGGGATGAAGCCTACTTGGTCATGGTGGATAATATCTTTGATGTGTTCTTGTTTTCTGTTTGTGAGTATTTTGTTGAGTATTTTTGCATCCATGTTCATAAGGGAGATTGGCTTGAAATACTCTTTTTTTGTTGGGTCTTTGTGAGGTTTAGGTACCAAGGTGACTGTGGCTTCATAGAATGGGTTTGGTAATGTTCCTTCTGTTTCCATTTTGTGGAAATGTTTGAAGAGAACTGGAGTTAGCTCTTTTTTGCATGTCTGGTAGAATTCTGCACTGAAACCATCAGGTCCTGGGCTTTTTTTGGATGGGAGACTTTCGATGACTGCTTCTATTTCCTTGGGGGATATAGGACTATTTAATTGATTTACCTGGTCCTGATTTAGCTTTGGTAAGTGGAATCGATCAAGAAAATTTTCCATTTCATTTTGATTTTCAATTTTTGTTGCGTATAGACTTTTGAAGTAAGTCCTAATTATTGTTTGGATTTCCTAAGTGTCTGTAGTTATGTCCCCCTTTTCATTTCTGATTTTGTTCATTTGGATGGTGTCTCTCTGCCTTTTAGTTAGCTTTGCTAAGGGTTTATCTATCTTGTTGATCTTCTCAAAGAACCAGCTCTTGTTTTCATTGATTCTTTGAATTTTTTTATTTGTTTCTAATTGATTGATTTCAGCCCTGAGTTTGATTATTTTCAGCTGTCTATTCCTACTAAATGACAGCTGGGTCAGGGAAGAAATAAAGAAAGAAATTAAAGTCTTCCTAGAACTCAGTGAAAATGACAAAACAACATACCCAAACTTGTGGGACACAATGAAGGCAGTGCTAAGAGGAAAGTTCATAGCACTAAGTGCCTTCAAGAAGAAATTCGAGACAGTGCATTCAAGCAACTTAATGGCTCACTTAAAAACCCTAGAAAAAGAAGAAGCAGACACACCAAAAAGGAGTAGATGGCTAGAAATAATCAAACTCAGTTTCATTTTCAAAAGGAGAAAGTAGAAATAACCTAGATACACCTTAACTGAAGAATAAATAAAATTTGATATTTATGCAATGGAATATTACTCAGCTGTTAAACAATGAAAATTTTAGGGAAATGTATGGAACTAAAAAAGTTCATCCTGAGTGAGGTATCCCAGTCTCAAAAAGACAAACATTGTATGTACTCACTTATAAGTCGTTGTTAACTGCAAGTTTAAGGATAACCATGCTGTAATACAAAGACTCAGAGAAGCTAAATAAAACAGGAGTGCTCAAGGGAGAATACATGAATCTCCCTGGGAAGGGAAAATAGCATAGCATAGTGGGGGTGGGGTGATGGTGGAGTCAGGAACAGGAGGGATCATGTAGGAGGAGAATGGAAGGAGAGAGTGCTAGGAGAAAGAACTGGAAAAATAACAATTCCCAAGCAGGGAGCAATGATGTGGAGTGGAAGGGAAACTTCGAATCATAAAAGCAGCATGTGTATACCTAAACTGTGTGACCTCTGTAGGAGATGGAAACAGACAGCTTCTAACAGTGTTGCACATCATGCTGATTAAAAGAGGTGGGAACTAGAGATTCAAGGCAGTAGAAGGGCTCCAAAGTGAAAGAGAAACTCTTAATAGCCTTTTACATCTTTAGATTCCATTTCTCAACTATCAGAAAGCCATGGCTATATTTAAAAAGCATATTGACTTGATTTATTTTTGTAAATTATTTATACAAAACGCTGTCTTTGGAGACTAGCCTGGGGACAGAGAAACTGCTTAGAGATGAAGAAGAGAATGTTGGAAAGCCAAAGTGCACAGAAGAATAGGACGAAGAGCTAGAAGCCCAAGTGCAGTGAACACACAATGTGTAAAATTGCCTCTCTTCATAATGCCGACCCGGTAAGTCATTGCTTTGAGGAGGTGTATTTTCACAAGTCTTATGAGTGTGACTTTAGAATACCTAGTCACCAATGTTCCCAACCTCTCTCAGTACTCCAGGGCCCTTTAACTAACTGCTGGTTCATATCCTTTTTTAATTAGGCCTTACATATCTGAAACTAAGTGTCATTGGGCTGCTATGTATAGTGTCTCCTTTTACAGTAAGCTTTTTAAGCTGCAGTTGAAGTTTAACAAATGAAATAATAAAAGACTAGCAATAATTTTGGTAAGTATTAAACATAGGATAGTTAGTGTAAGTAGTATTATTGCCATGTTGAATTCTTTCCAGATAATTGTTTTTTTTGTCTGTTTTTCTTTAATGATTTGACATAATGCATTTTTTCATGATTATCTCTACACAGTGAATTATTAACTTTTATTTAATAAGACACATATTGTGTTTTAAGTGCTACATCATCAAAACCTGATTATACTCAGCTATGAAAATTTAATTAAATTTCTCTCATAAAGCTGTCTGTAACTGTTGTATGTACGGTCACTGTTACAGAAGAAGGTGGAATGAAGCAGTGCTCAGGGATCTCCGTTTTTTTGACACTACAAATCAAAATGAAATTTTAAGAAGATCTTGCTTTGTGCCATTATGCAATAAGCATGTGGGATATTCATAACTTGCATATAATTGGAAAATAAATTATAAGAACCACTGTAAAAGAGCAAACAATATGAAGAATAAATTATGGAAAAAGAAAAGTATTCACATGCAAAATTAATTATTAATACTGAACAAAAATATCTTACGGGTAATTAAGTAGAGCTCTTAGGAAGAATAAAATGATATCACATAATTTATGCCAACTGCAAATAATGTCAAATCTTATTTTTTATAATTTCAAAGAAATGAAAAAATTGAATATAAAATAATGGTTGAATAGTACACAAGAGTTACTCTCTGCACAGAAGTTTAGAAAAAGTTTTCATCTTAGATTAATGTGATTGCATTTTGTTCTTGATATGTTTTTTCACTAATATTACTTTTGCTCTCCTTTCATAAGTGTCTACAGATTTCTGAACAGTATTAAATTATTAGTGCTTAAGACAGCATCATGAACTGGTCTTTAAATTTATACTGAGATTTATTGTGGATATAAATATCCTTTTGTTTCGGTTCCAGGTGTGGAATAGGGGACTGATTCAGAGAGTCCACAGTAGCAGACTATTTGCTTTGTGCAGGCTCTGAGAGGAGCTCATTGCTTGCTCTAGATAGTTTACATCTGAGGACTCTGGAGAGAGAATAAATGTCAGAGCCCAGAGAGTGTGGGAGCTCTGAGAAAGAACAAGTCTGTTCCTTCTTCTTCCATGCCTCTCCTGGTTGCTGCTGTGAGAAAAAAAATTGGTTTGCCTGTGGTGTATATGCAAGATTAGAGTCTCACAACAGCGTAATGCAGCCATGACCATTCAGGCCTTTACAGCCATTGAAGCAGGACAGTCTCCCCAAGCATGGGAGATAAAATGTTACGCTCAGGATGCGAGGCTAAGCACTGCACTCAGGGTCAGCTGCTTTCAACCCAGAGAAGAGCATGTCTGATTGCATGTGGGTTGATGCCCCAGATCCCGACTCTGAGAAAAAGGTATCAGAAGGGTCTGATGCTCTTTGGGTGGATGACACCTAAATGAACATTGGTACAAAGTCCCAATTTATTTCTAATATCAGAGATTAGACCTCTACTCTTGCCTGATGCGTCTAAAACAAAAAGGGGGAACTGTAGAGAGCTGCATAATGCCGCACCTTAAAGATGGAGCTGATTTCCGCCTTCCACCTTCCCGATGGTGAGTGCTCTCTGTCACAAACAACTCCATATTTGGCTAAGGCTGAGAATCTGGCTTGCTTCCGTGTATTGCTCACGTGGCATGCTGGAGTTAGCCACCCAGAGGCTATTTAAAGTGGGCTGGCTTTCCCCAGGGTCAGATGATTGTTCAAGGTTCCTGAATAAACTGCATTGAAAAAATAAATAAATTGGAGATCTGAACTGAGGAATGTACTTGCTCCAAAGAACCTGATGACCCTGACCAGCAGGAAGCAGCTAAGAAAGAACTGTGGCCCTTCTCCCACTATGCTTTTCTCTCTCCTACCTGGTGTTGGAAGGGATTGGACTGGAATAGGGAGAAAAAGATAAAAGATATATAAATAAAAGAGTTTTTAAAAAGTAAGCCAACATAGACTAGTGTAATATTTATGCTTTGTGTTAGAAAAATGTTTTTATTACTAATAAAGTTATTTTAAACTGTGATTAAATAAATTATTAAGCTGTGTTAGCAACTTTAAACTTGACTCAATTCCAAGTTGCTCCACAGAACAGCGTTAATTTGCTTTTTAATTTTTTTATTATTTAAACAATGTTTAAATTTAAGTGTACTTTATTATATTTTTCCTGTTCCCCAATGGCTTCTATATCCTCTTCCTCCACAACCAATATTTGTTAAAAAAAATAAAGAAAAAGAGAAAAACAAAACAAAACAAAAAACCCAAACCAAGAGAACAAAATAAAATAACACTCCAAACAAACAAACATAGAACTGTAAACAAATAAGAAGCACACACACACAATATGAAATCTATTATATTTTAGTCAACTACTGTGGAAATTGAGGTCTGCCTGAGAGTGTTTGATATACCCAAAACTCAGAACTCCATTGGAGAAAAATGAATTTTCCTTTCCCAGGTATAAATGACAATTCAGGTATTAATCTTTGACACTGGTGGCTAGATTTCATATATTCATTCATGAATTCATTCATTTTTAAATTTATTTTTAAATTTATTACATTTTATTCACTTTTTATCCCAGCTATAGTCTACATTCCCTGCCTTCGTCCCCTCCAAATCCTGCCCTCCCTCCCATTGCTTCTCCCAACCCCCTCCCCAAGTCCACTGATAGGGGAAGTCCTCCTACAAATTATTCTGGCCCTAGCCTATCAGATGTCATCAGGACTGGATGCACTGTCTTCCTCTGTGGCCTGGTAAGGCTGCTCCCCTCTCATTGGGAGGTGATCAAAGAGCTAACCACTGAGTTCATGTCAGAGATAGTCTCTGTTCCCCTTACTAGGAGACCCACTTGGAGACTGAGTTGCCATGGGTTACAGCTGTGCAGGGATTCTAGGTTACCTCCAAGAATCATCATTGGTTGGAGTATCAGTCCCAGAAAAGACTCCTGTGCCCAGGTTTTTTGGTTCTGTTTCTCTCCTTGTGGAGCTCCTGTTCTCTCCAGGTTTTACTAACTCCTCCTTCTTTCATATGATTCCCTCCACTCTGCCCAAAGTTTGGCTAAGAGCCTCAGCATCTGCTTTAATAACCTGCTGGGTAGAGTCTTTCAGAGACCTTCTGTGGTAGGGTCCTGTTCTGTTCCCTTTATTTTCCATCTTCCAAGATCTTTCTCATTTGTCTTTCTGAATGAGGATTGAGCATCTTACCCAGGGTCCTCCTTCTTGCTTAGCTTCTTAAGGTGTACAGATTTTAGGTGTATATATATATATATATTTGAATCTTTGGCTGGGATACTTCAGTAGGGATGATCTTTTCTAGTTCCCATCATTTGCCTGCAAGTTTCGTATTTCCTTGTTTATTTAAATTTTTATTTTTTACTTTAATTACATTTTATTAGCTTTGTATCCCAGCTGTAACCCCTATTCCACTGTGTAAATGTAGCCCAATTTCTGTATTCATTCCTTAATTGTGGGACATCTGGGTTGTTTCCAGATTCTGGCTATTATAAATAAAGCTGCTATGAGCATGGTTGAAAAAATGCCCTTGTTGTTACTTGAGCATCTTTTGGATATATGCCTAGGAGTGGTATAGCTGGATCTAGCATTATTCCTAATTGTCTGAGAAAGTGCCAGATTGATTTCCAAAATGGTTGTACAGATCACATTCCCACCATCAATGGAGGAGGGTTCCCCTTTCTCCAACATCCACTGCAGCATGTACTTACTGTCACTTGAGTTATTCAACTGATGGGTGTAAGGTGAAATCTCAGGATCATTTTGATTTGTATTTCCCTGATAAATAAGGATGGTTAGCATGTCTTTACGTGTTTCTCTGACATTAAATATTCCTCTATCGAGAATTCTCTGTTTAGCTCTGTACCCCATTTTTTAATTGGATTACTTGGTTTGTTTTTGTTTAACTGTGAGTTCTTTATGTATTCTTGATATTAGCTCTTTGTCAGATATAAGGTTGGAGTAGATACTTTCCTAGCTTGCAGCCTGGAATTTTATTCTTATGACAGTGTCCTTTGCTTTACAAAAACTTTTCAGTTTCATGAGGTCCCGTTAATTGATTGTTGATCTTAGAGCCTGTGCTATTGGTGTTCTGTTCAGGAAATTGTCTCCTGTGCCAGTGAGTTCAAGACTCTTCCCCAGTTTTTCTTGTTTAGTGCATCTGGTTTTATGTTGTGTTCATTTTTAATATGACAAAATAATATATAATAAAACAAAACAAAAAATCTACATAAATTTGGACAGGATAAACCAGTAAAAGGCATAGAGCCCAAGAGAAAGCACAAGGATAAAGATCCTGTTCAGCTCTGTACCTCATTTTTTAATTGGAGTACTTGAATTATTGATGTTTAACTTCTTTAGTTCTTTATGTATTCTAGGTATTAGCTCTCTGTCAGATATAGGGTTTATAAAGATCCTTTCCGTGTCATCCTGAATGAAGTACCCTAGAAGCAGAAAGGTACACATGGTATATTCTCACTTATAAGTGGATATTAGATACATAATATCCACATAATAATTATAATTATACATAATAATATACATAATAATTTTAGTAGGATAAACCTACTAAAATCTGTACACCTAAAGAAGCTAAGCAAGAAGAAGGACTCTGGGGAAGATTCTCAATTCTCATTCAGAAAGGCAAACAGGATAGACATCTGAAGAGGGAGAAAACAGGGAGCAGGACAGGAGCCTACCACAGAGGGCCTCTGAAATACTCTACTCAGCAGGATATCAAAGCAAATGGTATAACTCATCACCAAACTTTGGGCAGATTGCAGGGAATCTTATGGAAGAAAGAGGAGATGAGAAAATCCTGGAGGGGACAGGACCTCCAAAAGGAGACAAACAGAACCATAAAATCTGGGCTTGAAGGCCTTTGCTAAGACTAATATTCCAACCAAGGATCATGCATAAAGATAACCTAGAACCCCTGCACAGGTGTAGCCCCTAGTAGCTCAGTGTCCAAGTGGGTTCCCTATGAATGAGAGCAGGGACTGTCTCTGACATGAATTCAGTGGGTGTCTCTTTGATCACCTCCCCCTGTGGTGGGGGCAGGCTTACCCCTTACTCACAGAGGAAGACAATGCAGCCAGTCCTAATGAAACCTAATAGATTCACATGGATGGGGATGAGGACCTCTCCTATAGTGGACTAGAGGATTGGCATAGGGGGAGAGGAAGGAGAGGGAGTGGGTTTGTAATGGGATGAGGGAGAGGGCCACAGCTGGGATACAAAGTAAATAACTTTTAATAAATGAAAATCAATAAATAAAAAAATAAAGACCCACATGTTTACACACCCAGGAAACCCATAAAAACATTATACTGTAGACTGAGAAAGTAGACTAACTTCAGACCTTCACCTCTCTTTCTGCTTCTTCAAACCAAAATTTCCTATGTGGCCTCCAGTTCTGCAACAAAACAACCACTGCAGCCTCCCTCCCTACCCTGCCCCTATTTCCAGTGGATCCCACAGATCTTCTCCTCATAACCTCCTGCCTGACAAGTCATTACTTTCCCTCATATCACCAAATACAGCAGGCATTCTCTGGGAACCTACAGGCCCCTCCTGCTGGGAAGTAGCTAGGCTGGCTGCAGATTTCCACATTTCTCATCCTCCAGATCCAATCCCCAAGTTTACTATTTCTGATCAGCTTTCCCATTCCATGGTATGAGTGATAAGCTTCTATCTGTAACATATTTTATTTAATCTTTGGGAATTTCATATAGTATGTCATTATGATAATATGCACCTCAACTTTGCCCTCTTCATTTCCCCATTTTTCCATTAGAGACTCTTCCTCAACATCAAAAAATACTGTCTGTTTTACCTTTAAAGTATGTTTTTTCAAGTAATTTTAAGTAAAAGATAGTAATTCTTATTAGTTTTTTGAAGCATTAGTACATCTCAGTGTACAGCTTGCTCTGTTAGTAGTTTTCAGTTTCAAGGAAAGGTTGTCCTTTCCTTGAATAATATTAATTTAATTCAAGAATCATGCTATTTGCCAACTAGTTTGCTACATTTCCAAAATGCAGCAAGAATAATGTGCAGCAAGTTTTGTAGATTTCTTTCCTGGGACTCCCTTGCCTGTTACTATGATAAACACATAGAATAATGAACCCCTCTTTCTGATCAGTGAAAGTATCTCTGGAGCTCTCTGCTAAAAAGGCTCTCATAGCTTGATTACAGCATATTTATTTTAAATTAATTGTCATTAACTTTGCATATTTGGCACCATGAAAACATAAATTGAAAAGTTAGTTGCAAAGATGGCCTTATATCTTCATTAGCATACTCACATTCTCTAATGCAAAAAATATGGAGGGGATATAAGTTCTAAATATTTTTAGTTGGAGACTCTGCAGATAAATGGTGTGGATTTTATCATAAGAAGTAGGTTTTTAAAAATAGGGAAAGCCTCCTAGCCATAAATAGAGAGTACAATATTTTATAAAATATAATGTGGCTACATAATTGTTCTAGCTAAGCATCACAAAGCCCTGTGAACTCTTCCAGAAGGGATAATTAACTAAATTATATGAATGTTAAGCACATTGATATCAAATGTTACCTGATATTTATTCTTTGGAATTTTGTAAATGTAGATGAATTTTAATTAACATATTAAATTTTGTATTCATGAATATGCATGGCATGTACTTTTCATAACAGTGATCCTACCACATCACTGTCCAATAAGAGTACAGTTTTATATTAAGTGAAAATATTACATTGCAATAGTGAGAAATCATGAAATTGCACCTTTTCTACAAACATACCAAGCTATTGGAATATAAAGTTTTAAAATCTTTAAGTCAACCAAGAGAGAGAAAATAATAGAATTTTTTTTAAATTTTATGTCAACCAAGAGAGGGGAAAATATTAGAAAATTGACTGTAGTTATTGGCATTTATTGATCATTACAACTGTTGAATGGTGACCCTCATCTTCCTTAAACATAAGTTTCAGGTATTAGCCTCATGTTTAGATTGTGCAAAATTACAGAATATTATACATCGTTAGCCGGACATACAGTGAAAATACATATTGCTAATGTACTAATTACTGGAAATGTTGGTATTAGTGATGGCTCACATCTGTCAGAAACTTCAGCATCAGAGGTTCTGACAACTTCTTCTGCCCTCTTTGAGCTGAAATGTACTTCCAACACACCCACCCACCTGCCACCCCCCCCTACACTTAAACATGATTTTTAAAAATATAATCACAACCCTCAAAATCCATAGAAATAGTTCAAATCATCAACGTTTCTGAAGACATGAAAGGAGTAAAAACTCTTTGGTAGCTATGATGGTGGCCCTTCAATGGATTTAGTACATTGAATTTTGTCTTAATAAACCCATTACTTCTAGTACAGAACTAAAGAGAGAAATCTCAGGAAAGGAATATTGAATGGCAGAGAAACACATTAAAAAATGCTTAACATCCTTAGTGATCCAGGAAATGTAAATCAAAATGACCCTGATATTTCACCTCACACCCATCAGAATGGTTAAGATAAAAAACTCAAGGGATGATGCATCTTGAAGAGGCTGTTGAGAAAGGGGAACCCTCCTCCATTTCTGGTGGGAACATACATAACCTTGTACAACCACTTTGGAAATCAATCAATTTTCCTCAGACAATTAGGAATAGTATTACCTCAAGATCCAGCTACACAACACCTAGGCATATACCCAAAAAATGTTCCACCATTAAATTAGGTCATTTGCTCATCCATGTTCATAGCAGTTCTATTCATAATAGCCAGAATCTGGAAACAACCTAGATGTCTCTCAACAGAGGAATGGATACAGAAATTGTGGTACATTTATACAATGAAATATTATTCAGCAATTAAAAACAAGGAAATCATGAAATCTGCAGGCAAATGGTAGGAACTAGAAAAGATCATCCTGAGTGAGGTATCCCAGAAGCAGAAAGTCACAAATGATATACACTCACTTATAAGTGGATATTAGAAATAGAATATAGGATAAACATACTAAAATCTATAACCCTAAAGAAGCTAAACAAAAAGGAGGACCCAAGGGAAAATACTTAATCATCATTCAGAAAGGAAAACAGGATAGACATCTGAAATAAGAGTAGACAAGGAACAGGACCAGAGCTTTCCATAGAAGACCTCTGAAAGAGATGGGCATTTGATACCTGGTGGGTATCAAAGGAGATTCAGAGACTCACAGCCAAACTTTGGGCAGAGTGAAAGGAGAGAGAGATAGGAAGGCCTGGAGGGGAGAGTAACTCCACAAGGAAAACAACAGAGCAAAAATACCTGGGCCCAGGGGAGCCAGCAGAAAACGATACTCCAACTAAGGACCTGGCATGACAAGGACATAGATCCACTGTTCAAAGGAAGCCCATTGGCTGCTCGGTTTTAAGTGGGTTCACTAGTATGGGGTACAGGGACTGTATCTGACATGAACTTGGTGGCAGATTCTCTGATTTCATCCTCATAGAGGATGCAACCTTGCCAGGCCAAAGAGGAAGACGAAGCAGCCAACTTTGACCAGACCTGATAAGCTTGGGTCAGAAAGAAGAGGAGGAAGTCCTCCCCTGTCAGGGGACTAGGGAAAGGGCTTGGAAAAAAAGAGGGATGGTGGATGGGGCTGGGACGAGACAAGCCAAGAGGGGCTGCAGAGGAGATACAACATGAATGAATTGTAATATGTAAATATATAAATAAAATTAAATTTAAAAAACGAGTACCAGAAAAGTTGATCAGACAGCCAAAGAATGATACACCAGAAAAGGTAAATGGTATCACATGAGTGTTCAAGCAAATAAAATACGCATCCTCATACCTATTTATCGGTCATGCCCATCCAATTACAATACCTGAATAAATTCATTAATCCAAGGCTTTCTTGTTTTTAATGAAATACCGTTGTGGACACTATTTTAAAATTTACATTTTGAGTTTCATTACTTTTTATTTTTATTTTTTCTTTTTAAATTTTTTAATATTTATGACAATTTATTAACTTTGTAGCCCAGTAATAGCCCCTTCCTCATTCCCTCTCAATCCTATCTTCTCTTCCTCATCTCCTTCCATGCTCTTTCAAAGTCCAATGATAGGGGAGGCCCTCCTCCCCTTCCCTCTGACCCTATCCTATCAAGTCTCATTAGGACTATCTGCACTGTCTTTCTGTGTGGCCTCCTAAGGCTGGGCCCTCTCAGGGGGAGGTGATCAAAGAGCCAGCCAAAGAGTTCATATCAGAGACAGTCCCTGTTCCCCTTACTAGGGAACCCACTTGGAGACTGAGCTGACATGAGCTACATCTGTGCAAGGATTCTAGATTTTCTCCATGCATGGTCCTTGGTTGGAGGATCAGTCTTCGAAAAGACCCCTGTGCCCAGATCATTTGGTGATGTTGCTTAGCTTGTTTAGGTGTACAGATTTTAGTATGCTTATCCTATATTACATTTCTAATATCCACTTATACATGAATATATTCCATGTGTGTTTTTCTGCTTCTGGGACACCTCACTCAAGATGATCTTTTCTAGATCCCACCATTTGCCTGCAAATTTCATGATTTCCTTATTTTTAATTGCTGAGTAATATTCCATTGTGTAAATGTACCACAATTTCTTTATCCATTCCTCAGTTTAGGGACATCTCAGTTGTTTCCAGGTACTGGTTATTATGAATAAAGCTGCTATGAACATGGTTGAGCAAATGTCCTTTTTGTATACTTAGGCCTTTTTTGGATATATGCCTAGGAGTGGTATAGCTGGATCTTGAGGAAGCGCTATTCCCATGTGTCTGAGAAAGTGCCTGATTGATTTCCAAAGTAGTTGTACAAGTTTACATTCCCACCAACAATGAAGGAGGATTCCCCTTTTTCCACATCCTCTCCAGCATGTGTAGTCACTTGGGTTTTTGATATTATCTGTTCGGATCTTAGCCAATCTCAGGGTCATTTTTTATTTGCATTTTCCTGATAACTAAGATTGTTTAGCATCTCTAAGTGTTTCTCTGCCACTCGATATTCCTCTAATGAGAACTCTTTTAAGCTCTGTATCCCATTTTTTAATTGGATTACATGATTTGTTGCTGTTTAACTTCTTGAGTTCTTTATATATTCTGGCTAGTAGCCTTCTGTCAACAAGCCTATATCCAATATCAAACTAAATGGAGATAAACTTAAATCAATCCTGCTTAAATAAGGGAAAATTCAAGGCTGCGTACTCTCTCTTCAACATAGTTCTTGAAGTCCTTGCTAAAGCAAGAAGACAATTAAAAGAGATCATGGGGATTCAGTTTGTAAAAGAAGTCAAAGTATCACTTTTGGCAATTGATATGATAGTATACATGAGTAACCACCAAAATTCAACCAGAGAACACCTACAGCAGATAAGCACCTTCAGCAAAGTGGCTGGATACAAAATTAACTCAAAAAAATAAAATAAAATTCACTAGCCCTCCTGTATACAAAAGCCAAATGAGCTAAGAAAGAAATTAGGGAAACTACACCCTTCACAATAGCCGGAAAGGACATAAAGTACCTTGGTGTAACTCTAACCAAGCAAGTCAAAGACTTGTATGAAAAAAAAAAAAAAATCACGTCTCTGAAGAAAGAATTAGAAGAATATATCAGAAGATGGAAAGATCTCCCATGCTCATTCCTTGGCAGGATTAACATAATAAAAATGACTGCCTTATAAAAAGCAATCTACAGATTCAAAGCAAGTCCCATCAAATTACCAACACAATCTTTACAGAACTTGAAAGAAAAATTCTCAACTTCATTTGGAATAACAAGAAACCCAGAATCACTAAAACAATCCTCTACAATAAAAGATATTCTAGAGGTATCTCCATCTCTGATCTCAAGCTGGACTATAGAGCAAGAGTAATAAAAAATGCAAGGTACTTGCATAGAAACAGGCTGGTGGATCAATGTAATTGAATAGAGGACCCAGAAATAAACTTACACACTTATGGCTCCCTGATTTTTGACAAATATGTTAAAACCATACAATGGAAAAAAAGACAGCATCTTTAACAAATGGTGATGGTTTAACTGGATATCTACATGTAGAAAAATGCAAATAGATCCATATTTATCTCCTGCACAAAACTAAAGTCCAAGTGGATCAAAGACCCCAACTTAAAACCAGTCACACTAAATCTGTTAGAAGAAAAGTTGGGGAAGAACCTTGAACTCATTGGCATTGGAGACAATTTCCTGAACAGAACACCAACAGCACAGGCTCTGAATTTAACAATCAATAAATGGGACCTCATGCAAATGAAAAGCTTCTGTAAAGCAAAGAACACTGTCTTCAGAACAAAATGATAGCCTACAGATTGGGATAGGATCTTCACCAACTCTTTGAAAATTTCAGATGTAAATGTGGTATTTGTCATTCTAACCTTTTCTTTTTTTTCTCTCTCTTTAATTCTTGCCATCTCTCCTACTCCTTCCCAAATCTGTAACTTCTTATTCTTTATAACATATGTGCGTACATATATACATATGTATAATCATATTGTTTATTTAGGGCTGTCATCTTGTCATTGGTTAACCTATCATCTCTAGAGAAAACTGCTTTTCCTCAGTTAACTCACACTTGGTGTGTTTCTGCACTCAAGTAAACCATGGTATTTCAATACTGAATCAAGCTTCATTATTGACTGGTTTCATACATTACCTGCTTTTCTTCATTTAACTCCTTTGAGAAAAAAAATTGTATTGTTTTTGGGCCACACAGAAAAGTTTAACCATTGTCACATGGCACTTTCTTCAGTGTGGCCTTCTCCTCACCAAGAAAGACCAACTCATACCTCTGTTAACCCAGGATTAATTGATTGCAGCTTCCCATTTTATGCAGGATGCCTGTATCTGAACAATAGCTCCCTCATATTGACTTCTTCACTTCTAAACTATGTTTCAGGTGGCACTTATTCTGATTTTACTGAAGGACAGCACAACAAAAGTGCACACATGCTTCAATAAACATAAGCAGCCAGTTGGAATTAACTGTTTAGATGAGTTATTCTTAAAGATTACCTCAAAGAATTTAGTTGGTTTTTGATGTTTTCTGATAATTCATAGTACAATGTGGTAAGCTCTTCAAATCATTTTAGAAATCAGCAGTAAAACATAATTAAAAATGGGCTATACATAAAGATCTTCTGTGGAACAGTGTGATGCAGCCATGATCATTCAGGCCTTTACAGCCATTGAAGCAGGACATTCTCCCCAAGCATGGTTGGATACCATAAAAAGCTAAAATGTTACGCTCAGGATGCGAGGCTAAGCACTGCACTCAGGGTCAGCCGCTTTGGACCCAGAGAAGAGCATGTCTGGTTGCATGCGGGTTGATGCCCCAGGTCCCGCCTCTGAGAAAAAGGTATCGGATGGGTCTGATGCTCTTTGGGTGGATGACACCTAAACGAACATCGGTACAAAGTCCCAATTTATTTCTAATATCAGAGATCAGACCTCTACTCTTGCCTGATGCGTCTAAAAAGGGGGAACTGTAGAGAGCTGCGGAATGCTATGCCTTAAAGATGGAGCTGGTTTCCGTCTTCCACCTTCCCGATGGTGAGTGCTCTCTGTTATGAACAATTCCACATTTGGCTAAGGCTGAGGATCTGGCTTGCTTCCATGTATGTGGACCTATCTGCATTGCCCCCGTGGCATGCCTGGGTTGGCTACCCAGAGGCTATTTAAGCTGTGGGCTGGCTTTCCCCAGGGTCCGAGGATTGTTCAAGGTTCCTGAATAAACTGCATTGAAAAAAAAAAAAAAAGATCTTCTGTGGAACTTCAATACTCTGTTACTTATATATTGCTACTGTGTATAATATGATATTTGACAAACTGTTTCATAAAATTTTGGCTGATTTGAAAAATAACTTTCTATTATTATCTTAATTTTTATATCTTAAATTTTATATCCGGATTGCTAGTGTAATTGTATGCCAGCTATTTTCTATAGATAATAGCTCAAACATATATTCCCATTTAGTCATAATATGTATATATCACACACATACATATGTATGGATGTTTGTGTG
This sequence comes from Meriones unguiculatus, assembly GCF_030254825.1. Classification (NCBI taxonomy): domain Eukaryota; kingdom Metazoa; phylum Chordata; class Mammalia; order Rodentia; family Muridae; genus Meriones; species Meriones unguiculatus. Next base: position 17,966,997 of record NC_083367.1, on the reverse strand, counting down.
CATGTGTATACCATGTGGTACAAATGTGATATATAAATTGTGGTACCCATCCATCTCCTGCAGCTATTAATAATCATATCTTTACCATCTTGAGCTACAGACTACCTTGGCCTGGTAAACGTAACAACCAATTGGGCATCTAGAGAAAGCAGTGCTACATAGGTCTACTTTAATCATAATGTAAATACTGATGTTTTGAGTGGAGAGAGCATACCATAGCACCTTTACCTCTGCCCGCTGTCAAGCAATCTAAGAATGTATAAAAACTGAAAGTGGGCCTCATGATGTGGTGCCAGTGAGGCCTTCATTCATTATAGGGTTGGATTTTGTGGTGGTAAAACTATTCTGGCATCACCTAGACACCTGTAATAATGCCTCACACCATGGTCTGAAAGAATACCCAATCAGCTAAGTGATTTGCCAAGCTGTGCTTTGATGTAATTGCTATTTTATCTGTGGTTAGAGAGCAAATATATGATACACTGGGGTGAGCAGGTGCTGGTTTACCTTCCATTAGGAAAAGTTAATTCCACAATAAACTATACATCTGTGCCCTTTTGATGCACAACTACATAAAATTAATTAACTTTGGAAATGTAATATAGACTATATATGAGATATATAAATGTGTACATATGCACATGTAAGTAATATTATACATGTGCCTTGTACATATGAAGTTTACATGGAATTATATTTATTTCACTATTGGTCATATAAATCTTTACCAAATTTCAAGAAAGACTGTATTTATGACTATTCATTCTATGTATGAATAATTTCCTCAAACAAAATAGATCTTAGTTGTCAGATAATTATGTTTACTATGAATTGAAATGGTTCATTTGACAAATTCTAGCTACTTTTACTTTCTTACTTAGTGCTACAAAATAAATGTCCTTTCAGAGCAGACTTTCTAACGTGCCTGTAACTGCCACTTTATACTAGACAGGGGACATATAATCTGAGAAAATCACATTGTCCAACATAATGACAGTGGATAGTCTCTTAATGAATTGAAACGCTCTACTACATTGCAGATCTTGAGAGATTCCAAACATGCAACTTTCCACTGAAACATCGAGTTCCACACAGCCTTTTCTTCCTCTATGACCCCACAGTGCCATATTAAAAATGTGCAGTAAAATGCAGAAATGCTGTCTGAATTGCTTTGGGATATTTGTTACACATGCTTTCTACATAATGACCTCATTTCCTCCTCCTTAAGTCACTTGCTAGTGAAGATTAAGGGCCCACAGAGTTCCCCCATTTCACATTCTCTTTTCATTTGTGGGATATGTTGAAAGATATTTACAAGACTCCTTAGCTATTATATTTAGTCAGTGTATGTCACATAATCAAATTTTGGAAAATGGAAGAAAAAAAAACCCTATATTTTTGTACCATGGCAAAGGTTGATAGATAATTCAGAGCTTCAACAACAGCAGCTTGTGTCAAGTTCAGATTCTTTATCAGGTTCTTTTCTCATTTCTGTGACCCCTGAGTCTGACGTAAAGCAACTAAATGGAAGAAAGTCTTACTTGGGTCATGCTTCAGAGAACATGGCACTTCATGGTGAGGAAGGTATGTCAGAGCACAAGCTCTTGTTAGTGCTAGGAGGACAGTCTTCACTCACGCTTGTGCAGATAAAGTATCAGACAAAGGGAATGCTGGTGGTATCTTGGATTTCTTTTTTTTTGTCTTATTTTATTCAGTTTAGGAACGTGGTCCAGGAGATGATGGTGCTCCTGTCAGTACAAGTACTCCATCAATCTCCCTGGAAGCAGCCTCACTCATACCCAGAGGTTAACCTCATTAATGAGCCCTGTGTATGTTAATCCAACCAAGTTGACAATAGAAGTTAACCATCATGAGTTCTACTGAGAAGCACTTGTTCTAAACAGGCAACTGAAACCCAATTCACCCTGACCAATCAAAACTGATAAGTACCTGTACTCTGGAGGTTGTTTTAGAACCATTTACTTTAATGCTGTAGAGATTCATGTTTACTCACTTCAGAAATTTGAGGAATTCCAACTTGGATACTTCTTGAAAGAAGCCTTCTGACCTTTGTGCTTCTAAATCCTGAAGTTATGAGAGTCTGTATTTTCATTCATAATAAAACCTTCTGTCCTTTGAATATCCTTATTTTTGTGATCAAATTGTGCCTGGCATTATCATTATTTCCCAATTGTTAAATAAAATACAGAAAGATATATACTTTATATACTTACTTATAAGTAGGTACTAGACATATAATATAGGACAAACCTACAAAACTGTACACCTAAAGAAGCTAAGCAAGAAGGCGGTCTCTGGGTAAGATGATCAGTCCTCACTCATAAAGACAAATGGGATGGACATTGAAAGAAGGAGAAACAGGAAACAGGACGGGAGCCTACCAGATAGGGCCTCTGAAAGACTCTCCCTAACAGTGAAGCAAAGCAGATGCTGAGACTCATAACCAAACCTTGGGCAGAGCGCAGGGAAGCATATGAAAGAAGGGGGAGATATTGGGAGCTGGAGAGGACAGGAGCTCCACAAGGAGAGCAAAATAACAGAACAATCTGGGCAGAGGGGTCTTTTCTGAGACTGATACTTCAACCAAGGAACATTCATGGATATAACCTAGATAACCTAGAACCCCTGCTCAGCTGTAGCCCATGGCAATGCAGTATCCAAGTGGGTTCCCTAGTAATGGGAACAGAGACTGTCTCTGACATGAACTCAGTAGCTACCTCTTTAACCACCTCACCCTGACGGGGTAGCAGCCTTGCCAGGCCACAGTGGAGGACAATGCAGTCAGTTTTGATGTGACCTGATAAGCTAGGGTCAGATGGAAGGGGAGGAGGAACTCCACTATCAGTAGACTTGGAGAGGGGTATGGGAGGAGATGAGGGAAAGGGGGTGGAATTGGGAGGAAATGAAGGAGGTGGCTAACCTGGGATACAAAGTAAATAAAATGTAAGTAATACAAAAAATAAAAATTTAATAAAAAATAAAATAAAATATACTTCCAGACTAAATCTTGATTTTTCTAGTTGTTTCAGAATGTATGACACTGATAACATCATCCTTTTGAACTTTGTTTTCTCCCATGATTACTCTGTTCAAATCCATTGTCCAGACAAAACTAATTAAATAAAATAGCTTAAAGAAGAAGGACTTGCTATGACTCTTGATGTCAAGAGCTTCAGTTCTTCCAGAGTTTACTTTCTTTTTTCTAGGCTGTACTGATGAAGCGTTCAGGCTTACTCAGTCCATGTTGGATCCTGCTAGTGTGGTCCTGACACAGGGCAGATCTCAAGCCCTCAGTCGCCCCTTAGTTGTTTCCAGTAATCACCGCAGATGCCTTTCTACATGCACCTAGACTTGTGCTTCACTAATTCTCCAGGAAGAAGAGCTCAATCCAGTCAAGTTTGCAGCCAGGAATAACCACTCCAATCACTTCCTCTCCTGGGAGTCGCCTCTCCACTGGTTGTGTGGAGGATTTGCTAACTTCTTCAGGGTAAGGGCAGTAAGTATAGATTTGTTTAGTTCCTGTGTATATGATTTTTGAAATAAATGATGGGCTTTCCTTTTCTCTTTATATGAGATTAGATACTTAGGTTAAAACTGTTTTAACATGATTTACTAAAAAAAGAAAAATGATTGGCAAAATGTTTCAGTTATCTGGATTTAAATTATCATACATTTTTACTAGGAAACAAGCAATATCCCTTATAATCTTAAAACTAAACCAATACACATTACATATAAATGACATTTCTAGTATATGATTTTTAATAAAGCATGCATTTTCCTTATCTTTAACAACATTACAATAATCTTATCAGAATTTTTTTAATAAATAAAGAAAAGTAGATTTTCCTTGATTTTTATGTTAAAAGTTTCAAGTTGTTCCACACCTATTAATTCACCATCTGTAGAGGGCAACTCCACATGTACAGAGCTGGTTGCATAGCTGGTGAATGCAAGTATGCAACAGGAATGAAAACAACATGGTTTGTTGTGAAGACCTAAGAGTGTCATTGTTAAGACTGAAATATATTATTTTTGCTAGTAATGTACAAATCAGTAAAAGTAATAAAAATAATTTGTTATTTTTTCTGACCTCTATAACTTCATTAAGAAGTAATACTTAAAAAATCAATATTACTGACCTCAGTAATTCAAAGTAATGTGGATATATTTATAAACAATGTCCCTAAGATTATGAAAAATCCTTACTGAACATCACAATTTACATTAAAATACATCCAAAAATATTTTAAATCATGTTTACAATGTAAAAGAAAGCTATTATTAAATAAGGTGAGCAATTTGATTATTCTGTTGATTGACTTAATTATTTTTTAACAAATTTCTTTATAAGGCAGAAGCATTCTTGCAGTGTAATTCTCAAGTGCTGGCCACTGTATTCAGGCTTTGCCCACGCGTGGCAGGTAACTAAGCCACTACATCAGGCCCTTATAGCACTATTCGGAAGAAGTGCAATGGTGCAGCTGTAACCCTCTCTAGTTATCATCTTTCTCACTTCTGTGATGTGCTAATAAATGTGAAGGCTAATGTTATAATGGACTCAGATAATGACACAGCAGATGCATAAATAGATTCTGAGTTGAATAACTGATGAAATTATGGAAAATTGTTATTGAGACAACATTTGTTGGAAAATATTTTTAGTGTATATCTGTGTAAATAAGAATTTTTAAATGAGTGTAATCATGTCTGATTGAGCATCTTATGACTTCTGCTTAACCAAATATTATCAAGTAGGAGGAATATGCCCAAGGCCTTAAGGGGTTCATTAGGCTAATCATATTTGTACAGTGGTACAGAAAACAATTCTCAAAATTATTCCATCTTGTTACTGGTACATACACCTTTCTTCAAGTCTGTGTGTGTGTGTGTGTGTGTGTGTGTGTGTGTGCATTATTTGGCTAGTTTCATCATTGTTTGAAGACAGGAGTCTGGTTTGAGATACTTAAATAGTGGCTGGAGAGATGTACTAGAAATTAAAAGCTCTTAACGCTTTTTCAAAACACCCAAGATTGGGCTGTGGCTCATGCCTGCCGGTGGATTCAGTTGGAGGCCATTGACTCTTGTTCTCTAAGGACACCTGAACACATTTGATTCACACAAAATCATGCAGACATACGTATTTACATAGTTTCTTTAAAAAAATAACATCCTAAATTAGTGTTGCGTGCCTGTATGCTTGCTGAAGTGAACATGGAGTTATCAGAGCTGGCTTCAGCAGATGGAGAGAAGCTGCGTCTTGAGGGTGTTGGTAAATTCAACACAAACTGATTGCAGAAAATGAGGAGCACATTTCTGTTTTTTTTTTTTTTTTTCTTTTTTTAATGACAGGATGGAGTTCACATTTTTGTGGTAATGGAGCATATTTTTGCTATATATACTTAAAAAGTGCTGCATATGGGTATAATTTCTGAGACCTAGAACATTAATTTAATATAAATTAAATTTTTGGATGGAAGTGCAGCTAATAGGAAAACATTCCAACTACAGACAGTAAAGTTTAAGAATATAGTAATTATATTAGTATATAGTAGTGTAACTACTATCTGTTTTCTCAATTTGTTCTCTTAGTATTCAACATCACAGAGTGAAAGCAAAAAAATAAAAATTTGATTAAAAAGGAAAACATTAATAATTAATCCTAATTACTGTACACTGGGAAAACAGAAATGAACAAAATCATATATATATATATATATTACCTTTATTTTTTATGTTTTATTAATTAAAGTTCATTCACTTTGTATCCCCTCTGTACCTCCCTCCTTTTCTCCCTCCCAATTGCACCCTCCCTCCTCCCCACCCGTGTCCCTCTTCCAGTCCACTGAAAGGGGGTCCTCATCCCCTTCCTTCTGACCTTAGTCTATCAGGTCTCCTCAGAAGTGGCTGCATTATCTTCTGTGGCCTGGTAATGCTGCTCCGCCTTTGAGGGGAGGTGATTAAACAGAAAGTCAGTCAGTTCATGTCAGAGACAGTCCCTGTCCCCATTACTATAGAGGAAACTTACTCTTACATTATATGGAAAACTAACAGATTAATTAATTTTCCTCCCTAAATATGAAGAAATAACCAGTTCAGAAGCACGAATCCTAAACATGTCTACAGTCATCAGCTAGTATCCAGAGCAAGAAAACATTCCCTATTGAATTTACAAACACCAAAGAATGGGATGATCTAAATTTTTATTGTTTGTTTTCTAAACAACATGTAATTTCATACTAAATTATTATTCACAAAAATATCATACACAAAAATTCTAGACCCATTGGGAGTGTATACATTAAATAGGAGAAGAATTCACTTTGGTAAAAAGTATTCAAACTTTGTTACAATGTAATAAAGTCATATTAATTTTTGCTTTTGATTTTGCCTATTACATAATTCCATTTGCTATCACTTGCGCAGTTAAGCTATTTGTAGATGTAAGAGTTAGGACAATTTTTGCCTTCTAAGCTAGTAAAGATAAAAATGTAAACCTAGTTAAACTCTACAGTAAACTTTTACTTTTTTCCATTTCTTGAACATTGTAGTGTATGTAAGGAAGAGAAAGAAACATAAAGTTTGTTTGAATAACGTTGCACTGATAGATAACACTGTTGGTCATTGAATTTGTTCATAAACAATTTGCACACCTAATGTGGAACAATGACTCTGCCTCATTTTATTTTTAATTTGATCAGTTCCTAGTTAATTGTTAAATTATGCATTTTATTAAAATGTTTATTTTTTTATTAGTTATACTTTATTTATTTTGTATCCCACGTATAGCCCCCTCCCTCAGTCTCTCCCAATCCCACCTCCTCATCTCCTCCCTGACCCTCTCCAAGTCCACTGAGAGGAAAGATCCTCCTCCCCTTCTATCTGAACCTAGCTTATCAGGTCTCATCAGGACTGGCTGAAATGTCTGCCTCTGTGGCCTAGCAAGGATGCTTCTTCTTCTGGGAGCGGGGGGAGATCACAAGGGCAGCCATTGAGTTCATGTCAGAGACATTCCCTGTTCCCCTTACTAGGGTATCCACCTGGATACTGAGCTGCTATGGACTACATCTGAGCAGAGATTCTAGGTTATATCCATGTGTAGGGCTTGGTTGGAGAAACAGTCTCAGAAAAGGCCCCTGTGTCCAGATATATTTGGTCCTTGTGGAGCTTCTGTCCTCTCCAGGTCATACTAATTCTTCCTTCTTTCATATCATTCTCTGCACTTTGCCCAAGGTTTAGCTATGAGTCTCAGCATCTGTTTTGATACACTGCTAGGTAGAGTCTTTCAGAGGCCCTCTGTGGTAGGCTCCTGTCCTGTTACTTGTTTTCTCCTACTTCCAATGTCCATCTCATTTGTCTTTCTGAGTGAGGACTGATCATCTTACCCCAGGTCCTCTTTCTCGTTTAGCTTCTTTAGATGTGCAGATTTTAATAGGTGTATCCTATCTTATAGATCTACTATCCACTTATAAGTGAATTACCATGTATGTCTTTGTGCTTCTGGGATACCACACTTAGGAAGCTGTTTTCTAGATCCCACAATTTGCCTGCAAAATTCATGATTTTCTTGATTATAATGGCTTAGTAGTATTCCATTGTGTAAAAGTACCACAATTGCTGTATCCATTCCTCCATTGAAAAACATCTCTGATGTTTACAGGTTCTGGCTCTTAGAAATAAAGCTGCTACAAACATGGTTGAACAAATATCCTTATTGTATACTTGAGCATCTTTTTGATATGTGCCTAGGAGTGACATAGCTGGATTTTGGGGAAAAACTATTCCTAGTTGTCTGAGAAAGTGCCAGATTGATTTCCATAGTGGTTGTACAAGTTTACATTCCCACCAGCAATGGAGGAGGGTTCCCATTTCTCCAAATCCTCTGTAACATGTGTTGTCATTTGAGTTTTTGATCTAAGACATTCTGATGGGTGTAATGTGAAATATCAGGGTAGTTTTGATTTGCATCTCCCTGATGACTAAGGAAGTTGAGCATTTCTTTAAGTATTTCTTTGACATTCTGTATTCTGCATATCAGATATAGGGTTAGTGAAGATCCTTTCTCAATCTGTAGGCTGTCATTTTCTTTTGACAACAACGTCTTTTGCTTTACAAAAGGTTTTCAGGTTCATAAGGTCCCATTTATTGATTGATGCTCTTAAAGCCTGTGTTGTTGGTGTTCTGTTCAGGAAGTTGTCTTGTGTGCCAATGAGTTCTAGACTCTCCCCCACTTTTCCTTCTAACTGATTTAGTGGGTCGGGTTTTATGTTGAGGTCTTTGATCCACTTGGACTTTAGTTTTGTTCAGGGTGATAAATATGGGTTTATTTTCATTTTCTGTATGTAGACATCCACTTGTTCCAGCACCACTTGTTTAAGATGCTGTCTTTCTTTTTTCTATTTCATGGCTTTGTTGTCAAAAATCAAGTATTCATAGGTATGTAGGTTTATTTCTGGGTCTTTTATTTGGTTCCATTGATCTACCATTCTGTTTCTATGCCAACACCATGCCATTTTTATTTTTATTGTTCTGAAGTACAGCTTGAGATAAGTGATGGGAGATACCTCCAGGTGATCTGTTGTACAAGATCATTTTGGAAATTCTGGGTTTTTTTTTTTGTTTCTCTATATGAAGTTGTGAATTTTTCTTACAAGGTCTGTAAAGAATTGAGTTGGTATTTTGATGGGAATTGCATTGAATCTGTAGATTACTTTTGGCAGGATGGTCATTTTCACTGTTAATCCTACAGATCCATGAGCACAGGAGATCTTTCCAACTTCTGATAGATTCTTCAATTTCTTTCTTCAGAGACTTGAAAATTTTTCCAAACAGGTCTTTCATTTGCTTGTTTAGAGTCACTCCAAGGTACTTTATGTTATTAATGGCTACTGTGAAGGTTGTTGTTTCCCTGATTTCTTTCTCAGCCCTTTTATATTTGATATGCAAGAGGGCTTCTGATTTTTTTCAGTTAATTTTGTATCCATCCACTTTGCTGAAGGTGTTCTCTGGTTGAATTTTTGGGGTCTCTCATGTATTCTCTCATATCACCTACGAATAGTGAAACTTTGATGTCTTCCTTTCCGATTTGTATCTACTTGATCTCCTTTAGTTGGCTTACTGCTCTAGCTATGACTTTAAGTACTAATTTGAAGAGATAAGGAGAGAGTGGGCAGTCTTGCCTTGTTACTGATTTCAATGGGATTGATTTGAGTTTCTCTCCATTGAGTTTGATGTTGGCTATAGGCTTGTTGTATAATGCCTTTACTATGTTTAGGTATTTGCCTTGTATCTCTGATTGCTCCAAGACATTAAACATGAATGGGTGTTGGACTTTGTCAAATGCTTTTTTAGCATCTAAGGAGATGATCATGTGGTTTTTCTTCTTCAGTTTGTTTATATGGTGGAATACATTGATGGATTTCTGTGTATTGAACCACCCTTGCATGCCTGGGATGAAGCTTACCTGGTCATGGTGGCTGATATCTTTGATGTGTTCTTGGATTCAGTTTGCAAGTATTTTATTGAGTATTTTTACATCAATGTTCATAAGAGTGATAGGTCCGAAGTTCTCATTTTTGGTTGGGTCTTTGTATGGTTTAGGTATCAAGGTGATTGTGGATTCATAGAGTGAGTTTGATAATGTTCCTTCTGTTTCTATTTTGCGGAATATTTTGAAAAGAATTGGAGTTAGCACTTCTTGGATAGTTTGGTAGAATTCTGTGCTGAAACCATTAGGACCAGGGATTTTTTTTTTTTTGGAAGGGAGAATATTGTTGACTTTTCCTTGTGGAATATAGGACTATTCAATGTTTCTATATGATCCTGACTCAATTTTAGTAGATGGAATCAATCAAGAAAATTGTATCAATGAGTTCTAGGGTCTTCCCCACTTTTTCTTTTAAACGACTTAATATGTCTAGTTTTATGTTGAGGTCTTTGATCCACTAGGAATTTAGTTTTATGCAGGGTGATTATTATGGATCCATTTGCATTTTTCTAACATATAGAAAAATGACCAGTTAGACCAGCGCCATTTGTTGAAGATGCTATCTTTTTCCTGCTGTATGGTTTTGACATCTTTGTCAAAGATCAGGTATCCAAAAGTGTGTGGGTTTATTTCTGGGTCTTTTGTATGGTTCCATTGATCCACCATTCTGTTTCTATGCCAGTACCATGCAGTTTTTATTACTGTTGTTCTATAGTACAGCTTTAAGATCAGGGATGGAGATACCTCCAGAAGATCTTTTACTGTGGAGGATTGTTTTAGCAATTGTTTAAGAATTCTCAGTTTCTTGCTATTCCATATAAAGTTGAAAATATTTTTCTTTCCAGATGTGTAAAGAATTGTGTTGGACACCATCAAGCCTCCTTTTAGTTGAGCATTAATTCCCTTTTGTACATCTAAGGCATGAGCTACATTGGCTAAAAGGTTATTCAGGGCCTGAGCAGTCTGCACAGTATGACTCATGGCTAATGCCGCAGTGGTAGCTTTAACAGCCACCAATGAGATGGCAGTAACAATGGCGGCTGTAGTTCCAAGATCCCTTTTCTGTCTGAAGAGTCATAGCATAAGGGGCATCAACGGGCACAGGCACCCAGCGAGGCATGCGAGTAACCAGCTAGTAAATTTACTAGCATTCCAGCATTGGGCAAAAAAGCAAGTATCATTACCACAATTACTTGGCTCTATCTGGCTAATAATGAATAAAAATGGGGGATATAAACAAACAGGTGTGGGCTTATAGGAAATATTATGAGAAGCCTTAACCCCCTCGTTGGAACATCCTGCATCAGTTCTAGAACTAGCAGTGGTGGTGTCCGAGGTCTGAGTAGTTTCAGGAGACCATTGCCCCCAGGGACAAGACGTGCTCCATGTAAATTGACTAACTCCATGTTTTCCTCCAATTTGAAAGTCATTTAAGTTTCTTAAATTATTTTTCCCTTTTTTTTTTAATTTTCATCAATTACACTTTATTCATTCTGCATCCCCCCATAAGCCCCTCCCTCCTCCCCTCCCAATTCCACCCTCCCTCCTCCCTCTGCATGCATGCCACTCCCCAACTCCACTGATAAGGGATGTTCTCTTCTCCTTTCTGATCTTAGTCCATCAGTTCACATCAAAAGTGGCTGCATTGTCCTCTACTATGGCCTGGTAAGGAGGCTTGATGGTGTTCAATCAGAGGATTGACCTCGTGCAGGAGCAAATTGATACCCTATGGCAAATCACTCAACCTGGCTGTCAATGAAAGTATGCTGGACTTTGAGTCACTAGCATACAACATGAGAATTTTCCCTGTGCTGCAAATCTGTCTAAACAATTGTCTAGCTATATTTTAGGTAATTGGACTAGAGAATTCGATACTACGATGGAGCAGCTGAGAGTGGCCATTGTCAAGGTAAATTCTACCAGAGTGGACGCAGGACTAGCCACAGGATTATCATCAAGGATTGCTGCAGCCATGAATCATCTGAAGGAATGGGCGGGCATGGGAGCGTTAGCAGGCTTTCTGGTGTTGGTCTCCTTGGTTTGCCTGTGGTATATATGCAAGATTAGAGTCACACAACAGCGTGATGCAGCCACGACCATTCAGGCCTTTAAAGCCATTGAAGCAGGACAGTCTCCCCAAGCATGGTTGGCTACCATAAAAAGCTAAAATGTTACGCTCAGGATGCGAGGCTAAGCACTGCACTCAGGGTCAGCCGCTTTGGACCCAGAGAAGAGCATGTCTGATTGCATGCGGGTTGATGCCCCAGGTCCCGCCTCTGAGAAAAAGGTATCAGAAGGGTCTGATGCTCTTTGGGTGGATGACACCTAAATGAACATCAGTACAAAGTCCCAATTTATTTCTAATATCAGAGATCAGACCTCTACTCTTGCCTGATGCGTCTAAAACAAAAAGGGGGAACTGTAGAGAGCTGCATAATGCCGCACCTTAAAGATGGAGCTGGTTTCAGCCTTCCACCTTCCCAATGGTGAGTGCTCTCTGTCAGGAACAACTCCACATTTGGCTAAGGCTGAGGATCTGGCTTGCTTCCATGTATGTGGACCTATCTGCATTGCCCATGGGGCATGCTGGGGTTGGCTACCCAGAGGCTATTTAAGCTGTGGGCTGGCTTTCCCCAGGGTCCGAGGATTGTTCAAGGTTCCTGAATAAACTGCATTGAAAAAAAAAAAAAGAATTGTGTTGGAAATTTAATGGGCATTGTATTGAATCTGTAGATTGCTTTTGGTAAGATGGCCATTTTTACTATGTTAATCCTGCCATGCCATGAGCATGGGAGATCTTTCCAACTTCTGATATCTTCTTCTAATTCTTTCTTCAGAGACTTGAAATTTTTTTCATACAAATCTTTTACTTGCTAGATTAGGGTTACACTGAGGTACTTTATGTCACTTGTGGCTATTGTGAAGGGTGTTGTTTCCTTAATTTCTTTCTCAGCCCTTTTGTCTTTTGTATACAGGAGGGCTACTGATTTTTTCTTAGTTAATTTTGTATCTGACCACTTTGCTGATGGTGTTTATCAGCTGTAGGAGTTCCCTGGTAGAATTTTTGGAGTCACTCAGGTATACTATCATATCATGTGCAAATAGTGATAATGTGACTTCTTCCTTTCCAATTTGTATCCCATTGATCTCCTTCAAGTGTCCAATGCTCTAGCAAGGACTTCCAGAATTATGTTGAAGAGATATGGAGAGAGTGGGCAGCCTTGCCTTGTCCCTGATTTCAGTGGGATTGTTTTATGTTTCTCTCCATTTAGTTTGATGTTAGCTATGGGCTTTCTGTATATTGCCTTTATTATGTGCCTTGTATCCCTGATGTCTCCAATACTTTAAACATAAATGGCTGTTGGATTTTGTCAAATAATTTAAATCGGTTAGAAGAAAAAGTGGGGAAGACCCTAGAACTCATTGATACAGGACACAACTTCCTGAACAGAACACCAACATCCTAGGCTCTAAGATCAACAATCAATAAATGGGACCTCATGAAACTGAAAACTTCTGAAAAGCAAAGGACACCATCTTCAAAAGAAAACGACTGCTTACAGATTGGGAAAGAATCTTCACCAACCCTTTATCTGATAGGGGGCTAATATCTGATATATATATATATATATATATATATATATATATATATATATATATATCTGAAGAATCTGAATAGTAACAAACCTAGTAATCCAATTAAAAAAATTCTTGATAGAGGAATATTGAATGGCAGAGAAATACTTAAAGAAATGTTCAACCTCATTAGCCATTAGGGAAATGCAAATCAAAACAACCCTGAGATTTCACCTTACACCCATGAGAATGGCCAAGATCAAAAACTCAAGTGACAACACATGCTGGAGAGGTTGTGGAGAAAGGGGAACTCTTCTCCACTGCTGGTGGGAATGTAAACTTGTACAACCACTCTGGAAATCAATCTGGCGCTTTCTCAGACAACTAGGAATAGTGCTTCCTCAAGATCCAGCCATACCACTCCTGGGCATATATCCAAAAAAGGCTCAAGTACACAAAAAGGACATTTGCTCAACCATGTTTGTAGCAGATTTATTTTTAGTAGCCAAAAGCTGGAAACAACCCAGATGCCCCTCAATTGAAGAATGGATGCAGAAATTGTGGTACATCTATACAATGGAGTATTACTCAGCAATGAAAAATAAGGAAATCATGAAATTTGCAGGTAAATGGAGGAAACTTGAAAGGATCATCCTGAGTGAGCTGTCCCAGAATCAGAAAGACCTACATGGTATATACTCACTCAAATAGACATTTAATATAGGATAAACCTATTAAAATCTGTACATCTAAAGAAACTAATCAAGAGGGAGGACTGTGGCTAAAATGCTCAATCCTCTTTCCGAAAGGCAAAGATGATGGACATCAGAAGAATACAAAAACAGGAAAAAAGTTAGGAACATGCCACAGAGGGCCTCTGAAAGGCTCTGCCCTGCTGAGTATAAAAATAGATGCTGAGACTTATGGCCAACTGTTGGGCAGAGTGCATGGAATCTTATGAAAGAAGTGGGAAATAATAATATCTAGAGAGGACAAGAACTCCACAAGGAGAGCAACAGAACAAGAAAATTTAAACACAGGGGTCTTTCCAGAGACTCATACTCCAACCATGTGTTGGAATCGAAGTGTGATTTAAGCTTTAATAATGTTTCATTTAAGAATGTAGGTGCTCTTTTATTTGGGGGGATGATCCGAATTTTTCTGTTTATCCTGTTAACCCACACCTCACATTATCATCATGTCCACATACCCTGCTCATTTTTTTCTAATCAAAATGGAGCACCTGACTGTAGATGATCCTGCAACTCTTCCACTTACCTTACCTTGAAAATTTGATAACATTTTTGTAATACCTTTACATTCATGAACATCAGATTTACTGCTTCATTTTATTTTCTTGAGAATTTTCTCAGAACCCTGAAAGAATCGTATAGTTTTATCATAACAAAGAATTCAGATTTAGAGAACATTTTAAATAACTAAATTAGTCATTTCCAAAGCCATTCATACTTCAAAAATTATCCTGTGCATAAAAAGTTCATGAAATTGTATCAGTTTAGAACAAATAAGAAGAATTATCAAGTAAAGACTCTTTGTAAGTGCTAGAGAGTAGTCATTTTGGGGAAAGTCAATTACAAATAAAACAAGTTTTTAATGTTTTGAATTGAAATAGAATTGTATTACTCCTCCCAACTTTCTTTTTTTTTTAAATTTTCATCAATTACACTTTATTCATTCTGCATTCCCCCATAAGCCCCTCCCTCCTCCCCTCCCAATCCCACCCTCCCTCCTCCCTCTGCTTGCATGCCACTCCCCAAGTCCACTAATAGGTGAGGTTCTCCTCTCCTTTCTGATCTTAGTCTGTCAGTTCACATCAAAAGTGGCTGTATTGTCCTCTACTATGGCCTGGTAAGACTGCTCCCCCCCAGAGGGAGGTGATCAAAGAGCAGGCCAATCAGATTATGTCAGAGGCAGTCCCTCTTCCCATTACTATGTAACCCAATTGGACTCTGAACTGCCCTGGGCTACATCTGTGCAGGGGTTCTGGGTTATCTCCATGAATAGTCCTTGGTTGGAGTATGATCTCTGGGAAGTTCGCTGTGTTCAAATTTTCTTGTTCTGTTGCTCTCCTTGTGGAGACCCTGTCCTCTCCAGCTCTTACTATTTCCCAGTTCTTACCTAAAAGTCCGTTCACCTGCCCAACAGTTGCCCATCCGGCTCAGCATCTGCTTTGATAGTCTGAAGGGCAGAGGCTTTCAGAGGCCCTCTGTGGTAGGTTCCTAGGTTGTTTCCTGTTTTCTTCTTCTTCTGATGTACATCCTCTATACCTTTCCGGATGGGGATTGGACATTTTAGTTAGGGTCCTCTCTCGTGCTTAGTTTCTTTAGATGCACAGGTTTTAGTGGGTTTGTCCTATGTTGTATGTCTCTATGAGTGAGTATATACCATGTGTGTCTTTTTGCTTCTGGGACAACTCACTCAGGATGATCCTTTCCAGATCCCACCATTTACCTGCAAATTTCATGATTTCCTTATTTTTCATTGCTGAATAATATTCCATTGTGTAGATGTACCACAATTTCTGCATCCATTCTTCAGTTGAGGGGCATCAGGGTTGTTTCCAGCTTCTGGCTATTACAAATGAAGCTGCTACAAACATGGTTGAGCAAATGTCCTTTTTGTGTACTTGAGCCTCTTTTGGGTATATGCCCAGTAGTGGTATGGCTGGATCTTGAGGAAGCGCTATTCCTAGTTGTCTGAGAAAGCGCCAGATTGATTTCCAGAGTGGTTGTACAAGTTTACATTCCCACCAGCAGTGGAGAATGGTTCCCCTTTCTCCACAACCTCTCCAGCATGTGTTGTCACTTGAGTTTTTGATCTTGGCCATTCTCATGGGTGTAAGGTGAAATCTCAGGGTTGTTTTGATTTGCATTTCCCTAATGGCTAGTGAGGTTGAGCATTTCTTTAAGTGCTTCTCTGCCATTCGGTATTCCTCTCCAGAGAATTCTCTGTTTAGCTCTGTTCCCCATTTTTTAAGTGGATTACTTGGTTTGCTGCTTTTCAGCTTCTTTAGTTCTTTATATATACTGGATATGAGTCCTCTGTCAGATAAAGGGTTGGTGAAGTTTCTTTCCCAATCTGTAGGTGGTCGCTTTGTTTTGATGACGGTGTCCTTTACTTTACAGAAGCTTTTCAGTTTCATGAGGTCCCATTTATTGGTTGTTGCTCTTAGAGCCTGTGCTGTTGGTGTTCTGTTCAGGACGTTTTCCCCTGTACCAATGAGTTCGAGGGTATTTCCCACTTTTTTTTCAAGCCGATTTAATGTATCTGGTTTTATGTTGAGGTCTTTGATCCACTTGGACTTCAGTTTTGTGCAGGATGACAAGTATGGATCTATTTTCATTTTTCTACATGTAGACATCCAGTTAGACCAGCACCATTTGTTGAAGATGCTATCTTTTATCCATTGTATGGTTTTGGCGTCTTTGTCAAAGATCAGGTGTCCATAAGTGTGTGGGTTTATTTCTGGGTCCTCTGTTCGGTTCCATTGATCCACCATTCTGTTTCTATGCCAGTACCATGCAGTTTTTAAAACTGTTGCTCTATAGTACAACTTAAGATCAGGGATGGAGATACCTCCGGAAGATCTTTTATTGTAGAGGATTGTTTTAGCAATTCTGGGTTTCTTGTTATTCCATATGAAGTTGAGAATTTTTCTTTCCAGGTCTGTAAAGAATTGTGTTGGTAATTTGATGGGCATTGCATTGAATCTGTAGATTGCTTTTGGTAAGATGGCCATTTTTACTATGTTAATCCTACCAAGCCATGAGCATGGGAGATCTTTCCATCTTCTGATATCTTCTTCTCATTCTTTCTTCAGAGATTTGAAATTTTTTTTCATACAAGTCTTTGACTTCCTTGGTTAGGGTTACTCTGAGGTACCTTATGTCATTTGTGGCTATTGTGAAGGGTGTTGTTTCCCTAATTTCTTTCTCAGCCCTTTTGTCTTTTGTATATAGGAGGGCTACTGATTTTTTTGAGTTAATTTTGTATCCGGCCACTTTGCTGAAGGTGTTTATCAGCTGTAGGAGTTCCCTGGTAGAGTTTTTGGGGTCACTAACATATACTATCATATCATCTGCAAATAGTGATAATTTGACTTCTTCCTTTCCAATTTGTATCCCCTTGATCTCCTTCAACTGTCTTATTGCTCTAGCAAGGACTTCCAGCACTATGTTGAAGAGATATGGAGAGAGTGGGCAGCCTTGTCTTGTTCCTGATTTCAGTGGGATTGCTTTAAGTTTCTCTCTGTTCAGTTTGATGTTGGCTATAGGCTTGCTGTATATCGCCTTTACTATGTTTAGATATGTGCCTTGTATCCCTGATCTCTCCAATACTTTGAACATGAATGGATGTTGGATTTTGTCAAAGGCTTTTTCAGCATCTAGGGAGATTATCATGTGGTTTTTTTCTTTCTTTTTGTTAACATGGTGGATCACATTGATGGATTTCCGTATATTGAACCACCCCTGCATACCTGGGATGAAGCCTACTTGGTCATAGTGGATAATATCTTTGATGTGTTCTTGGATTCAGTTTGCAAGTATTTTATTAAGTATTTTTGCATCAATGTTCATAAGGGAGATTGGCCGGAAATTCTCTTTCTTTGTTGAGTCTTTGTGAGGTTTAGGTACCAAGGTGACTGTGGCTTCATAGAATGAATTTGGTAATATTCCTTCTGTTTCTATTTTGTGGAATAGTTTGAAGAGAATTGGTGTTAGCTCTTCTTTGAAGGTCTGGTAGAATTCTGCGCTGAAGCCATCTGGTCCTGGGCTTTTTTTGGGTGGGAGACTTTTGATGTCTGCTTCTATTTCTTTGGGGGATATAGGTTTATTTAGTTGATTTACCTGGTACTGGTTCAGCTTTGGTAAGTCAAATCGATCAAGAAAGTTGTCCATTTCATTTAGATTTTCAAATTCTGTGGCATATAGACTTTTGAAGTAAGTCCTAATGATTGTTTGGATTTCCTCAGTGTCTGTAGTTATATCATCCTTTTCATTTCTGATTTTGTTGATTTGGGTGGTGTCTCTCTGCCTTTTAGTTAGCCTGGCTAAGGGTTTGTCGATCTTGTTGATTTTCTCAAAGAACCAGCTCTTGGTTTCATTGATTCTTTGAATTGTTTTATTTGTTTCCAATTGATTGATTTCAGCCCTGAGTTTGATTATTTCCAGCCGTCTACTCCTTCTTGGTGTGTCTGCTTCTTCTTTTTCTAGGGTTTTTTTTTTTTTTTTTTCAATGCAGTTTATTCAGGAACATTGAACAATCCTCAGACCCCGGGGAAAGCCAGCCCACAGCTTAAATAGCCTCTGGGTAGCCAACCCAGGCGTGCCACGGGGGCAATGCAGATAGGTCCACATACATGGAAGCAAGCCAGATCCTCGGCCTTAGCCAAAGGTGGAGTTGTTCGTGACAGAGAGCACTCACCATCGGGAAGGTGGAGGGCAGAAACCAGCTCCATCTTTAAGGCATAGCATTCCGCAGCTCTGAGCCATTAGGGTGCTTGAATGAGCTGTCTCGAATTTCTTCTTGAAGGCACTTAGTGCTATGAACTTTCCTCTTAGCACTGCTTACATTGTGTCCCACAAGTTCGGGTATGTTGTGTCTTCATTTTCATTGATTTCTAGAAAGACTTTAATTTCTTTCTTTATTTCTTCCCTGACCCAGCTGTCATTTAGTAACAAGTTGTTCAGTTTCCATGTGTGTGTAGGCTTTTTGTTATTTCTGTTATTGTTGAGGTCCAGCTTTATTCCATGGTGATCAGACAAGATACATGGGATTATTTCAATCTTCTTGTATCTGTTGAGGCTTGCTTTGTGACCCACTATGTGGTCTATTTTGGAGAAGGTTCCATGAGGTGCTGAGAAGAAGGTAAATTCTTTTGTGTTTGGGTGTAAAGTTCTGTAAATGTCTGTTAGGTCCATTTGATTCATGACCTCTGTCAGAGACATTGTTTCTTTGTTTAATTTCTGTTTGGTTGACCTGTCCTTTGTTGAGAGTGGGGTGTTGAAGTCTCCCACTATTAATGTGTGGAGATCTATATGTGCTTTAAATTTTATCAATGTTTCTTTCACAAATGTGGGTGCCCTTGTATTTGGGGCATAAATATTCAGGATTGTGATGTCTTCCTGGTGGAATTTTCCCTTGATGAGTATGAAGTGTCCTTCCCCATCTCTTTTGATTAATTTTGGTTGAAAGTCTATTTTATCAGATATTAGAATGGCTACTCCTGCTTGCTTCTTGGGTCCGTTTGCTTAGAAAGTCATCTTCCAACACTTTACCCTCAGGAAATGTCTATCTTTGTGTCTTAGGTGTGTTTCTTGTATGCAACAGATTGCTGGGTTTAGTTTACATATCCATTCTGTTAATCTGTGTCTTTTTATTGGAGAGTTGAGTCCATTGATGTTGAGAGAGATTAATGACCAGTGGCTGTTAGATCTCTTGATTTTGATGTTGGCTGTGGTCATCAGGTTGTGTGCTTGGTTGCTTTTTGTTTTACTGAAGTGAGGTTATTTATTTCCTGTGTTTTCTTGAATGTAGCTAGCTTTCTTGGGTTGTATTTTCCCTTCCAGTGTCTTCTGTAATGCTGGATTTGTTTGTAGGTATTGTTGAAATTTGTTTTTGTCATTGAATATCTTGTTTTCTCCATCTATGAGGACTGAGAGTTTTGCTGGGTATAGTAGCCTGGGCTGACATCTGTGTTCTCTTAGGGTCTGCATGATATCTGTCCAGGCCCTTCTGGCTTTCATAGTCTGTGTTGAAAAGTCAGGTGTGATTCTAATGGGTTTGCCATTAGATGTTACTTGGCCTTTTTCCCTTGCAGCTTTCAGTATTTTTTCTTTGTTCTGTATACTTACTGTTTTGATTATCATGTGGCGGGAGGATTTTCTTTTCTGGTCAAATTTGTTGGGTGTTCTGTAGGCCTCATGTATTCTAATTGGCCTCTCCTTTAGCTTGGGGAAATTTTCTTCAATGATTTTGTTGAAAATATTTTCTGGGCCTTGGAGAAGGGAGTCTTCTTTTTCCTCTATACCTATTATTCTTAGGTTTTGTCTTTTCATATTGTTTTGCATTTCTTGGATGGTCTGTGTCAGGAATTTTTCGGATTTAACATTTTCTTTGACAGATACATCGATTTCTTCCATTGTATCTTCTACACCTGAGATTCTTTCTTCCATCTCTTGTAGTCTGTTGGTTATGCTTACCTCTGTAGTTCCTGTTTTCTTCCCTAGATTCTTCCTTTCCATTATTTCTTCCATTTGTGTTTTCTTTAATTTTTCCAATTCTATCTTTAGGTCTTGAGTTGTTTTGTTTACTTCCTTCACCTGTCTGATTGTACTTTCCTCTTTTTCTTTTAGTTCCTTCAACTCTGTTGCTTTTATTTCATTCAGTGTTTTAAGCATTTCCTTTCTAAAGGCCATAAACTGTTTGGCTGCAGCTTCCTCTATTTCTTTACGGATGGAAATATTCTGTTTGAGTTTATCTTCCTCTATGTCTTTATGAATCTTATTTGTTTCCTCTGTTATCATCTTCATGAGCATAGTTGTTAGGTCATCTTCTTGGATTTCAGTTATGGTGGGGTATCCAGGGCTACTTGCCCCTGGGTAACTGGGTTCTGGAGATGCCATATTGCTCTGTCTTTTGTTGCTTGAGCTTTTATGCTGGTCTCTACCCATTGTGTTTTCTTAGGTGTTTGGGGTTATTTTCTGGTGGTTTTTGGGGATCCTGTGGTGGAGAGAATCCCCTTTGCAGAAAGCTGGTTTTTCCTGAAGGATGTCTTCTCAGCTTTTTGGGTATAGTCCCTGGATGGCTGGTGTTTTTTCAGGAGTTGCTCACCTCAGGGATATAGACCTGAGTGGTAACTGTGGTCTTTTTTAGTCGAGAGGGTTCTCCTCTCACCCAGGGAAGTCCTGAGGGCAGCTGCCCTGTTTCTGGGTTTCTTGTTGCAAATTTAATGATCAGCTGCTGTGACCCAGTTGGACATCAGGCGCGTCTCAACTGTTTGTGCCTATGTCTGGAGCACAGCTGAGTGCTGGCGCCTCGGCCCCACTAGACTGCTAGACTTTTTCTAGGGAAGGATTGGGTGATTTAGATCAGTACAGTTTCCTTCCTTCCCCGTGGATTCTCTGGAGACAGGGACTCCCAGTCTCTTTTTTGCCCTGGTGCACACTGCTCAGTGTCCGCCAGCTGGCTGGCCGCAGAAACTGCCTGTGCCTGGAGCACAGCTGTGTGATGGCGGCTCAGTCTCTGCCAGCTGTCTGGTGCGCAGAAACTGCCTGTGTCTGCCTTTGCGGCTTTTGGGAGCCTGAGTGGCTCCCTAAGCTGGGTAATTTTCCGGGGACCTTTTCAGGTTGGGGGTGAGGTGAGTGCTCTGAGATCAGACCCCCGTTTCTAATTCCGGCGGCGAATCAGGCGCACAGGCAGACAGGGCTCTGTGCTGGAACCTGGGTCCCCGGCTCTGGCTCTGGGCTGGCTCCTGGGGTGCCCGTGGAACCCGCCCGAGTCTTTTCCAGGGGATGTCTGGGTGACCTAAGGCCGGTCCCAATCGTTTCCTGTACCCTGGGGTTATCTCTCGACTGAAAATTCCAGTCTCTGATAGTGTGGTGCCCACGGTTCAGTCTGGGACCATGACCAGAGACACTGGCTTGTGGCTCTGGGCTGGGGCTGGGGCTGGCGGCCGGCAGCCAAGCGTCTGGCGGAACCGGGATCTCTTCTGTGGTTTAGCCGGGTGAGTTAAAAGCTGATTGAATCCCCCACCGTGGGGTATCCTCTCACCTGGGAAACACAATGACGGTGTTTTATGGCCGAGAGTTCTGATTCCTGGTCACTGTGCTGATCCTCCTGTGCTGCTGCTCAGAATGAGAGTCCTCCCGGTTCCGCCATCTTGCCCCTCCTCCCTCCTCCCGACTTTCAACCCTTCTATTAACATCTCTCTTTCTCTTCCTATTAAACCCACTGTTAAAGCAGTAATCTTTTTTTGTTTTATATATGAATGCATATATACATATGTATACGCCTTTACATATACATATATTTTGTGTATATACATATATGAACATGAAAATTCACACACATATACCCTAAGTCTATCTGGACAGTTCTTGGTTGCACTGTTATGCATATCTTGCCATGTTCATGATTATCCTGGTTCATAAGTTGCGGTAGGATAGGACTTGTCTAATTGCATTTATTTATTTATTTATTTATTTGTCAGCTTGCAAAGTATTTTCCGGAGCCTTAGAAGTTAGACTGAAAGAAGCTTTCAGGTCATATATAGATGGAATCATTTGAGTTATGTGCTCTAAGTGATTATTGTCTTCATCAGTAAGGGGTTGACCTTCAAGCCTTGAGAGACAGCCAAAGGCTATGGTGAATGATTTATACTGTTTTGAAATCACTTAGACTACCCTACCAACACTTTTAAAAAGGTTTCTCATGTCTGCTATATGACTTTTGGTTAGTCTGTGATCCTGGTAGGGATCAGTGTCAGCCAAAAAAACTTTTTTTGCAAGGTGTGTGTGTGTGTGTGTGTGTGTGTGTGTGTGTGTGACTGATATTTGAAATACTGGTTCTTGAGCTTCTGCAGGGACATGCTGGCTGGTAAGGGTCCTCACTGTCTGGCCACCTGGGGCCCATGAACTGGGAGCTGAACCTTTATGGGGCTTACGTGTTCAAATAGATACTGTCCTCCTCTTCAATGGGGCGTATGAATCCTTGGCCCATAAAGGGCCTGATGGCTTTCTTGGCATTCATGTTCCCTGTGCAGACATACTGTGTGTGCTCTTTCATGAGAGTGTTGAAGGCATGCCCTCTGCTGCTGGTGATGATGATTTGAAAACTGCCCTCCCCACAGGTGGTGGGCAGAGTGCTGGTGCAACTCATTGGTCTCACTGGAAAAGTACCAGTTGTTCCTAGCCATCATATGGGCTATTATTTCCAGGCCTTTGATCTTTGAGTTAGAGTCAGAGTCATCCTGGTTTGCTGGTGTTGCCCTGAATTAAGCATCTGGAGCATGTTTTCCTGGATTCTTTCACTGTCTTTCTTTGCATTGTCCCACTTCTGCTTTTGACACTACCCTAGGTATTTATTTAGCAACTGTTTATTTTATTAAGGACAAGGTGACCAGGGCAATGTACAATTTAAACATCACTCAATTTTCTAAAATCAGTGCTTCAGCTAATTATATTTTGTTGTTTTTTTTTTTATTGTTTTTGTTTCACTTTCAGAAAATTGATTTTTCAGGAAGCTGCCTTTGGGGAAATTGACCTGCTAATTTTTTTTTCTCTTTCTGTTGCTAATGACAATCATCCACAGACAAAGAAATGCAATAACTAAATTCCTTTAGTTACCTGGTTTTATATAACCAATTTCAATAGTCACAGTAAATTTACATAGAATATAGGAGCAAATCAGGTGAAAAGTAAGTAGGGGAGTCTCATATACTTACACATTACTTATTACACATAACTTCATGTCTGAAATGTCTAAATCTCATGCAGTTGAAAGGTATTTTTATTAAAGGAAACACACACACATACAAAACAAAACAAAACAAACAAACAACAACCAAAAATCCAAGCCCAAAAGCTACCCTATGTAATATTCTTTCTCTTGACAGAATACATCTTATAATCTAGCATTTCCTACTATATGACCTTTGGTGCTTTGATCGTGACCAGATAATCCTATGATTCAAGATTTTGAAACCACACCAATCTTTCAACAGATAACTCAAAGTGTAGCAGAATATATTCACAAATTTCCAGAAAATGTATAATATATTTTATTCTAAAGAAAAATGTGATTGTTATATAATTTCTTTGTTCTGATTAGGTAGCTGTAGATATAGCATGATGATGATGATGATGATGATGATGATGATGATGATGATCACGATAAAAATTGATGAGAGTAATGGCATCACTTAGCAGGAACATAAAATCCACATTTGTAAAACATAACATTTGATCGACTCTGTCCTGAAATTGAAGTTTCTTTGTCCATAGCCACAGCATGATGATTCTTTTTACCTATGGAATTCAATTTTGAAGACATTAAATAATCAACAGGTACTTATAGAATTTTTTTTTCTCTCAGCATTTTAAAAGACAAAGGTATAGTTATTTGGGTCTTTTTTTTCTATTTCTCATTAGTTCTTTGAGAATGTCATCCCATATATTTTTATCCTATCAATCAACTCTCCTGAATCCTCTAAGAGCTGCACATCCTTATAATTATCCCTATATTTATTTTTTTCATTATCCACTCAAACTTCTGTCAAAAAACTACTAAACAAACAAAACCACCAAATATAGTTGATGCTACACATAGTCCTAGATGTGTGGCCTCTCAGTTGGGCATATTCAACCTTTCACATTTTGGATTAATAAATAAAATCATCTCCCTATTTTCTAGCAGTTACTATTTTCCAACCACTCTCTAGATCCTGGAGGGATGTTGTGCTTACTCTTTCTCTCCATGCTAAAATTTTTCTGACTTGTGCATTCGGTTACAATTACTTTGAAGTATTTTTCCCTTTTATCCAGCACAACTGCTTTTCTTTTTCTAGTGATCCACTGCCTGCTTAAGGCTCTACAGTCTTTCTTCCTTCTGTTTCACAATGATTCCTGAACCCTGTGAGTAGCAGACTGATACAGATGTCCCCTTAGGGATGGAAATTCCAACTTACTCTCTGCAGGTGGAATAGTTGTGGCTTTCTGTGTTGTCATCTACTGTAAAAAGAAGCTTATTTGATGAAGGTTGAGATTTGTGCTGTTCTGTGGGTATAACAATAAGTCATTAGGAGTCATTTTCTAACTATGTCCAATTTAGCCGAGTAATAGTAGTGGGTTCTTACCTATGACCTATATTCCATCTAGCCATAGCTTATTGGCCTTAATATCAGGGTCAGATATGGTTTCAACTTGTGTAATGGACCTTAAATTCAATCATGAAGTGGCTAGTTATACTCATAATTCCCATGTCACGCTTGCGCTTGCACTATGAGCATTTCTTGTCAGCTTGTCAGCCATTGTAGCTTAATATATTTGTCCACAACCAGGTAAGGGAGGTGATTGATTTTTCACAAAATCATACAACAACAAAGTTGACTTCTAAATGATACATAGCAAAAAAATACAATTATTGAACATACTTGAATAAAATTTTTGGAAAGAAGTTGCTTCATTCCTGTTGGTTATCCTTCATACTGTTGTCAAGTGCTAGTCAGGGTGTTGGGGGAAGAAAGACACAAAGGGTCTTTTCCTACTGTAAACTTGTGAGCTGAAATAAGGAATGGCATGAAAGTATGGTGATTTGAATGACAAATGTCACCCAAGGGCTCAGGGATTTGAGTACTTTCCCAGGTAGCAGAACTCTTTGTGAAGGTTTGCTTGGTGCAGACTCACTGCAAGAATAATGTAACTGGGGGAAACTTGAAGAGCTTACAGACTTAAAGAACTTCTAGTTTCTGGTTTCTTCTCCCTGATTTGTACTTGTGGCAAAGGATGAGAGTGCTCAGCTTCCTGCTTCATCTGCCATGCCTTCTGTCGTACTATTTTGTCATCATAATGTTAAATCTCTGCAACTATAAGCTAGAAGGAACTCTTTCTTCAATGAGTTGCCTTGATCATGATGTTTATAACAGGAGTAGAAAAGTTAATAAAATACCAAGATGTGATCAGGCATGCAATATTGGTAGGATTGTTATCAGAGTAACGAGCTGCTTTCTGATTGGATTTCTGACCTGTTCCACAAAAAAAGAAACTCATATATTGTACTATAAGCCTGGCTGTATCTGTGGTTGAGAGCTCATGGGATTTTTCTTTTTAAATACTACTATCTTTCTGCTACATGTGAATAATGTCACTCTCCTCTCTAAATTTATATCTCTGTGGTTAAGATTAGTTAAAATTTTAGAGCTCATTAAGAATTTTTTTTTGAACTATAGATACTGGTTAACACAAATCTTCAAAACTGGTCAATGTGCAAAAATAAGTTTTAGTGGAAGGCTCAGCCAGATTTAAATGGGACACCAATATCATAGTTCCTCACCATGTATTAGGGCCAATAGCAAAAGAGGGTACAAAAATATTTTAAGGGGCTGGAGAGATGGCTCAGTGGTTAAGAGCACTATCTGCCCTTTCAGAGGTCCTGAATTCAATTCCCAGCAACCACATGGTGGCTCACAATCATCCCCAGAACCCCTGCACAGATGTAGCCCATGGCAGTTCAGAGTCCAATTGGGTTACATAGTAATGAGAAGAGGGACTGCCTCTGACATAATCTGATTGGCCTGCTCTTTGATCACCTCCCCCTGGGGGGAAGCAGCCTTACCAGGCCATAGTAGAGGACAATGCAGCCACTTTTGATGTGAACTGATAGACTAAGATCAGAAAGGAGAGGAGAACCTCCCCTATCAATGGACTTGGGGAGTGGCATGCATGCAGAGGGAGGAGGGAGGGTGGTATTGGGAGGGGAGGAGGGAGGGACTTATGGGGGGATGCAGAATGAATAAAGTGTAATTGATGAAAATAAATAAATAAATAAATAAATAAATAAAAAATAAATAAAATGCTGATAAAAATTTAAAAAAAGAATATTTTAAGAGGCATATAAATTGGAATAAAATGGTGTCTTATGCACATGACAGGACACTGCTTGAACACACAGAAGCTATGGTTATCTGCTCAAAACTTGTACAAGATCAAGGCAATCAACAACCTAGCATGGAGTGGAGATATGTTTATGACCTTCCAGTGTGGGTGAGTTGTTGTTCCCTTCCCTCTACTAAGAGATTTGTCTAGTTGGAGGGTGTCCTTGTCACACTCAAAGGCCTCTGATACTAGGAGTCTCTGCTTGAGTTCTCTCATATCCTCTCAGGAACCTACCCTGACTTACTTAGATCTACAGTTTCTCACAGAGATGCCCCCTTCCAAGTTTCTCTTTTCTCTACAGGTCTTCTGTTTTCTCACCCCCACTCTATCAAGGTCTATTCTCCACTTTGATATTTCTCTGTGCCTCCTCTTCTACTTTGTTCCCTCTCTTCAACTGACCTCTACCTCTGTCTATTCTATTTGCCTTTCCAAGTGAGAATTTTTTTTCATGTTCCAATAACAATGGGCTTTGGATAAATTCCTATATGTATATTTGTATTTGTGCCTCTGTGCATCAATGTACCTGTGACTTAAGGAAGTTGATGTTGACAGATATCAATGACCAGTGGTTGTTTACTTCCTGTAATTTTGATGCTGGTGGTGGTAGACTGTGTGTGTGTGTTTCTTTTCTTTTGGTTTTGCTGATGTGTGGTTATTTATTTATTTCATGGGTTTTTTCTGGGTGTAGTTGGCTCCCTTAGTTGAAGTTTTTCTTCTAGTATCTTCTGTAGGGCTGAGTTTGCTGATATGTACTATTTAAATTTGTTTTAGTCATGGAATATCTTTTTTTTTTCCCTTCATGGTAATATAGTATTCAAGGCTTACATCTGTGGTTCCTCAGTGTATGTAAGATATCTATCCAGACCCTTCTTTTTTTTAGTGTTTCTGATGAGAATTCAGGTATAATCTTGATGTTTGTATTTTATATTGACTTTGCCTTGTTCTCTTGCAGATTTTAATATTATCTCTTTGTTTTGTATATTTAGTGTTTTGATTATTATATGGTGGGGTGATTTTCTTTTCTGGTCCAATCTCTTTGGTGTTCTGTAAGATTCTTTTTTGTTTATTGGTATTTTTTCTTTATGTTGGAGAAGTTTTCATCTATGATGTTGTTGAAAATAAATTCTGGACTTCATAGTTGCGAGTCTTCTCCTTCTTCTATTCCTATTATTCTTAGATTTTGTTTTTTTCATAGTGTCCCAAATTTCTTAAGTGTTTCATGTCAGGAGCTTTTTAGACTTAACATTTTCTTTGATTGGTGTATCAATTTCTTCAACCTGAGATTCTCTCTTCCATCTCTTGTATTATGTTGGTGATGCTTGTGTCTGTAGTTCCTGTTCTCTTTCCTAGATTTTCCATCTCTAGAATTGCCTCAGATTTGTTTTCTTTATTACTGCTAGTTTCATTTTTAGGTCTTGAACAAATTTATTCATTTCATTCTCCTCTTTGATTACATTTTCCTGTATGTCATTAAGGTATTTATGAAATTCTTTTACCTGTTTGATTGTATTTTTCTGTCTTTTGTTGAGATTTTTTTTCTCTTTTAAGGTCTCTATCATTTTTTAAACTCTTTTTAAGGATTTATTTATTTATGTATTTATTTATTTTTTATCAGTGCTCTGACTTCTTGCACACCTGCATGCCAGAAGAGGGCATCAGATTCTATAATAGATAGTTGGTAGCCACCATGTGGATGCTGTGAATGGAACTCAGGGCCTCTGGAAGAGCAGACAGTGCTCTTAACAACTGAGCCATCTCTCCAGCCCCAGCCTCTATTATTTTTATAACCTTAGATTTAAAATCTTTACTTGTGCTTTAGATATGATAGTATCTCCAGGGTTTCCTTTGGTAGGACCACTCGTGTCTGGTGGTAACATATGGCCCTAAGCTTGGTTGTTGTATTCTTAATGTGGCCTTTAGCCTTCTGGTTGTCTTTGGTGTTAGTAGGCCTGATAGTGCTTTAAGTAGGTTCACTATTTGTGCCTTAGGTGGGCCAGGCAGATTGAGAGAAGAAGGAGATATCTCCAAGATAAGTGCTATCCTGGTGCCTCCTCACAGGTCTCTTCAGGATGGGGTACAATGGGATATGGAATTCCCCTATCCAGCTCCCCTCCTCTGGGTTAACTGTCTGTGTCCCAGGTACTAAGAAACAATACAGTGTTTCAGAAATAAAATCCTAAGTTTGAATATAATTCAGGCAACCAGCCAAAATCATTATTTTTGTTTTATAAAAATGTCTCATAACACTACATTACCAAGGAGTGGCCAAAAATCTTTGTCTGAAACCTGACTAAATTCTGTGTTCCTAATATATGGGGATCAAAATGTTTTGCAACGAAAGTACATTCATTACTTTTGTAGAGTTTCAAGGGGTCTACTTATTCCAAGTTCTAAAACTAATTGCACAATGTTGTCCATTTTAGTATGCCAAGAAAGATGTATAAGTAATGGAAAGTGATAATTCTTGTTCTTCCACTCTAGGTGGTATATGTTCAGATATAGAGTTGGGTGGGGATTTTTCATCATAAACTTAGGATATACATGGTCTCAAGTATATATTTGAAATTATAATAGTAGCATTGGGAAGGTGGCTTAGTTAATCAGTGTCTACCACACAAAGATGAGACCCAAGTCCAAATGCCCAGCAGTCATGTCACAGCATTGTGTGGTAGCATGTTCCTACAGCACTAAAAGTACCTCAGTGAGTATATATTATAGCCAGTAACTGAACTCTTGTGTCATTGAGAGTCTATATTTTGAAAAAAAAATTGTGAAGACCATAAGAAGAAGACATCTCACCTTCATCATACATGCTCTCAAATATTCACACAAGAACATACATACACTACACTACAGAAAAACATACATAAACAGATGTACACACACAGAGATACATGGACACACCCACACTCAAGCAGATGAGCAAAAAGTAATTCAAAAGAAATTCCATCTTCAAGGCTTCAACCAAAATTAACAACAGCAAAAAACAAATACAATGAGCTAATAGAAAAAAAAATGAGCATCTTCAAAATATTGCCCTTTAAAACTTCTCCTTATCTAGTAAGAAGGACTGAGACAGGCAGATGTTTATTTATCCTGTGTTTTTCTTTTCTTATACATTATTTTTTAAGTTTATATAATTACATAATTTTACCACATATAATTAACAAAGTATAAATCAAATCAAAGCAGAAGTTACATAAATTTTAGAGTCTCTTGTTCTGAAGGCATAAAGCTGCACATACATTTGATAGTTAAGAGTGTTGACAGCATTCTGCTGTACACTTTACCACTTTGCGATCAACATTATCTCACCAACCCTACATTCACCAAGGGCAGAACACTGTGACTCAGAAAGTAACAGCCACTGGGGAGAGAGCAAATACTTCCATGGCCACATCTCAGAATGTCTTCATGTTGAATTTCTCTGAACAAACCTTATCATAGAAGAAAATCAAAGCAAAGTCAAGGAGATAGTGGTCAAAGCTATTTTTACAGGGTGTAAGTTTGTATCAAACAAGATGCTTCCACTGTGTTGGGCCTCTGGGCCCCTTTTCACTTCCTCATTCTCTTTGAAATTCTATGTTCTGTTTACAAAGAAAACAATACTGGAATCACCGAAGCCTGGTTAGAATTCTCTTTACTGATCAGTCTTGCTCTCTGGACACTTGACTTTACAGTCAGTTCTTGGAGTTAACTATAGCTTTTTTACACCATCCAGCTCAGTCTTCACTGTTCTCTGGAAGTTAGAACACACAAAATATCGTGAAGTTAGGTCTGTCATCTAAAATTCTAAATATGCATTAGTACTATGCGAAATGGTTATAAAAATAAATAAATTTATAAAATAAATGAATATTTTAAAATAAAAAGATACTAGACATTGTAATAATAATAATAATAAATAA
Source organism: Meriones unguiculatus (assembly GCF_030254825.1). Taxonomy (NCBI): domain Eukaryota; kingdom Metazoa; phylum Chordata; class Mammalia; order Rodentia; family Muridae; genus Meriones; species Meriones unguiculatus. The sequence continues at coordinate 17,936,332 of NC_083367.1, read as the reverse complement.
TAATAATAAAAATAAACAGCTTTTGTAAAACTTGGTGAAATTCAGTGAGAAGATTTGAGGCCATTAGCCTATTACTTCATCATTTTCTTTCACACTGCAATATATATGTTGAATAGCATAATAACTTCTACCAAAATATACAATTAATAATAAAAATAAGATAAATTACAAGAATTGTGGCAAGAAAATGCTTTCAGTGTTACAACTATAAAATGAAAATTACATAAAACAATTAAACAATTCACATCATATAATGATTATTAAAGTTTTTGCATACATTCCTAAAGAGGACCTGAAAAACGGAAATATAATGGGATAGATCATCAATCTCTTAGATGCCCAAGACAAAGCCTGCTGAGGATTCTTTGAAAGATTTTCTTGCTTGTTCTTTTTTGCCCAGATAATTTTCTAACTGTTCTCTCAGTGGGAATCGCAGCACTAACAGCCTCACTTTTAAATGTTAATGATGCCACTTCCTTTACATTGGCAATCTCCAAAGATGCACAGGATCGCCAGATGGCTGTCTCATGCTCTGGATCCTCCTCATTGTTAGTGCTCTCAGCCTTCCTTATGCTGCAACCCTTTAATACATTTCTTCATATTGTGCTCACCCCCAGCCATAAAATTATTTTTGTTAGCTACTTCATAACTGTAATGTTGCTACCTTTATGAATTGTAATGTAATTTTCTGTGTTTTCCCATACTCTTAGTGAACCCCTGTGAAAGGATAGTGAGCTACAGCTCAAGACCTACATGTTTAGGTTTTATTATTGCCTCCTATATAGAACCTCTGAGGCACTTGACTGCTGCCTTAGACCCTTAACAGAGTGAAACAAATCTTTGACCCTTTGTCATAATGAAGTAGATAGGAATTATCATTGACCCAAACTCCGAACAGCAGGTAAAGTAACATCTTTCAGGAGTGAGAGGTAGACTGGAGACCAGGAGTTAGATTCCTTGGTAGGCAAACAGACAGGGAGAAGGCTCATTTTAGTAATGAGAGTGGGGAACTCACAAAATGGCTGACTTCTTCTTCATCCCCTTGACCTGAGATAGAAGCCTGGAAACTTTACAACAAAACCTCTTTAAAGCCTTTGTCTCTCATTAACAGCATAGACTGTTTCAATAAATTCAAGGCCAGATCAGAACAGATTACACAGAAGTTGTAGGACAATAAACCGTCCTGTTTTGCTTCAAACTGACCAATATTAAGGGGGAAAAAGTTTTAGAAACCTTAAAACCCAGAGACCTTGAGAAGAAACTAGAACATTTTTTAAAATAAAGACGAATTTATATTTTTATATTAATTACAGTTTATTTACTTTGTATCCCAGCTGTAGCCCCCTCCCTCATTCACTCCCAATTCCATCCTCCCTCCCTCATCTCCTCCTTGCCCCTCTCTAAGTCCACTGATCAGGGAGGTCCTTCTCTCCTTCCATCTGACCCTAGTTTATCAGGTCTGTTCAGGACTGGGTACATGTCCTCCTCTGTGGCGTAGCAAGGCTGCTCCACCCTCAGAGGTAGGGGGAGGTCAAAGAGCTAGCCTTGAGTTCATGTCAGAGATAGTCCCTGTTCCCCTAATTAGGGAATCCACTTGGATACTGACCTGCGATTGGCTACATATGGGCAGGGGGTCTAGGTTATATCCATGCATGGTCCTTGGTTGGTGAAACAGTCTCAGAAAAGACCCCTGTGCCCAGATATATTTGGTCCTTGTGGAGCTCTTGAACTCTCCAGGGCATACTATTTCTCTTTCTTTCATATGATTCCCTGCACTCTACTCAAGGTTTGGTTATGAGTCTCAGCATCTGTTTTGATGCACTGCTAGGTAGAGTCTTTCAGGGGCCCTCTGTGGTACAAACCAGATGTCTCTCAATGGAGGAATGGATACAGAAATTGTGGTGCTTGTACACAGTGGAGTACTACTCAGCAATTCAAAACAAGGAAATCATGAACTTTACAGGCAAATGGTGAAATCTAGAAAAGATCATCCTGAGTGAGGTATCCCAGAAGCAGAAAGACACACATGGTATATACTCACTCATAAGTGGATATTAGACCTATAAGATAGGATAAACATACTAAAATCTGTACATCTAAAGAAGCTAAACAAAAAAGAAGACCTGGGGTAAGATGACCAATCCTCACTTAAAAAGACAAATGGGATGGACATTGGAAACCAGAACTTTTGAAGTTTCAAGTTCCCCCTGTATTTCACAGAGGACCTCTTTCTCTCTGTATGCTCTCTGCCTGTGTGTGTGTGTGTGTGTGTGTGTGTGTGTGTGTGTGTGTGTGTGTTCCCTTACCCTCAATATACACCTTTCTTCAATAGCTGCTATCTGCAGTGGTTAGGTACATACATATATAAATACATGAAATATTTTTTCTTTTAATTTTTAACTGAACAAGAAGACAAAATAATTTGACTTAAAAAGATGTATAGAATTCTAAGATATAGAATTCTAAATTCTAAATAGATAACTCTGTTCTTTATATCTATTTAAATTACTAAATTAAATATTTTCTGTTTTCCTTAAGAGAATACCACAACAGAGTAGTTAAATTTTCTGAAGACAGGGTTTCTTTATCACATGATTAATTTATTTTAATATTTTTTATTTTTTTAATTTTTATTTTTGTATACTAATTACACTTTATTTACCTTGTATCCCAGGTGTAGCCCCCTCCCTCATTCCCTCCCAATCCCACCATTGCTCCCTCATCTTCACCCTGCCCCTAAGTCCACTGACAGGTGTGGTCCTCCTCCCCTTCCATCTGACCCTAGCTTATCAGGTCTCATCAAGACTGGCTGGAATGTCCTCCTCTGTGGCCTAGCAAAACTGATCCTCCCTCAGGGTTGATGGGAAGGTCAAAGAGCCAGCCACTGAGTTGAGGTCAGAGACAATCCCTGTTCTCCTTACTAGGGATTTTGCTTGGATACTGAGTTGCCATTGGCTAAAACTGAGCATGGGTTCTAGGTTATATCCATGAATTACCCTTGTTCGGAGAATTGGTCTCAGAAAAGACCCTTGTGCCCAGATATATTTGCTCCTTGTGGAGCTCCTGTCCTCTCTAGGTCTTAATAACTCCCCCTTCTTTCATATGATTCCCTGTACTCAGCCCAAGGTTTGGCTATGTGTATCAGCATCTGCTTTGATAGACTGCTAGGTAGAGTCTTTCAGAGGCCCTCTATGGTAGGCTCCTGTCCTGTTACTTGTTTTTTCCTACTTCCAATGTCCATTCCATTTGTCTTTCTAAGTGAGGATTGATCATCTTACCCCAGGTCCTCTTTCCTGTTTAGCTTCTTTGGGTGAGCAGATTTTAGTATGTTTATCCTATCTTAGAGCTCTAGTATCCACTTATAAGTGAGTATATTCCATGTATGTTTTTCTGCTTCTGGGATACCTCACTCAGGTTGATCTTTTCTATAACCCACCATTTGCCTGCAAATTTCATGATTTTCTTGGTTTTAATTGCTGAGTAGTATTCCAGTGTTCCACAATTTCTGTATCCACTCCTCTGTTGAGGGACATCTGGGTTGTTTCCAGGTTCTGGCTCTTATGAATAAAGCTGCTATGAACATGGTTGAACAAATGACATGGTTGGGTACTTGATCATATTTTGGATATGTGCCTAGGAGTGGTATAGCTGGATATTGAGGAAGCACTATTCCTAGTTGTCTGAGAAAGCCCCAAATTGATTTCCAAAGTGGTTGTACAAGTTTGCATTCTCACCAGCAATGGAGGAGGGTTCCCCTTTCTCCACAATCTCTTCAGCATATGTTGTCACTTGAGTTTTTTATCTTTGCTATTCTGAGGGGTGTAAGGTGAAATCCCAGGTTTGTTTTTGATTTGCATTTCTCTTATGTCTAAGGACATTGAGCATTTCTTTAGGTGTTTCTCTGCCATTCTATATTCCTCTATAGAGAATTCTCTGTTTAGCTCTGTTCCCTGTTTTTTAATTGGATTACTTGATTTGTTGCTTTTTAACTTCTTTAATTCTTTATATATTCTGGATATTAGTCCTCTGTCAGATATAGGGTTGGTGAAGAGCCTTTCCTAGTCTGTAGGCAGTTGTTTTGTTTTGATGACGGTGTCTGTTGCTTTACAGAAGCTTTTCAGCTTCTGAGGTCCCACTTATTGATTGTTGATCTTAAAACCTGTGCTGCTGGTGTTCTGTTCAAGAAGTTGAAATATGGTATTGAGTATTATTTTAAGAAAGCAACCCAGCACATACAATAATTGAGAATTTGTTATTATCAAACATGAAGCTAATGAGGTTCTGTCAAGTCTGATTTAAAAATTACATTCATCTTTCTGTCTTACTAAGCATATAGTCACATGTAACTCATACATGTGAAACTAGAAACACCAATATCACATATAGCTATTGTGACATTAGAAGAAAAGTTACGAAAATTGAGAAATAAACTCAATCTTAAACACTAACCTGAGTAGAAATTGCATATATGAAATAAAACTCATCAACAAATTTAGTTTTCACAAATTTTTTTTTAGTCCTGCACTCTGCTTATCTCCTATCTACTACTTGTAGCACCCTATTGTCTCCTATATATCTTTGTTAGGCTCAAAATTTATTTTTCCTCTATCAACACCTCTACTTTTCAATTGTGATATTTTATTTCTAGTTTCATATCCTGTATCCAAACTCAACTCCATTTATATACATGCATATAAAACTTAGAGGCTAGATTCCAACATGTAAATTTTTGTCTTTTTATCTAGGTTACCTGATTTATATAATACTTTACAGATCTATCTATTTTCTTTCATTTCTTTAAAACAGCTGAATGCATTCCATCATTATTCATTCATATGTTGATGGAAATGCAGGCTTGTTTCACTTTCCTTCTTCCTGAATCATGACTCAATAAACATGAATGTCAAAGAATCTCTGAAAGCATATGGAGTCCTTGGGGCATATGTTCAGTATTATAGCTGTGTCTTATGGGTTGCTCAATTTTAAATTTTTTGAGAAACATCCAGTATTTCCATGATGGGTGTGTTATTTTATGCCACAGATGGCAGTGAATAAAGCTACTCTTATTTTCCATCATGACTAACATTTGTTGTTTTCTCTTCTCTAGATGTTAGCTCTTCTGGTTGGGTAGATTCCCTTAGCTGTTTTAGTTTGCTTTTCTCTCACTATTGAAAATTTTTAGATACCTTTTTCTCGATTTAATATTGGCTGTTTTTTTTTCCTTAATTTCGTTAGCCCCCCCCATTTTTTTTACTAGAAATTGTATTTCTATAGTATTCAATTTTGAAGTTCCTTATACATTCTGATTATTAACTTCTTGTCTGAAGTATAGCCATCCATCAATTATTTGTCTCCTATTATTTAAGCTGTTAAACTACTAGTACTTTCTTTGCCTGCATTGAAACATTTAATTTCATGAACTCTCATTTGTTAATTCCTGGGTCTCTCATATGCTTTGTTATTGGAGTCTAGTTGAAAAATCTCTAAAAATGCACATATATTGAATGTGTGCTCCTTGCTTATCTCTCTAGTTGTTTCAGTTTTCAACTTTTAAATTAACTTGTTTGAAGCAGAGTGAATTTATTTCTGTGAATGGTAGGGAATATAAACTGAATTCATCATTCTATAGTTTTTCAACACATTTGTTTTTTCTGAAAACTGATCTTTTCCAGTATATGCTTTTGACACTTTTGTCAAAACACGTTGTCATCTCTACTTAGGTTTAATTTTTAGTCCCCTATAGTGTTCTATTAATTTACATGTCTGTGTTTATAGTGATGCCTTGTTTTCTTTTTCACTATACTTTGTAATATAACCAGAGGTTGAATTTTGTGATACACCTGCTAAAGATTTTTAAGGTTACTCAGAGTCTTCTGTGTTTTGAGATTTATTTAATTTTATGTTTTTACTTCAGTCAACTATCTCACTGGAGGTTTATGATAGTTATACTGAAAATGATTATTGATTTTGTTAATAGAGCCCTTTTCAATATATTAACTCTCAATACAGGGACAACATTTTGTTTAATAATTTTTTCCATTACCATAAAATTGTTAGTGTGCAATTTTCATTTTTCTAGTTAGCTTCACTTATAGACACTTTATAATTTGGAAGTACTATTTATATTTACCCTATTTTTCTTAACACATCCGAATGAGCTTACAAATTTATTGTTATTTTTCTGTACATCATTCATTTTAAAATGATGAAAATAAAGTAATTTGAAGTTTTATATCTGGTACAGGTGGCTAGCTAGACCTAATTAAACATCATTAAAAGGAACAAAACCAACAATGCTAAACTTGATTTGAAAAATATCTTAGCTCTCATTTTTGCCTCATTCATAATGTAAGGTTAACCCATATTATTACACTAACGATTCCATGCTATAATAGTAGAGTAAGCAAAGGTTATAATTGAAAAAAGATCTATGAAGAAGCTGATGGAAGAGTAATTTAAAGGAACAATGAAGATTCACTATATATTTGCACTTATAGCATGTACATTTTTAGTAAGCAAAATTTAAACACATCCTGTAGAATGTATAGTTATTACCATAATGCCATTAAAACTTCATTTTAAATAAAGACGAATAAAAAACTGTTGTGTTTGTTTTCTTTTATTTCTTACTTTATTAAAAGATAGGATGTTTGTTTTCTGTATAAATCTACAAAGATAGCTAGGTTTTCCAGCTATAAGAAATGACTGCTGTAATTTCCATTATGGTACATTAAATAAGAGAAGAAAGTACAGAAGAGAGTGAAAAAAAGAGATGTAAATGGAGGTAGGAAGTTTTTTTTATATATTCTGACATATTTTAGCTATTTATTAATATGACATTTTATGAGGATACATTAGGCTTTAAAGTATGTTCGTGTGTGTATGTGTTCTGTTAATTTTTTCTTCTAATCACAATAGGCTTCTCTTTTACTCAAATTCATACTGTGTTTGTTGGCAAACATTTCTTGTTTAATTTCTTTCCAATCTGTCTATTTCTCCATTTGATTATGTCATTTTCATCACTCGATGCAATCAGTGTCCACCCTCATATTTGTACTTTAATATAAATGGAAAACAGCTTTCCATGAAATAAATATAAATAATACCACACATACAGAAATATTGATATGTTAGTCATTCATCAAATAGCAATATTTCTGGCCTGTGACATTTTTCTTTTGAGGTATTAAGTAATTTCTAAGAAAGGCATCAAAATAATATATAATAATAACTCATATATATACATATATATGTGAGTCATTTGTTTATCTTTATTCAATATACTCATTGCACTCTTTTATGGTTCAATGACTCTGAGGATAGAGATACAAGTGACCATATAACATTCTGTGCTTTGAAATGCATGGGCACCAAGGACCAGAACCCCACTACAGGCAACATCTGGATAAACAATAGAATAATTATATCATCCAAACTGCCTAGATACAAGGAATCATTAAATCGTACTGACAAATTAACCTAAAACAAAGAAGAAATGAATAAATGCTGTTTGGAGAGTGCTCAAACTCATCAAGGTATATACTGACATTAGTGAAGTATAATTACAATTACTAGTTATATGAGTTAATGCTGTTTGACAAAGGTCCTGCAAGTGTCTTTAAGACATAAGTAAACTATGTTTACAAACTGAAAAGCATCTGTTTCTCACAGTTTATTCATGCCATGAACTTACACTCTGTGGGCGATATCTGGGTACACAGAGAACTTGATACAGAATTTGTTGTAAGAAATTGATTTCTTCTTTCCTTTTGTTTGTACTGAAAATAGATCCTTCCCTCATACTGTACATTCCAACCAACCTTCCCCTCCCTCTACTTCTCCTAGCTTCGCCCACCCTCCTTTTCAACAGACCATCTTCCCTTTTCCTCTACAGGAAAGAACATGTTCTTTACCCTAGTTCTCTGGGCTATCGATTTTCCAGTTCCTCCCATCTATATAGTATAGACTATGCACTCCTTCTTGCTGTGGACGCCTTAAGTTGAACTAAACAGTGGTTGGTCACTCTGCCTAGTTCTGCACCACCATTTCCCCAGCCCACCTTGCAGCTTGAACAGACTGTGATAGATAAACAACGTTGACCCACAGTTCATAGATGATAAAAGACTGGACATTCCAACCAAGCTTCCCCTCCTTCTACTTCTCCTAGATTCGCCCACCATCCTTTTCAACAGACCATCTTCCCTTTTCCTCTACAGGAAAGAACATGTCTCCAAGAGACAACAGCCAGATGTGACTATATATATATATAGAGAGAGAGAGAGAGGAGAGATGGGTTCTAGTAAAGAACATTTGGCTCTTAAGAGGACTGGACTCTGTTCCCAGCAGTAACATGGTCAGTCATAACAAACATCAGATCCAGGGAACCCAATGTCCTCCTCCATCCTTTGTGAACACTGCATGCAGGTGGTTCACACACACACATGCAGGCAAATGTCCATCACCCATCACCATCAAATAAAACAAGTCTAATAAATAAAGGAAAGAAAGCTGTAGATTAATAGCAGTATGGATATTAAAAGAACTGGTTTTTGAAAGAATGCTGATGTTGTCATTGCTTTTCTGAGTAATTTCTGTCTCTGTATTTTTCACTCAGAGCCCTTTAGCTACAGACTTTTTAAACCTAAAATTATTGTATTGCTTTTATTGATGCTTTAACTAAAATATAGCATGTTAACATAGTTATTATTGTAATGAAATGTTTTACTTATTATGTATGTGCATAACAACATATTATACAATTTCCAACAGAAGATCGGATTTTGAATACATTCACCATAAAGCACAAGTAACCCCTACAGCTTCAAATGAAATTGAATTTTCCTTATCCTCTACCCTTTTTGTATTTCTCCTCAACTTCTGAATGAATGTGTCCCTAATTTGCTAATCAAATGTGCTGGATTTCCTGAAATTAAAACATGCAATAATCACAAAAGTGACAGAGTAGAAGCAGATATATATGTGAGCATGGTAAGTTAGCATCCATTACATGACAGAGATTAAACACCCACCCAAGACAAAAAATTGGCAAGAGGTAGTACAATGTGCTTCTTTAATACATTTTGTAATCCACTCACTGTTAGGCAGTATCATTCTTGGGGAGATGTAAATGAATGTCTACTACCAATTAGGGACCCTACAATAGACCAAAATATGTATTCTACCAAAGTTTCCTTAGTGAACCAATTACTTATATTGGAATTAGTTACAGAAGTATATGGGAAGGGTTACTTATAGAAGCAGAAATGTCTCACAGATAACTGCATCACCAAAGCACAAACCAGCATCCTCAGCCGCTTAGGAAAGCTGAGGACCTGGAGTACACTACACAACCTGCAGGCCCCTCAAGAAGTTGTAGAATATTCTTTCCAGGTGACGCAGTTGGTCTGAGCATCTACGAGACATTATGACTGTGTTCTGATTTTTACATTCGGCTCATCTGGTCCCTACTCCTTCCAGTTAGTTCCGATTGGCGAAGTGTGTCTTTTAGGAATCCTTACTGCTTACGTATATGCAGAGAGTGTTTTACCAAGAATATCTGGTTGGCTGTAGGTACTTTATGAAGTATTCTGAATTGCTTATTCCTGAGCTTAAGCAGCCCCCCCACCAACCCTCAGAATGGAATATTTTACTGTCTCTTAGAACAGTCTGTTGTTTCACTTTCTTGTAGACAGCATTTCTTATACTATCCTCTTGTTTCACTACCCCTTGACATCCTATGTATTTCCTAATGAGCTCACTTCAAAAAATGGAGGTTTCATTTCAGAGAAAACTGCTAAACAACATTCATCCTTTACCTTGGAAAAATAAGTTTAAAAGTGGGAAATACCTAATTCTTATCCAATAATTTACAAAATTCCAAATAGCTTATCCTTTGCCATCCTTTGTATAACCTTGGATGGTTTCAAATTTGGTCCATATAATTTCCTGAGTATAGCACACTTAATTAAAATTTCAGGATCAATAAAACATCATGATCATTTTTTTTGTAATTGGTAGCAAGTATAACAAACGAATTATTGACTTCTATGCAAGACTACTTAAGACCCATAAATACATTGCCTGTAATTTTCTTGTTCAAATATATAGTAGTTACATTCTATATTAGACAAGAAAAGCCAAACTATGTTCTTTGTATTTTTCTGAAATAAAGAAAGGATAGATATATTTGGGAAAAAATGATTAAATGAAATATTTACACTATTTCTATGAGGTTTCTGTGAATTTTTTTTCTCACAGCTAATAAATGTCTACAGGAAACAGTTTGTGTCTTTTTCATTTAATTAATTCAAGTTAGCTGTGAAAGTAAAATTATATTTTCCACAAATCACAGGTATGTAGGCCTTCTGTTTCACCAAAATGTCAAAATCTAAATTTAGGTGTTGTGCATATTGACTCATGATTCTGTTGTTGTCAATCATTCTTGACTGACCATTGCTGAAGTATCAGGGAAAATAAAAATTGTAACAATGTAATTAACTTTCTTAAGTCTCCTTTCACAGATGACATGATTCTTTCAGTCAAGTAATCATTATACAGCATGGATATTGATTACTCAAGTTTAACCCAAAATAAATTGGGAAGATAGAAAGAGCTCATTGCAAGTCTTTTGCGTAATTCAGAGATGGAATTCGTAAATCGGTTTTTAATCTGTGAGGCAGCCTAAACTCTACTAATGTCCTCTGGAAGCACATTGTAAAGAACACATCTTTCACTTCCTGGTTAGCCAGTCCAGCCCATGAATAGCTCTAGGCTTGTACGACACTGGCTCAAAAGCATAATGAATTGTATCTAAAGAATGATACCTATGGCTGACGTCTGTCCTACACACATATGAATGCACACACATACCCATGCACTTACACATCCAATAATACATAAGCATGAGTACATACCCAAAATATATGTACAAGTCTATTGTGCTGGTGCCAAAACTCTTTCAGAATAAAGCTCAGCAAGTGTTGGAAAGTGTTTCCATAAGTTAAATTTAACTTCAGAAGCTCAAATATTTATCTCCAGAAATATCACAAAGAAGTATGTCTAGTTACTTTTCTTTGTAGAAAAGCTGTTTTAGGCATAGAGAGAAGATACTGATCCAGTTTCTGGAATGACAACAACAACAAAACCCCGAGGGAGATTGAGGCACTCCTAACATCACACAGGGTTTTAAACTGAGCTTAAAAAAAATAAAGGTTAGAAATTTTGTCTATTACACCAGGAAACAATTCTCCACAATTACAATTATTATTCTTACATTAAATTAAATAATACTAAACTAACCATATCATCAGATGTACCTTCTTGATTGTACTTTTAAAATTCTGATTCTTTGCACAAAAAGCGAAGTTTTGTATTGAAAGCACAACCTAGTGTGCTGCCTATGTGACCACGAGCAGGACTCCCCACTCTCATATAAAATTTCCTCCAGTATACATTGGCCTCATCTGGACTGTATGAATTCAAAATCCGTTACTAATTGTGTATGTATTAAGTATTATTTCTATTCTACATTTTGTATGTTCTGATATATATGTAGACATAGTATATGACAGTTTAATGTCAAAACAGTTTTGTTAATGAACGATATTCTCATTTTTCTAATCAGACAATATTTCATTCTGACATGATTTTGGGTGAGACTGAAGGTTATTCCCAATTTATAGCTTGCTACTTTGAAAACAAAAAAAAAAAAATCTAAACCATATTTGTGTTCTTTCTCATGTCTGGTAATATTTAGCATAAAGGAGTGTTGCCTGGTGGTGCTGAGTAAGAATGGCAACTAACAACCATGATGCAGATTGAATGCAACTTCCAGAATACAAGATCTCACAACCGATGTTCCGTTCCTTTGCTCTTACAATTTTTCTACCCCTCTTGTTTGGTGTTACCTGACTGTTAAGAACATGTGTTGTGTTTTAGATGGCATGCCATGATCTTTTGTTTCTTGCATTTTGACCAGTTATGGCTTTCTGTAATAGTTTCTCTTGTGCAACGAGATGCTTCTTTGGTATGAGATGAGAGCTACATACCTATGGGCATAAAGATAAATACTTAGAAGGCAGTTGAGAAAAAGGCTGGTTTAGTAAGGTGGCAGCAGAAGGTTTTCCTGTAAGATCTATGACCTCAATAACTTTGGGAAGCTGGGCGGGTTTCCAGAACAAGGCAAATTCCCCTCCGGTTAAATGAGACTGCAGTCTAATTAGATAGCTATTAGTTACCACTAAGACATACTCACTTGACTATACATTAAGGGATATCTCGTTATGCTGGTCACTGCTGTGGCTCTTAGGCATTCCAGCTTAATAATGTAGCGTTAATAATATAGCCGCTTAAACAGACACTGATGAATTACAATACCAACAGATATGTTAACGCAAATAGGGTAAATCTCGTGAAGTTTTACTACTAGACAAATTGGGTATCCAGTCTCAAGCAGTACGCATGTGTGTGTATGTGTCTATAAACCAATAACAATTAAGCAAAAAAGTCTATGAATTTGAAAGAAAGGTAGCATCAGTGTTTGGAATGAGATGGGAAGAGGAAAAAAACAAAGGGAAATGATGTAATTGCATTTTAATTGTAAAAAAATACATTAAAAGATTATTCATGTTTACATCATTAAATGCTGAAATATATTTTAAAAAAGAAATAAAAAACAATATCAGGGGAATTGTGCATTTATAGTGTTGATGTAATGATTCTCTGAAAAAATGTAACTGGGAATTTTTTTTTTTTTTTTAATGCTGGGAGTATTGAAACCCAGACCTCTCACTTGCTAATCACATATTGTACTAATGAACTACACACTCAACACCTAGCAAGATAATTGATTATAATTACAATTTATTCAATTTAACAGTATGGTTGAAAAAATATATATATACACACATATATGCTTCTTGAAATGGAATAACACAAATTTCTGGTAACTTAAATTGTTAAGATTACAAGTGTAAGGAGTAAGATGAGATGTTAAAATTCAATACTCTTCTCTGACAGAATAGACTGGGTTATTATAACATGATGTTCTTGAATGTTTACACAAGCATTTAAGCATTTAACTTGAAGGTCTATTGTATAAATAATGAGTATCTCTGAGAACCAATGGTAACTATTTTATATTTCTTGGCTTAAGGATAGATTTCAAATTCAAATTGGAAGATTCAGAAAGTTATCTGTTTCCTATGACAGCTATTTGGCAGATACTCACTTTATTCTTGAAATTCACTGGTGTGCTCAGTGGTATTTTAATTGGGAAAGAGTAAATCTCCATTAAGACTATAATGAATAAAAACATATCAAACACAAGTTTTGCATTTTGCCGCATATCTGTTAAAGACTTCTTAAATCAATAGTGCAAAGGATATCGGTTTTTGTTATAGAAGTTTCTGAATTCACTTGTTAATTAGGTCTTTTTTTTTTCTTTCCTTCTGTTTCTATCACCTGTTGTTAAACGGGTGTGATAGAAGCAGAAGGAGTTTTTGTGATACCAGTTTATTTTTAGTGAGAGTGTAGCAGCATATGAGTAACTAATAATTCTACATTTTTTTGTAATTTTACTAATATTTCTTAGTTTTAGCTTGCAGCAACATTGTAGACTTGCTATTTGGATTCTTCAACTGCAATGCCAAACATGAAAAATCAACACATTTAGTATGGCTTACTGCTTTGCCAACAATGTCCTCCAAAATGTTCTGAGGACTGACCTTCACTTACTTAAGTCATAGCTGAAGAAGACCTCTCATCCATTCTATATTAACTCAAGAATAACTCTCTAATAGAGATGCTGAACTATATGTGGAAAGTATAATTAGCTGGAGGATTTTTAAAAATATTACAGCTGATACTTCATCTTGGCTAATTAATTTAAAATGTCCTAGGAGAGGGAAGACATCTGCTTTTCTAAGAATTATCTTAGGAGTTAATATGTGCTTCCAGCAAATATGTAATCTTATGGCGAATTCTTATCATCCTGCCTGAAGTGTGAAAAAATACAACAGTGACTTGTTGTCATTGATAGAGAAGGGAAGATGAGTTTAAGCTTATAATTCTTCCACATTGATGTTTGTAACTGTCCTGAAATTGTGCAGAAGAGAAAATTTCTGTAAAGAAAACAGTGATCAAAATAACTTAAAGGAAAGTGAAGATCCAAATGGCCACAGTAGCTAATATTAAAATAAGCGTAAAATTGCACTTAAGAACTTTGCAGGGTTTTGGATACCAGTAATTTATAATGAAACTATTTATGATTAAGAAAATAAAAAAAAAATTACTAAAGAAGAATAACATGTCACTGTTAATCATGAATTACCTCCTCCCAGAAGGGAAAACAATTTAGCTGCAGGCATTAAGTGACACAGTGCCCTTGTACTAAGGCAAAGCAATCTTGAAACAAGAGGTTTTCAGTTACTGAAGACATCCACTATTTCACAAAATGGACATTTGACAATGGCTGTACATGGCTTTATTTGTTTACTATTGAGGTGCAGGAGATAGAGACCAGGATTACTTAATATTACAAAGCATACTCTCCATTTAAAAATACCATTGCTTCCAAATATTAGTAACACTGAAGTCCTTTACTATGTCATAAAACAAGATCTGTAATGGTCCAAGTGTTCCCAAATTATGTAGCATTGTACACTAATATAGGTCAAGAATATTTATAATAATGCAAAAATATCAGTCCCTTAGTATCTTAGAATACATAACTTAAGATATTCAATTATTAGTAGCGTGCATCAGAAGCCAACACTATTTTGCTAGTTGCTGTTTGCTCTCTGGATTTCTCGTTAAGAATTCTTGGTGTGCAGAAGCCAGTAATCTCAATTAGGTCTTTGCTGCACACGGTACGCAGAATTGTCAGGTTGTTTCTCACTTTTCCTACTTATTTCCTAGGATATAAACCACTTCATCTCTCCAATTCAGGTATGTCCACTAGAAATATCTTAGCAAAGCATCACCGTTAAGGTGGTTCTTGGGTTCATTATAAGATTGTTTCTATTTTATCAGGTATCTTCAGGACTGGCTGCAAAGCCCTCCTCTGTGGCCTAACAGGACTGCTCCTCCCTTCAGGGGTGGGGAGACCAAAGAGCCAGTCATTGAGTTCCTGTTAGAAATAGTCCTTGTTCCCCTCACTTTGGGAAACCAATTGGTTACTGAGCTACCACAGGCTACATCTGAGTGGAGGTAGATGAATGGGGAGGAGGTCCCCCCTATCAGTGGACCTGGAAAGGGGCTCGGTGGAGATGAGGGAGGGAGGGAGGGAGGGAGGGAGGGAGGGAGGGAGGGAGGGAGGGACTGGGAGGTAATGAGGGATTGGGACAGGGCTGGGATACAGAGTTAATAAAATGTAACTGATAAAAACAAATAATAATAAAATTTAAAAAAAAAACTAAAAAAAAAAAGAAAGTGGTACTTAAACCCCTTCCCAAAAAATACATCATATTATTGGAAATAAATAGTCTACTGTGATTGAATAAAAAAAAAAAAAAGATTGTTTCTATCTGTTCAAACAATTGACCACTGCCAGAATGTCTTGGAATATTCAAGGTCAAATTGTGACACATTTATATAATTCCAAGTTTATATAATTCAGGTCATGTATTTTTTTATTTCCAAAATTTGCTCAGTTTTTAAATAAACTAAATGAATTATTTTTATTTTAAAATATTTATACACACTGATATTGTTTAGATTGATGAACTGAGAGGGCTGTATTTATATGAATTTAAAGGTTTGTAGTGCCTTTAAAGATAATGTTTAGCAAGTTATTATAGGATAATTTTGCTGTTGATAAGAGAACTTTCTAAGAAACCTGCCCATCCATCATACTCAGCAAGTATGTAACTTAAAACAATTCAACAATTCAGTTTAGCAGGAAGCCATGCTTTGTAAACCAAACTGAAGAATGCAAGTGGGCAACTTTCAGTAATTCATCTTTTTGTCACCATCCTGTGAAAGCAACCTCCAATAATGGACAGACGTACAAAAGACTCCTTCTAAACAGACTATTTTAAAATTGACTAGAACTAACAAATCAAAAGTACATAAGGTGTGTGTGTGTGTGTATGTGTGTGTGTGTGTGTGTGTGTGTGTGTAAGACTGGGCTTCAGTAAAAGTGTCAGGAATCACATTGCCTGAAAAGGAGGCAGAAAACAAGAGTGATATCATTCTTTACTAAAGTCTGAAATATTCAAGTGTACTCAAAAATGATGCCTTACCATTTGATTCCCTTTGAGAATAATTCTAAACCATTGGGTTTCTCTGCCAAGTGTTCTTATGGAACTAGAATATACAACAGATGAAATGAAAGGGAGCCACAGTTTTAATAAAAACGTTTTGCCTTTTCTACTCATACATTTTTAAAGCATCATTTCACTGCCTATGGGAAGCAGGAAAATAAAGAGAAGAATGAAACATGTTCTCTTTTTGACATGGTGATTTTACAAACGTACTGGGGCCTACAGGGCAAAGCCCATGTAAGTAACACCACAGGAAAAACCCTGAAATCAATTAATTGTTCTGGGAGCTGAAGCTTCTTTGAGGCAAAGCAGGGGTCAATGTGCTGCCCAGACTCACTTCAGCATCAGATGAAGATAATCAAGGACATTACTTAGTCCTCAAGTTGGTTCTTGAAGGTCCTACTGAGAAACAGGGATAATCTAATATCCAGAAATATGCATAGTTTAAAAATGTAGAGTCATGGGTCATTTCAACACCGGAAAATGAACATTACCATTATGGGTTGTATTTATTTGCTTACTGAAACAGTCTCTAACTGAAGCTTATTTTTTTCTTAACATTCTTTTTTTATTTTTTATTTAATTATTTTTATTTGTAATAATTACAGTTTATTCACTTTGTATCCCCCCTGTACCTCCCTCCCTCCTCCCCTCCTAACCCCACCCTCCCTCTTCCCTACCACTGTTCCTCTCCCAGTCCACTGATAAGGGATGGCCTCCTTCCCTTTGCTCTGATCCTACTCTATCAGATCTCATCAGGAGTGGCTGCATTGTCTTCTTCTGTGGCCTGGTAAGGCTGCTCCCCCTCAGGGAGAGGTGATCAAAGAGCAGGCCAATCAGTTCTGTCAGAGACAGGCCATGTCCCCATTACTATGGAACCTACTAGGACCCTGAACTGCCATAAGCTACCTCTGTGCCCCAGGCCATCTCGATGAGTGGTCCTTGGCTGGAGTATCAGTCTCAGAAAAAACCTCTGTGCCCAGACGTTTTGGAGCTGTTGCTGTCCTTGTGGAGCTCCTGTCCTCTCCAGGTCTTACTGTCTCCTACTTCTCTCATAAGATTCCCTGCACTCTGCTCAAAGTTTGTGTATGAGTCTCAACATCTGCCTGGATACCCTGCAGGGTAGAGCCTTTCAGAGGCCTTCTGTGGCAGGCTCCTGTCCTGTCCCTGTTTTCTCCCTCCTCCGATGACCATCATCTTTACTCTTCTGAATGGGGATTGAACATGTTAGCCACTGTCCTCCTTCCTGATTAGCTTCCTTTTGTGTACAGATTTTAGTATGTTTTTCCTATATTATATGTCTAATATCCACTTATGAGTGAATATATACTGTGTCTGTCTTTTTGCTTCTGGGATCACTCAGGATGATCTTTTCCAATTCCCACCATTTACCTGCAAATTTCATGATTTCCTTCTTTTTTATTGCTGAGTAGTATTCCATTGTGTAGCTGTACCACAATTTCTGTATCCATTCCTCAACTGGGAACATCTGGGCTGTTTCCAGCTTCTGGCTCTTACAAATAAAGCTGCTACAAACATGGTTGAGCAGATGTCCTTGTTGTATACTTGAGTGTCTTTTGGATATATGCCTAGGAGTGGTATAGCTGGATCTTGAGGAAGTGCTATTGCTAATTGTCTGAGGAAGTACCAGATTGAATTTCTAAGAGGTTGTCCAAGTTTACATTCCCACCAACACTGCAGGGGGGTTCCCCTTACTCCACCTCCTCTCCAGCATGTGTTGTCACTTGAGTTTTTTATCTTAGCCATCCTGATGGATGTAAGGTGAAATCTTAGGGTCATTTTGATTTGCATTTCTCTGATGAATGAGGATGTTGAACAATTCTTTAAGTGTTTCTCTGCCATTCGATATTCCTCTATTGAAGTTTTTTAATAAGCTCACTGTATAGTACAATGTGAAAACCTGGCACTTCAAACTTAATTCCAAGTAGGGCTTAAAAATCTCTCTCTTCTCTTTTATATTCTTCCTCCTCATCCTATTGGAGGTTATCTGTATGTGTGTCCTAGTCCCTCCCTCTCTATGCTTTCATCCCTCTTGAATTATGTGTGCTTTGTTAACACTGGTAGAGTTTCACACCAGGAGACAGAATAAAGAAAGGAGCTCTAGGTGCTTTCTTGTTTTTTCTGTATTGTTGACACTCATTTTATGGATTTCTTTGTTTAATTATGGTAAAAGATTTAAGTCAGGTATTATGCTGAATGTTTGTAATCCCAGAATCCTTTAGTATTCTCTTCTTACTTATCATATTGTTATACATATGACAAACTATATTCTCTTCAATATTTAATATTATTTGATTATTTTTTTCTCTAATATGCTTCATCCTTGTTATATATCCAGGACATCTGCTATGACCTTTGGAAGACTCTATACAATTTTACTTTTCTCTATTTGACTTTATAAAAACGTGTTGGGCTTAGTATGTCACAATAAACCTCGCGTTCATTGGTTGGTGCTTCAGTCTTTGTAAACCCCTGTGGGTCTGGGTTAGTTGCCTCTGTTCATCTTTTTGTGAGGTTCTTGTCTGTTCTGGGTCCTTCTATTCTTCCCCCCTCTCCCCCCGCCACACACTTTCACAAGACTCCACATGCTCTGCTCCATGTTGGGCTGCTGAGTCTCAGCATCTGTTTCAATCTGCTGATAGATGTAGCCTTTCAGAGGACAGCTATGATATGCTCCTGTCTGAAAGCATAGCAGAGTATCGTAATAGTGTCAGGGATCACTGGCTATTCTTTAAATAGAAATGGAAACAACTATTTTATTTTACATCTATGGAAATCTGCTCATTAAAAATGAACCTTATTTTAATTTTATGTTTATTTAATTGTGTCAATACCTAATCTGATTTTTTTATTTTTTTATATTAATTACATTTTATTAGCTTAGTATCTCAGCTGTAGCTTCCTACTTCACTCCCTCCAATCCCGCCCTCCCTACCTCATCTCCTCCCATAATTAAATACCTGCACTATGCATAGGAATCAAAACTGTATATTAAGAAGGACTATAAAAATTTGCAATTTCAATAGCAAAAAAAATACATTCTTCTGTTACTAAATTAATTTGAATGTTATGTTATTTAACACAATAAAAATATTTTATCACTACAAAAAAATAGTGTCAGGGACTAGCTCTCTGTCATGAAGTGAGTCTCTTTTTGGACCAGTTATTGGTTGAACATTCACTCAATCTCTGTTCCAGCTTTATCTCTGCATGCATTTCCTTTAGACAGTATCCTGCCTAGTTAGAAGGTGCATGCATTTCCTTTAGACAGTGTCCTGCCTAGTTAGAAGGTGGTCACTTCAGTCTCCATGTTGCCTCTGCCAGGAGTCTAGCTAGAGTCACACCACAGCCGCCCAGAAGTCTACCCTGCCATAGATCTCTAGCTAGTATAGCTTGTAGAAGATATGCCCTCCCCCCATTTCCTTTCTTTCTCCTAGCCCTCTCACCTCCCACCCCTGTTCTCTGGCCATCTGATTCCCACTTCCTTTGGTTACTTCCCATCCCGTCTCCTGCCTAGTTCTGTCTCTTCATCCATTTTCACTGTCTATTCTGTTTCATCTTCTAAGTGAGATTCAGACAGCTTCTTATGGGCCCTCCTTGTTACTTAGCTTCTTTGGATCTGTGGATTGTAGAATGGTTATATTGCACTCTATGGCTGATATCTGCTTATAAGTGAGTACATACCATGTGAATATTTCTGGGTCTGGGTTACCTCACTCAAGATAATTTCTTTGTTTTTAACAGCTGAGTAGTATTTCCATAGTGTAAATGTGCCACAGTTTCTTCAATTGAGGGATATATAGGTTGTTTCCAGTTTCTGGCTATTATGAATAAAGCTGCTATGAAGATTGTTGAGCAAATGTCCTTGCAGTGTGGCATCTTTTGGGTACATGCTCGGGAGTGGTATAGCTGTCTTGAGGTAGAACTATTCACAATTTTCTGAGAAAGTGCCAGATTGATTTTCAAAGTGATTGTACAAGTTTTTATTCCCACCAGCAATGGAGGAACATTGTCCTTTTTCCACATCCTCTCCAGCACTCTGTCACTTGAGGTTTCTAAGCTTAATCATTGTGATGGGTGTAAGGTAGAATCTCAGAGTTGTTTTGATTTGGACGTATGATCTAGACCTGAGCTCCCTACACATATGTAAGTGATGGGAAGGCTGGTCCTTATATGAGCCCCCACCCCAAGAAAGTGGAGCAAGGGCTGTCTCTGATATGGGCTCTCTTTCCTGATTTGGATCACTTCCCTCTAGGTGCCTGCCTTGCCTGAACTCAGCAGATGAGGATATTGGTCAGTACTGTTGTGACTTGATGTGTTGGGGAGGGTTGATACAGGGAAAAGAGGGCCTCCCATTTCCTGAGAAACAGGTGAGAGGGGAATGGGAGAAAGGAGGAAGAAAGTGGGAGGGAGAGACCATGAGA